>NC_080540.1:278815273-280017148 GCF_028640845.1 Ahaetulla prasina | reverse complement strand
CACTCCTCAAGTCACCTTTAAAATTGCATTTTGATTATAACTTTGAAGTGATCCTTAGTCCCAGTAGGTGTAGTGGGCACTCTACCAGCTGATATCTGCAGTGGAACTCTATTTAGCTAGTTTATTGGGGTGGGCAGGGAGGATTGGGATGAAATATTTTTGAAGTTTCAGAACATTATTTGTTTTTTAAAAAAAATCTTTTTTAGGATTTAAGAGATCGCTTGTGGGATATCTGTGAAAACAGGAGAGATGAAGCTGAGCAAGAACGTTGTGATATCATGAATGATGGCTGGTTGCCCGACCGAATTGGGCTTCTGATGAACCACATTTTTTCTCTTATGCAGGTCTGAAGTACAATAGAAGGAGCTTTGCATTTTCATGTGTTATGAACTTTTGGCTGAAACTAGGAATAACTAGGAATAATTAGGAAAATAAATAAATAATAATAATAATTTTCTGCTGTTCAAATGTATAGGTTTCCATATTTTGTGCTACTTGTTGCTTGGAGTGTTATTAAATAACAGTTCTATAATCCAGTTGCAGTGGAACCCTCTGGCTGCAGAAATAGAAGATGACTGTTCAAAACTGCATTACAGCATGGATGTCACTTTCACATTGTACCAATTCACATTTCTCACTGCAATCTTTATTGAATGTACCAAATACCTCATGAAGCCTTGGCATTTGTAAACTTTTAGATTGTTGAAAGAATCTTAGCTTTGTGTGACTGAGTAGCTTTGCCTGTCCGAACAAGAATCCACAGTGCAAGTCTAGCCATTGGTGACAGCTCCAAATCAATAACCAGTTTGGTGGTGAACTATAAGTCACCAACACACACACACACACACACACACACACACTCAAACACAAGCATACCACCACCACCACCAGTCTACTCTTTAATCTCCTGTCCCTCTTTCAAAATGTGTGAATCCTTAAAGGTGAATGTCTTCTCTCTGGGCCACTGGACAGATACAATGAAGTGGAAAAGCATAACATCATAATTGCAAAGAGCCACATAGACTATTTAATTTAACCCGCTGCCTATCCCCAACAAATATCTGCCCAGCTTTTGTTTGAAGTCATCCAAAGAAGATAAACCCAATACTTACTAAGTGTATCTCAACAGATTCAAGCACCCTGGTTCTTCATGGGCTGATCCATACAAATGGTAACAGGAATCCCTCTTTAAGATTGAGCTCAAGGTTGGCATCATTATTTGTAGGCTCATAATGGACCCTGAATGAGGCATATAGGAGGAATATTAGATAGAAATGCAGCAAATTACCAAAAAAAAGTGGTTACTATGGTAGCATTAGGATAGATAATATCATATGACTTTATCTTTATTCTGTATCTTGTTCAATCCCAAAACCCCTGGATTGGCAGAAGCTAAAGGAGATCTGGTACAGGTTTAAGAACTTTAAGCTGAAACTTTTGACCTGATCATTGTCCTACTCAACTGGATTGTTATGTTGTTGTGGTTTCTCTTTCTTTCTGTCTCTGTTTCCCCCTTTTGAGACTGTGGCTTTGTGAATTTTCCCATGAATATATAGCATTGTTTTTACTTTTCAGTTATATATTTAGTGGCTTTTAGTCTAATAATAAATCAAAAGCATGACAGGTGCATAAAGTTTTGTCTCAGATGTACAGAACCTAGTAAATTGTAATTGACATTTTTCTTGTTGGATTTAAGCATAATTGTAGAGTGAAACTAAAGTGTTAATTGAAGAATTATTGAGTGAAATTTATCATTTAGGCCCAAACTAGATGGTTTTGGATAATTATTCATATTTTTGTTCTATTCTGTAGAATCTATAGACAGACAAGACTATTATGACTTGTTCATGATTTAGTGTTACATTCACTATATTTTCAGCAATGCTAATCTCAAATAATTAATTAATAATCATATCTGCTATTTACAATATATATAGTACACATTTGTTAAAACATTTGTTTAAACCTTCATGGTTAATGTTGGAATACAATCATATTTTAAGAGAAATGACACATACAGATAATTAATGATGCATACAATCTTATGACTACTCTCTTAACTGTGATTTTAAAAATATGTTCAGCTTGTGTCAGGTCTGTTGGCTTAGCTACAGTATCGTAAAACTCCAATAGGAATAATAGTATTGTTTAGTGGATGCTTAACTAACATATAGTTAAAACTCATAGTGCTTTAATATTATTAATACATAGCTCAAACGTACAATAAATTGGGCACTAGCTCCTTTGTTCCAAAACATTGGAACCCAAATTGCAAAGATGAGAAGGGACTGTTTTAAGAATAGTTTTCTAACCACAGTATAGATGTTGTAAAATTGTCTTGCATTTTCAGAGGGATAAGAGGATTAATTTTTTTTGCTTTCTTTGGATATCATAAAGAATGAAATGGACCGTTTCCAAGATACCAAAAAACTTCTGAATGATTATTATAGAGCAATGGAAGGCAAAATTCCAATAGACAGCAGCTCCGACTTTGCCAGAATACCCTTGATAGATCTGACGGAAAGAAGGCTATCTTCTGAAGAGTGCAAGATGAAAATGTATGATAAAAATGGGAGAACTGCAGCAATTAGTAAATAGATGTATTTGTGTTGGAGTACATGTAAATAAGAGAAAGAATACTTGTATGAATGTACTGCTATTATGCATTCATAACTGGCATGAAGCATCTGCTTTAAAAAGGTGTATATGAGTTTGATACAAAACATCTGTATGTGAGGCCCTAGAAAACCAGGGCCAGTCAAATAACACAAAAATAGCTAAATGAGAATGGAGTGGTCTGAAACCCAAAGGAGCCTCCTTGAAGAGTGGCCACAGGGAATATCCAAAAATTGTTAGTAAGTTGTAATTTTCAGTGAGACAGGGAAAAAGGTGAAATATGTGATTGGAGATATATTAATATGTATTAACTAATTAATAGCAATAGCACTTAAATGTATATACCACTTCACAGTGCTTTACAGCCCTCTCTGGGTGATTTACAATGTCAGCCTATTGCCCCCAACAATCTGGGTCCTCATTTTACCAACCTCGGAAGGATGGAAGGCTGAGACAACCTTGAGCGGTCAGAATTGAACTCCTGGCAGTTGGTAGAATTAGCTTGCAATACTGCATTCTAACCACTGTACCACCATGGCTCTTACATTTATGTTTAATAATTAAGTTAATTGTAATTAACTCATTTATTAATTATTAACATAAGGGCCTGGTGTCTCAAGTGGTTAGAACTCTGGGCAGGAAGTTGGCAAGCCCGCATTTGAGACACGAGAGCTGCCGTGGGGCGGGATTGAGCTGTTGTCCTTAACTAGCTCCTGTTGGGAACATGAAAGGCGCCCCCAACTGGACATCCCTAGGGTAACAGTGATGTCACCGGCTAATCATTTCAACTCAGAAGCACCTCAGTGCTTCTGACACGAATGCAAAGAAAAAAAATCATTAACATTAACTTATTAACTAACTTTCCATTAAATTAGATGATTAAAGGAAAATGATATGAAATAAAATTTAGTTTGCTTCTAAATTACATTACACAATTACATTTTGGAGTGCAGCCACTCCATGGCTAAAGCAAAAGTATTTAAGGGGACGAGCATCAAAAAATAAGGGCCACAACTTCATGATCCAAATCATACTCCTTGTTTACATATGCCATATGTACACTGTACAGCATGAGAATATTTGTGGGAAGAAAGTACTGTGGTAGCAAAGTATGAGAGATGTAAATTAGAGAAAGGTATGTATTTTATGTTTCTCTAATTAGTAAACATATATACCCTATAACTGGGAATTTGCCACATCTGGCATTTCAGGGGGTGGACAGGGGAGGAAAGGGAAATACAAAATAAAAGCAATAAACTTAAGTAGGTATTAAAATGAATTAAAACAGTATGAAAATGAGTTTTCAAGAACTCTTCACCAAGCAAGGTGATACAAGAAACAAGAAAACCCAAAAATTAATTTATACGCTAAACGTCCTGTGCACGATGGGAGAACTTGCAACTTGTGATTCACTCTTGGGCACCACTGCAAGTGTAACAAACCCAAATGTCAGCCACACTTTTGAAGCTTGTGCTACATTTTCCATTAAAATCTGTAAAACTTTTTAGAAATATATTCAATACATTAAAAATAGAGCATCTGGGGAAGCTAAACTTGTTACTTATCACTTTTTTTCCCCTTTCTCTAAGCATCCCTACGATTGCTCACAGATCTCCTTCACCAGAAGTTAACAGAGAAAGGATCAAATTGATTCCGGTTAAGCTCAAGGACGATCTGTTTTCGGAAAGTGTAATATTTAATTTCAGCCCAGATGAGAAACTGCTCACAGAGACATGGAATCATATTGCAACAACTATATCTTCCATGGTAGGTAAAGCCTTTATTTAAAGAGATGAGTCATAGATGTCTGGGGATAGAAGAGAGAAACAAAATATGTGCATGATGATGGAACTCTGAAACCAGAGTTTTTAGGGGGTTCACCATAATTTCATATAGTTCTATGTCAGGGTTCTGACTGAATAAGCAAGCATTGTTGAGACGATCCAATTACTTTTTGCAAAGCTTTATTGAGTACATCATTTTGGCACAGACTGAAAGCAAAACCAGCTCTACTAAATTCCCATCATTTTCGTATAGTTTAAATAATAGTTTCTTCCCTCCCCCCATTAGTGCAGGTCATGTTGTCCAATTAGATGTCTAGGTATTGTTATGGAAAACTGTCAAAGTCTTTGCCAACCATCTGGTTAGATGATCTTGGTTCCCATGGGACAATTTCTTGTCACCTGGAACTGGCACACCAAACCTAGCTTTCCCCCCTGGTTCTGTGGCAAGCTGAGAAACGAAAATGGCGGCAACAGCATAATCATGCTTTGAGCTTGACACTCTAAGTGAGTGGTCATTAAGCAAGGACTAATGATAGTCTTAAAAGGGACGTGGTGACTCAGTGGCTAAGAAGCTGAGCTTCTCGATCAGAAAGTCGGCAGTTCAGCGGTTCAAATCCCTAGCACTGCATAACGGGGTCAGCTCCCGTTACTTCTCCCAGCTTCTGCCAACTGAGCAGTTTGAAAGCACGTAAAAAATGCAAGTAGAAAAATAGGGACGATCTTGGTGGGAAGATAACAGCTCTCCATGCACCTTCGGCATGGAATCATGCCGACCACATGACCACGGAGACGTCTTCGGACAGTGTTGGCTCTTCGGCTTTGAAACGGAGATGAGCACCGTCCCTAGAGCCGGAAACGACTAGCACGTATGTGCGGGGGAACCTTTCCCTTTCCCTTTACCTAACATTAGTCTTGCTCAAAAAGCATCTTCACAGTTCTACTTTAATGGTTCTAATATTTCTATTAATAAATGTTGGTATATAAAATTTCAGGTGAGTTCTGAAATTCAGTCAAAAGAAGCAGAAGATGAGAAAGAACGGCTTCAGGAGGAAATGAAGGAAAAAGAGCGCCTCAAATCTTCGCAAACAATTCCTGGCAAAGGTGGCAAGGAAGGGAAAGGGAAAGGAGGAAAAGGCGAAAAGGAAGCAAAAGGTGGGAAAGAAGCAAAAGATGGGAAAGAGGTCAAAGACAAGGACAGCAAAGATTCTAAGAAAGGAAAAAAGAAAGGTAAACAAAGTTTAGTGACATATTGTGGTCCTATTCAGAGCAGGACCTGCAAACAGAATACTAGAAGAGTAAGAGACACATCTCGTCCACACCATCCTAAAGCTTCTCCACATCTTCCAGATGTAATGGAAACGAAATTCCAGCATTCTTAGGTTGTACTTCCAGGGAACATTAAGAAGAGCCAGGTTGAGGAGGAATGATCTAGTTCAGCAGTCTCCAACCTTAACACTTTTACGACTTGTGGACTTCAACTCCCAGAACATCGTAATTCTGTGAATTGAAGTCCAAAAGCCTTAAAGTTGCCAAGGTTGGAGACACCCTGGTCTAGTTGAGGCAACACCAGAAGATATTTTTATGGAACTTAGGAGGGAGTTTCCTCCTTTTCCCCAAAACTCAGAAAGAGTTTGAGTTAGGGGGGTGGGGTTTGTCCTGAAACTTGTTAGGACCCCATAGAATATTTACTCTGGGGAGAAAGCACACACAGACTGAAAACATCTGGTTGCAAATATATGCTCACAAACTTTTCAGGGAGGAGGGTTGTTTTATTTGGGTTCATTGCTGCAGATCTAACTCATAGAACATAGAATAACAGAGTTGAAAGGAACTTGGAGGTCTTCTAGTCTAACCGCCTGCTCAAGCAGGAGACTATTTCAGACAAATGGTTGTCCATTCTCTTCTTCAAATCCTCCAGTGATAGAGCACCTTCAATATTTGAAGGCAAGCTGTTCCACTGGTTGATTGTTCTGTCAGGAAATTTCTCCTGCGGCAACACCAGCCAAACAACTCTTGATAAATGAACAAAACTCAGACTTTAAAAACAGTTTGTGCTTTATAAATATTTCAATGAAACTCCTTTTTTTTAGAACTGTCAGAGGTTCTCAAAGGGTAACAAGCAAATTTGAGAAGGACTGCACTCATTCCTGCTCTGCTCAGATGGGAATGAGCTTCACAGAGCTGTTGATACCGAGTTGGGTTGTATACAAGTTTCAGAAGGTGGCCTGGTCTTTTGAAACTTGTGCACAGCCTGGCTAAATGCTATCCAAGATGACCTGGCCAGGTTCAGGGTCCTCTTGCCTAATCTCGTTTCCCCTTTCCAGTCTTCAGGAATCATTCACTTGCAGTGCTCCTAATATTTTGTGGTTGAGCACAAGTGAAATTCTTGAGCTATCTAGAGACGATCCATGGACTCAGTGCCAGAACCCAACATAATAAGTACCCCCAGGGAAATGCCAGAAAGGTTTAAGTACACGAAACTGGACAATCACTACAGAGCAGGGGTCTCCAACCTTGGCATCTTTAAGCCTGGCAGACTTCAACTGCCAGAAAAGCTGGCTGTGGAATTCTGGTAGTTGAAGTCCGCCAGGCTTAAAGTTGCCAAGGTTGGAGACCCCTGCTACAGAGCACTCTCATTCTGCCTTGACGATTTAAGCACTATCTTATCCATGCACTTGAGCATGGTCCAACCATTTACAGGTAATCCTCGGCTTTACAAGAGTTCATTTAGTGACCGTTTGAAGTTACAATGGCGCTGAAAAAAAGTGACTTATGACTGTTTTCCACACTTTTTTTCCACACCATTGCACGTTCCCATGGTCATGTGATCAAAATTTGGATGCGTGGCAACTGACGGTTGCGGTGTCCCAGGGTCATGTGATCATCTTTTGTGACCTTCGGACAAGCACAGTCAACAGAGAAGCCAGATTCACTTCACATCCCTTACTAACGTAACAACTGCAGTGATTCACTTAACAACTGTGGCAAGAAAGCTTGTAAAATGGGGCAAAATTCACAATAACAGTCTCACTTAGCAACATGAATTTTGGGCTCAATTATAGTCATAAACTGAGGACTACCTGTATTCATGGGGGGAACAAAGCATCACGCAGTTTGAGAAATCCTAGATTACTTTATTAGCTGTCTGTTAATACAAAGATAATAGCTATTCAAACATTTTTACCTTCAGGTTTTTTTACAATATTACTTTTTCCTCCAGGTACACATAGTCCATCTACGACTGAAGTAATAGCTACTCCTTTATCCCCAGAAGAATTAAAGAAGCAAGAATTGAAGCTTAAAATGAAACAGGAATATTTTGCTGCACTGGAGCATGAAGGTATCATTTCTGCAAAGAAAAGAGTTAAATATCTACCCGTTTAGGGCTGAGAAAATTAAATAAAACTCCAGCATTTGTTTTGGATATGTTGCAAAGGTGCTGTGTGAAAGGCAACTGGACTTTCCTGGTTTTTTTCCCTTGAAAACGTTTCACTTTTCATCCAAGAAACATCTTCAGTTCTTGGATGAGAAGTGAAATGTTTTCAAGGAAAAAACCAAGAAAATCCAGTTACCTTTTGAACAGCATTTTTGGAAAAACCATAACGTGGATAACTGTAGACATTTGTTTTGATGTTAACTATGTTTGCTTGAACTTGTTGTAGATGTTCTGCGTAACAATTTTTTAGGTTCAGGTGTTGGCTAATGAAGTTTGGTTTATTCATAGTTTGTTGAATAACCATAGTTTGTTGAATAACCAGTGTACCTACCATCCCTGTCCTAATGTTCCCTTTAATTGTATTCATTTTATGTATTCTATTCAGTTCATGCAATTACTCATGGCTTACCATATTTGTGAACTTCGCTTTTGTTTATTACTTTAATTCTCTAAGAACAAAAACAAAACAAGACCAAATTGTTCTTTGCTAGATTGAATCCTGCACTAAAAGACTGGTGTAGCAGAGAAAATTTACCTGAGATATACTCATAAACTATGATTAGCTCAAAACATGAAATTTATCTGTGATGTACTCATAAGCCATGATTAGTTCAAAACATAGTTTCATACCGTGAAACTTAATTTATTAACTTAATCCAATACCAAGCCATGTTTTAAGCATACATGTCATTACAAGAGCCTTCTTTGCAGCAATCCAACTGTGCAGATATAGGTAGTCCTCAACTGAGCCCAAAATTTCTGTTGCTAAGCAAGACATTTGTTAAGTGAGTTTTTCCCCATTTTAAGACTTTCTTGCCATGGTTGCTAAGTGAATCCCTGCGCTTCTTAAGTTAGTAACATAGTTGTAAAGTGAATTTGGCTTCCCCATTGACTTTGTTTGTCAGAAGGTCACAGAAGGTGATCACATGATCCCAGGACACTGCTACCATCATAAATATGAGTCAGTTGCCAATTATCTGAGTTTTGATCACATGAGCAGGGGATGCTGCAATGGTTGTAACAGTCATAAGTCATTTTTTTCATGCGGTTTTAACTTCAAACAATCACTAAATGAACTGTTGTAAGTTGAGGACTACCTATATACAGAATTAATTGCTCTGTTTCCTACATAATACTTAATCTAATTAATGTTAGACTTTCAAAAATGATGAATGTGTTTGGATTTATACTAACTACAAGCCATGTTTAAAATAGGGGAGGCTGCAAAATCACGTCTTGAGCTGTTAAAAGTTAAAGGATTAGCTTTCCTGGAGGATCTACAATCAAAGGCAGAAGAAACATACAGGAATATGGAAAAATGGCTTGGAGAGAGATTTCTGGCTGAAATGTCTAGGTAATAAATTGTTAATAAAGGAATAATATTATGTTACAATAGAGGAAATGAGGTAAAAATTATTAAGCTTAAGTAAAAGCTTGAATAAATAAGATGCATAAATTCTGCATTATCTGTAATACAGACAAACTACAGTTGTGTTTCTATAATTCTGGTAAGAGCAAATTGTGAGTAATAGTTTACATTTTAGGTGTGTATATGTAGTTAAATACTGGTTGTATGAATTATAGTTTAAAAAGTAACATTTATTGCGAGAAATGTAACATACTTTTTTTTCTTTCTGAACAGCTTTGAATAGTTTTTTTAATGAGCCATGTAATTGTTTACTTTGATTCATTAAGCCTTCCATAAGTGGCAGGAGGTATCACTTTTTATTTATTCTTTCTGTGTGAAACCCGAACAAAACAAAATGAAGACAAGCTTTTGGTCTCTCTGCTTCTCTTACATTTTGGCATATCTGAAAAACTAGTTCATGTGTGCTAATCCATAGGCTGAAATGCAATCTGGAGAGTATTATTAAGGTGGGCAATCCCAAATGTTTTCTATCAATAACGAACCTGGAAATGTGAAGATATCAGGACTTCATGTTATTCCCATTGGATCTTTCTCAGTAAAATGAATACATCGCTGCAAAGGTTTTTCAAACATAGTAAAAAAATTCTCTCCAATTTCATAGGTAGCTAAATGGAATAGAGTAGAGTGTAGAGTGGAATAGAATAGAATAGAATAGAATAGAATAGAATAGAATAGAATAGAATAGAATAGAATAGAATAGAATAGAATAGAATAACAGAGTTGGAAGGGACCTTAGAGGTCTTCTAGTCTAACCCCCTACTTAGGCAGGAAACCCTATACCATTTCAGTCAAATGGTTGTCCAATCTCTTTTAAAAAACCTCCATTGTTGGAGCATTCACAACTTCTGGAGGCAAGTTATTCAAATGACATAATGAAAATTGGGAGATTCGATTCAGCAAGATAGGCATTTCAGTTGCTGTTGGTTTCACATGTTCTAGAGAGCATTTTAGAAATTTTAATAGCATGCCTGCAGTTGAAGAATTAGACTGGTTTTTCTAGGGACAAAGCCTGTAGAAAAATATTAATTGTCAATAAAACTATTAATTTTAGATGTTGCCATGTTTTTCAATTTCAAGCATATGTATCATTACAGTGTGGATAAATTAATTGGGGTTGCCCGGAATCGTATTGAAACTTCATCCAGAATTCAGTTTGAATTAGTCCTGGAAGGAATAGATTTCTATGTTAATGGTGATATAAAAGTATTTGAAGATCCTCCTCGTCCAGCTCGTCCCCCATCTGTGGAGACTGCTACAAACAGTACACTCACTATTTCACAGCTTAGTACTCTTCATAAGCAGTTTCTGCAGGTGGCACCTAAAGGTAAGAAAATACTTTTTTCATAGATTTATCAGAGCATATTAATGACTATTCAAGATTTAAAGTGACTGAAATATTATATGTGCGTCCATAGTATATAAGGATATTTCTACAAAGGTTAAGAACAGGACAAAATGTGGATTAGTTGTTTAAAATAAAACCTTTAGATCACTTTATACATTAACAGTGCAAACCTACTTTTCTTCGCTGCACTTTCCTGATGTTGTTCCTCAATATATTTTTAACATATAAGTCCCTCAATAAAATGTTGTTTTGACTTAGCTGTCTTTTTTAAATTCACATTATAGATACACACATCCTTTTTCACGTACACCCAAATGGGGTGTGCTTGTATTTTTTTAACTAAAAATATGTAGATGCTAGGTAACTCTATCAAATAATCTTTTGTGCCTCTGTTTAGACTCTTTTAAACAATATATTGTATTCTACTCTCTTAATATTTCTACTGTCTTAATATTTAACCATATCATATCATGCAATATCATTCCACCCTGACAATTCATAAATTTTTTTCAAAATAAAGAACCTGCTTAATTCAAGATTCTAAAAAGATTTCAAAGTATTGCTTATAAAAGTTATGTTTGCTAAATTATTATAAATAGCAAATGCACAAATGTGTACTAAATAATAAAAAAAGAAAGGTTTTCATGAAGTTCACGTGATTATAGTTCATTTCTAATATCCATTCATACTATAGGTGAAAACTTGTATAGGCGGTCCTTGCTTATTGACTATCTCATTTAGCAACCATTTGATGTTACAATAGTGTTAAGAAAAATAGTTTTGTGGCCAGCCCTCATATTTATGATCGTCTCCCTCCCGTTTATGACCATATCCCATGGTCATGTAATTGCTATTCAGGCACTTTATAACAATATCACTGCCTCCTGCAATCACTTGCATGCTTCTCAGTTGGCTTGTGGCAAGCAGAGTTAATGGAGAACATAGAAATGAAATACCGTGTTTCCCCAAAAATATGACCTATTCAGAAAGTAAATCCTAGCTTGATTTGTACATGTGTGCCCAATATAAGCCCTACCCCCAAAATAAGCCCTAATTAAGACCCTGCCCATTCCAGGGTACACAGGTTAAAAATTAAGCTAGGGTGGGGATGTGGGGAGTGGAGCTGCCCTATTACTTACCTTTGAATAGTTGCTGTCAGGCCTCACACACCTCGGTCCGTTTCTTCTGCTGCAACCAGCTTTCCTGAAGGCCTCTGTAGCTGATAACAGAGCTCCGGATCGATCCGTTATTGGCTGCAGAGGCCTTTAGGAAAGCCTTGCTGGACGAAGAAATTCCTGAAGGCCTCTGATAGCGAAAAAGAGACTGGGGCAACAAGTACAAGTGATGTGAATCAGTGGACAACATCCCCCCCCCTCGAAAATAAGACCTTGTGCCTTTTTGGTGGCAAAAAATATATAAGACAGGGTCTTATTTTGGGGAAAACATGGGTAGTAAGTTGTCATATGTTATTTTGATTAACAATTCCAGTGATTTGCATAATAACCAAATGGAAGTGATGTCATAAGCCCAAAACAAGGATGTGATTTTTCCATTTAGTGACTACGGAACATTGAGACAGAGTTACCAGTCCCAATTGTTGCTAAGCAAGGACTACCTGTAAACCTGATTATTCCTCCTTATAAAAGTATTTGAAGATCCTCCTCGTCCAGCTCGTCCCCCATCTGTGGAGACTGCTACAAACAGTACACTCACTATTTCACAGCTTAGTACTCTTCATAAGCAGTTTCTGCAGGTGGCACCTAAAGGTAAGAAAATACTTTTTTCATAAATTTATCAGAGCATATTAATGACTATTCAAGATTTAAAGTGATTGAAATATTATATGTGTGTCCATAGTATATAAGGATATTTCTACAAAGGTTAAGAACAGGACAAAATGTGGATTAGTTGTTTAAAATAAAACCTTTAGACCACTTTATACATTAATAGTGCAAACCTACTTTTTTTCGCTGCACTTTCCTGATGTTGTTCCTCAATATATTTTTAACATATAAGTCCCTCAATAAAATGTTATTTTGACTTAGCTGTCTTTTTTAAATTCACGTTATAGATACACACATCCTTTTTCACGTACACCCAAATGGGGTGTGCTTGTATTTTAACTAAAATTATTTAGACGCTAGGTAACTCTATCAAATAATCTTTTGTGCCTCTGTTTAGACTCTTCTAAACCATATATTGTATTCTACTCTCTTAATATTTCTACTGTCTTAATATTTAACCATATCATATCATGCAATATCATTCCACCCTGACAATTCATAAATTTATCAGAGCATATTAATGACTATTCAAGATTTAAAGTGATTGAAATATTATATGTGTGTCCATAGTATATAAGGATATTTCTACAAAGGTTAAGAACAGGACAAAATGTGGATTAGTTGTTTAAAATAAAACCTTTAGACCACTTTATACATTAATAGTGCAAACCTACTTTTTTTCGCTGCACTTTCCTGATGTTGTTCCTCAATATATTTTTAACATATAAGTCCCTCAATAAAATGTTATTTTGACTTAGCTGTCTTTTTTAAATTCACGTTATAGATACACACATCCTTTTTCACGTACACCCAAATGGGGTGTGCTTGTATTTTTTTAACTAAAAATATGTAGACGCTAGGTAACTCTATCAAATAATCTTTTGTGCCTCTGTTTAGACTCTTCTAAACCATATATTGTATTCTACTCTCTTAATATTTCTACTGTCTTAATATTTCTACTGTCTTAATATTTCTACTGTCTTAATATTTCTACTGTCTTAATATTTCTACTGTCTTAATATTTCTACTGTCTTAATATTTCTACTGTCTTAATATTTCTACTGTCTTAATATTTCTACTGTCTTAATATTTCTACTGTCTTAATATTTCTACTGTCTTAATATTTCTACTGTCTTAATATTTAACCATATCATATCATGCAATATCATTCCACCCTGACAATTCATAAATTTATCAGAGCATATTAATGACTATTCAAGATTTAAAGTGACTGAAATATTATATGTGTCCATAGTATATAAGGATATTTCTACAAAGGTTAAGAACAGGACAAAATGTGGATTAGTTGTTTAAAATAAAGCATATTACAAAAAGGCCAATGTTTAAAAATTTAAATTTAAAACTTAAAAAATTTAAAACCCCACAACAATAAAACCCAATTTAAAATGTTAAAAAAACATTATGCCAGTCCAGCTTGAATAAATAAGTATGTTTTTAGCTCACGGCGAAAGGTCCGAAGATCAGGCACTTGGCGTAGGCCAGGGGGAAGTTCATTCCAAAGCGTCGATGCTCCAACAGAGAAGGCCCTACTCCTGGGGGCCGCCAGCCGACATTGTTTGGCGGACAGCACCCTGAGGAGACCTTCTCTGTGAGAGCGTACCGGTCAGTGGGAGGCATAAGGTAACAGTAGGCGGTCTCGTAAGTACCCAGGTCCTAAGCCATGGAGCGCTTTAAAGGTGGTAACCAAAATCTTGAAGCGCACCCGAAAGACCACAGGAAGCCAGTGCAGACTATGGAGCAGTGATGTTACATGGGAGCCACGAGCGGCTCCCGTTACTACTCGCACAGCCGCATTCTGGACTAACTGTAGCCTCCGGGTGCACCTCAAGGGCAGCCCCATGTAGAGAGCATTGCAATAATCCAACCGAGACGTAACCAGAGCGTGAGTGACTGTGCATAAGGCATCCCGGTCAAGGAAGGGACGCAACTGGCGGACCAAGCGAACTTGGTAAAAGGCCCTCCTGGAGACGGCCACCAGATGTTCATCAAAGGACAGCCGTCCATCCAAGAGGATGCCCAAGTTGCGAACCACCTCCTTTGGGGCCACTAACTCGCCCCCAACAGTCAGCTGCGGGTGCAGCTGACTGTACCGGGGTGCCGGCATCCACAGCCACTCCGTCTTGGAGGGATTGAGCTTGAGTCTGTTTCTCCCCATCCAGACCCGTTCGGCTTCCAGGCACCGGGACAGCACTTCGATAGCTTCATTGGGGTGGTCCGGGGTGGAAAAGTACAGCTAAGTATCGTCAGCGTACAGATGATAACTCAACCCGAAACCACTGATGACCTCGCCCAGCGGCTTCATATAGATGTTGAACAGGGTAGGCGAGAGAATCGACCCCACAAGTGAGGCGCCTCGCGGACGACCTCTGCCCCCCTGTCAACACCGTCTGCAACCGGTCAGAGAGATAGGAGGAGAACCACCGATAAACAGTGCCTCCCACTCCAAATCCCTCCAACCGGCGCAGCAGGATACCATGGTCATAGTAGACACATAACAGGCGGTTCATATAACTATTATGAACCTTGCAACATTATACCTTATTTAGTATACCATATTTAAAAATCCTGGTATGTGTGGGTTCAACTAAGCATACTTATGAATTGATTCTTAACTTTAGGAAACATTCCTAAGATTAAATGGAAGCTTCAGATAACACAATGTGTTCTGTTAGTTTGGATTTGTCCCTAACAGCCTCTTCTTAAAATACAAGAAAGAAATAATTTTGAGCTCTTATGATTGTAAATTAGGAATAAAAACATGTCAGTCAAAGCTGCTGAAATCTAAACAGTCAACAATGCTGCTGAATATAATTTCAGATTATATTAACGTCTAAAAAGATTAAAGATGAACATTTTATATTTTGCATAATTTTGTGGGAAGACAAGATTTCACCTTCACATATGTAATCTAGTTATTACAGAATTCAGCATATACAGATCTTTGCGCTAAAATTGTGTTATGGAAGGGGAAAAAATGAAATTTTCAGATGCCTCACATTTATTGTTTTGTAACAAATACAGTAGTTGAACTTCTATAGTTTGGAATAATTAATAATTGTAGCACAAAATAACAGTTATATTGAAATTGTGTTAAAACACTATAATGTTATCATAAACATTATGAAATATTTATAGCCATAGCAGCACTGAAGCAACTTAAAAGCAAGAATGCAACTCCAGGCAAACAAAGCTCTTCAAAGAAGAGACACCAGTTTCCAAACACCTGGCTGTTGAAGTACACGTGGTTAAAATATGACAGTGACAAAGGCATTATGTACTGTGCTCTGTGTCGGAAACATAATGTAGATCTAGGGGAGAAGACACACAATTTTTGCTCCGGGACTGATGATTTTATTCTTGAATTAGTTGATGACCATCATAACAGTGAAGCTCATGCATGGGCTTCCTGTATGGAAACAGCTAGTAGTTCTACCCCAGACTCAGATACCACACAGCATATGTTAAAGAACATGAGTAAAACAACCTTGGGGAAAATCGAAAACCTCTTTAGAACATGCCATGCCATTGCCAAAACTGGACGCCCCTTCACAGACTTGGACTGGATAAGTAAACTGGATGATACCAAGGGGGTGGACATTGGTTCCATTTTCAGAAATGACAAAGCAGCAAGAATCTTTATTCATTTTATTGCTGAAGTGGAAAGAAGAGCCTTGAAAGAGAAATTAGAAAAATGCAAGTTCTTCTCTCTCATTAGCGATGGCATTACGGACAGTGGAACAACAGAAGCAGCCCTTGTATATATACAGTTTGCACATCAAGGGAAAATCCACTGCCAGATTGTTGGAATTCAATCCATAGACATGTATGACGCTTTGACAGTGAAAAATGCCATTTTAAAAACTTTACAAACCAATCTGAAGGTCGATTTGCCAACCCATGACTGGGCAAGAAAACTGGTTGGCTTTGGCAGTGATGGTAGAGATGTTATGGTAGGAGAAAATGGAGTAGCTAAACTACTGAAAGACATCCAGCCATGTATTCAGAGCATTCATTGTCTTGTTCACCGTCTTGAAATGGCCTACAAGATGGCACTGAAGAACACTCCACTCTTCAACACACTTACGGATCTATTAAAAAACTTGTACTATTTTTATCATGACTCTCCAATGAATAAGAACAACCTTAAGCTAATTTGTGATGCCCATAAAATGACATCAGTGGTTCCTTCTCGAATTGGTGGCTCTCAATGGTTTCTTCGCTTACAGACAGCTCTTCAGATCCTTCTGAAAGGTTACCCCGCAATTGTCCCACACCTGAGTAAGGTAAATGCTTTTTGAAACTATGGGATTTGAGTAACAGCTGAAAAACTAGAAGTTTTCTGTCAGTGTTTTAACACCTTGTTTTTCACGTTGAGTTCCAGATGGGAGAAGAATCAGTCTCCTCAAATCAACAGAAAGCCAAAGAGCTCTTGAAGTTTCTTCTAAAAACAGACATAGTTAAATTTTCTCACTTCTTATTAGATGTCATTAATGTCCTCAACATTCTGTCTCGTGTTGCCCACAATCCAAACACTTCCATTGGAGACGTGTTTGCTACGATTCAGTCAACATTGGAGATACTCCAAATGTATCAAAAAAGGTTGGATATTAACAATTACTGCATATATTTAAGCGTGTCTGAATTGAAAAGAGAGAGTTTAATTGCTTAAGTATCATGTTTCTCCCCTCAGATCAGGGCCACGAGAACGTCTGGTAGAGAGAATCACATATTTTCATGGTTACCCTCTTGTGGGGGATGGAAATATTTCAGCAGCCCGATTAGAATTATTAAGCAGTCTCTTGAACCAGCTGCAAGATTGTTTTTGTGATGCTAGTGAAGATGTTTTGATGGCAAGCGCCATTGGAAGCTTTAAACTATGGCCAGACAAATTCAAACAAGGTACAGAAAGCACCCTGCAGTGGCTAATAAATGATTCCCTTCTGAAAGATGTGGACTGCTTTAATTAATATGACTGCTCTTATAGAATTTGGTGAGACGGAAATATCTCTACTGATTCAGCATTATGAGCCTGTCCTAGAATGAGCCAAAGTGAAAGTGGATGAAATTGAAACAGAATGGAATATGCTAAAAGCAGAGCTATATAATAGGTAACAAGCATGCTATCTTAAATCCAAGTTTGTTTTACTGCTACATTAACAAAAGGAACATGATGAGTAATAAACGTTATCTTTTCTAGATATGAAAATGTCCGGAGCTTAACGTGGGATTTGGTAAACAGAGATTTTTTTCATAAATATCCAAACATTTTGGCCCTTGTTGATCTTCTCTTGACACTGCCAGCAAGTTCCAGCGAAGCAGCACGAGGCTTTGGTCAAATGAAACTGACAATGATGAGGCTGCGTTCAAAACTCATGTTTGAAAGCATGACAGATCTTATGGTCATTCAGCTGAATTCTCCCGAGATCAAAAAATTCAATCCCCAGAAAGCTGTTCAGTTGTGGAATGTTTCTTGGCAAAGGAACAGAAAGCTACAAGCTAATCAGGGGGATCCCAATGGGATCCCAGTTGGATTAGCTCCTCGTGAGAATTCTGATTCTTCATCTGATTCTGAATGGGAAAGGGAAAGTTCCTTTGGAAGCGACTAGATGTGCAACATTATTTCTGTCTCAGTTTCATGCAAAGGCATTTTCAACAAATAACTGTTTAGTAATCATTATCTCCTCTCCCCTCCAAAAAAACCCACACTCCAATTAAAAGCAAAGTGTGCAGCTGCATAATTAGAGGAGCTGCAACCGCCATTATGTAGGGTTTAATGTATTTTCTAACTTTTGCATCTCAGACACAAAATATGTTTGTTGAATGCTTTAGTAGCAGCTTTGACTTTTCCATTTCATGAGACACGCCACTTTCCAAAGTTGCTAACAGAACTACAAAAATATGTCAGAATGACATTGAAGGGGGAGGGGAAGAGATACCTTGGAAATAATCAGACAAGAGACGGACAGTCCAGAGGAAGAAACTTAGAAGGTTTCTGCCGATTGATCAAGTGGTTAAAAATGGCAGCAGGACCTTGTGCCTTCAGACTTGCAAGATTCTGTCAATGTAGTCTTACAAAAAAAGTCAGATTAGCTCAACTAGTTGTACTTCTTGTCTAGTTTACCTGGGGAGGCCAGCAAGAACTCAACCTTCCCAGATTCATTGGATCATTTCAGATTTTCTTTATTTAGTTATTTTTTCAAAAGAAATAAGTAAACCAGCCCTAGAACTAAACTAGTTATAAGGTTGCAATCAAAATTATGTGAGACAACTATGTGAGCATCTCTACTTTTACTTTCTGATAATTTGGGGAATCATATATTTGCATCAAATTGTTGATTACTACCTATATTGTTGATATTTTTACTGGTAGTATAAGAGAAATCCTGCCTCTCTCACTTTTCCCACCTGAATTTTGTGCCTGTCTCCATCACCATCATTTATTTTTTTTCATGATTCTTAAGATCCAGTAGTTTCAGCTGTGAGATTGAAATGTTTGACGCTTCCACCTACAAATTACATATTTTTCATCGTATAAAATCACAACTTTTAATTAATTGTAAAAACAAACCATCCATCCACACCGAGAGAGAGAGAGAGAGAGAGAGAGAGAGAGAGAAATATACATAACATAACATAACATAACATCAGAGTTGGAAGGGACCTTGGAGGCCTTCTAGTCCAACCCCCTGCCCAGGCAGGAAACCCTACACCATCTCAGTCAGATGGTTATCCAATGTTTTCTTAAAAATTTCCAGTGTTGGAGCATTCACAACTTCTGCAGGCAAGTCGTTCCACTTATTAATTGTTCTAACTGTCAGGAAATTTCTCCTTAGTTCTAAGTTGCTTCTTTCTTTGATCAGTTTCCACCCATTGCTTCTTGTTCTACCCTCAGGTGCTTTGGAGAACAGCCCGACTCCCTCTTCTTTGTGGCAGCCCCTGAGATATTGGAACACAGCTATCATGTCTCCCCTAGTCCTTCTTTTTGTTAAACTAGACATACCCAGTTCCTGCAACCGTTCTTCATATGTTTTATCCTCCAGTCCCCTAATCATCTTTGTTGCTCTTCTCTGCACTCTTTCTAGAGTCTCAACATCTTTTTTACATCGTGGCGACCAAAACTGGATGCAATATTCCAAGTGTGGCCTTACCAAGGCATTATAAAGTGGTACTAACACTTCACGTGATCTTGATTCTATCCCTCTGTTTATGCAGCCCAGAACTGTGTTGGCTTTTTTATTTATTTTATTTATTAATTTATTTATTAATTAAACTTTTATACCGCCCTTCTCCCGAAGGACTCAGGGCGGTGTACAGCCAAGATAAAAAGCAATAAATATACAAAGTTAAAAATCAATTTAAAAAACTTATTCAATGGTGGCCGAATTAAAACCGTCAAATTGACAAACCTAAAATACCCCATATAAAATTACAGAAGATTTAAAAATTTAAAATTAAAATTTAGAAATTTAAAAAGTCTAAAAAATCAGTCCAGCTTAACAGCTGCTGCACACTGCTGACTCATATCTAAATGGTTATCCACTAGAACTCCAAGATCCCTCTCACAGGTACTACTATTGAGCAAGGTACCACATATACGGTACTGGTGCATACATCTACAGTATACATCTACAGTATACTGTATACTATGTATACTGTAGCATACATCTACAGTATACAGAAGATATCTCAGGCATGACAATTGAAAGAGGTTTGAATAGGAAAATAAATGTGTGTTTGTTAAGGTAAGGACCTTCCAGGGAAAAGTATAGGTAACAGTTAAAGACTTTATAAAATATTTCTACTCCATAACTGGATATTTTTTGAAAATAATTGCTTACTCAAATGAAGTTTTAAGCCTTTGTAAAACAACTAGAAATAAAATAGCCTGCAGAAATATTGGAGTAAAACTGATGTGGATCTATGGACATCTATGTGCAAATTGTTAATATATTTATTCTGTCTATCAACACTTTTTAACTATTTAGTATAAGATATTTCAGCACTTGAGTATAATTTGTTTTATGAAATTAAAACGTGCATATAGATTTTTGAGAAATGAAATAAATATAACTTTGGAACAGATGTTTTTAGAAAAGTTGAATAGGTTTTCATATTGAAAAGTTAGAAATGGCCAAGATCTTTCTATAGAGCAGGGTTAAAATATGCTGTAACTTATCAAGGATGATAGGAATTAAAATCCAATATCGTTAGAAATACTATTTTCAAATATGGTGTTGTAAAATGCAAAAATGCACTATAGGAATTTCCAAACATTTTGCCTCTAACAAGATACTGAAGAATGGAAATAAATTTCTTTGAAATGCATGCTATTCTGCATTCCAACTATATATTTGCGTCATGGCTGAAATAGAGAAATAATTATTACTATTCTTACTACTTTTCTTTCTTCTGGAAATGAAATGCCTTGCAATGTAAGTCCCACCCAGGGCATGTTAATGTCCTTTACACTTCTTAGCCAGTTTGTTAATTTAGTTGAATGCTCTACATAGATTTGAACTGTTTGAATGGGTGTTAGTGCTAAGAGGGAGCAGCTTTTTTGTAAAAGGAAGAAGCAGTGTTTTGATTGCAAGTGGTTCTCAAAACTTTTTCAAAAGAACGCAAAATAATAAAGAGAAAAAAGAAATGTAATACAGCAGATAATTAAGAAAGCTCAAGAAGTCCAATGCAGAAGGAATTATGTTTGTAATAAAAACTTGAGGAAGCTATTTCTCTGTCTCTCTCCCATACAAACCATGGATATTGTCCTGTGCTCCGTGGATAAAAGCTTAAATCCGCCTGACTTCAGAAGGTACCACAGTATTTGCATAACCTCAACTTTCTTAATGCTTTCAAATTTTGCAGTTGCAACCGTAGAAATAGAACCTTGCAACCATCAAGTGCTTGCATAGTTAACTAATTGGCTCATGGAAAGAGAGCTTGGTAGAAATTAGGCATGACACGAAAGTTTGTTGCGCTTAAAACAGCATTTGCAGAAGGAGAAGTTCTTTCCCTGATTGGGATAAGAATCAGAGTCATTTGCAAGTGAAAAGGCAAATGTAAAGTATGCAAATGTAAAGTAAAAGCAAAAATAAAATGAATATAAATTTGCATTGTAAATTGCACGGATCTCCTTGGATCTCTGCTTCCTGTGTTCTTCCACCAAGGGATTCTCTTTGGAATACAAATTTGATTCAGATACATATTTTGCTTTAGTATCTATACATTCTCTAATCAAAGGTTTGTAACCAACCTTCTCAGTCTTTGTGAAGAGTCTGTGTACATTCTTGAAACAATACCATGCATACTTTTGATCGATCCGCTAAATTCTGTTTTCTGCACCACACTTTTCCTTCAAGAGCTCTTGACAGTATACATGGTTTCTCTCTTTCCTGATCTCTCTTTATCCTCATAACAGACCTGAGAATCAGATTAGTTGAGAGAACTAACATATGAAATCCACAGCTTCATCCCATTTTATGCCTATATATCTCTATTTCTATGCTGATGTCCTGCATTGTTCCATACCACCTATTGTGCTCTTCCCAATCAAACTGACTTGTGATAAATGTGTTCATCCAAATGGAGTCTTGTGGAATAATCTCCTTGGGCAAGTCAACTAAGGATCCACCTCTCAGATCCAGTGAAAGCTGCCACTGCTTTCTGTCATCAGGACTTTGCTGTTAATAGAGGGTGGATCAAGACAGAGTGGGGTCCATTCAATCCAAAGTCCATTTGTTCTCAAGATACTCTCAAGAAGGGGCTAAAATAATGCCAAAATTGATGTTGGTATAGAACCTGTCTTAAATACCATTTGTTCATCACCATTGAACAAATGGCTATAAGCCAAAGACTACCTGTGTGAAGACAACAAGATAAAAATGTATTTATTTGTCAGATTTCTAGGCCACTCAACCCTAGAATGACTCTGAGTAGCTTCATAAAATTAAAAAGATCTTGCCAAAAACAAGATCTTTGGGGGAGGGGGGAGATTCACTTGAAGGCAAGGAAGCTGATGATCTCTAGGGGAGGCAGTGACAGAAAAGGCTTGCTTCCTGGCTCTCACTAGGTAATATTGATGATTTAATGGAACCCAAAGCAAGCCATGCGAGAGACACTACAGGAGACAAGACAACCATCTAGTCCCTATGCAATGTAGGTCTTTATAAATGATAACCAGCACCTTGAATTGCACTCAAGCCCATTGATAACCTGTGCTGTAGCAGAAGTATTATTTGCATGTAGTAATGCTTCAATGGAAGAGAAAATGTTTAGCTCAGGATTGAATTGTGTGGTCCTTGATGCTTTCTGAGCTTGGTTGCTTACATACAGACATTTCACTACTCAACTAGGTACAAAATCAGTGCTAGTGAAGGCAGTGCAAACCCCACATTTAGCACTGATGATGTGCTAAATGTCCTTTTTTCAACTCCAATTTGGAAACCAGTTATGTTCCAGATGTTTATTAGGGGAATAGACTTTATCAGCCACTGTTCTGGATAAAGAAGGAGCAGGAAACTCCTTTTGTTTTCTCTTGGATCATACATGATTGATAGTAACCCACCGCTTTGTTTACATAGTGTAAAGATATTGAAATGTACATCCATTGTAAAATTACATATAAATTACAGTCTTTGTATACATAATATAATTAGGAAAGAAAGGCAGGGAAATATGCTATGTACCTATTAGGCAGTGAAATGTAATTGATTTTTTTTAATGTTAATTCCACTTTGACCCATTCCTCCTCTTCTTTCTTATTTGCTTAGGTTTAATACCAAGTAAAACATTCACAGATATTTTGTTTGATTTGATCACTCTGAATCTTGGGTCCAATATGCTTCCTGATGCCTGGCTACATCTCTCCATGTATGATGTAAGTATCCATCAGGGCACTTATGAGGGAAAAGTCTAAAAAGTCAATATGGAAACCATAATTATACAGTTATGACCGCCCGCTTGACCATCCCTATGGGCACCCCTAGTGTATGTGATGTTGCTTTAGTTTTGATTTGAATATATTGCTAAGTGGTTGAATTACAAAATCTAGGGGTTAACAGTTTTAGAAGGATAGTACATATTGCTTGGATGGAGAGGATGCTAGCAATTTATAAAGGGAGCTTGTTTACCTATGTGTATGAAAGGTGCTAATCAGTTAAATCATTTTGAGTACTTCTGGAAGTCAACTTCGTGGATTTGTTTCATATTGTGGACAACCCATCTGTGACTTCAAGACCAAGTGAAATCTAAACATGGGGATTGCTTTCATATTTATGTGTGTTATTTATTGATTTGGTAGATTTATACCCTGCTTTTTGTTCTTCTACTATTGTTCCTTACAATTATCCTGTAAGATCAATTGGACTAAAGAAAAATGACCAGCCCAAAGTTATCGAGTGAGCTTCCACGATTGAGAGTGACCATGGAGTTTATAGGTCACCTGAGTGCCAGCTAACCCTAAGTCAGCATTTCTCAATTTGGCAACTTTAAAAGTTTGGACTTGCTCGCTGGGAAATTCTGGGACAAGAAGTACATACCTACAGATTGGAGATCTCTGGGAGTTGAAGTCCATAAGTTTTAAAGTTGCCATGTTAAGAAACCTTGCCATAACTATTACTCTGTGAAGAGAGAAAGCCCAGTCATCTTACATTTAAAAAGAATGAAGCAGATTGTTACTTTGGGAGAAAGAAATATTTGTTTTTATTGGGTATTGTGGATGACAGAGAGAAATTATGGGAAGCTACAGGCAATCTGAGGACCCAGATTGTTGGGGGCAATAAAGTTGATTTTGTATAATATACAAATGGATGAAGACTATTGCTTAACACAATGTAAGCTGCCCTGAGTCTTCGGAGAAGGGCGGGATATAAATGCAAATTCAAAAAAAAAAAAAGTCAAAGGAGTATTTATCTCAGAAAAGATTCCTCAGTCCAGTTGCTGAGAAATGGGGGGGGAAGCATTTAAAAAAGAGTTAACTTTAATTATCTCGGTGTAACTCAGTGAGGCTGGAAATCTCTTTACACTTTTCAAAACTCTGTATATTAACCTAAAATAACATTAAAACAATTGGGGTGGGGCAGGGGTGTTCAATTCAGTCTTGACTGCAGACCGCCTGGACTACTGCAATGTAGTCCATGGGGCTCCCCTTGAAGAGCACCAGGAGGCTCCAGCTGGTCCAGAATGTGGCTGCGCGGGTAATAGAGGGAGCACCACATTGCTCCCATATAACACCTCTCCTGCGCAAGCTGCACTGGCTGCCGGTGGTCTTCTGGGTGCAATTCAAGGTGTTGGTTATCACCTTTAAAGCGCTCCATGGCATAGGACCGGGTTACTTACGGGACTGCCTACTGCCACCAATAGCCTCCCATCGACCTGTGCGCTCCCTTAGGGAGGGCCTCCTTAGGGTGCCATCAGCCAAACAATATCGACTGGCGGTCCCCAGGGGGAGGGCCTTCTCTGTGGGGGCTCCTGCCCTTTGGAATGAGTTGCCTCCGGGGTTGCGTCAATTCTAATGGCTCCCAAATATGAAATATACTTAACTAATTGAAATCTGTTGTTTTTGCTTCCTCTGCTTGCCAATTAGGAAAGCCTTGAAAGCACTTGTACTAAATGACAGTTTTCTGCTGGCAAATTATCATAATTACTTTGCCGTTCCTATCAGGGAAGTCCTCTACATGTCTGTCCAATTATTTATCTATCTAACTCCTGCCCAATGGCTTCAGTATATATATTGGGCTTTGATTTCCATGCTTCCCAACCTCCATGGCTTGCTGGGAATTTAAATAGTTGAAGTCCAGCAACAATATTTGTTTACAAATATTTGAGTTTACAAATATTAACTTACAAATAAATTTGTACCCTATGACTATCATTTAGTGTTTTAAGTGTTATACCTTGATGAAAGTATCTTTTCTTTTATGTACACTGAGAGCATATGCACCAAGACAAATTCCTTGTGTGTCCAATAACACATGGCCAATAAAAAATTCTATTCTATTCTATTCTATTCTATTCTATTCTATATTCTGTCCTACATCGTCCATTCCTAATCTTTTTGCTGTATGGGATCATGCATTCATCTCCGTGCTTGAAATTCTATGTTACAGTTGCAGAGCCTATCATTATTCCTACTTGTGAATTTGGACACAGTGGACTGGCGCAGATTCTTACATGCAGCTTCCCAGCCTTGGCCTATTCCCTCTGTAACGGAACTGCTTGAAACATTACAGAGATTTCAGGACGTGGATATCGAAGGATCTGGATTTGTCACCCAGGAACAATACGATCAGGTTCCAGTCTTTTATATTTGCCCTTTTAAGAGTTTGTGACTGAATCTTACTAAGAGCAATGAGATAAGCAGGTAGCCCGGCGTACACTGTGAGTTTTTATTTTATTTATTTATTAGTTTGTCGAACATGTACAAGATAGCAGGCATAAATACGAACATGGACATAAACAAAGGAAATGAATACAAATAAATGAGGACAGTAAGAAAGGGACAGTAGGCACGCTAGTGTGCTTATATACGCCCCCTTCTTAGGAATGGGGTGAGGCCCACTATAGACAGTGTAAGGTTGAAGCTGTGAGGGTTTGAGGATGTAACAACGGAGTCAGGTAGAACATTCCAGGCGTTGGCCATTCTGTTGCTGAAGTCATATTTTCTGCAATCGAGGTTGGAGCAGTTTAACCTTGAGTTTGTATCAATTGTTTGCCTGTGTATTATTGAGGTTGAAACTGAAGAAGTTGTTGACAGGTAAGACATTGTAGAAGACAATTTTGTGTACTATGCTTAGGTGAGACCACAGGTGGCGCATTTCCAGATTGTCCAAGTCCAAAATTTCAAGCCTGATGGCATAAGGGATTCTATTGTGAGTAGAGGAATGGAGTACCCTTCTCGTGAAATACCTCTGGACTCGCTCAATTGAATTAATGTCCGATATACAGCGTGGATTCCAGGCAGACGAGCTGTATTCGAGAATTGGTCTGGCAAAGGTTTTGTATGCCCTAGTTAGCAATGCAATGTTACCGGAGAAGAAGCTTCACAAAATTAAGTTAACAATTCTTAATGCCTTTTTGGCAATGCTATTACAGTGGGGTCTGGGGCTTAGATCGTTTGAGATGAATACTCCAAGGTCCTTGACAGAGTGAGGGTCATCTACAAGGTCATTTCCACCCAACTTGTAGTTGATGTTCTGATTTTTATTGCCAATGTATAAAACAGAGCATTTATTAGTTGAGATTTGGAGTTGCCAAATGCGCGACCATTCTGACACATGGTCAAGGTCGCTTTGTAGGGCAGCAGCATTGTCAGTGGTGTTAAATAACTTTACATCATCAGCAAAGCTGCTTTTAATATGTCACAATCAGTGCGCATCAGTGCAAGCAAAATTTTATTTAGGCCAACCCTAGTCAAAGTACCCCTCTCTAAGCATAACTGCTAACCCCACCTCCTTTTTCTAAACATTGTGGCTTTTTAACACTTCTCTGCTATGCACGTAGACTTAGGAGGTAAACCTCATTGCATGCAGTGAGACGTATTTCTTAGTAAATATATATTGGATTGTACTTTACATGTGGTTTGTGGCTCAGCATGGGCCACTGTATCTGTATGTCTGAGGGTATGTGCTGATACGTGTGAAAAATGAAAACAACTGAATAGAAGTCAGTCTCACTCAATGTAATTAATACATTAAATAACTTAATGTTACCTTTACCTCAGGTTTCATTCTGATTTATAAATACTTCCTCACCATTTCTTTAGAAAGACAAAAGAGTCGAGGTCAGGTTCTCAGGAGTCTCTGTGGTTCTTGAGGCATAGTAATACATAACAAATGGATGCCTTGTGCATGGTGGTACCGTAGCATACAATTAGAGAATCTATGCTCAGTCCTTTTAAGTGTGTAAGACAGCGCAGTGGCATATTCCCCATCTCAAAAACATTTTTTTGAAGGAGACTCTTTGTCTCCACTCTTTAAAATATGCTGATTCTATTCATGATAATTTGGACTAAAAATGCCACTGGGCTCCAAATTATCTAAGAAAGGGATGAGTAAGTTTCCCAATTGTTTATATAAATTATAATTGAACTTCTTCTAAAATCATCTAGAGAAATAAAGTAACTTGTATTTACATTTAAAAATCTTTAGTGATGACATAAAAAAATGGAATTTTGATTGGATAAATGTACAGCATGGGAAATCTAAAAAGGATAAATTGAATACACAGGAAGAATTAAAATATGGGGTGGCATTAAAATCAATGGAGAAAAGTTGCAAATATTTGGATGTTTTAAAACATCCAATTTAAAACAAATACCCTGTTTCCCCCAAAATAAGACATCCCCTGATAATAAGCTCAATTGGGTTTTTGAGCGCATGGCAATAAGGCCAAGCGCTTATTTCAGAGTCTTATTTTTGGGGAAACACGGTACTTGCATGCCCAAACCATATTTCATCTTTCAACATGAGTCAGAATTTTTTTTGAATTTGTAGTGATTCACAATAGTACAATCAAAACACTTAATATTTGGGCTGGGCCTGTAATACAACAAGCAAATATTACTGACTGGACACTACAGGTAGTCCTCGACTTAACAACTGTGCATTTAGTGATCATTCAAAGTTACAGCGGCACTGAAAAAAATGACTAATGATCATTTTTCACATTTATGATCATTGCAGCATCCTCATTACATTCAGATGCTTGACAATTGACTCACATTTATGACAGTTGCAATGTCCCAGGATCAGGTGACCCCCTTTTGCAAACTTCTGACAAACAAAGTCAATGGGGAAGCCAGATTCACTTAACAACCATGACACTAATTTAACAATTGCAGTGATTCATTTAACAAATGGGGCAAGAAAAGTCGTAAAATGGGCCAAAACTCACTTAACAAACTTTTCACTTAACAACATAAATTTTGGGCTCAGTTGTGGTCATAAGATGAAGACTACCTGTATTTGACTGAAATGCCTCAGATAGATAAACAATATCATGCATTACATACAAAAGGTAACAAAAACTGTTTTATTTAACAGGGGAAATGGGTAGTCATGGTTTGTTGCAACTGAAGCAGACACTGGAGGATAAAGTCAGAGGCTTAAATGATTATATAAATGCAAAACAAACAGAAAATCCTAAACATGTCTAAGAGGAAAATATTTTGAATGTGACTGAATCAAAAGTAGCCTATAATACAAAATTGTCCAGACAGGTTATAAGGCAAAACGTGACTGTGGGAGAAAAACAGTATATTAAAAAAAAAAAAGTATGGTTCTGATGTCTTCAAATATTGATACAATTGCAAGATTGAAAAAAATGCTATGAAAGATCATGTACAAATTGTATGGCACTTTCACATTCACATAGATTGAGATTTAGAACATAATTCACCACACATCACAGTAGTTGAAAAACCCAAGTTTTACTTGTAGATCTGGCCGTTCCAAATAATAGTAAAGTAGCTCAAAAGTAGCTGGAAAAGATTATAAAATATCCTGACTTAAAAAATGAAATGGAGATTATGGAATAAACCAGCAATTTTTTTCCTAATAACTACTTGAATTTTAGGAGCTTTAACAATAAAATTTGTCAAAACAACTGAAAAAAATAGAATTATTCAAGTTTACAGCATGTATCTTACAAATAGCAGCTTGCTTGGAAGCATATATAAATTAGAACAGTTCCTGGACAATTCATAAAAAACTCCTTTTTACAAAACCGTAATCCCTTAATTTGGGACAATTCACAGATTTTTGAATAAAATTTAAATTGATCCTAAATAGCCATGATTTGCCAAGTGACCTTCAGAAGATAATTATCATTATTGTCATCATCAATGAAGTTTGAAAGATACATGGTGCTATTTTTATTATACCAAACATTGAAACTTCATTTTAAGGTTTTAAAATAATCATTTCCTACCCTGTGACCTTTTTCCTCGAGAGACTTCAACCTTATTTTGTTTTTGTTTGGTTTTTTTTATTCCTTCTCAGCAGTTTTCTCTTTGGGACTCAAAGCAGCTTTCTCTAACTCTAGTTGCTAGCATACTCTATGCCTTCAGCCAGGTTCCACCATATAGTTACAGAGGTCAGAAACTTATTTTCCCAGTAATATACGTTATCATAGCTCTCCTGCTCCATAAAAGCAGGTAGAAAAAAAATAGGATATTGGAGAAAAATAGTGCTAGAATTACAATTTAGTAAATATGTTGTGTGAATTGAATGTGAGGAAATCGTTCCATGGTTGGGATTATTAATTCTTTGGGTAAATTTGTCCATGCTCAGTTAATGAATCAGCTTTGCATTCCCTTTCCAAATCCATTCAAGTTAACATAGGAACTACTTTTGCTACTTAAAATATCATGAGAGA
Organism: Ahaetulla prasina; assembly: GCF_028640845.1. Taxonomy (NCBI): domain Eukaryota; kingdom Metazoa; phylum Chordata; class Lepidosauria; order Squamata; family Colubridae; genus Ahaetulla; species Ahaetulla prasina. The sequence goes on along the minus strand of NC_080540.1, from coordinate 279,987,363 downwards.
ATTTTGGATTGGAGAGAAGCAGAGAGAATACTTGGTTTCTTCTCTCCCAATGGTCCATGTTTTTTAAAAAATATATTTTTATTATTTACATATAAATATATTGAATACAGTGTGACTGTCCTGGCATTTCACTTGCCATAAAAACCAAAGTGAAGACGAATAACATATATACTACTTAAACAGTGCTAGTGTTGTACAATTATTTTTGACCATCATATTCATTCTAATACAATGATACATATATAGTATCTCATTCCAGGTCTGCCTAGCCTAATTTTTTCATATTTTGACTTCTACCTCGTGCTTCTAGCCATTGATAGAATCTGTTCCATGTGTCATAATATTCTGTCTCACCTTTGTCTTTTATTTTTAACGTTAGTTCATCCATTTCTGCACAGACTAGTATCTTCCTTATTATCTCCTCTTCTGAAGGGGTGCCATGTTAAACTGCTTAGCTCAAGTGTATGAAAAAGACTATATGCTGTTTTCTGCTTTGAATATAAGAATGCATAAGAATTTTGAGGATTCTGTACTAAAAAAGAAAAAATGCGGGGGGGGGATAAAGGGCTAATGTATTTATGCAGAAAGGCATGTGTTCTTGCATTCAAAAAGCCCATTCTTGTGCATTGTCTTTAATGGGGATGCTCAACCAAATCCTATCATACTGGCATTGGACAAGATAAAAAAGGAGCACAGAGAATCAATGAAGCTGGGGTGAAAGTGGAGGGATTTCTCAATATATAATTGGAAAGCCAGTTTGGAGTCGTGGCTAAGGCACAAGGCTAGAAACCAGGAAGCTCTGAATTCTAGTCTTGTCTTTGGCACAAAATCCAGCCTAGACTCAAAGGTCAGACCTAGGAAGAAAGAAATGGCAATCCACCTCCAAAACTTTGCCTGGAAAACTACAGAGACATGTTCAGGCAGTTAATAAAATTGAATAGTGATTATGATATACTCCTTTCTTGAGAAGAATTCAATGAGTACAAAGGCCAATACCAGCTAAAGTACTGATGTCTATAAAATAATAATGTAGCGTTTCAGAGAGCTGCCTTCCACAGATTCTGGCCTAAATAGGAAGACTTTCTCCAACAGTTTTGCAATGTCATGTCATTTCAATAAAGGATGGAGTGGGTGTTGTTTCTTACCATGGATTTTAATATGGGGTAAAGGCTTATCAAGTGGTAAAACTTCCCCACATTAATCATTCAGTAAGCTCATAGTCTGTATTCATTATCCTTCTTTATATATCCTTTCAAAAAACATTGTAATGGAGCAATAGCTGTCTTCAGGAAAAGAATGGAAGCAACAGCAGCCTCCCCTTCAAATCATGGGACAGGAAAAAATTTATTCCCTATTCAGGATGATAAACCCACAAAGAAATGTAGATCTGTTTTATACACACCTACGCAGAATTGCGGTATTTTGCTTCATATAGGTAAAGAGGAAAAAAAACCAAACCAAAAACTCCAGAAACAACACAGGAAGTTGGGTAGAACAATTTTTGGGTTCAGCCTCTCATACCCCATCCTCCGATGTTTGAAATGATAAATGGAAGTGGGAGAGAAAAACACAAACAAACGTGTTTTTGAGACAAATCAAGATACTAAATCCACCCACAATTTTAAAGAATCAATTTTCAAAATGAAATCCCGATAATGTTATTGAAAAGTAATGTCTCAGTGGAGCTTTCTAATTTGATGATGTTCCTACTTTCCACGCATTTTTGAAGTGCGAAAAAGTTCAAAAATTCAAATGTTGTGAACAGTCATAGTTCAAAGGATAAGATTTTCACTTGTTTGCTTTAGGTTGGTCTGTGGTTTAAAGGCAGTGAAGATTTAGCCATTCCAGAAAGTCCTATAGAGCCTTTACCATTTAACCGTCAGAAGCATCTCATAGAAGTAAGTATAAATATTCAGATACCATAATCCAGGGGGGGGGGGGAGGTAAGACCGCAATTTTCAATGGATTCCAAACACTGTCTGTTACATTCCAACAATTCTGAAGTAATGAGTAGATGCTATTTGTAGTTAGTTTTTATAAAATACATTTCCATTCTAAGGCACAGTTGATTATATGCTTGACTTTCAAATCTGAACACAATTCATTGTCCGTTTCTGATTATTTGTAACAGTTAAATTCAGACATTTCTGCTTTTCAACGCTGATTCTATATCCATGGAGTTATTTCCAGATCTTAAAATAAAAAGTAAAAAAAATGATGGTTGGAATGAGAGAGAGGCTTAAATATTTTTTATTTTTTTTTTATAAAAAAAGTTTTATTTTTACAATCTTATCAAATAATTCATCCAATGTACAGTTATATACAATTAGTCGGGCCTGCCCAGTCACCACCCCCCTTTTTAACCTTCTTCCCTCTTCTACCTTCTTTTACTTTCCAAACCTTCCTCTCCTTCTCTTATCTACCTCCTCTCCTCCCTCCACCCTACACTCTTCTCCCTCTTCTACCCCTCTTCCTTCCTCTTCTCCTCTTTCCTACCTCCTACTCTCTTTTTCCCTCCCCACCGTTCTAAAATGGCAACTGGTCAGACCCGACCCTACATTAATTATATTTATACATCTTCAATAATCCCTGTACATTAACCATCACTCCATCACTAACCTCAACCCCCAATTCCCTTCCCTTACCCCCACCCCACCCCGACTTCCCAGAACAAAATGCTGGGTATCAAAACTAACAATCATAATCTAAAATAATTCCTAAATTATAATCTCTAGTCTCTCCACGCTTATTCACACTCTCAATTCCCCTCTCCTTCAAAAATATATCTAATACAAATTATTTCCTAAATTTACTCATATGCTATTTGATATTTTTTTATCTGATACTTATTTTGAATATAATCAATCCACATTTTCCATTCTAAAATATATTTTTCTTGTGTATAGTCTTTCTAGTAAGCAGAGATTTTGCCATTTCTGCCAGATTTGATACTTTAAGAGTCCATTCTTCAATTGTAGGTAATTCTTCTTTCTTCCAATATTGAGCAATCAAAAGTCTTGCGGCTGTTATTAAGTTCAGAATCAATTTAGTCTCTATAGCTGTACAATCCATAATTATTCCTAGTAAAAGAACTGCGGGTAAACTTAATCTTCTTTTTCAAAATATTCTGCATGATCCACCATACTTTAATCCAAAATGCTTTAACTTTTTTGCAAGTCCACCATATATGATAATAAGTAGCATCTTCACAATCACATCTCCCGCATTTAGCCTGTACATTAGGATACATACATGACAATTTTTGGGGTCTAAATGCCATCTATAAAACATCTTATAAAATTTTCTCTCATATTTTGCGCTTGTGTAAATTTAACATTCCTCACCCAAATTCTTTCCCAAGTTTCCAACATTATTGGTTGCTGAAAATTTTGTGCCCACTTAATCATACAATCCTTAACCAAATCAGTCTCTGAATCTATTTCTACTAATACATTATACAACCTCTTAATATGCTGTTGACCTTGATCTCTCATTTGTTTTAACAAATTATCCTCAATTGCTTAACACCTATTTTTGATCTAATTTCCATCTAGCTTGTAGTTGTCCATATTGGAACCATGTATAATTTTTCCCTTCTTCCCCCATCTTTTCTCTAGATTTTAATTGTAACTCCCCCTTTTCCATACAAAGAAGTTCTTTATAAGTAACTACCTCCATCTTTTGATATATATTTATATTTTCTATCATGTGTCTCGGGTTTGCCCATATTGGAATCTTTCCATCTAATTTGTATTGATATTTCCTCCAAACCCTCAATAATGCATTTCTAATTATATTATTTTTAAATATTTTATCAACTTTCTTATCATATAATAAATAGGCATGCCACCCATATAACAAACCATAACCTTCTATATTCAGAACTCTTTCCTCAGTTAAATTAATCCAATCAGTAATTAATGATAAAACAACTGCTTCATAATACAATTTTAAATTAGGCATTTTAAGACCCCCCCTTTCCCTTATATCCTGCATTACTTTTAATTTTATTCTTGGTTTTTTGCCCATCCATACAAATTTACTAATCCCCTTTTGCCATTCCTGTAATTTAATATCATTCTTAAACACCGGTATCATTTGAAACAAAAACAAAAACCTGGGCAAAACATTCATTTTTATAGCCGCTATTCTTCCCAGCAAAGATAGTTGTAACTTCTTCCAACTCTCCATTTCTTTCCATACCTTCTGCCACAATACCTCATAATTATTTTTGTATAATTTAACATTTGAAGCTGTAATATATATTCCTAAATATTTAACCTTTTTAACGATTTCAAAACCTGAAGTTCTTTCTAACTCTTCTTTTTGTTGTATATTCATATTTTTAGTTATCATCTTTGTCTTTTGCTGATTCACCTTAAATCCAGATACTTTACCATACTGACCAATTATATCTTTTAAACCAGTTACTGAGTATATTGGTTGAGATACAGTAACAACCAGGTCATCTGCAAAAGCTCTTAATCTATAATCTTGATGTTTAACTCTAATTCCCTTTATTCGATCGGAACCACGTATGTTATTCAGAAGAATTTCTAAAGTTAAAATAAAAGTAATGGGGACAAGGGACATCCCTGTCTCGTCCCTTTCTCAATTTTAAAAGTTTCTGTTAACCCACCATTTACTATTATTTGTGCTGTTTGCTTCTGATATATTGCTTTAATTGCACGAAAAAAATAATCCCCAAATTGCATTTTTCTATTACTTTAAACAAAACTGCCAATCCAATCTATCAAAAGCTTTTCAGCATCCAAAAAGGAATGCCGCTGATACTTGGTTGTTTCGTTCCAAATATTCAAGTAAATTTACGATTTGCCTCACATTATATCTCATCTGCCTACCCTTAATAAATCCTGACTGATCATTATGAATTATTTGATTCATCACTGGCATTAATCTATTAGCCAATATCTTGGTAAATATCTTGTAATCAGTATTTAAAAGTGATATAGGCCTATAATTCTCTGCTTTAATACCATCTCGATCTTCCTTCGGTATTAACGAAATAAAGGCTGTCCTCCATGAAGAGAACATCTCCTCCCATTTGAATTTTATTAAATAACTCTTTAAGTGGTTCAACCATCTCATTTTGTAAATTTTATAATAAACAGCTGTTAAACCATCTTTTCCTGGTGCTTTACCGATTTTAAGTTGTTTAATTGCTAAGAAAATTTCCTCTGAAGTAATTAATTGATTCAATTCTTCTCTTTGATTTTCTGTAAGCTCACAAATATTTTGTTGTTGTAAATATCTTTCTATCTCTGTATCATCAACCATATCCCTAGAATATAACTTACTATAATACTCTAAAATGCTTTTTAATCAAGTTCTTTTGATAAACTTCCTTACCCTATATTCTATTTTATCAATCGTTCGTGATTTTCTGTTTTTCCTTATTAAATAGGCAAGCCATCTTCCTGGCTTATTGGCATTATTAAACGTATTATGTTTTACATATTGTAAATTAATTGCTACTTGATCTGCCATCAACATATTAAACTGACCTCTCAATATATTTATTGATTCTTTTATTTTACTATTTCCTGGGCTATTTATCAATAATTGGTCTTTCTTTTAATTTCCTCTTCCAGTTCCTTTTTCTTTTCTGCAATTTATTTTTGTATTTAATATTCATTTGTATAAGATTTCCTCTCATATAAGCCTTACTGAGTCCCAAATCATCTCTATAGATGTCTCTTTTTCATATTCATAATAAAAATTCTTTCATTTGTTTTTACATTCATTTACATTTTGTTCATATTTAAACAAATTCTCATTCAACCTCCATGATCTCCTAGCCTCCTTTTCCCGATCAAATTCAATCCAAACTGGACTATGATCAGATAAAGTTCTTGAACAAATCTTCGTCTTCTTCACTCTAGAATACAAATCATTAGTAATCAAAATAAAATCAATCCTCGAAAATGATTGGTGCCTATCAGAAAAGAAGGTAAAATCCCTCTCTTCTGTATTATGTTCTCTCCAAATATCTCTTAATTCCAAGTCCTCCATCATTTCAAAAAGCCTTTGGTAATTTCGCCGCTTGATATCTTCCTTAAGCTTTTTGTCTTTTGAGTATCCAACACACCATTCCAATCACCCATTAATATATATGATTTATAATCCCAAAATACTATTCTTTTATGTAAAAACTTGAAAAATTTTCTTGTTGTTGATTCGGAGCATAAACTCCTATTAATAATGTCTTCTTTCCCTCCAACAAGAGTTCAATAGCAATGTATCTTCCTTGCTTATCCACCTCAATTAATTTTGCTGATATATCCTTCTTTATATATATAACTAAACCATTTTTTTTCTCCAAAGAGGAGGCAACAAAATGTACTCCCAGTTTTGAATTTATCAAATATTTCTGGTCTAAAGATCTAATATGTGTTCTTGTAAACAAGTAATGTCATTTTAAATTGTTTCAAATAATGAAATACTTTCCTTCTCTTCATGTGAATTCAAACCATTAACATTCCAAGATAATAGTTTAATTGCCATTATCGGCCAAAGGAAACTTTTGGAACACTAGCCAAAATCACATTTTGCTTTAGGCCTTGCTCCTCCCACTGTTTCCGTTGTAGTAGTTGCCAGTTGTTGTTGTGCCTTCATCTCTTGTTCCTTGCGTTTAGCAGCAGCTCTTGTCAGCCTTTGTTCTTTTGAATCTGGACCCGTCATAGGTATTTCCAACACTTGTAATAAATCTTCTTCCATCGCAATCTGTTCTTGAACCTGCTTCACTTCTCTTTCCTTCACTTCAGTCTCCTTTCTTCTAGCATCCAGTGGAGAAAGACTTCCAACTTTTAATGCCTCAACATAAAATTCTCTCGCTTTTCCAACTGTATTGAGACGATGTACTTTCCCTGCATAATATACTATTATACCAGTTGGAATATCCCATCTATATTCAATCTGACGTTTTTTAAGTTCATTCACCAGGAAGGCAAATTCCTTTCTAGCCCTTAACATTTTTGGTGGAATTTCCTTTAATATTAAAATATCCTGACCAGCAATCTGAATCTTCTCCCCCTTATATGAGGCTTGCAAAATCTGATTTCTCACTGTTCTATTTGTAAAATAAATAACAACATCCCTTGGCAACTTTTTTTGCCTTGCTATCCAAGAATTCACGATATATTTTATCAATTTGATAAGCCACATCTGCTGGACGAGCTGCTAATATCTCAGCAAATACTTCAGAAAAAATTTCCCTTAAATCCTCTTCTTTATTCTCTTTCAGACCACGAATTCTTAGAGCAAATTCCATATTTCTGTATTGTATCAAAACTATTTCATCATCTGTTTTTTCCATTTTACTTTGAAATTCAGCCATTTTATTATCTAATTTTGAATTATGTTGCTTAATTTCTTCAACCTCCCCTTCCAATAAAATCACATTATTTGCCAAACTTTGTACTGCAATTACAAATCCTTCCTTAACTTCTTTATTTCCCACTTGAATTTCTGATATCTGCTCTTTCATTTCCAACATCTCCTCAGTTATTACTTTAAATTTTTCTTGCATAAAGTCTTTTAAATTCTCTTGTACGCCTCTAAGTTCAATGTTCTAGACTCAAAGGTCAGACCTAGGAAGAAAGAAATGGCAATCCACCTCCAAAACTTTGCCTGGAAAACTACAGAGACATGTTCAGGCAGTCAATAAAATTGAATAGTGATTATGATATACTCCTTTCTTGAGAAGAAAATGAGTACAAAGGCCAATACCAGCTAAAGTACTGATGTCTATAAAATAATAATGTAGCGTTTCAGAGAGCTGCCTTCCACAGATTCTGGCCTAAATAGGAAGACTTTCTCCAACAGTTTTGCAATGTCATGTCATTTCAATAAAGGATGGAGTGGGTGTTGTTTCTTACCATGGATTTTAATATGGGGTAAAGGCTTATCAAGTGGTAAAACTTCCCCACATTAATCATTCAGTAAGCTCATAGTCTGTATTCATTATCCTTCTTTATATATCCTTTCAAAAAACATTGTAATGGAGCAATAGCTGTCTTCATGAAAAAAATGGAAGCAGCAGCAGCCTCCCCTTCAAATCATGGGACAGGAAAAAATTTATTCCCTATTCAGGATGATAAACCCACAAAGAAATGTAGATCTGTTTTATACACACCTACGCAGAATTGCGGTATTTTGCTTCATATAGGTAAAGAGGAAAAAAAACCAAACCAAAAACTCCAGAAACAACACAGGAAGTTGGGTAGAACAATTTTTGGGTTCAGCATCTCATACCCCATCCTCCGATGTTTGAAATGATAAATGGGAGTGGGAGAGAAAAACACAAACAAACATGTTTTTGAAACAAATCAAGATACTAAATCCACCCACAATTTTAAAGAATCAATTCTCAAAATGAAATCCCAATAATGTTATTGAAAAGTAATATCTCAGTGGAGCTTTCTAATTTGATGATGTTCCTATTTTCCACACATTTTTGAAGTGTGAAAAAGTTCAAAAATTCAAATGTTGTGAACAGTCATAGTTCAAAGGATAAGGTTTTCACTTGTTTGCTTTAGGTTGGTCTGTGGTTTAAAGGCAGTGAAGATTTAGCCATTCCAGAAAGTCCTATAGAGCCTTTACCATTTAACCGTCAGAAGCATCTCATAGAAGTAAGTATAAATATTCAGATACCATAATCCGGGGGGGGGCGGGGGGGAGGTAAGACCGCAATTTTCAATGGATTCCAAACACTGTCTGTTACATTCCAACAATTCTGAAGTAATGAGTAGATGCTATTTGTAGTTAGTTTTTATAAAATACATTTCCATTCTAAGGCACAGTTGATTATTTGCTTGACTTTCAAATCTGAACACAATTCATTGTCCGTTTCTGATTATTTGTAACAGTTAAATTCAGACATTTCTGCTTTTCAGCGCTGATTCTATATCCATGGAGTTATTTCCAGATCTTAAAATAAAAAGTAAAAAAAATGATGGTTGGAATGAGAGAGAGGCTTAAATATTTTAATGAATAGGGAAGGAGACAAGATTTTAGAATTAACAATTTTATGGGGATTTTTCCATGCATGTAGATTGACCATGCATGGAATACATATACATTTTCATGCTGAGCTACAACTGGTCTTATAATTTCTCAAACATTGTCAACCAACAAAGAGATTTCTGTTTTTTTTCCTTATGCTCAGGCTGTGTGACTATTTCTTTGAAATTCCTCTCTGTTGTATTTCAGAACTGAAAATATTTCTTGCTATAAGTATTTTCTGTGGTATGATTTTCCCTGGTTATCCAGATTTTCTAGCCTGTAAAAGCTTAAAAAATTCTATGAGCATTAAAAAATGCCCTACTGATAAGGCCAAGACCCATCTCAAGTCAACATAAACTGTTTCAACTCCTACCCTCAAAACAACACTATAGAGCACTGCACGCCAGAACAACTAGACACAAGAACAGTTTTTCCCTGAACGCCATTACTCTGCTAAACAAATAATTCCCTCAACACTGTCAAACTATTTACTAAATCTGCACTATTAATCTTTTCATCGTTCCCATCACCCATCTCCTTCCACTTATGACTGTAACTTTGTTGCTGGTAATCCTTATGATTTATATTGATATTGATTGTTTCCTGATTGCTTATTTGTACCCTATGATTATCATTAAGTGTTGTATCATTAAGTGTTAAATTTGTACCCTATGACCATCATTAAGTGTTCTAAGTGTTGTACCTTGATGAAGGTATCTTTTCTTTTATGTACACTGAGAGCATATGCACCAAGACAAATTCCTTGTGTGTCCAATCACACTTGGCCAATAAAAAAAAATCTATTCTATTTGTTCCTCACAATGACTAACCCAATGCTTCTGGTGCCTGAAAGCAGGAATAGAGACATAAACTTTTATGTCAATCCCACCTTTTTCACTTCATAATTCCAACAAGCATCACTTTTCATACTTTCCACGCTTATTCTGAACCTTGCAGTATAATTCTTTTCACACTGCTTCAAGTATGTTCAATATTTTTCCTTACTTCTATTTCCTATTCATTCTATTAAAAGGCTAGTGTATTGTATGTTTTTATACAGTCACTATTCTCATTCATTCTTTGGTTCCTGAATGTCCCAATAACTTTTTCTATATTGTATCCTCTTGTTTCCATTCCTCTCCTCATTCACTTTTCTTCCATTTGTACTCATTCAGGGTGTTACACAGTTTTTCTTGGTTCTTTCATCATTTATTGATTTGAATTCAGTATCTCCCAGGAGTCATTCTGTCTCCTGTCTCCCAGGAGTCATTCTGAGTGGCTTGTCATGGAACAGAAGTTTAAAAAGAAAGGAACGAAAACAAAATCACAACAATCACCAGAAAATAAAAACAGAATAACAAAATAACCGATTAAATGAATAACCGAAGCCCACCTTTGTATACTCATTCAAAAACCTTTCATTTTTGTTGGAATAACCTTGAGATCTAGAGTGTTAAGATTTTTTTTTTTTTACATTTATATCCCGCCCTTCTCCGAAGATTCAGGGCGGCTTACAGTGTATAAGGCAATAGTCTCATTCTATTTGTATATTTACAAAGTCAACTTATTGCCCCCCCAACAATCTGGGTCCTCATTTTACCTACCTTATAAAGGATGGAAGGCTGAGTCAATCTTGGGCCAGGCTTGAACCTGCAGTAATTGCAGGCTGCTGTGTTCTAATAACAGGCTTCTTACAGCCTGAGCTATTACAGCCTATATACTGGTAACTCCTTTATCTGTGGATTCCTACTTTCATACATATCCATAACAATATAGATGTCATAGGTTCATTGTTTTTGACATGCATTTTAGACCTTGCTTTTATAATTAAATCTATATTTCACTTCCTTGCATATATTTATCAGTTCCATTCCAAAATCAGGTCACCTTCTTTCAGAACTATTGCAGATCTCTTTTTCCTGCTTTTACAGAGAACCAAACTTCCTTCCTTCCTTCTTTCTTTCCTTCCTTCTTTCCTTCCTCACTCACTCATTTTATTTTACTTCCCTTTATTTGCATTCTCTGATTAATTCATCCTTATACAATTTACTCTTTTTTCATGCCAAGCTGCAACCTTCCATGTGTTATGGTCATCATTAAATGAGCCTATAGATGATATCCTCTGTGGTCAATCAAAGCTTTCATGTAAAGATGTTTAGTATCACAGGAAAGGCCTAGACTAGGTTCCCCACCTTAGCCACATCTATACTGAATTTTTGCTGTTAAGCAAAATATCCAATACCATACGTCAATTAATAGAACTGTTTCTTTTTGCAGTTTTTGTTCACTTTATTTGCTGATCCTGAAAAAGACCCTCCTCAACTGAACTACACGAAGATGCTGCTCTACTTTGCCTCTTACCCTGATGCTATAGATGGTGTCTATCGAGCCCTTAGTGTCGCAACAGGGATATATATTCAAAGGAAGAGGGAGAAACACTTTTCTCTTCCTCAAATGGTAAAAAAAAATTCTTGATAATAAATATTGTATCTTGATTTGGTTGGTGACAAAAATATATTTGTTCCATAAAGCCAGCCTCTTCTGATCTATCATTATATCTGCTGCCCAGAGCTTCTAGTGAAAAGGCAGGATGCATGTGCATTATACAGAAGAAATAGTACCTAAGTCCAGTTAGCAGGGAGGCAGTTCAACAGTTCACGAACTCCCGAAAGGTCGGCAGTTCAACAGTTCAAATCCCTAGTGCCGTGTAACGTGGTGAGCTCCTGTTTCTTGTCCCAGCTTCTGCCAACCTAGCAGTTTGAAAGCATGTAAAAAATGCAAGTAGAAAAATAGGGACCACCTTTGATGGGAAAGTAACAATGTTCCATGTGCCTTTGGCATTTAGTCATGCTGGCCACATGACCATGGAGACGACTTCGGACAGTGCTGGCTCTTCAGCTTTGAAACTGAGATGAGCACTGCCCACTAGATTCGGGAACCACTAGCACATATGTGCGAGGGGAAACTTTACCGTTTCCCTTTAAGTCCAGTTAATATACCATTGGAACAGATAGTAATAAGAATGCAGTGCTTGGTAGTCAGGCTTTCTGTCCATCACTCATATTGATTAGTTACGTTCAGTTCTCTGTTGTAGGCATGTAGCCTTCATGCCTAAGATAGGGCTAGAACTCAAGTCTCCTGGTTTCTAGCCTTATGTCTTAACCACTAGGCCATCTTCAAGAAAACTTGAAAAGCTTAGTTCTGCAAAGCATGTTTCAGTAGACAGCTTGGCAATATTATAAAATTGCAGACAAAAATGCACTACCGGTTAAACTGATTGAAAAAGAGTGACATTTTTTCAGTAGTACAGCGAAGTTTCTGCAGCTTAATAGAGTTTGCAAAGGTTTCATTCACACAGAGGAACATCCAGTACTTTAACCCTTCTAAAAACAATGTTTGAAAGTTGTGCAGGATTCTAGGGGGCAGAACTTTGGTTTCGTGTCCTTGTGGATGACAGTGGAAACTGACAGTTTGGAATCCCTTTTATGTACTGAATATGAGAAGCTGTTCTGACCTAGGCTTCCCCAAAAAGCACGAAGCAGAATCCCGGTCCCGACAAAACCTCTTTTATTAAACAAACAGTGAATTCCTCTCATTCACCTTCAGCAAAGTCTTTCAAGGGAGAATTTACAGTCACAGACCTTATCTGGCTTGGAGAGCTGCTAGACTGATATCTTCAAAACTTGGCCAAGAGTCTCGGAGAGTCACAAACCAATTAGGCAAACTAACTCTGTGCATGGGCACACTGGGAACAGGCTCCAGCTGTTCATCTGCCTCACTGATGTCTGACTCTGACATCTGACTCTGATCAGGCAGCTGATAACTGGCATCCGGCCCTGGCCCCCACTCTGCCTCCTGATGCAGAACCCTCATCAGAGCCTTCCCCAGACTCCAGGACTGACTCATGTTCCTCCCCAACTTCCTCACTGTCTCAATCTACTGCCAGCTCCACTGGCCGCTGGCAGGCGACAACAGAAAAAGACAGTGAGAACTTGAGAAGGAATGAAAACTAGTTAGAGAAAACTGCAACACTCTGGCTGGCTTTACTGTATGTGTTCAAAGCTGGTGTTTTTTCTGACCTTGCAATTGGTCATTAGGAAACTATCTAGCCCCCCCCCCCCCGAAAAATCTTACATTATCTTTGGCTTGTCTTTTTTAGTATATAACATCTGAGCAGCTCATAACCACTGCTGCTCATGATGAGCAGGCAGAGGAGGAGGCTGGTGAAGAAGGGGAGGAAGAAGAGGAGGAAGAGAAGGAAGAGAAGGAAAAAGAAGAGGACGCCCTGTCCATTGGCAGTGATGGATACATCTCTCTGGCTACACTTCTCCATGTATTCCAGTATGAAACAAAGCAAGCTTTTGACAACCACAGATTTAGTAGTCAGCTGACAGAAGAGGACAATTATGAGGTTGGTTAATTAGCTCATAGCTCCATTAATTACAGTCTTATACTTCTTTTAGTAGGGACACAGTGGCTCAGTGGCTAAGACACTGAGCTTACTGATCGAAAGGTCGGCAATTCAACGGTTCAAATCCCTAGTGCTGCGTAAAGTGGTGAGCTCCCATTACTTGTCCCAGCTTCTGCCAACCTAGCAGTTAGAAAGCACGTAAAAAATGGAAGTAGAAAAATAGGGATCACCTTCGGTGGGAAGGTAACAGCGTTCCATGTGCCTTTGATGTTGAGTCATGCCGGCCACATGACCACAAAGACATCTTCGGACAGCTCTGGCTCTTCTCTTCAGCTTTGAAACAGAACACTGCCCCCTAGAGTCAGAAACGACTAGCACATATGTGCGAGGGGAACCTTTACCTTTACCTTACTTCTTTTATCCCAATGTTTGTAGCAAGCAATATCTCAATTACTGACATTTAAGGAAATGGGGTTAAGTTTGACTGGCCGTTGTACTGTTTCTGAAATAGGATCAGATTAGATCTCTCGAACCTGCAGGCAAGAAAAATATGTATATGCACATATGGAGAGGCTGTGTGATTCAGTATTAGAGCTATGCAGAATGAAGTACATGTAATAGATAAGATTGTCAGTCTCTTTATTTATTTTCACCCAGTTGGAACTCATTAGTAAAACCATTCTGTTGGGTCAACAATAATCTAACCAAACTTTAAGCAAGACATGGTAAGAGTTTTGTTGAATAAATTATGTTTCACATCTTCATGCTCTGTCTCTCCAAGGAACTCCTCCTGATCATGATATATTACATTTGCAATGATAAACCCTTTACTTGATAATGGCTTTTATTGAATGATACCTGGCATGCTTTGTTGTGTGATGCTTGCAGGAAAATGGATATCCGCTTTGCAGGACTAATATAAAGATTGTATTGTAGTGTTCTGTGCTACAAGTAAGGATTTGCAAGTCTTTAAATGTGCTCTCTTACCAGATCTTCTAAGCAACAACTAGGTCTTGTGGCAACATCAGCACTGGCCAGAAAAGTCACTCCTTTTACTACTTCAGTATTAATGATCAAGTTATGAAACTGAAAAAGAGAGATTATTATGACACTCACCTGAGGACAACTCTGCCTTCTATAGCAGTATTTGTATATGTTGCTTGTTGTTTTTTCAGTTGGTTCATTTACTAATAAAGTAATCTCTCTTCATTTATTTTTAAAGCATTTTATTAAGGTATACAAGGATCTTGGCTCTGAAGAGCTGCAGCCCATCAAAATTGAACTCCTTCTGAAGCACCCCTTCATTCAAGACTTAATTAATAACTATCAGGGGTACAAACTTCCTGTAAGTATCCTTCTTTTGAAATAGACACTATCTAGGCTTCTAGTAGCAGGAGTAGTTATTGATGGTAGCAGTAGTAGTGGTAAGAATAGTAGCAAGTAGTAGCCTCCACTATATGCCAGGGCTCCACTGTGTGTAGGAGAGGCACTGAAGGCAAGACTGGCCTAGTTGATTGAAGTGTCTGAAGCCATGTACCCAGCCCATTTCCTATGAAAAATAACAGGAAAGTTAGGAACCAAAAAAACAGAATTATTTCTGTTGTGTCATTGGTATCCATTGTTATTTCAATCACCAAGCAGCTGTTTCAGTTGCCAATCTATAAACAACTTTAATCTTTTATTTTTGTACTTTGTGTAATAAAGAGGTATCATATTAGTGATACTCTTCCTCTATGGTAAAGTTGGTTTCATTCAGTTTGGTCTTCAGATTCCTGCCTGAAGTTGAGCCAATGTTGTCTGCTTCCAGAATCATGATCTTTAAAATCTAAATTGCCCTGGGACTAATTCAGGGGTGAAATCCAGCAGGTTCTTATAGGTTCTGGAGAACCGGTAGAGGAAATTTTCAGTAGTTCAGAGAACCGGCAAAGGCCACCTCTGGCTGGTCCCAGAGTGGGGTGTGAATGGAGATTTTGCAATATCCTTCCTCCAGGAGTGGGGAGGGAATCTGGATGTTGCAGTATCCTTCCCCTGGAGTGGAGTGGGAATGGAGATTTTGCAGTATCCTTCCCCTGCCATTGCCACCAAGCCACACCCACAGAACTGGTAGTAAAAAAAATGAATTTCACCACTGGACTAATTATATTATGAATAGGCACATCATATTGGTTTCCTGAGGATCAACAGTTGGATAAACACTTTGAAGATCATTGTTTCCTACCTTCAGCTTCCTCCCCATATAAAGTTTGTTCAATCTCTCTTTTCCCTGAAGACTCATGGACTAATATCTGTAAATAACAAGCAGGATGAATGAGGTCAAAAACAGATGATCAATTATAAGATCCAGGCCTGTCAACCTTGAGATTAGAGAGCCTCTTTATGTGTTCAGAAAAGCAGAGATTGAAAAAGAACACTTTCATTCTTGTTTTTTTTGGTCCCATCAGAGCTGGAAATATATATTTAAGTTTATGGTAGTCTTCTAGATGTCACCTCTTTCAACAATGCAAGGCAATTCCCAACTTAAGAAACATCAAAACAAAGAAACATCAAACCAAATAGTCCACTAAAGTAATACTCTAAAAAGCATTAAGATCATATCCACATTACCTGTCAATGAACCAGGGGTGAAATCCAGCAGATTCTGACAGGTTCTAGAGAACTAGTAGCGGAAATTTTGAGTAGTTCAGAGAATCGGCAAATACCACCTTTGGCTGGCCCGGAGTGGGGTGGGAATGGAGATTTTGCAATATCCTTCCCCCAGGAGTGGGGAGGGAATGGGGATTTTGCAGTGTCCACCAAACCACGCCCACCAAGGCACACCACACCCACCAAGCCACGTCCACAGAACTGGTAGTAAAAAAAAATTGGATTTTATTACTGCAATGAACATATCTCAGCCTTTGTCTAGTAGTAAATCTGCCACTAAAACCAGACACTCAAGAACATTGTCCTCAGTTAAGGAAAAAAGCCTTCTTAAGAGCCTTAATGCCCCTCAGTGAGGAAAGAGGTATTGCGATCTCAGGAAGAGGTAAGCTATTTCAAAAGGAAGGGTTTGCAAGTAACAAGTCTCTGGGCCGCCACCCATCTTGTATGGAATATAGTACTTTAGTTAGCTCATATTGGACAGGAAGTTTTTATTCTGTAGGGTCTCACTGTAACCAAAATCTGGGCTATAAAGGGTTTTACAGAGAATAATGAGCACCTGGAAGCAAACTTGTGGACAAGACCAGCTTCAACAATATAAGGATTATCCAGCTATAACAGCTTCCATCTGTGACAGATGCTTTTTGCTGTAGTGTTCAAGTTATCTTCAAAGGCAGCTCCATGTAGAGCAAATTGCACTAGAGAGAAGATGAGGACATGGCTTACTGATGTCAAAGCAAACACATCCATTGGAGGAACTGACGTGGGAGAAACCTTGTTGTTACTTGCTAAGTCGTATCTGTGGACAATGTTCCTCCAGGCCTTCCTGTCCTTTACCATCCCCCAGAGTCCATTTAAACTCACGCTGACTGCTTCAGTGACTCCATCCAGCCACTCATTCTCTGCCATCCCCTTCTTCTTTTGCCCTCAATCGTTCCCAGCATTAGGCTCTTCTCCAGTGAGTCCTTCCTTCTCATTAGGTGGCCAAAGTATTTGAGTTTCATCTTCAGGATCTGGCCTTCTAAAGAGCAGTCAGGGTTGATCTCCTCTAGGACTGACTGGTTTGATCGCCTTGCAGTCCAAGGGAATTTCAGGAGTCTTCTCCAACACCAGAGTTCAAAGGCCTCAATTCTTTGATGCTCAACCTTCCTTATGGTCCAACTTTCACAGCCATACATTGCACCTGGAAAAACCATAACCTTGACTATAGACACTTGTTGGCAGGGTGATGTCTCTGCTTTTTAGTATGCTGTCTAGCTTTGCCATAGCTTTCCTCCCCAGGAGGAAGCGTCTTTTAATTTCTTGGCTGCAGTCCCCATCTGCGGTGATCTTGGAGCCCATAAAAATAAAATCTGTCACTACCTCCATTTCTTCCCCATCTATCTGCCAGGAATTGAGATGGCCGAGTGCCATGATCTTAGTTTTCTTAATGTTGAGTTTCAAGCCAGCTTTTGCACTCTCCTCCTTTACCTGCATCAGGTGGCTCTTTAGTTCCTCTTCACTTTCTGCCATTAGAGTGGTATCATCTGCATATCTGAGGTTGTTGATATTTTTCCTGGCAATCTTAATTCCAATTTGGGGAGAAACCTACATCCTTTTTTATGGCAATTAAAATAAGACATATTTTCAAGGTATGGTTTGGTAGCAGTGGAAATGTTAATGTCCAAATTTGTTGTATCTATTATTTGAACCCAAAGCTAAGAATTTGCTTTCTGTTCCCCCTCCTGCGTTTCTCATTCAACTAGGGAGGAATAAAAATTGTCATTGAATTGAATAGCCCTGTTATCCACCCCTTCCCATAAAAAATTCCTCCAAACCACATAAAACAAATGACATTGCAAATAAAAACCATATCTTTTAAGAATAAAGCAAAATAAAAAAAAATCAACAGAGCCGTATTGTTCAGAGATCTCTTATGAGATTAAGCTGAGCAAAGTGAAGGTGTGGTTTGAGAGGTGAAAGCTATGCCTCTTGCAAAGCTGACAAAATCAGAGGAGAAATATAGTATGTTGTTCCAATGAAGGTGATAGTGGTTTCTAATACAGCCTACGCATCTTGCAATTCTTTGTGGGTCAAAACACTGCTACCAATAAATATTGTGGCTTGTTTGCTGGGTACAGATGTGGCATGCATCTTGCTTTTCGCCTGCATCCAAACAGATCAGCATTTTGAGCATTAAAATCAAGAAGTCTGACTCATTCCTAGTAGAATACAATACAAACTAGAACATCGGTAGCAAAGCTTTTTGGCTTTCATATCCCCAGCCAAACAATGTAAAGAAGCAGATGATTCTGTTTTATAAAATCATGTAATCCAAACATAGTGCTATTGTCCAAGGAACTATTCTGAGGAAGAGGAGGGTTAATAATTAAATTTCTATGCCACCCCTCTCACGGATACAACAATTCTAGGTGGCTTACAATATAATAAAAAGTAAAAAAAGAATACAGAGCAATTAAAATTAGGAGAATTAGATAGAAAAAACTTAAAAATGAAGATGATGGGTGGCCTGGAGTAGGGATCATCTCCACCCCATTAGCCACTCTCAAAGTAGCAGACCCTATCACCTCTCCAGGTCAAGTGGCAAGCCAAGTTTTCAGGCTCTTCCAAAAGACCAGGAGAATGGGGCGGACCTTACCTCCAACAGGAGTATATTCTAGATCAGGGGTCTCCAACCTTGGCAACTTTAAGACTTGTGGACTTCAACTCCCAGAAATCCTCAGCCAGCAAAGCAAAGCTGGCTGAGGAACTCTGGAAGTTGAAGTCCACAAGTCTTAAAGTTGCCAAGGTTAGAGACCCCTGTTCTAGATTGTGTACCACTCTGAAACCAAGTCTCTGTATTCATGGAAGATCAGTGGTGTTGGAGATCTGAGATAATTATTTCCAGCTCAGTTTCTATATGGCTGAACCTCTGCAAAGTTAGTTCTTCTATCGTATGGGTTCTCTCTTATCATCAGGTCCCACCCAACCAGGACAATTAAGATTGCAATGCTTGTCTTCAACTGGCATTTGCTGCTATTACCTTCCCATCCATTCCCAATTAGAGTTACAGCAGAAAAGATGAAATAACAAAAAAATGTCTTTCCCTTTCTAGTACTTGAGATATATGGGGGTACCTTAATCTAAACTTAAAGTCTGCAGAACTATAGGTCTTCTGAATAGGTTACCAACTTGTAACCTTCCACCTGTAAAACTTGTGAAACTGTTAGATTTCTACCTGTATCCCAGAAGTTTTCATGCTAGGATTTTGGGTATGTTTTGATTTTTTTTCTTTGTCTTTCATACAACAGCTGTTCTTTCTGGAGAAATTTAAAGACTGTCCCTTCCCCCAAGCTCCTTCTTCACTGTTTAACTTCATAGGGAGACAGCAGAGTTCAGGATTTAGTGAACTGGTTCTCACTGGCTTACCTTATTAGTGATGAATGAAATTAGCCTACAGGACAATTGTGCCTACGCTGTGATCTAACAGGGATCTCTAAAGCTTTGCACTGCTAGGGCCTGTTAAAATTTGAGATGCTGTGTATCTTTTTCTTGGTGGAGGGGATTCTTGCTTGAGCTCTTTTCCTGATTCTTAAGATGTAGGTCTTATAAGGAAATGTTAACTGAAACAGTTTGCAGTTTCTCTTGCAAATAAGCAAGTGAAACAAGCAGAATGAAATTGATGTGTGTACGTATGTATTTTTTTCTCCTTTTTTTTGGTGTGTCTATTGGGAAAAGGACCCAAAGTTGAGCAAAGGCTCTCCTAGTCACAGCTGCTATCTGCTCCCAAATGTCTAGGAGGATCCCCCAACTGTGCACAAGGTCTGCTTAGGGCAGTGCACCCATCCAGGATCAAAAATAGAAGGTCCTTGGAATCTGTAATGGTATGTAGGAAAGCCAGAATGGGGGAGAATGGAACAAGGAAATGCTGCCTAAGAGACAGCATGGTCCCCAACTTGATAGTGGGCAGGGCAACAGTCTCAGAAGGGTCCCTTCCTTGTTTCTTGGGCTGTGAAGAAGATGTTTTAAAAAGCAAAATAATATTGTACTTCGAGACTTGCAAAATTGATGTCAGCATTACTGGATAAACCAGACAGGAAACACGACCAGATAAGCTAATTCCACTTTATTGTAAAGCTACATTAACAGAGTCTTGCAAATATGAAAGTTAGGTTCTTATGCTGTTTCATTTAGAGCCTCTTGCTCTGCCCACTATCCAGCTGAGGGCTATGATGCATTTTATTTGACTGTTTCCTAGGCAGCATTTCTTCAGCCTATCCCCCAAGGTCTTTCCCACATATCATTATAAGAGCCGTTGTGGCACAGTGGTTAAAATGCAGTATTGCAGGCTAACTCTCTCACTGCCAGTAGTTCAGTCCTGACTGGCTCAACGTTGACTCAGCCTTCTATCCTTCCAATCAAGTCAGTAAAATGAGGACCCAGATTGTAGCTGACTGAAAAAAAGATTTATGTGTGTGTTGGGGAGAATTGTTTGTGATTACAAATGCCATTCATTCATAGGAATAAATTTGTATCGGGATCCCAGTGTCGTATAGGACTTTTCTAAAATAACTTACTTATAGCTTAGGTATCTATTATTCCCCTTCCTTTGGCAGGTGTTAAATTAGAGAGCTGGTGCCTCTGCTTTAACTGAACAGTGGCAAGTAGGAATACAGAGAAGAAACAGTCTAATAAAACACCAGGGTACAATTTGCAAAGCTCTGTTAAATAAAGCTAAGTGCCCTGTGGAGGAATTTGAGATACACAAGAGGGCCTTCATTGGCTAATCCTTTTGGCGCAGGCATTTCTTGTATGTACAAAAGGAAATAAGCACTAACTGCTCACCAGTCTTCTATGGGACCAATACACTGTAGCACGTACAATGATGATGACAGGTATCAGGATGATCTTGTTCAAATAATTCAGTTATGCATAAGTCAGGGGCGTCACAGAAGCGTCACGTGACGTATCAGGATTTTGACAGCCCTAATATAAGTGATATGCCTTGCATGGTGATGTCATGATACATGCATTGTACTCTGTCCCCAGCCCCGGTGGGACAGTAGAAGGTAAGTAGAAGTAAGTTTATTGAAACATAGCCCTCTTAATTCTTAACAAGACCCGTTTTATTTTGCTTCAGGTGAGGCTGAATTCTAATAAGATTATCGGTAGGCAATGTGAAATCACCTGGCTGACAAGATTGTTAGGACACAACTGTATTGAAAACCTAATGAGAAATGATATTCCTTTGTATTGTTTCCAGCATATTTTGCTTACTTTGTATTGTGTATGCCAAGACACACTCACTTACACCATCACACACACACACACATTCCGTATTCCATTAGAATCCCTCTTTTCTTTTCCTCTCTCTCAATCTTTCCTCTGCAGATGCTTACCTTTTTCTTCCACTGAGAGTCTGATTTTGTACTTGGGGTAACCCAAACTGAGAGGAAGGCTTTTTGCTTTTATTTATTTGTTTGTTTGTTTGTTTACCTGTTTGCTTTTTTTACAGACTCTTTACTGGACAGATGGAACATTACCCTGGGTCAGGGACAAAGGTCTGGCATGTTATGGGAGATGGAAAACATTGATGCTAGTGTTCAAAGGGTACAAAAGATAACATTTCCCCCCACAAATAACAGTTTTTAAAATATGAACCAACAAAGGTAGAGTTATTAGTTGGTTGTTGCAGATTTAAGCTGGATTTGTTTGTTTTCAATGCTGTGCTTGTTTAGAGGAAAATTACCTTGAATGCAGCAATCTTCTACGTTCTATTTCTATCTGCATTATCCAAAACTAACTTTGCCTTTGTTGGTGTAGAATATAGATAAACATATTTTAAAAATATTTTCTTGTTTTAATGTGATTTATATTTCAGTTAATTTAAACTGTTGCAAGTTTTTTGCAGCCATGCAAGTTATTTTCCTGAAATACTTTCCTATATTTTTATAAAGCAACTTCATAATAAAATAAATCCCGGTATAACTGAGCATAGCAAGCTTGATAATAAGAGAATAATTTGTGGCTTTAAAAATAAGAGAAAATGAAACCATATGTTTACATTCAGTAAAAAGACCTCCCTAACAAAATGGATGGGAAATGGTTTTATTTCCTCTTAAGTGTATCAGAGGCATCTAGACCAGTGTTTTTCAAACATGCTTGTCCATATTGGCTGAGGAATTCTGGCAGCTGAAGACCACATATCTTGAAGTTGGCAAGGTTGAAAAACACCGATCTAGAGGAAGCCATGATTTCATCAGAGGGATGAAATGTGGTGTCATGACACAATCTCCATTCTTTATGTGTTTGGATGTACTACTGTTTTTTACCACAAGCAAAGATTTTAAATTAATATGTATCCGTTAGAGGTTTAGCCAACTGTTTCTAAAGAAGTAGTACATTTAAGTGGTACGTTTATTTTTTTTAATGCTATGAGAAAATCTGCTTTGGTAACCAAATCAGTGGTTTGTTGATCAAAGCAATCAGGTATAGTTACATCTTTCTGATTCATTTTTCTCTTTATTTCCATAGGATTTTAAAATGATTCTGCAGCGAGCAGCCCAAATTCAACCATTTAATGGAGATAACATCATATTATAAAGAAGTTTAAATTAGGGCGGGGGAAGGAAGTCTGCAACTGTTTTTTCAGCACCACAGAAGTATTTCCCAAATGGCCTAGATGTTGGGTTAATTCTTACTCACTTGTAGAGCTGTGTCCTTTAATTAGAATAAGCATAATTTTGTGTGCATTCTCTTTTAAATAAACATGGATTTAATTGAACCCGATGGGTGATTCAGACAAATTTTTCAAACAATCATAACTATTTCATGATCTGAAATGGTACAACTATAGTCTTGTGAATTTAAGAGATGTAACATTAACAGAGTTGGAAGGGACTTTGGAGGTCGTCTAGTCCAGTGGTAGTCAACCTGGTCCCTACCGCCCACTAGTGGGCGTTCCAGCTTTCATGCTGGTCGGTAGGGTTTTGTCCGATACTGAAGCACTTTCCTTTTTTTTAATTTAATTGGCTTTTTAAAAAACTTTCATAGCATTATTTAAAAACATTTTCATTAGGTTTTCATAAAATTCCCCGTGACAATTTAAATTTCTGAAAATATACTATTTGTATCGCCCACGCATAAGTTTAGTTCACGTTACATAAGTGGAACTAAATGGCGCTATAGTGTAACCACAAACAAAAGAGCATCGTGCCAGAATAGCTCGCGCATCTCCCCCCATACCACCCAGCTGTAACAGACAAGCAGAGCTGGTAGCCAGCGCCCCCCCCAACCCAATCCACGATGCGTGAGAAGCATGCGCAGAGGACGATACATGGTGCGTTACTGTGGAACTGGTGGGCGGTTAGACAATTTTACTACTAACAGAAATACAAAAATGGGCGGTAGGTATAAAAAGGTTGACTACCCCTGGTCTAGTCCAACCCCCTGCTCTTGCAGGAGACCTGTACTAGGGATTCAAGCTGCCAATCTTTCTGATCAACAAGCTCAGTGTCTTAGCCACTGAACCACCTAGTCAGTTTTTTCTGCACAATGCTATGGATGCTGTTACGGAGAAGGAGATAGCAGACAGAATGTATGATCTCTTATCTCATACTTTTGATTGGTTGGCAAAAAAAAGTATCCTTCGTTTTGCTGTTCTACTGGTGTCCCCCACAGCTACACCAGGAAAACAGGGTATAAGGACTGACCAAGATAGCTTTGGGAAAAAGCTCTTTCCTGCGCACCTGCCCAGAATGGTGAAGAGAAGAGTTCCAGTTTCAGAGCTGCCATGCATATTTTTCCTGACAATGTCCTTCCTCCAGCCTGCTGGCATGGGTTCAAAACAGTACAATTTGATGGTTCCTCCATTATAGTCTGTAGACATTCTCAGTCATCCAGGTCATGGTTGTCCCAAAGGTGCTTTTTTTCAAGAGGCAACTGGACTTTCTTGTTTTTTCTTTTGAAGACGTTTCAGTTCTCATCTAAGAAGCTTCTTCAGCTCTGACTGGATGGTGGCGAATGGAAGGATTTATATTCCTTGCAGACAGCTGGTCATCATGGAATATAAATCCTTCCATTCCCCACCATCCAGTCAGAGCTGAAGAAGCTTCTTGGATGAGAAGTGAAACGTCTTCAAAAGAAAAAACAAGAAAATCCAGTTTCCTCCTGAAAAAGCACCTTTGGGTTCTCCATTATAGATTGTCCCTCCTTTTGATTCTTGAGATTGTCTAAAAGGACGAGGCCCATTTCATGCGCTAAGCAAACCTAGATGGGATTTTTCAGTGGGGAACATTAGGATTTAAATATTTTTGCAAATAAATACTCATCACATTTACAATGTACATTGTAGGAGAGGACATTAATGACAAACGATACGAACATTTAACACGAGCAATGCCATTATTTTTCTAGTATCAAGCTTGCTAAATCGGAAGAAAATCCCCTGCAGTCTAGAAATACTATAGCCTAATTACAGACACCATGTATGATTGATATATGATTAGACTTAATGAAGCCATTTTATGGGTGGTATGACTTTGCTTTTATACTGCTTTGTAAGTGGGGTAAAATGGAGCTTTCATATAATTCTATTTTTTTTAATTATTTCATTTTTTTTTGCAACTTTCTAATTCAGATTATTATTTCCTAACTTTTATTTTATTCCATATCTTCATTGTCAAATACATTCCATAGGACAGACTGATAGTTCTATGCCAAAAGGAATTTCTTCTTATGCAGAGCCAATTTGATCTAGTAGTTAATGCAACAGGCTAGAAACAAGGAGATTGTGAGTTTTTCTGTTGCCATTGGCTTGAAAGCTAGCTGAGTGACTTTGTACTAGCCGCTCTCTCAGCCCAATTTACCTCACAGGATTGTTGCTGTGGAGCAAATAGGAGGAGGAAGATGTATTAATATGTTTGCTGCCTCGAGTTATTTATAAAAATAATAAAGGTAGGATTTTAAAAAATCTAAAATTTAAAATAAATAATATATTGATCTTCCTGTAAAAGCAAATTGTATGGCATGAACTATATAGAATAATAAAAGAAAATAAAAAAGGTTACCCAACAATATTTTTTTATTTATTTATTTATTTATCAAATTTATATACCGCCCTATCTCCCGAAGAAGAATATCCTGGAACAATAAAAGTTTGTTTGTGATTTAAGTTAGGGGATTTCAGATTCCAAATGTTTTTGAATGAGCATGTCTAGACATCCCAGCCAATATAAGCTAATATATGTGATGATCATAATTGCATATTAACATCTGAAAAGCCATAAACTCCCTATATAGGGGTGTCAAACTCACATTGTCACAACGTTGTCACGTGACATATCACAATTCCCCCCCCCCTTTGCTAAACCGGGCATGGGCTTGGCCAGAGAGTGATGCATCTGGCCCGTAGGCTGCAAGTTTGACAGTCCTGACCTATAGGGTCATATAACTAGCAGGTTGTACAAGTCTAGGACAGTGTTTGTCAACCTTAGCAAATTAAGATGTATGGACTCAACTCTCAAAATTCCAAAACCAACATTCTGGCTGGGGAATTCTGGGAGTTGACAATCACATGTCTGTAAAGTTTAAGAAGCACTGTTTAGGTATTGATACTGAAAGTTAATCTCTTGGATGAAGTGACATTTCCTTGTGTTTGCATATTGCTGTGTTACGTGTGATATGTACAGTGGAATTTTATATATTCATTTTCAGTAAGCATATGTATCATTTTACACATTTCAGAATAACCACTTCACCTTAAACTAAGAGCTACTTCTAGACAGCCACAACTATTACAACCCTTCATCAGTGTTGAAACCTCAACATCCTTCTTCATCTATCTTATTACCATCAAGATGTGAAAAGTATGAGCTGATCTAGCAACTGCATCTACCAACTCTTTTCTCCTCTTATTAAAGGCAAATCAATTACAATTTCATGTGGGACCACCCAGGACTTTAAAATCAGATTACTTATTTATTCTGAGGGGGCAGATATAGTGATAGTTACCACAGCTCAGAAGCACTGAAGTACAAATAAAAATATTAAAATAAGTACAAATAAAAATATAAAAATAGAGAATGGCATAGGGGGTTTATCATCTAGATTATATTCTGCTTCCCTCCATCTTCATTCTCCCAATGTCACAACCCATATGGTTTTACAAAGCTTATTTTCTTGCTGCAGCAACTCCAATAAAGGCATTTTCAAACCAAATAAGTTTTATTTTGGAGCACACAATATCACACAATGCCAGGTAAAATGGCTTTCTTATAGGGGCATTGTGTACAGAGTTAAAATTACCTATGTGCCATGCTTTAGGCCAAAGGTGGGTTTAGCAGGTTCTGACCAGTTCTGGAGAACCGGTAGCAGAAATTTTGAGTAGTTTGGAGAACCGGTAGTAAAAATTCTGACTGGCCCCGCCCCATCTATTCTCTGCCTCCCAAGTCTCAGCTGATTGGGATGAAATGGGGATTTGGAAATAACCTTCCCCTGGAGTGGGATGGGAATGGAGATTTTACAGTATCCTTCCCCTGCCACGCCCACCAAGCCACGCCCACAGAACCGGTAGTAAAAAAATTTAAAACCCACCACTGCTTAGGCCCCTCCCTGTGTTACTGATCATTTTTCTAGCCCTTGTTTAAATCTACTATTACAGTTCAATTATCTAATGATTGTCTGCATAAACTGAACAGGTTCATTGCACAAAAACAGACAATATGCAGCCAAAGATCTACCTACAGTACATGTATCAGCCAAGTTTTGCAGCTGTTGAATTTCATCAAGATTTTATCCTCAGAAAATGGTCTTTGAAGAGGGTAGGGTTTTTTCTTAATTTCTTGTAATAAGAAAAAAGAATATGGGGCTTATAATACATACATTAAATCTTTGGGAGGCTTAACACACCTACTTTTGTGTGTGTGGGGAGAAAGCAAAATTCCTGCTCATTCACGATGTCAATGGGACGTAGGGTATACCATAAAATCCTTAAGGGCTGACAAAAATTAAGAAATAAATATGTAGTTCCTAGAGGGGAAAAAATTTCTGGTATCTGAATGAAAATCCTGTTTTATTTCAGGACCTTTTGTAAAAACAGTAAGCATTCAGCCCAGAGACTAGAAACTAATCCGAGTTTTCTTGTGCCTCCAATTACTTCTGATGTCATCTTCCTGTCTGAATCCTACTTTAAAGGTTGATCCTGAGTTAGGAACAGCAACATGGACTTTGTGCTTCCCCATCAACTGTTATCATCTGAAAATTAAATCTAGAAGGTATGCTGGTTACCAAACTACAAATTTTCTCTCCGAAATGAATATCAAACTGGATTATATTAATATCTGGATAGCAACGTAGTGTTTGTAGCCAGGCCCAAATGCAATGGCGTAATAAAAATGGCAAGGTTAAAGCTGCTTTCTCTGCAGAACAAGCAGTTCCAATTTTTTGATATAATAAATGCATGCTAATGCCATTCTTTTTTGGATCTCTAACTTTTGAGGCGCCTCATATGGGGTAAATTTCACTGTTTGAGAAGTTAAAACAAGACTGTGATGAAGGGAAGTATATCTACCCTGGCTTGCTCCAAGTAACATCATGAAGGAACCACCATTTCAGGAGCAGGGAGGAGTGTGTTGTTTTTTTTTTAAAGTTATGACCTCACAATTAAATGCATCTTTTTTAAATGTGTGGCATGATATACACATTGAAAGGATTAGGGTTTTGATTGCATCTGCTGCCTCAATTTGTTGATCAACCTTTTTCCTTGAAGACACTCCTGTGGACATGACTTCTCTGAATGAGTGATGCCAAAGGAGCATGGATTGGGAATGTACAGCTGAAGGGAAAAGGAGAAAAAAAAATGAAGCCTAAAGACAAAAATAATCTTGTTATGTATTCATGTTTGTACCTTTAAATAATTGAGCGGGAAATCAGCACGTTGCTGATTGGACGAAGCCTCCAGCAGAACTGTATAAAAGGAGAGGTTTTTCCCCCAGCCTGTTGCTGGGTTCACCCTATATTAAAGAGCTGTTGTCACTACCCTGGTCTCCAGCCTCGTTACTTCCAGAACTTAACATTGGCGACGAAGGTGGGATCTCGAGGCTAAGGAGAACCAGAACCGAGCTGAAGCACGCACGATAGAACCGAACCCAGCAATTCAGGGCAGAAAACGCGGAGATGGCCAGTTACACTCCGCCCGCACCGTTTGACCCAGCCAGAGAGAAATGGGGAACGATATGACCCGTTTGAAAGCTTTCTAAAGCCAACGAACTGCAGGAGTTCCAGATAACCGCAAAAGGGCTTATTTCTTAAGCCACTGTGGTCGGAGGTCATCGATATTGCGGAAGCCCTGGCAGAGCCAACGCCGATACAATCGGTATCGTGGCCAACTCTGCAAACCCTATTAAAGAACCGCCGCACCCACACCGTCCAAATACGTGCGGCGGTTTGAATTCGAGCGAAGGCAGATGGAGGCGAGTCCATTGGTGACTACATGGCGCCCTAAGGAAGGCGTCAAGGACTGCGGATACCGAGACCTGGGCGAGGTGCTGCTCGAGCAACTCATCCGAGGGGTCAAAGACATCCGTTTGCGGCGCCGGCTGCTAGCGAAGAGCAACCTAACACTGGCCAACGCTCTGGATGAAGCCAGAGCACATGAAATGTCCACCCAAGCGGCGGAGACATTGCAAAAGCCTCCCCCACCAAAGGCGAGCACAAAGCCGGCTCCAGTGCACCAGGAGGAGATTCAGACCGAATCCGACGGTGGCGGTGAGGGTGAGGAAGGGGTCTGCCGAACCAGCGCGACAAAGAGGACCGAGACGAATGCGGAAGCTGCGGAGGTCAACACCAGCGCCAACGCTGCAAGTTTAAGGACGCAACATGTCGGCGGTGTGGAAAGAAGGGGCACCTAGCTCAAGTCTGTCGAGCTCCCCAACCTTCCCGCCGAAAATTTAAATCGGCCAATCAGAGCGCGGGATCGGAAAGGCGACCCGCGATTGGCTCAAATAAGAAAGGCGCGAATTCGAACCAAACGACTGTAGTTATAGGCCGCGCCTCAACCCGAGTGGAGAAGAAGATCTTCACCAAACCTAAAATAGAGGGAGTAAGGTCCCGACGCGAAGTGCACCCGGGGACAGCCACCACCATCATGTCCTGGGACACTTTGGTGAAGTCACTGCCTTCAGTCGCGAAGCGCCACCTGCAATCCCAACGGTTACGGGTCCACGATTACCAGGGAAATCGAATCCCTGTTCGAGGGACCACCTCCGTCCGCGTCGAGTACGGACCTCACAAGAAGACCCTGCCCATCACAATCGTCGAGGGACTCTGCCTGGTTGCTAGGACTAGACTGGTTTCGCGCACTGGGCATGGGAGTGACCGGCATCTACAGAAGTGACTGCAACCTGAAAGACATACTCTTGAACGAGTTCGAAGATGTCTTCAAGGACTGCCTGGGCAAGTACAAGGGGACCCCTATTTCCTTCAATTTAGACCCCCAGGTAGCTCCCATTAGGCTAAAGGCGAGGAGAGTCCCTTTTGCCCTTAAGCCAAAAATTGACAAGGAGCTAGATAAGCTCATAAATCAGGGAATTTTGGTACCAGTCGATCACGCAAAGTGGGAGACGCCAATCGTCACACCCATAAAACCAGATGGGTCAATTAGAATTTGCGCTGACTACAAGGCGACGCTAAACAAAGCCTTACAGAAAAGCGCTTACCCGGTTCCCGTGGTGCAACACTTACTGCACTCTTTGGGGCAAGGGCAGGTCTTTGCAAAGTTAGACTTGGCCCAAGCCTACCAACAATTGCCCGTAGACGCCAACACAGCCGAAGCCCAAACGATTGTAACTCACAGGGGTACCTTCAGATGCACCCGACTGCAATTTGGGGTGAGTGTGGCACCGGGGTTGTTCCAAAACTTAATGGAACGACTCCTGCAAGGGCTCCCAGGGGTAGTTCCCTACTTCGATGATGTCTTAATATCAGCGGAAAACGTAGAGGAACTGGGGGAGCGATTAAGAAAGGTTCTGGGCATTTTCCGGGCAGCCGGACTAAAGGTAAAAGCAAACAAATGCCACATAGGGGTCGAGTACGTCGAATTCTTGGGCTACCGTATAGACAAGAAGGGAATTCACCCCACTGAGAGCAAAGTCAAGGCAATCAGAAAGGCTCCAGCGCCCAAAAACAAAGCAGAGCTGCAGGCATTCCTGGGGTTAGTGAATTTTTACGCGGTTTTTTTAAAAAACAAAGCGACCGTTGCTGAACCGCTGCACAAACTTCTAGGAAAAAATACTGTTTGGTCTTGGGGAAAGTCGGAAAGTAGGGCTTTTGAAACAGTGAAAAACCTGCTTTCAAGCGATAGCCTGCTCATCCAATATCATAACTCATTGCCCCTAGTGCTGGTTTGCGATGCCTCCCCTTACGGGGTGGGGGCTGTGCTCAGCCACAGACTTCCAAACGGCACAGAAGCCCCTATAGCCTTCTACTCTAGAACAATGTCCCCCCCAGAAAGGAACTATAGTCAGTTAGATAAAGAAGCGCTAGCAATTGTGTCAGGGGTGAAGAAATTCCACGAATATGTATTTGGGCGGGATTTTGAAATTGTGACTGACCACAGACCGCTGTTAGGAATACTGGCAGGAGACCGCCCAACGCCTGTGGCACTTTCGCCACGATTGACTTGATGGACTATTTTCTTAGCCGCTTATTCGTACAAGCTGCAGCATCGGCCAGGAAAAGAAGTGGGGCATGCGGACGCTTTAAGCAGATGCCCACTACCAGAGGCGATCGAAGACCCCACCCCGGGGACGCCTGTCCTGCTGATTGACTCTTTGGACTCAGGCCCAGTCACCTCTAAGGAGGTGGCTCGGGCATCATACCGGGACATTGTGATAAGGACTGTACTCGGATGGGTACAAAGAGGGTGGCCCGCTGCGCCGGGCGAAAGGTTTAAGGAATTTGTTAAAAAGCGTGATGAGCTCTCGGCTCAAGGGGGGTGCCTATTATGGGGTGATCGTGTGGTGATTCCGGATAAATTAAGGGAAAAGGTATTGGACCTCCTCCACGAGGGTCACCCAGGGATCGTAAGGATGAAGGGGCTAGCAAGAAGCTATGTGTGGTGGCCACTCATGGATTCAGAAATTGCTGAGAGGGTAGGGAAATGCCAGGCTTGCCAAGAGTCCAGACCTCTACCACCAACGGCCCCAGTCAGGGAATGGGAAAAACCCCAAGGGCCTTGGTCAAGAATCCACATTGATTTTGCTGGGCCCTTCCACGGCCAAACCTTCCTAGTGGTTGTCGACGCATTCTCTAAATGGTTAGAAATCGTACTTATGAAATCCACTACGGCCGAGGCAGTAATCGCAGCCCTGCGCCACCTATTCGCAACCCACGGGTTGCCTGACACTCTAGTGTCCGACAATGGCCCGCAATTCACGGCAGCCCAGTTTGAGGAATACTTGGCAGAGGAGGGCATCCGCCATGCCCTCTCCGCGCCTTTCCACCCTGCGTCGAATGGCCTTGCAGAGCGTTCCGTCCGGAGCGCTAAGGAGGCATTGTCCAGACTCAAGCCAGGAGACTGGCAAGCAAAGGTAGATTTCTTTCTGGCCATTCAGCACAGAACCCCAAGCACTGCTACAGGCAGAAGCCCAGCCGAACTCTTGATGGGTCGGAAGCTCCGGTGCCCACTTGACCGTTTGAATCCCCATTACACACCAGAGGGTTACCAGGGGGAAATAGAAAAAACGAGAGGAATGGGTATAGGCGACAGAGTGTGGGCCCGCAACTATGGGGACGGCCCAAGCTGGCTCGCAGGGCAAATCATAAAAGCGACCGGTCCAAAGTCATACTTGGTCGAGTTACAAGACAACCGAGTATGGAGGCGCCACATAGATCAGATAAGGAAACGAATAACAGAGCAACCCGAACCAAACGAGACAGATAGTGACCAATCCTTATTTGAACCCACAGCTGACCATAACCCGGAGGCGCAAGACTTAGCTGAGGTCCCGGAGGTCCAGCGACGCCATCAGGTTCGAGGAATCGGCAGGGAAAATCACAAAAGTAATCCAAGGCCGGATGGCCAAGAAAAAGAGTCTGCAAATAATCCAGGGCCCGTTGGCCTAGAGAAAGAGCTGGGAGGAGAAAACAGCCCCTCCGACCAGCTCAAAACACCACCCAGAACTGAACCGCGCAGGTCTGAAAGAACTAGGAGACGCCCAGGTTATTTGCGTGACTACGTCGAATAAGGACATGTAAATAAAATGTAAATAGAGGCAAAGTGTTTTCTGGGAGGGGAGGAGTGTTATGTATTCATGTTTGTACCTTTAAATAATTGAGCGGGAAATCAGCACGTTGCTGATTGGACGAAGCCTCCAGCAGAACTGTATAAAAGGAGAGGTTTTTCCCCCAGCCTGTTGCTGGGTTCACCCTATATTAAAGAGCTGTTGTCACTACCCTGGTCTCCAGCCTCGTTACTTCAGAGACCGTGAAATCGACCTTGTTGATTTAAAATAATCAGCTACATTGATGTATTTGGACTGGCAGTTAGGACTTAAAGAAAACTTTTCTGATCAGATCATGAAAAAAAAAAACTACAAAAATCTGGTTCAGATGAAAAATGTGGGCCCCATACACTGATTTGCTTTAGTTAACATTTCCAGCCCTGTGGTTCTTCAGATTAAGTAATTGTAAGCAGTATTACAAACCACAGGTAAATGTGTGTCACAAGCCCACATGTGCTGCATAAGCAGTCTCAAATCTGTACCAAGAGAATGAGAGATTGGGTAAATAAATCCTGCAGAGTTTTTTTTATGTCCTTATTAAATATGTTACATTACTTTATTTATGAGGACAAAGCTACATGTTGCACATAATTTTTCTATCTTTATTATGAAGTTCCTAAAGCTATCATTGAGCTTTATAAAGCTTGTGAAGCTTCTAAAACAATTGTTAAGCTTTGAAGCTAAAGCTCTGAAGGACTATGAGAAGGACATTGTCATGTCCCACCCCCCACTCCGACGAACGAGTCAAGGAAATCCATGGCAAACTTGGCAACGAAGCCTTTGCAGCTTGCCAAGTCCCTTTGAGGTTTATCAGGGCAGGCAGGAGTCCAAGTTGTGACTTCAGCGATAGGGTCCGGTATCAGCAAACTTGATAAGACTTTGATTGACTCAAGGTTGGAATGCCAAAAGCAGGGCCTTTATATAGGCTGTGGGGTGTGGCTCCATGACTCAGCATTTATCCAGGCCTGCCCCACCCTTCCTTCTGCTGGCATCGCCTCTCAGATCTCCAGAAGCGAGGGTCCTCCCACTTTGAATTGTTTTCAGCTGGATCTGCTGTCAGTAATTCCAGCACCTGGCTGGCTTCCTCTGACGGCTGAGCCAAAGGAACACGCCGTATGAGTGAGGTTTATCGGGCTTGTTCGTTCACTCCTGGCATCCACTCTGGGCATGGGGCCAGGGCCAGGGGCTGGAGGCATGATAGGCTGTTCATCTTCATTATCAGACTCGGAGTCTGATAAAAGACCCAGTTGGAGACGGGAGGGGCCCGGCTGAGGAGAGGAGGGAGGACGAGTCACAACAGACATCTTACTACCCTGCCCTATCTATGATTGCTTTCTTCCTGGGAAAAAGAGGACCACATACTTATTTCTGGCCAAGCAAGCATATATAGATAAACCTCAACTTAGCCTCAACCTCAACTCACTGTTCAATTAGCAACAGTTCAAAGTTACAACGGCACTGAAAAAGGTGGCTTACGGCTGGCCCTTACACTTACGACCATTGCATCATTCCTATCATCATGTGATCATAATTTGGGCACCTGACAACTGGCATGTTTTTAAGATGGTGGCAGAGTCCCAGAATCATGTGATTACTATATGGAATCTTCTAGCTGGCTTCTGACAAGCAAAGTCAATGGGGAAAGCTGGATTTGCTCCATTGACCGGGTGAGTTTCTTAACAACGGTAATGATTTACTTAACAACCATGGCAAAAAAAAAAAAGTCTGTAAAATTGACATGACTCGCTTAACAACCACTTTACTTAACCACAGAAATTCTTATGCCAATTATGGTCATAGGTCAAGGACTACCTGTGAAATGTTGGAAAGAAGTGATCATTTATTTTATTTATTTATTTATTTGTCAAGTATGTATTAGATAATATATATAAGCATGAATTGAATACATAAAATGAATACAATTAAAGGGAACATTAGGACAGGGACGGTAGGCACGCTGGTGCTCTTATGCACACCCCTTAGAGACCTCTTAGGAATGGGGTGAGGTCAACAGTAGCCAGTCTATGATTAAAAGTTTGGGGGTTTGGGGATGAAACCATAGAATCAGGTAGTGCATTCCAGACATTGACCACTCTGTTGACTCTTCTTGTGAAATATTTTTGGACACGTTCAATTGTATTAATGCCTGATATGCAGTGCGGGTTCCAGACAGACAACCTGTATTCGAGAATTGGTCTAGCAAATATTTTGTATGCTCTGGTTAGTAGTGTAATATTACCGGAGAAGAAGCTATGCAAGATTAGGTTTACAACCCTTAATGCCTTTTTGGCAATGTTGTTACAGTGGGCTTTCACACTTAGATCATTTGATATGAGTACTCCAAGGTCCTTGAGAGAGTGAGGGTCATCTACAAGGTCATGTCCACTCAGTTTGTATTTTGTGTTCTGATTCCTTTTGCCAGTGTGTAAGACAAAGCATTTGTTGGTTGAGATTTGGAGTTGCCAATTTTTTGACCATTCCGACACAAAGTAAAGGTCTTTTTGAAGGGTAGCAGGATTGTTGGTGGTGTTAAATAGTTTACAACATCGGCGAAGAGAACACAGTTACTTATAATATGATCACAAAGGTCATTTATGTATAGCATGAAGAGTAATGGTCCTAGAACACTGCTTTGGGGGACACCGCTATTAACAGGTGCAGGATTTGATAGGGTGCTCCCTATTTTGACCACTTGTCTATTTGACAGGAATGCAGTTATCCAATTATGGAGGGGTCCGGAAATGCCATAGGATTTTAGTTTTAGAAGTAGTAGTCGTTTATTTATTTATTAAATTTATATGTCTCTTGTTCCATTGTCAAGTGATTCTGGATGGCTTATAGCACAGTAAAACAACAATACAAAACAGTGACATTGTTGACACATTAAAAACAGTAAGCCTTCAAATTTAAAACATTATAAACATTAACCAAAAAAAACCCTAGGTAAAAAGGATTTTAAAAATTTCAGTGAGAAACTGTTTTCTTTCTGAAACCCTGCCCATTATTTGATTGCCCTGAAGACCTGTCGTTTATTTGACTGACAGGAAAGATTACGAAACAGCCTGTGAAGGAGAAAAAAGCAATCATTGTTGTCTTTTAAGCCTTCCTCACAAAGTTCTGGTCTACAGATGATAAGCCAAGCTGGTTTAGCTTCTCCAGTTCCACTTCTTGGATGAGAAGCAAAACGTTTTCAAGGAAAAAGCCAAGACAGTCCTGTTACCTTTTGGAAAAGCATCTTTGATGCAACCGTGATCTGGTTGATTGAGAAGCTCCATAGACAACTTCCTAGATCCAGTAAAGAAGATCATGTGGGTATGGTGTCCAGGTGTTCAACTGAATGCACTAAAGGACACTACAGATATAGTAGATATGAGAACTACTTTTTGACCTTCCCACTTTTGGAGAAGAAGAGATAATCTCCCACTGATTTGAACATAAGTACAGCTGTATTATTTGACTTCAATGTAGCAAACTCTCCTTCAAATTGCCAACTAAATCAATGCAGACAGGGAGAAAAAAGAATTGGGCCACTCTGTCTCTCATGAGTCCTACATACATTCTACTGATGGGCCTTCTGGGCTGCCTGTCTCATGTGGGAGTTGATATGGTAGAAGCTGCTCTTTCCTTCACTCTAAGAAAGCATAGCAAACATTTGCAAATGCATGTTCAAGATCGGTGGAAAGAACTTGAGATTTAAAAACAAACAAACCAATGGGGGTAGAGGGAACCCCAAAACATTCAAAAGTGAGGGTTTTGTATGGATCTACTGGGTTCAAATGCTTGCCTAGTTAACTAAACTGTCGACTTCAAACTTGAACCTGGCCGCAGCCATCTTTCTGTTCCTTAGTTGCCACACAGAAGGGGAAGGTGGGGGAAGGAGGTTGGAATGCATTACTAGGCAAAGCAAAGAGCTTTCTCATGAGAACAAAGCCGGGGTGAAATCTATTTACCTTCCCTACCGGTTTGGTCATGTGTGGGCGCAGACCCTCTGCACGTGTGCAAACCCTTCTGCGCATGCGGAGAGGGTAAAAAACAGGTTAAAACCAGGAAGTAACAATGACTGGGCAGTTGGGCGGAACCTCATGCTGCCGTCGCTACTGGTTCTTCGAACCACTTGCCACTATCGCTACCGGTTCGGTCGAAACAGTCCGAACCGGTAGCATTTTACCCCTGGCAACAGATAAGGTTGGGGAAGGAGTGCCTGAAGAGCTCACCAATTAACCCAATTGGCCAATGCAACCTATGACACTTGGGGTTATTTCCTAGTTTAATTATACTGAAACAGCGGGAAAGATTTAGATTTGGTTTTCCATTGAAGCTTTGCCACTGAAGGAGCCAAGCCTCAGAGTTCTGATTTGCTTGAGCTTGTTAGTCGGAACCTTGACATAGACTTTGGATGAAATAGGTCTTTTTTCCCTAAACATTGCTGATATTTAACAACCATAGGAGGAAGTCCGTAACCAAACGTTGCCACTTTCTTCAGGGATGAGATAGAAAAACCTCAAAATTAAATGAGAGAGAGGAAGAGAAGGAGGGAGGGAGAGGAGAGGAGAGGAGAGGGAGGGGGAGGGAGGGGGGGGAGAGAGAGAGAGAGAGGGGAGAGAGAGAGAGAGAATGAATGAGGAAATGAAGTTTATAGATTTGCGTAACTGATAGTAAATCTTAGTTCTATCTCAATGGAACTAAGATGGGAACTTCAGTCCAGAGAAGTTGAATGAGGAGAACAAGCATTTTTCATAGCACTTAAGACGACACAGACCATAGTAGTATCCTTTGATCTTAGTTCACTCCTCCACAAGCACTTTTTGGGGTAGGTTTCCTGTTTCACCCCCTGCCTACTTGTCTGAATGTTTTTACTTCCCGTTGCCTGTGGTTACTTTATTGATGAGTGCACTCTAGAAGGAGTTATAAAGTCACAATGCAAGCTGATGTTTCTCAGATTTAGTTTCTCTTCTCCTCCTGCAAGGTAGAAAAAAAATGTGAACTTGAGAAGATGGCAAAGCCAAATCTGATTGTGTACACCTACTTTTTCATCTTCCTTCCTTTTACTTCTTCAGAAAGTGGCTCTGGGTCGGAAACATCTGTAGGATATGGTAAGTCACTCCAACTTTTTCCTTCTCGCAAAAATTCCAAACAAGGGATGTGAAACTTTCCAAATATGTAATGCAAAGAATCTTGAATCTTGTTATCATTATGTATTTTGAAAGACAAATATCCTGCCACCTTGATGTACTAATTTATTGTATACTTTTATTTTTAGTTTAGCTTACAAAGAGTGTATATAGATATCACAAACTGCTACACGGCTATCAGATGTAGGCTCTGGTGTTCTAACCCTCAATCAACATTTATTAGAAATATAGCACAGAGTTAATTTTTCTTTCAGAATATAAAGCTGGTGCTTGTTTTCCTGGATTTTGCCAACAAAAAGTAAGGTAGGCTTAGATTTTATTATTGTTATTTTATAAATGAGCATTTTTAAAAAGGTTCAAGCCACCAGCTAAAAAATGCTGCTAAATAAAAAATAAATTCTAGTACACAGCAAGAACTAGAATAATTCAGTATTCAGTTGTGTGTCCTATTCTTTCAGACCCTTACTAATCTTATTAAGATGATCAAGGACAATGGGTGGAGGAAGCAATAAGCATTTTGTCTTTAATTAGGGATGTGCACTTAATCTGGGTACTTTAACGTTTATTTTTCTTGGACTAGGATGAGAAATTTACTTTGAAAAATACAACATTATGTCTCTCTCTGCAATGGGGAGGCTCACCAAATGTTTATAAGGGCATCACGTCATACACAATTAATGAACTATGCAGGCACAAGAAACCTTTTTTGTATACAGAATTCTTAATTAATTTCAGACAAGGCCCTGTGCAAAGGGGTTTTATGAAAAGGCAAGTTGCAAGCTGGAGACGTATGTTCCCTTTTCTGAAAAATCTCCCCTGTAGGGTTATATTTAGCAAATTACATGGTAATTAGACAGAATGCCCAGTTCTTAAAGCCAAGCACAATACATTTAATTCATAAAACAGACAATGAAAAACTTTAAAAAACACCCTCCTCTTTCTTCTTCTCTCCTGCTTTCTCCTTCACCTCCTTGGCAGTTAACAAAGTAATAACGACAGAAATCAAGCTGAGATTATTTGTAAAATTAATCCTCAGCTGTTTCTGGGTATTGGTAATAAGAAGCTCTATTTTATAGCCGCCATGTGGGACAGTTTCTAGTGGAGATATGGGAGTTCTAAGGCCTCTGTTGTGGGGTGAAGTCTCAGCTCAATTCTCTATTTAATATCCACATGAATGGGGGGAGGGGGCTCTCATCCATTGACATGGGTCACATTTCATCTGTTATGCTAATGATATACATTTGTACAGCCCCAGGCTGAATAGGCCATGTGCTGTCCAAGTGCCAGGAGCCTGCTAGCTTTTGGATTGGGAGGAATAAACTCAGATTTAATCACAACAAGTCCAAGTGGTTTTGGCTTCATAGACCATCTGAGACTAGGATATCCCATCATTGGTTTCTGGATGGCGTTACACCCCCTCATTTGGAGCTATGGTAAACTGGGGATTGTTTTGAACTCATGGTTCCTGTTCAAACAGGATCTGGCAGCTGTGGCCAAGAAGACCTTTGCCCAAGTTCATCTCATGTACCAGTTATGACTGCCTTGTACATGGTCATTTATGTCTGGGTCACATCCCAGACGCATTACTACAATGTCTCTACATGGATGCGACAGCTGCTCCAGAATGTAGCAGTTGAGTAAGCTATCCACACTCTGTTTTGCCCATGTAACACTAGTAGGATGAAAACGGTGAGAATTGAGCTGTTTGGCAATGGACTTCCAGGTGTGATTTAAGGTACTGGTTCAGAGGTGGGTTTCAGCAGGTTCTGACCAGTTCTGGAGAACCGGTAGCGGAAATTTTGAGTAGTTCAGTAGTAAAACTTCTGACTGGCCCCACCTCCATCTATTCTCTGCCTCCCAAGTCCCAGCTGATCGGGAGGAAATGGGGATTTTGCAGTAACCTTCCCCTGGATTGGGGAGGGAATGGAGATTTTACAGTATCCTTTCCCTGGAATGGGGTGGGAATGGAGATTTTACAGTATCCTTCCCCTGCCACACCTACCAAGCTATGCCATTCCCACCAAGCCATGTCACGCCCACCAAGCCATGCCCACAGATCTGGTAGTAAAAAATGTTGAAAACCACCACTTACTGATTGTCATCTTTAATGTCTTGTGTAGCTTAGCTGAATGTATCTTCAGAACTCCATGCTTTCAGTAGTATGGGATCACTAGAGTATGATCCCTATTCTAATATAATGTTACCATCAGGTGCCCTACAAGTAGCCCTTTCCCCCTCCATCCCCACCCTGAAAGAATATTTTTCTTAAAATCACTTCCGTTCCAAGCCTTAGAGTTTATGAAATTCTGGTTGTTCCAGAAAACCTTGGGTGATTATAAGCTATTGTTGTGATGGATTGTTTTAACCCTTGTTATAATGATTGGTTTTCTTAATGTGCTGAGCTTCAAACCTAGCCAACACTTTTAAAATAGGCCTTTTAGTGGTGGGGAGTTTTATGTATCCATCTACCTGGTTTGTCTCGGATAGTATGTGGGTGCATTTCTTATAGAAAATCTGGTAGAATCATCTATTACAATGTCCTTCCTGTCAAAGTCTACTTCAGCTTCAATTACAATAATACACGAGCACATAATAGATTTAAGCTTAATGTTAACGGCTCCAATCTTGATTGCAGAAAATATGACTTCAGTAACAGAGTTGTTAATGCTTGGAATACACTACCTGACTCTGTGGTCTCTTCCCAAAATCCCCAAAGCTTCAACCAAAAACTGTCTACTATTGACCTCACCCAGTGGTGGGATTCAAGTAATTTAACAATCGGTTCTCTGCCCTAATAATTTCTTCCAACAACTAGTTTGCCAAACTGTTCAGAAAATTAACAACCGGTTCTCTCGAAGTGGTGCGAACTGGCTGAATCCCATCACTGACTCACCCCATACCTAAGAGGTCTGTAAGGGGCGTGCATAAGAGCACAAGAGTGCCTACCGTTCCTGTCCTATTGTTTCCTTTCGTTATATCCAATTAATATAGTTATTACATACTCATACTTATATATATGCTTATATACTATATAGTTATTTCATGCTTATGCTTACATATACTGTGTGACAAAATAAATAAATAAATAAATAAATAAATAAATAAATAAATAAATAAATAAATAAATAAATTTATAGGAGCATAATATCCAGGAAGAAACCTTTATTATTGCTAGTACTAATTAACTTACTAACATACATAAGTATGTTGTTACATACTTATGGTTATATATATGCTTATATATTGTATAGTTATTTCATGCTTATGCTTGTATATAATGTTGTGACAAATAAAATAAATAAATAATAAATCTGTTTATCCCAATCATCTATGGCAGAGGTCTTCAAACTTGGCAGCTTTAAGACCTGTGGACTTCAACTCCCAGAATTCTCCAGCCAGCTAAGTCTTAAAGCTGCCAAGTTTGAAGACCTCTGATCTATGGGATAAATAATACATCAGACATGTATCAAAGAGCAGGCATTGCTGAAAGTTATGCTAAGGGAAGGTCATAGTGGACGGAGCAGACTGAGAAAGTACCATGTTTTATAGGTGGCACTTAGACCCTAAGAAATTATCATGTATGTATCCAGATATGCAAGCGAAATGTTGGAGATGTAATTGTGATGATGCTACATATTTTCATATCTGGTGGACTTGTAAGAAGATTAAGGCTTTTTGGATAAGGATCTGGT
This sequence comes from Ahaetulla prasina, assembly GCF_028640845.1. Taxonomy (NCBI): domain Eukaryota; kingdom Metazoa; phylum Chordata; class Lepidosauria; order Squamata; family Colubridae; genus Ahaetulla; species Ahaetulla prasina. The sequence continues at coordinate 279,946,205 of NC_080540.1, read as the reverse complement.
ACATACAAAACATACAAAATGTTTTGAAAAAGAAGATAAAGTTCCTACCGCAATTCTTCTTATTGGGAATTATTACGGACTGTACAGTAATTGAGACTAAGCTGATTTTAAACTTAATAACAGCGGCAAGACTATTGATAGGACAATACTGGAAGAAAAAAGAGTTACCTACAATAGAAGAATGTATATTGAAAGTTGCTAATTTGGCTGAGATGGCTAAAATCTCAGCCTTTTTGAAAGACACTACACAAGAAAAATATCTAACTGAATGGAAAAAATGGTTTGAATATACGCAAAATAGATATCAGATTAAGATATATCAGATTGCTTTTGAATGATTAGGATGTATTTATCTTTGATTTGTATGGGGGAAGTTAGGATTTGAGAAGAAGGGGAGGATTATAATTTGTGTTAGGGAAAAGTTAGCAAATGATTGTTTTTTGAACTATACCTTGTGTTTGTTCTGGGAAGTCGGGGGAGGAGGGTGGTTTTGGAGGGAGGGGGAGGGGATGGAGTGGGGGGGAGGGGGGGAAAAGGGGGAGTGAAAATTTTTGTAAAAACTTTTTCAATAAAAAAAAAAGGTACCATTCACAGGAGAAATAGAATTCTTCCATTTTCCAAGCGATATTGCAAATCCGCACTGGGTTGTAAAATGAGAATCTGTTGGTATCACAAGTGCTCTTCAGAAAAGGATTAAAGTTACCCTCGGCTCTCAGTACTTTCAATATGGATTTATATATTTACCGGAAGAAGAAAAAAAAATTGCTATTACAATTTAGTCCTCGTGGATTTCCAAAATTATTCTATTACATGCAGCAAGTTATGAGGGTAAAATTAATCGAGCAAAGTTTGATGAAAATTCCCATTTGTTGTTGAGAAATTCCCACAAAATCTGCTTCATATTGTGGTATGCAAACTATGTCCTGTAGTATCCTTTACATTTTCACATTGCAGGGTGATCTCTGTAACCTACAACTTGAAAAGTTTTACGTTAGTGCTGTGCAAGCATTCTAGGGAATATGCAGATGAAATAAGAAGGGCAATTACCATGAGTCATAAGAAAAGTGGAATTGCTCAAAAGTTTTCTTGGTAGTCTAAATTCTTTGATCTAGGGAAGAATGTGTTGACACTTTTCTGTAAATGCCTTATTAACCAGGGAGCAATGGCTTTCTTTTTTTATATATGTAAAAATATTTGTCCGTTTCTTTTTAAGTAAGCCAAAAGGGAAGCTTACAGCTCATTTTGCACAGAGAAAAGTGATAAAACTTAAAAGCATCCAGTGCACTGAGAAAAGAAAACTCACTTGCTAGTGAATTAATTAACATGAAGTCAATTCAACAGACAAAGCTTACAAGAAAAGCAAGGCGTTTTTTACAGGATGCTGAAAAAACAATAAAAAGAAGGAACAGTTGGTTTCTTGAAAGGGAATTCCAAATGCAACCACACACACACACACACACACACACACACACACACACACCTTGTTTTCTGTATTCCTTCAAGAGAGACCTATCACTTGGACTTTTCTTTTAGTTCCTCACATCAATATCAGAGGAAGCATTCGTGGTAAGCAGAGGTAGGTTTCAGCAGGTTCTGGAGAACCTGTAGTGGAAATTTTGAAATTTTGAGTAGTTCGGAGAACCGGTAGTAAGAATTCTGAACAGCCCCGCCCCCATCTATTCTCTGCCTCCCAAGTACCAGCTGATTGGAAGGAAATGGGGATTTTGCAGCAACCTTCCCCTGGATTGGGGAGTAAATGGAGGTTTTACAGTATCCTTCCCCTGCCATGCCCACCAAGCCACACCCACAGAACCAGTAGTAAAAAAATTTGAAACCCACCATTGGTGGTAAATCACATAATGTCCTAAAAAAGATAAAGAGCATTTTGAACTGGGTTGGAAGCTGAAACATCTGTTGTGATTGGGGAATTACGCTTTGTTTAAAGCTGGATCCAGACAAAACCTACAGACTGCTTTGAGTTCCTGGATTCTTCTCACACATTACCACATTATAGTAATTAAATAGAGGAAGAAATGGAGGGAAAGAAGTCAGTTTTGTTTTCAGGAATGTGTACTCTATTTTGTTTGATAAGACTCCTTATAAAGTGCTTTAAATATGAAATTTGAGGAATTTATTTTGTAATTCTTTCTCCTTAGGTACTTGTACGGACGATGAGCAAGAAAACAGCTTTAAGTGTTTCACTCAAATGCCAGGATTCCAAAGCATTTTCATAATTTGTGATGCTACTGGGACAGAGATGAACCTAAATGAGACAAATGCCAGTTTTTCTGTGTAAGAACTTTTCTAATGTATTCAAAAACGATTACATGAATGCTAGAAGATTAATAAAATGAAAAAAATTGGCTGCAGAATTTGGGGGATGCGATTTTGGGGGGGTTCTGGAGCTTCAGAAATTGGTTCGGGGTCGTTATTTGGCCTGCGCTGGGTGAATGCTTAACTAATCTTAACTTAACCTGTCTTTAGAGTCTAGTAAAACCTACAGATTATTTCTCAGAAAAATATATTTAAAAGCATAAAAGAAAATACATTGGTACAGAAAAGACTTCATAGAGATCAGACAATGTATTCTAGAGCTCTAGAACGCCTTGAATGGATTTTTAAACACAAAAGCACTTTGAAATGTAAGCTGTGTTGACTATGATCAGTTACATCTGTTTGGAGAAAACAGCGCACATAATCAAATATATTCTGGTTTTGATTTTTCAATGTATAATAATTTTTCTGAATGTTTTTGGAATCTAGAGTTCATAAATTAACCGGTTGCCTGCATTCATTACTGAATAAAAGGCTAAATTTCAGTTAGAAGTTAATGAAAATAAAGTTGTAATCTTTTTTTACATCCAAATTTATGGACCTCCTGAAATCTATCCACAAATTCCTAAGGGGTCTTTGGTTGCAGATTAAGAATCCCTGTCTTAGACTATAAATCCTCAGATCATACTATATCTGCAATTTTCTTAGCCTCATCGATAGAAACAAAAAGGATAGATTTTGAGATACTTTAGCAAAGGATGTGAACGTTACTGAGAAATTTACAGGAAAGTTTTATATAGCATAATGGTGCTGATTATTAACTTAATAATCAACTTATTGTCAATTATTAACTTACCTTGCTTTTAACTTAATTAGCTGATAAAGCACATGATTTTTTCTGGCTTTCCAGGACTATGAAGTTTTGTAAAGGAAAATGGACTTTGCCATAAAAATGAATGAATGCTAAAGATAAGACAGAAAAGATTTCTTAATGCTAAGAATTCTAGCCCAAGGATACCCTTATTAGCCAGTTCTTTTGGAATGGGGCATATGTAAACAACACAACTCAAAGCATTTCTATTTTAACCACAGATATATTACATGACTTCATTTGTAGAACATTATATATTATAAAGAACATTATATATTATAAATATATTATAAAGATATAATATTCGGTCACAAGATAATTGGGGAAATTAGAAGATATTAAAAGAATCTTTTTGCCATCAAGAGTATCTAATGCCCTAGTTAGTTTGGAATACAGTGAATCAGGAAAAGTGTAGGATAGCTGTTGTATTTGACCAGTTTAAGATTGTGTATTGTTGTGTGAACATAAATTAACTCAGTATCAATTTTTTACTTGTCTATCAAACTATAAAAGTAATTTTTCTGCCCAAAGTTCTCACATGGTCTCTCAATTAAATGACCAAAACAAACACAATGCTTCCTCTGAAGCTTGCAATGACTTTCCTAACCATAAGACTCTATAGCAGCTTTCAAACTACAGTCTAAGTTCTAATGAACTGACTAGCTTTCTGAAGGTCTATTTTATTCTACTTTTCAATTATTTCCAGAACCAGTTGGCTAGACAGGTTTTCCAAAATTTCACTGCTACACCATATTTTGTAACAGGTATGAGACTCAACCCCGATCCTGCTTCATGAAAAATCCCCTTGTCGGCAATTGTTCTATAGACAGCAGCGATCTTATTGGTCTTTTGGACGTTTGCTTGACAATCACTTTGACCAATTCTTGCAAAAACTGCCAGAAATTGAAAGCTGTTCATATTGGTAAGCAAATGTGTAGTGTGGGATCCATTTGGATTTATTTTTGAACCTGTCCAAAACAGGAGCAACATGAAGTTTAGTTATATCAAGACAGAGTCCAAAGACTCGTGGTCAATTATGTTCTCCCATTTCCAAATTTGGAGGAAAAAGATAGGATCTCTACTGCCAGAAGAATGTTATGGTGTTGATCCAAACCATGGAAAGGGATCTGCTTGTAAAAGGTGGAAGATTGTACATAGTTCAAAGCAATTGCCCTGTAGATCAATTTGGTTCAACCTCAGCAAGTTTACAATGTGTAGACTTCAACTCCCAGAATTGTATGCTGATTGTGGAAATCTGGGAATTGAAGTTCTCAGATCTTAAAGTTACTCTGAAAAACACTTCTAGATTCACAGATGCAAAATAAGTACAACACATCATTTCCTTAACTATTTAGATGTATTTTAGCCAGTGAATTAACACTGAAATGATGCTTCCATGCCAAAAAATAAGTCTGATTAATTTATGAATATTATTGTATGCATAACTACTCAGAAGGAAGCTTCCCTGTTTAATCAGGCTTTCCAGGGTCATGTTCCTATCACTGCAGCTTTAATATATCGTAGCTTAAAAGTATGAAAACAGGCATTCTAGTATGTGGTAGAAATAATTTTTTTTAATAATTGTTGGTTTTAGTTGGATTCTGAGTCTAGAGGTGATGAAGTTTGACTAAAGGAGGAGAAGAGATCTAAATATTAACTACCCTTGCTTAAATTTATGGAGAGGTAGTTCTTGATTTACAACCCAGCTGGGACAAGAATGTCCATTCCTAAGCAAGCCAGTTGTGAAATGAGTCAGGTCTGAATTTATCACTTGTCTCACCATGGTTGTTAAGTGATCACTGTAATTGTTAAGTGAATTCTTTAAGCAATTTTGGCTTCCTGCATTAACTTTGCTTGTCAGAAGCCCCTTGGAAAGTTAAAAGGGACAATCACATGATCCTGGGACAGCACAACCATTGTAAATACCTACCAGTTGCCAAGTGCCTGAATTTTGATCACATGACTGTGAGGATGCTGCAATGGACAAAAATGTGTGGATCAGTCATAAGTCACTTTTTTCCAGTATCGTAACTTCAAATAGCCATTAAATGAATGGTTCTTAGTCAAGGACTATCAATCAATGAGAACAGAGCTAGAAGAAACCTTGGAGGTTTCTAGTCTTCTAGACCTTGGTAATCTTCTAGACTACCCGCATGGCCTCATTTGAATTTGGGCTCACAATTTGCTTAAACAACCAGCAGTTTAAGACTTGTGCATGTGATTTTCTGTGTGTATGTGCTGTTTATCTTTACATTGTCCTTTGCAGTTAAACCTGAAGCACCTTTTGGTTTAAATATCACCTACCAGGAAAAAGCAAATGAGTATCTTGTTCAATTCTCAACGCCATATGTAGCAAACGCATTCCTTGAAAACAAATTAATACATCAGTTAGCCTACCGACAAGAAAATACAAACTGGACTGTAAGTAAGAATGAGTAGTTTTGCATTTTCTACTTGCTTTCAGTGGTATGCCTGCAAACAAGGGCTGTTTGGTGTATGATGCCATGCAAATTATGTTTTGAGAGCCTTGGTTAATTTTTCTTTAGCCTATGCCTAATTTTAAAAAGTTTAGAGTGAATAAAAAGCTAATAGCTGTTTTTAACTTCTAACGTGGAGTATAGGCTAGGTTTTTATTTTCAAAAGCCAATGGAAATCAATATTTGAATGATGCTCTTTCTATAAAGATATTTTTTAAAAAAATATTGCCCCAATAATTGATAGGTATCCTGGCCTATCTGACACTGCTTATCTCCAGTGTCTGCTTAAGTACGAACAGATTGTGATTACAGCACAGGTGGCTAGATTCTGCACAGCAGCACTGGGGATTCGTCGGGAACACATGATGAATTCATCATAGCTATTTTACACAACTAATGTAGCAAACCCTTTTGGATTACTACTCTTTTGCATTTTAGTATTTAATGACTATGGGCCTCACAGTTTAAGGATTGATATTCTTGTATTTAGGCCATGTATAACTGACAGATTGGTTGCCAAATTGGGATTTTCATACAGATTTTATCTGTTATTTATTATTTTATTCTAGAATTTTTAACTGGATATCCCAAGTGTTTTTATTGGTTCTGGTCTCCAGTTTTCAACTGTAATAAACTTGATTTGATTTGATTTGATTTGAGTGTGTATACACTTGATACATATGTATTTTCTGATTGCTTATTTGTACCCTATGATTATCATTAAGTGTTGTATCATTAAGTGTTAAATTTGTACCCTATGACCATCATTAAGTGTTGTAAGTGTTGTACCTTGATGAAGGTATCTTTTCTTTTATGTACACTGAGAGCATATGCACCAAGACAAACTCCTTGTGTGTCCAATCACATTTGGCCAATAAAAAATTCTATTCTATTCTATTCTATAAGTTTATTTTTTTTTTATTTGAATTTATATCCCGCCCTTCTCTGAAGACTCAGGGCGGCTTACATTGTGTAAGGCAATAGTCTCATCCTATTTGTATATTTATTTACAAAGTCAACTTATTGCCCCCCCAACAATCTGGGTCCTCATTTTACCTACCTTATAAAGGATGGAAGGCTGAGTCAACCTTGGGCCTGGTGGGACTAGAACCTGCAGTAATTGTAACTGCAGGCAGCTGTGTGTTAATAACAGGCTACATTAGCCTGGTGAGCCACTTCCCAGCCCCTAAGTTTATTCCTTCCTAACGTTAGAAATTCCGCCCCTGCTGCTATATCCAACTTCACCCCTAGTAGTTCGTGATGAAAATAATTAACTGGCTGGAAACATGGAGAATTTAACAAGAAACATTCTTTTTTCTGAGGAAATGTTTTCCCCTCACAAATTGTTTCTGTTAGTCTCTAATGCAAACCATTGCTTGATTACAACAAAACAGATTTGTAATTCAGCTTACCAACATTGTTCAGGCAATGCTTTTGATTTGACCCAAACTTTCCGATTTAGCATCTGTTTAGTTTAAATTCTGCCTCTAGCAGGATTTAGTATTAGGATAACTAATGCAGATCCAGACTTATTTCTGCTAATAGAATTCCTTCTGTTTTGAATCCAAGACTTTAGTTGGCCTATTATGACTACAGAGCGTGAATGTCTTACATTGTCCCAGTCCCAGATGCATTTCACAAAAGTTTGTACAGATACTCCCTGACTTAGGACTATAATTGAGCCCAAAATTAAATGAGGCATTCATTGTGAGTTTCACCCCTTTTTATGACCTTTCTTGACGCAGTTGTTAAGTGAATCACTGCAGTTGTTACTATTAATTGAAGCAGGATTCCCCATTAACTCTGCTTGTCAGAAGGTCGCAAAAGGTGATCACATGACCCGGGACACTGCAATCCATCATCAATACGAACCAGTTGGCAAACACTTGAATATTGATGAATGTAATGACCGTCATTGAGCCCCTAATTCTGGCTCAGTTCCGATTGTAACTCAACGACTACATGTATTAGCTCTCTGAGTCACTGAGAATGAGTGGGCAGCCATATAAATTCTCATAAACAAACAAACTATATTGACTTTTATTGGCACTTCAGAATTTAAGTTAGATATTCTTCCCAGCATTGTCCAAAGTAGCCAAAACCATCTTTTAAATGGACATATGCGGTCTGTCACTGGGCTTCAGCATTTTGTTGGAGAACAGACTATGAATGGAATAAAAAAAGAAGTGACTTCCATACTTCTTCACTTGTGGCAGTGGTGGGTTTCTACCGATTCGTCCTGGTTCGGGCGAACAGGTAGCGGCAGCAGCGGGAGGCTCCGCCCACCTGCCCAGACATCATCACGGACACTGCGCATGCGCATGCTCACAGTTCCGAACCGGTAGCAAAGGTAAGTGAAAACCACTACTGACTTGTGGTATATGAATGCAGCCAAACGGTCTGATCATTTTCTGATCATGCACCAATCAGATCATTTTCCATGAACAATTTGGTATATATTCTTGAGGAAAAATAATCTACTGGATGCCAGTGTAGGATGTTGTCATATTCCCAGCCAAATTTGAAGAACACATTAAGGTAAAAAGGATTTCGCTATGTAAAAATGAAAGAATGTTGTTACAGGGAGCTGAGTATTTTTGTTTAACTTAACACAAAATTCTCAAATTTATTCCTGTCTTAGACTACCGAATCTAATTTTGTTAGATTGAAACTTCTGGGGAAGGAATTTGAGCCAGAAGTAAGATATGAGATGAAAGTTCGGTCAAGGCCCAATGGAGAGTATTACAAAGGCTACTGGAGTGACTGGAGCTCATCCCAATATTTGAAAACTTCAGCCAGGACATCAAGTGGAATAAGTGAGTCTAGATTTTTAATTTAATTCTTATTGGAAATCAAGAATATTAGAAATGTTTATAGCCTGGCGCAATGGTGAATCTGTTGGACTGTGACAAGGAAGTTTCTGTTTGTTCATGCAACTCATTGGGTGACTCTGGACCTTCGTTCCTCTGAGCCCAACATCTGCAATGGAAGGTGCAGCTGGAGAAGGAATAATGGGGAGGGGGGCATCACTGCTTCCCAAAGAGAGGGAAGAGAGGGGCCCAAAACAAGAGACTGAACAGTCCTGAACAGAATGGAGAAGAGAGGAAAAGGTTCAGGGTAGCCACACCCTCGAATCCCCCAGGCTATATATATTAAGTTAGAAGGTTTAGCTTTAGTCTCGATTCTGTGTAAACAAATAAAGAACTGGTCTTGATTGATCTCACTGTTTCATCTTTGGACTTAGGCCTGATAATCTCTTATGGTTAAAATAGGAAGAGATCCTGTCTGTCTGTCTATCTATCTATCTATCTATCTATCTATCTATCTATCTATCTATCTATCTATCTATCATCTATCTATCATCTATCATCTATTTATCTCCATCTGTCTGTCTGTCTGTCTGTCTATCTATCATCTATCACCTATCTCTATCATCTACCTACCTACCTACCTATCTATCTATCTCTATCTATCTATCTATCTATCTATCTATCTATCTATCTATCTATCTATCTATCTATCTATCTATCTATCTATCTATCTATCTATCTATCTATCTATCATCTATCATCTATCTGTCTATCATCTATTTATCTCCATCTATCTGTCTGTCTGTCTATCTATCATCTATCACCTATCTCTATCACCTATCTATCTATCTATCTATCTATCTATCTATCTATCTATCTATCTATCTGCAACCTATATATATATTAAAACATTAATAAAGATTTATAAATGCACAGTATACCAAGAATTAAATACAAAATTGGCTGAATCTGGACAAATTCACAGAATCCTGATTGAGAAAAATTATATATACCATGATGGTATATATAATCATCATGGATCCAATTAAATGTTTCTAATATTTGGTGGTTAGCCCTGAAAAACTGGTAGCTCAACCAGACATTGGTGTCCTCCAGGAATGGAGGGGAGGGGAGGCAAAATAAAAAGGTAAAATAGCAGAAGTAATCCTCGCCGGGAACTTGTCCAGACAGTCTCTGAGAATCAGATGCAATTAAATGGAAGAAAAAGAATACAGGTAATCCTCGCCTTACAACAGTTCACTTAGTGACTGTTTGAAGTTACAATGGTACTGAAAAAAGTGACTTATGTCCATTTTTCAGACAGGACCGTTTATTTATTTATTTATTATTTTTGTCACAACATCATATAAAAAGGATTATATAGTATATAGACATATATATGAGTAAATATTAGCAGGTATAAGCATCAATATATATATTGATTGCAGCTTCCCGCATGGTCATGTGATTTGCATTTGGATGCTTGACAACTGACTCACATTTAAGACAGTTGCAGTGACCTGGGGTCATGTGATCACCTTTTGTGGCCTTCTGACCAGCAAAGGCAATGGGGAAGCCAGATTCACTTAACAACCGTGTAACTAACTTAACAGCTGCAGTGATTCACTTAACAAATGTGGCAAGAAAAGTCATAAAAATGGGACAAAACTCTTAAATTTCTCACTTAACAACATAAATTTTTGGCTTAATTGTGGCCATAGATTGAGGACCACCTGTACTTTGATTAGGGTCAAAAAAATTATACATCAGCAAAGCTTTCTGAATATAACATGCCATTGTTATAACTGCTACCAGTACCAGTTAATAATTGACAATAGCTGATATATCATGACCAAATTCCACGCCTTACCTATCAGATGTGATGTTAAATGATTAACATTTCTTTCATTGTGTACTTTTCAAAGACACAAATAGCTGTGGGAAAGAATTTTTGGCAGGAAAACTGCCTTGCCTCCTTTCCAGACCCCTCCCCCCCATAGCTGTTTTATAAAAGTATACTGCATGGAGGAATGAGTACTGTAATAGAGTAATTGTACTATGTTGACAATTTAGGATCTGATTTCAGTACATATAGAGAAGAGGTTGGTCAGAAGCAGGACATTTAATTCTAGGTGAATTGGAAGAAAAGCAAAGAAGAATCAGGGGCCAGAGGTATCACCACAAACGTCATGAGACCATGAAGTCCAAGAGTCCTTGATAATTAGAAGGATTGGAGCTTGGAGATCACCAGCTTCTGCTGCGGGAACTTTGGTGGAAGCAAAGTCACCAACTTAATTCATTCCGTTGCTGAATTACTCAGTCAGGAATTTTCATGCAGTGTTTAATTCAAATTTACTGTACGGTTGCATAGTCCCATTAAACCTAGTCTTCCCTTCTACAATAGCGAAGAACAAAACTTTGTACTTTGTTCCTCTTCTATAGAATGTCTTTACCGTAGAAGACTGCAAGAATTGGTTTTGCAGTGTTCATTCCTTAAGCATATATCTCCAAACTTTCCTGCTTGAATTTGTTGAATTATGGGTGAGCAATGTCAGATGGGGGACAAACGTAAGATTTTGGATTGTTATGAGGCCTGGAGTCATAATTGATGTGTAAACACCTTCAATCAGTATCATGAAACACCATATACATATATAAGGGGCGTGCATAAGAGCACAAACGTGCCTACTGTTCCTGTCCTATTGTTTTTCTTTTCTTCTTCTTATATATATATATATGCTTATACCTCCTAATATTTACTCATATATATGTTTATATACTATATAATCTTTTGTATGATAGTCATATATATTGTTGTGACAAAATAAATAAATAAAATAAATAAATATATCATAAATGAGATAGGCAGGAGCTAGGCTAATGGCACAGAACTGAACAGGAGTCTCCAACGTTGGCAACTTTGAGACTTGTAGACTTCAACTCCCAGAATTCCTCAGCCAGCAAAGCAAAGCTGGCTGAAGAACTCTGGAAGCTGAAGTCCACAAGTATTAAAGTTGCCAAGGTTGGAGACCCCTGGAATAGAAGTTACCCAGCACCAGAGCTGGGTTCTGGCAGGACATAGGTTTCTGGAGGTTAATTAATGAATGTCTCATATAAAATGGATATTACCTGTAATGTCATGCTTTGATTCCCAATGAAAATCTGTATCATTTTTAGAGCTAAGATTTCTTTCCTCAGACAAAGTTGTCCTGATAACTGTATCTACTGCAAGCTTCTTCGTGCTTTTTGTTGTAATTCTTCTGGTTCCAATATTTTGGAAAAACAGGTAATTTTTTAAAAAAACAATCACAATTCTAATTCATATAAGACTTATTCATGAAGGTTACTGAAAGATAGTTCCTAACTAATGTTGCTTTTAATCATCTTCAGGATCAAAGCAATTGTTTGGCCCACCATCCCTAACCATAAAAAAACTCTGGATAAATTCTGCAACAAACTAAGAAAGGTTAGTACTTTTATTTCAGGAAAAAGTAGCCCTGCCTGCAGACCTTCAACATAAAATGAAATACAGGTAGTCCTCAACTTATGGACACAACTGAGCCCCAGACTTCTGTTGCTAAGCGAGATATACTTACCACAGTTCATTTAATGACCGTTTGAAGTTACAACATCACTGAAAAAAAGTGATTTATGACCATTTTTCATACTTACGACTGTTGCAGCATCCCCACAGTCACCTGATCAGAATTGGGATGCTGGGCAGCTGGTTCATATTTATGACGGTTGTAGTGTCCTGGGATCATGTGATCCACTTTTGCGACCTTCTGACAATGCAGATTCGCTTAGTAGCCACATTACTAACTTAACAACTGCAGAGATTCACTTAACAGCTGTGGCAAGCAAGGTCGTAAAATGGGGCAAAACTCACTTAAACAATGTTTCACTTAGCCACAGAAATATTGGGCTCCATTGTGATCGTAAGTCGAGGACTACCTGTATATATATATTTTTTAACGAATTAATGTCTTTACTTTACAACTTTGGAAATACATTGAACTTATTCCCGGATAAATATCTTCTTATCTGTGTAGAACTCTGACGCCAGTTTCTTTAACCCTGAGAGTCTGGGATATGTTGACATCCATAAGGTGGAGAGCATCCAGGCTAAATCAGAAGTTGCCCACCTTCAGCCCCCTCCATATAATCTGGATGCAGAGACTGAGGATTTGGTGGAACCAAAAAGCAACTTGAACCATATTCATCATGGATGGTTGAAGCTCCCTCTGGCATATGAAGGAATGTTGTCAACAGAGATGAAGGGCAAGCTCCACGGTGGAAGTGAGGACACCTCTGATGATCATTCACTCCTCAGCATCAATCTCTACAATGAGGGCAGAATTGCTGACCAACATGGCTGGAACAGCAATGATCTGTGTAAATATTCCATGGTCCCAATAGACCACATTTCCCCCCCTGAATTAAAAACAGGGTCTTGTGACCACACTTATTCCAACGGGGAGACCAGGGTATTAAATAAAGAAGAAACCTACGTCACAATGGCAAGCTTTTTTGAAAATAAGGGGCTCTAAGAGTGCTTTTTCAAAAGACAACTGGATTTCGTTTTTCCTTGAAGATGTTTCATTTCTCATCTAAGAAGCTTCTTCAGAACAGACTTGCAGAAGCTTCTTGATCAGAAATGAAACATCTTCAAACAAAAACAAAAGAGACAACCCTGGATGACAGAATCTCCACAGACATTATTTTGTGAAGTCAGTTAAGATTCAGAACAAAATCTTTAGGAATTAATGTTCTATCTACCGCCATTTTCATTTGGGTTCAAGAACCCAGGTCTGAATGGCTGGATGGAATTATGACAGTGCAGATATTGGAGAATTTCCACATCTTCCTTATTATGATTCAGCAGTAATCAGACGATACTGGAGCACTTGATCTTGTGGATCTATCTTGCGATTCCTGACCGTTTAATGAAAAATAAATCTTGCTGAATTGGAGCAAGTTCCTTCAATGTAGCATCCTTTTTTTCCAGAGTAACTAGGAAGAAGCTCTGAACATTCAGAAAAGAGACAATAGTGTAATCCATCCTCTTTGCTGCTCCCCAAGAAGTTCTACGTTGTTATTAGGATTGGTAGATTTCTCCTGTCTTAATTTGAGAACTTCCCTCCTAAAACCACTCCCTGTCTTGGTCTACACAGTGCCTTGTGGATATGAATAATATAAACCAGTGATGGGTAATTTTTTTGCCATTGTGTGCCAAAAGCAGGGGGACCACGGGGGGGTCACGCACACACGTGCCCACACCCATAATTCTATGCACCCCGCCCCCCACGCATGTGCGCATGACCCATCCGCGCTTCCCCTCCGCTTTTGGCACACAATGGCACGGTGGGCCCAGTAGGCCTGTTTTTCACTCTCCACAGGCTCCAGAGCCTTTCTAGGAGTCTGGGAGGGTGAAAATGGCCTTCCCCACCCCCAGGAGGCCCTCTGGAGGATAGAAATGGCCCGTTTGGTGATTTCTGTTGGGCCCAGAAGGCCCGAAAATCAGCTGGCCGGTGCATGCATGCGCACCGGAGCTGAGCCCACGTGCCCACCGATATTGCTCCATGTGCCACCTGTGGCATGCATGCCATAGGTTCGCCATCACAGATATAAACTGTATGTTATGTGAAGTATTTTATTTTGCCTATAATAATAATTTAATAAAAAAATTATTCCACCAGTATGTCTAGATTACTAGCTATAGTGATCAGTTCACTATATCAGCCTTCCCCAACCTTTTGGGCATCAGGGACTGGTTCTGCGGAGAGAGGTTTTTCTGCAAACCGGGGGCGGGGGAGGCGTAGTGTCAAGGTTCCAGAAAAACCTCTTCTGCATAAAAAAACCTCAGAAGCCATTGTCTTTCAGAGCTCTTTACTAGCATGAGGAAACTGGCACACGATGAGTGAAATTCCAAAACTGAACTTCTGGATTCTTTTCCCAGTTATACAAACCCCAAGAGTCCCACCCCCCTGACCCCTTTGATGGTCACATGGTCCCACGTTCTCCCAGTTCATTTGAATATCTTCTTGCCACTCTTCCTGCAGATGTAAACACCATCCGACCTTGACCGCTTGAAGAATGTTACCATACCCCTCAGCCCCCCTTCCTCCCCTCAGGGGAAAATGTGGCAGCGTCTGGAACCCTAAAGTCTAGCATGGTTTCCAGGCCTGACACGTGGTTTCATGTGCTGCTTGCATCCCGCGGATGGGCTTTGCTTGTTTGTGCGGCCCAGTTTCTGGCAAGCCGCAGGCTGGGGCCAGTCCACAGACTGGGGGTTGGGTACCCCGGCATTAATATCTATAACTATCCCAGTTAACACTTGAATTCCACTATAAATCACTGCTGCTTTTGATTTAGCTTTCTCCAAGAAATATTCAAGGGATGCTAAAACAATTTAAAATTTTTTATCATTATGTATCCTATATTTTTTCAATAGATGTATAATCTTGCCTTGTACTTATCATGTTATTCGCTGCTATGTTTCATTTTTATGAGGAGTGGTTTCATATGGTTATTTTTTTTTATTTTGATGGAATAATAGTTATGTTTGTATAAATATAATAAATGTCTTTGAATTGAATGCTGAAGTGGCATTTAAATAAAGTCATTAAGAAACAGTCAATGTTAGCCAATAGTTTTAATTTTAATCCATAAGCATTATTTATGAATAATACCTACAGCTTTCTTCCATCTGTCTTTCTTAAACAGAAGGTAGTAAATCATTGTAGCTAAATATTTATTGCCAACAAAATTATGGACCAGGGTATTACCAATAATTAAAATCTATCCATCTTGTCCTAACTCTTTACGAAATTTTGAATAAAGAAAAAATGTAGACTGAGGATTCCTTTACCCATCTTCTGTGCACCAGTAATCTTCAGTTTGCAACCATTTGTTCAGTGACCATATGAAGTTACAATGACACTGAAAAAAATTGACTTATGACCATTGCAGCATCCCCACGGTCACCTGATCAAAATTTGAGTACGGACAACTAGCATGTATTTATGATGGTTGCAGTGCTTGGGGTCATATGACCACCATTTGTGATCTTACCAGCCGGCTTCTGGCAAGCGAAGTCAATGGGGGAAGCCAAACTCTCAACACTTTATTGGTTCATTTACCAACTGCAGCAATTCACTTAACCATGGCAAAAAGATCGCAAAATTGGGCATTAATAACTTCTTACTTAGCAATGGAAATTCTGGTCCCAATTGTGGTCCTATGTCAAGGACCAGCTGTATAGCCAGATGTTACTCCATGGGATCTAAACTCTCTACTGGGAATTGAACTAATGAACCATTACATGTTAGATGATCATAAACAATGCATTAGCTTTAGCAGCTCTTCAAGGCCAGGGAGTTCTACAGAAAAGGTATCTGGAATCTATCAAAATTGCACATGAAGTCCACTTTCACTTAAGCACTCAAAGAGAGATATTTCCATTGCATTATGTTGTTCACTTACCTAGAACAACTTGCAAATGAATAATGGATTGTATCCAATGATACATTTGTTTTTGCAAAAGGGGCAGGAGTTGAATTGATTTAATTGATTTAATTATTCCCTTACGACCTATGCTATGCACAAAGAATTTTTGACATTTAAATGGATTTGAAGAACTAGCAAAAATTTGTTGAGTGACTTTCAAAACTATGGCACAGTAATGAGGCCACTAAATACAAGTCACAGTTCCTGGTTCTGTGTTTCCTGAACTTCTTTTAATAAATAAACAAATGAATAAATAAATCCTGCAACATCTCCTACATGATGTTCCCTCAACTTCTACCAAGTATTTTGGAGAAGAAAGGAAAAGAAGACAAACAGCTGGAGCAGGTAGGCTTGGGGTCTTCTGATAAACAAAGATTCTAACTGAATGTTATCAAAAACTTCCTAACAGTGGCAATTATCTAAGTATTTCATGACATACATTCAAGTTGAGGTTGGGAGGTCCTCTGAAGGAGATGTTTTGAGTTCCAGTCCAGAAGACCAAGCCAGACTGGATAGCTTAAGTAATCTTTTCAATGCTTAGCTTGTAGCTGGAGAAAGAATTTTTTTAAAAAACTTTGATTCCACCACCATTTATTCTTGGGAACGTTATTAACCTGTTTGCCGTGTTATTTGCATCGAGAAATCTTGCTTGCTGAAAAATCAATTCTTCCCTGATATTGGTGGAGCTAAAACAATGGACACAGTGATCACAGTCACAATAAGACACTTTAATTTCTTTTGGTAAAGGCTGCCAATGTCATTCCATATAGTATAAACACTGTCCTGCCTATTGGACGAAGGAGATGTTTAGAACAAAAGCACAAGAATAAGAGAGTCGTTTTAGGATATCAGATTTTCCAAGCATTTTTCATCATCACAATGAAATAGACATCGGTGTCTATCGAGGCACTGACACCAGCGTAATAGTTCATGAATTCCTCTGTTGTGACCTACGACAGAAAAATTTGACAATAGAAAAATAAAGTTTTTATTTAAATAAATGCGTAAACTATTATGCGCAAGCATTAAATGAGACATTATCTTCTGCGGGAAGATTTTCATTCATGTATATTCAGTGGTGGGATTCAAGTAGTTTAACAACCGGTTCTCTGCCCAAATGATTTCTTCCAACCATCAGGTTGCCAAACTGCTCAGAAAGTTAACAACCGGTTCTCCCGAAGTGGTGCAAACTGGCTGAATCCCACCACTGTATATATATTCCCTTTTCACCCCTATGAGTGGTACGTTCGTCCATTTCAGGCCTCTGTCAGAGACCTGGGAGTTTGAGAGTTCTGGACAGTATCTTAGCTGCTCTTAGCACTGCACTCTTCTGGCCAGAGAGTTCTGATGTTGTTCCTGGGACCTGTTGAAGCCACTTCCCCGCCTTAGGAATCACAACCCCAAATGCTCCTACCACCATTGAAAATACTTTGGTCTTTATTTTCCACATTGTCTCCAATTTCTCCTTAAGGCCCTGATACTACTCCAGTTCCTCAAACTCCTTCCTGATGCTGGTATTGCTTGGCATGCTACACCTGTCACCACCATATTCTTCTGGTCCTTGTCTACTACTGCATTGTCTGGTTGATTGGCTGGTACCTGCCTATCGGTCTGGATCTGGAAGTCTCATAGGACCTTGATCTTAAAACCTGCCTAGGTTTGCCAAGGTACAATTCAATTGCACTGCTCTTACAAGAAGCATGACGGACAATGCCACTGAAAGAAACAAGTGAAACGTGTTTTACTGGAATGCAAGGGCCAAAGAACATTAGATCTAACCGCATAATATACGAGCCCTGCCAATCCTTGCCCTCACATTTTTCCTATTAAAAGAGTTTGGATTTAATTTCACAGTTCTAGAACAAAATTAAACATCGTTAGAGATACAGAAACATAGTTTGCATCATCGCAGTGATTTCTTTTGAAATGTAAGATATATTCCATTTTCCTATAGGACTAAGTTGCATTCTAGGGCTTTGGGGGAATGGAAAGAGACAGAACCAGGGGTGAAATTCAAAATTTTTCAGAACCAGGGGTGAAATTCAAAATTTTTCCCTACTGGTTCTGTGGGTGTGACTTAGTGGGCATGGCAGGGGAAGGATACTTCAAAATTTCCATTCCCTCCCCACTCTTGGGGGAAGGATACTGCAAAATCTCCATTCCCACCCCACTCGGGGGCCAGCCAGAGGTGGTATTTGCTGGTTCTCTGAACTAGTCAAACTTTCCGCTGCCGGTTCTCTGGAACCTGCCAGAACCTGCTGGATTTCACCCCTGGACAGAACTATTGAGTATCAGTGCACAATGCCTCTTTACTATGTCCAGTGGCTGCAGAGGAGGAAGAGGACTAAGAGAAAATATTTCTGTTGATAATTTCAGCAAATCCCTCTAAAAGACAACACAGCTTATGGAATGTCTGACATGATTGACTTAGTTTTGGTTTGCTTTTAATCTCCTTCTCACTTACCTGTCCATCTTTATCATAGGGTGAATCAAAGTTGTCCAGGAAAGTCCTAAAAACTTGGTCTTCACTCCATTCTCCATTTTGGTACTTGGGATGATGTTTTACATTGTAGACTCCTTGCAGATCTTCAATGGTGATGACTCCATCCCCTGTCTTATCTAGCTTTCTAAAAGCTTGCATGATGACTTCTTTCCTTGCATTGGACATAGGAGGCTAAGAAAAAAGCATAAAGCAATATCATTTTAAGGCCACTTTCTTCCCAGCCTTATCTTATTACTTTCTGTTTCATAATATCTAAAATGGGTTTGGAGAGTTATGTTTCCTCTGCCATTTTCAGAACATTAATGAAAGATGTGAGCATGGATTGTCAAAAAAAAAAAGAAAGAAAGAAAAGAAAAAAAAATAGTGCTGAAGAACAGTGGATGCAATGTAGGAAAATATGACATAACTAAATTAAAGCAGAAAAACCTATCTGCAAATCCCAAAGGTTGTTTTTTTCAAGAGGCAACTGGACTTTCTGGTTTTTCTTTGAAGACTTTTCGCTTCTCATCCAAGAAGCTTCTTCAGCAAAGAATATAACTCTTTTCATTCCCCACTCTCCTGTCAGAGTTGAAGCTTCTTGGATGAGAAGGGAAAAGTCTTCAAAGGAAAAACCAGAAAATCCAGTTGCCTCTTGAAAAAAAAGCACCTTTGGGACAACCATGACCTGGATGACTCAGAATCTCCATAGACATTTAGCTATGTGCAAATCATTATTTGCCTTGGGGCTAATTTCATACCTTTCAAAACGGTGCTTTGGGGCAGCTGGATAACTCCAGTTGTTTACTATGGTGTGCACCATATTATTTGTAAGCCAAAATGGAGGAAATACATCAGATGGCGGTATGCAAAGGTGGGATTCAGCCAGTTCTGTCCGGTTCGGGAGAACCGGTAGTGGCGACTGTGGGAGGCTCCACCCACTCAGATGTAATGCACAAGCAAAGCAGTGGTGGGTTGCTAGCGGTTCTCCCCGGTTTGGGAGAGTCGGTAGCGGAAATCTTGATATGAGAGCGAACCAGTTTGCTCCTAACGTCAGCTGGGTCCTCCTGCCTGCCCCCGCGCTATACCTACCTTTACTCCTTCGTTTTTAGCTCAGCTGTAAGGCGCGGCAGAGTGGATTGCCATGCCTGAGCTGTTTTTTTACTCTATGCGCTTGTGCAAATTGCAAGTTTGGCGCACATGCAAGCGAAGTAAGTATGTGTGCGGCGATCGCGTGCAAAGCGTGTGCGTGAGGTGAACTGGTGGTAAAACTGGTTAGAACTCACCACTGGAGCAAAGAGCATTTGTGGAAGGCCTTGCGCGTGCACACGTGCTCACATTTGCCAACCGGCAGGGAAGATAAGTGAATCTCACCTCTGGAGGTCTGCACAGGTCACTGATCATCTGTGAACTAGTGCAGTATTGCATAATCTGATGCATTTGGCTACTAAGCCTTCTCCAGAAGTTTGCTATCATTTTATTTGTAGTTGAAAAGAGCAACGGTCTCCTGGCTTATATTCGACTGCTATCCACTGGTTGTTCCTGCGGATTTGGCTACTTAGGCTCAATTCCCTTCTAACTGAGAACAGTGGTTTTGAGTTGGTGGAGGGGTGGGGGGGAAGCACTGCTGGCATCTGAATAATATTTGTGTGCCTCTCGCTTTAAGACTGAATGCTGAAAGAAGAAGATGGAAAGCAGAATGGATAGAGGTGTGGGAAGATATAGAGAGAGCCTGTGCGGGATCGCAAAGGGGCTACAACAGGATTTTTTTCTTTTTTTTAATTGAAACTGATTTATATGGCTGTCTATCTCACAGATGCAACTCCAGGCAGCAAACGGAGATTTCAAGAAAGATAAGAACAGCATATAAGCAATAATAGATAATATTTTGCCCACTGCCTGAATCCAGGGGTGAAATGCTCCCAGTTCGGACTGGATCATCTGATCTGGTAGCAATGGCAGCGGCTGGTTTGGAGAACCAGTAGCAAAAATCCTTGCCCTCCCCCATGCCCAGCTGAGCCACCCAATCATCAGAGGGTTTTTTTTTTAACTTTTAAAAGCATTTTTTCTTCAGCCAAAAAAAATGCTTTTTAAAAAAAAAAAAGCCGCTGATGATTGCGTGGCTCAGCTGGGATCGTCAGAGGCTTTTAAAAGCATTTTTACAACCTCTTCAGCTGAAGAGGTTGTAGAACAAAATGCTTTTAAAAGTAAAAAAAAAGTTGGCCGTGCCCACTTAGTCATATTACCTCCCCCACCAACCCATGCCCATAGAACCGGGAGTAACAAATTTTACATTTCACCCCTGCTTCAATCTACTGTGTCTAAATGGAGATGAAAGCTAGTGTAGTGTTTGACATTAAAAGCTCTAAAATTCTTGTCTGTCATTTTCATGTAATCAGGTACAGGTATCTGATAGAAGCCTGCTTTCTAAGTCTCCCTGTTAGATTCGGGCAATAACGAGGCAGGAGACCAGGATAGTGACAACAGCTCTTTACTATATGGTGAACCCAGCAACCAGCGCTGGGAAAAACCTCTCCTTATATACAGTTTAACCGGGGGCTTCAACCAATCAGCAACGTGCTATTTTCCCGCCAAAACTTTTAAAGATACATTACACTCCTTCCCTCCCAGAAAACACTTTACCACTATTTACATAAAATTTGCATCTTATTTTTCGACGTAATCACGCAAGTAGACTGGGCGTCTCCTGACTCTTTCAGACCTGCGCAATTCATTCCCTGGGAGTGAGTCGAGCTGGCCGGAGGGACTGTTTGTTCCTCTCAGCTCCTCCTCTAGGCCATCCGGCCCTGGATTATTTGCAGTCTTCCCTGCTGTCTTCAGGATGAACCAGTTGGCGTCGCTGGACCTCCCGGCACTCAGATAAGTCCTGCGTTAGCCCCGGGTTTGAGTCAGCTGTGGATTCCAACATTGAATAGTCAGGGCATGTTTCGTCTGATTCTGCTTTACCGGTTATGCGTTTCCTTATTTGATCTATGTGGCGTTTCCATACCCGGCCATCCTCTATCTCTATTAGATATGATTTTGGTCCTGTTATTTCTAGGATTGTTCCTGCTAACCAGGTCGGGCCCTCGCTGTAGTTGTGTGCCCACACTCGGTCGCCTGTTGCCATCTCTCTTGTTTTACCTTGTGCCCCTTTGTAACCGTCTGGTGGGTAGTTAGGGTTTAAACGGTCTAGGGGGCACCTAAGTTTCCGACCCATTAATAGTTCGGCCGGGCTGCGGCCAGTTGTGACACAGGGGGTTCTGTGTTGGACTGCTAGGAATGTATCGATTTTAGTTTGCCAATTGCCTGGCTTGATTCTGGACAATGCTTCTTTTGCGCTCCGAACGAAACGTTCTGCAAGGCCGTTCGTCGCAGGGTGGAAAGGCGCCGAGAGGACATGTCGGATGCCCTCCTCTGCCAAGTACCCCTCAAACTGGGTTGCCGTGAATTGCGGGCCGTTATCGGAGACTAAAGTGTCGGGCAACCCATGGGTTACAAATAGGTGCCGTAGGGCTGAGATCACGGCCTCGGCTGTCATGGATCTCATGAGAATGATTTCCAGCCATTTGGAATAGGCATCGACTACTACCAGAAAGGTTTGGCCGTGGAAGGGGCCGGCAAAATCGATATGGATCCTAGACCAAGGGCCCTGGGGTCTCTCCCATTCCCGAATTGGGGCCGTTGGGGGTAGCGGTCTGGACTCCTGGCAGGCCTGGCATTTCCCTACCCTCTCAGCAATTTCTGAGTCCATTAAGGGCCACCACACATAGCTTCTCGCTAGACCCTTCATCCTCACGATCCCTGGGTGACCTTCGTGAAGGAGATCCAGTACCTTTTTCCTTAGTTTCTCCGGGATCACCACTCGATCCCCCCATAGCAGGCACCCCCCTTGAGCCGAGAGTTCCCCACGTTTTTTTACAAACTCTTTAAAACGCTCGCGCTCAGAGCGGGCCAACCTCTTTGTACCCAACCAATTACAGTTCTTATTGTAATGTCCTTATACGAAGCCCGAGCCACCTCTTTGGATGTGACTGGGCCAGAGTCCAAAGAGTCAATTAGCAGAACTGGTATCCCCGGAGTGGGGTCTTCAATAGTCTCTGGTAACGGGCATCTGCTCAGGGCGTCTGCATGCCCTAATTCCTTTCCTGGCCGGTGTAGTAATTTGTAAGAATACGCTGCCAGGAAGATAGTCCATCGGGTCAGTTTTGGCGAGAGTGCCACGGGCGTTGGACGGTCGCCTGCCAGCAGACCTAGCAACGGTCTATGGTCCGTGATGATTTCAAAATCACGACCAAATACATACTCATGGAATTTCTTTACCCCTGAGACTATAGCCAAGGCTTCCTTATCAAGCTGGCTATAATTCCTTTCAGTGGATGACATGGTTCGGGAGTAGTATGCAATAGGGGCTTCTGTGCCATTTGGTAACCTGTGGCTGAGCACAGCCCCCACCCCATAGGGAGATGCATCGCAACTTAATACTAATGGCAGCGTGCCATTGTATTGGATAAGGAGGCTATCACTCGTTAGGAGATTCTTTACCCCTTCGAATGCCCTAGCTTCCGCCTTTCCCCAAGACCATGCAGCCGTCTTTGCCAGTAATTTATGCAGCGGCTCGGCTACTGTTGCCTTATTCCTTAAGAATACTGCGTAGAAGTTGATCAGACCTAAGAATGCCTGTAACTCCGTTTTGTTCTTTGGAACCGGGGCCTTCCTGATGGCCCTTACCTTGCTCTCAGTGGGTGAATCCCTACCCTGTCTATCCGGTAGCCCAGGAATTCCACAGACTCAACCCCGATCTGGCATTTGTTTAGTTTAACCGTGAGACCGGCAGACCGGAAAATGCCCAAAACTTTTCGCAGCCTTACTCCTAATTCCTCTAGGTTTTCAGCGGATACCAGTACATCGTCAAAGTATGGTACCACCCCTGGCAGGCCCTGCAATAGCCGCTCCATTAGGTTCTGAAATAACCCTGGAGCCACACTAACCCCAAACTGTAATCGGGTACACTTGAAAGCCCTCTGTGAGTCACAATTGTCTGCGCTTCAGCTGTGCTGCTATCTACGGGCAGCTGTTGATAGGCTTGGGCCAAGTCTAGCTTGGCAAAACTTGCCCTTGCCCCATTGAGTGCAGTAAGTGCTGTACCACCGGACGGGTAAGCACTCTTTGCAACGCTTTGTTAAGCGTTGCCTTGTAGTCAGCGCAAATCCGGACCGACCCGTCCGGTTTGACTGGGGTGACTATAGGGTCTCCCACTTAGCATGGTCAACTGGCACTAGAATTCCCTGGTTTACTAGCTTGTCCAGTTCGGTCAATCCTGGGCTTTAGGGCTAACGGGACCCTCCTAGCCTTTAGGCGGATAGGGGCAACTTGGGGTCTAAGTTAAAGAGATAGGGGTCCCCGTGTACTTGCCCAGGCAGTCTCTGAAAACGTCCCCAAATTCTTTCACGAGTGCGTCTTTGAGGTCGACTTCGTTTCTGAAGATTCCAGTCACTCCCATGCCCAATGCTCGGAACCAGTCCAGTCCCAACAAGCTTGGCAGGGTCCCATCGACGATGGTGATGGGCAGAGTTTTCTTGTATTGTCCATACTCGACGTGGACGGACGTTACCCCTCGGACGGGGATGCGATTCCCCTGGTAGTCTTGTACCTTTAATTTCTGTGGTTGCAGTTTGCGCTTTGCGATGGCGGGTAAGGCTCTCACGAGAGTGTCCCAGGACATGATCGTGATCGATGAGCCGGTGTCCACCTCCAATCGGCACGGCACCCCCTCAATCTTTGCCTTTGTAAAGATTTTTTTCTCTAGGCGTGTTGATGCGTGACCCACTCTCACGACAGTCTGATTCAACTTCGCGCCTTTTTTAAACTGACCACTCGCGGGCAGCCGCCGTCCGCGCTCTGATTGGTCGGTTTGAATTTTTGGCGGGAAGGTTGGGGAGCTCGACAGACCTGTGCTAGGTGCCCCTTCCTTTCGCACCGCCGACAGGTTGCATCTTTAAATCTGCATTGTTGTCGTTGGTGTTGCCCTCCGCAACTCGCGCAGTCGCCCCGGTCGTCTTTCTCCGGCCTCCCGGTGTGGAAGACTCCTTCCTCCTCCTCACCCTCCGATTCGGCCTGGACCTCTTCATTGTGGACCGGGGTTGATTTCGCACCAGCCGTTGGTGCGAGCGGCTTTTGTAGGGTTTCCGCCGCTTGGGTAGACATCTCGTGAGCCCTGGCTTCGTCCAGGCGTTTGCCAGCGTTAGGTTGCTTTTAGACAGCAGCCGCCCGCAAACGGATGTCCCTGACCCCGCTGGATGAGTTGCTCCAGCAATGCCTCATCCAAGTCTCGGTACTGCAATGTTTTGAGGCTTTCCTCAGGGCGGCCATGTATGCGCTGATGGACTCGCCTCTTGCTGTCTGCTGCCTCGAATTCAAACCGTTGCACATACTTGGATGGCATTGGTGCAAAATGGGCTTTCAATAAAGTCTGCAGAGTTTGCCACGGTACCGACTGTACCGGCGTTGGCTCAACCAGGGATTCTGCGGTGTCGAAAACTTCTGGACCGCAGTGGCTCAGGAAATAGGCTCGTTTCCTGTTGTCTGAAACTCCTTGAAGTTCGTTCGCCTCGAGGAAACACTCAAGCGAGCCATGTATGACCCCATTTTCCTTAGCTGGGTCGAATGGCGCTGGCGGTGTGTAGCCGGACATCGCTGCTTTCCGCCCTTGTTTTGCTGGGTTCGCGTCTTCCTGGTGAGTTCAGCTCTTTTCCTGGCGCTCTTAGCCTCGAGATCCCACCTTCGTCGCCAGTGTTAGATTCGGGCAATAACGAGGCAGGAGACCAGGATAGTGACAACAGCTCTTTACTATATGGTGAACCCAGCAACCAGCGCTGGGAAAAACCTCTCCTTATATACAGTTTAACCGGGGGCTTCAACCAATCAGCAACGTGCTATTTTCCCGCCAAAACTTTTAAAGATACATTACACTCCCTACACAACTGTAACCCATTTGAGAGGCCAATCATCCAGTGAATTAAAATCTCATTTAATCACTACTTCCTAGCCATACTTTTTTATTTTGAAAAAACTGATTTCTTTTAAGCTGCTGTCTATAAGTTAAGGGACACGGTGGCTCAGTGGCTAAGACGCTGAGCTTGTCGATCGAAAGGTCAGCAGTTCAGTGGTTCGAATCCCTAGTACTGCATAACGGGGTGAACTCCCGTTACTTGTCTCAGCTTCTGCCAACCTAGCAGTTCGAAAGCACATAAAAAATGCAAGTAGAAAAAATAGGGACCACCTTTGGTGGGAAGGTAACAGCATTCCGTGCGCCTTTGGCATTGAGTCATGCCGGCCACATGACCATGGAGATGTCTTCGGACAGCGCTGGCTTTTTGGCTTTGAAACGGAGATGAGCACTGCCCCCTAGAGTCGGGAACGACTAGCACATATGTGCAAGGGGAACCTTTACCTTTACCTTGTATACGTTAATTCCGCTGAGTATATATTTGCCCTTCCTTTCCTTAGAACAAACATCTTTTATTAACTGGTGGGAAATGTGGGTGGAAACAGATTCACAACGGCACTAATCTCCAATCAATTAGCATTGCAGAGAGCAAATGTCTGGATTAGATCTGCTCCTACTTCTTTCTGCATGACCTTGACTCAAATCCATTGCTCATTTCCATTGCATTTAGCACTTCTTGGCAGACTTCAGTGTGTGCGAAGCACTGAGACTTCTGTACCCAGAAAGAATGTCAGCATTTAACACTGACATGGAAATGCTCCAGTTAGGGCGTTCCCAGCAGCACCGATCAGGGATTTCCCCAAATTATTTCCCCATACCAATAAACAACTTTGTCCAGTAAATGCACTGATTTTGTTATCTTTACCAGGTAGACGAGACAGGAAACATAACCAGATGAGTTAATTCTACTTCATTGTAAAGCTACTGTATATTAACAGCAGCTTGCAAATCTTAAAGTACATTTTTTTCTACTATCTCAGCAGTCCCAACCTGACTGGCTGGGGAGGGAAGGGGAACTGGGCCACATGAGTGTGCATGCACATAGCACTTGTGCATGTATGCAGCCCCTATGGGCTAGCGTCAGCAGCGGCCTGGCAGGCACATGTATGAGTGCCCCCAGCCTGCCACTCAGGCAGGTTGAGTTGCCCGTGCGGCTGCACGCCAACCAACCAGCCACTCATGTGGCCCAATTCTGAATAGGACATGGCCTGGTAGTGGGCCATGGCCTGGGGGTTGGGGACAGTGGTGAAAGCCATTTTTTTAAACTACTGGTTCTATGGGCATGGCTTGGTGAGCATGGTGTGACTTGATGGGCGTGGCTTGGTGAGCATGGCAGAGGAAGGATACTGCAAAATCCCCATTCTCTCACCACTCCTGGGGGAAGGATGTTGCAAAATCTCCATTCCCTCCCCACTCTGGGGCCAGCCAGAGATGGTATTTGCCAATTCTCTGAACTACTCAACATTTCCGCTACCAGTTCTCTGAACTACTCAAAATTTCCGCTACCGGTTCTCCAGGACCTGTCAGAACCTGCTGGATTTCATCTCTGGCTGGGGACCCCTGTACTATCTCCTTTACAGGGAGAACTAAGGAGGGTACCTTCTGAGCTTTTTGCTCTGCCCACTATCCAGTGTGGGCTATGCTCTCTCTTATCTGACGGTCCCCTGGGCAGCATCTCTTCATCTTGTCTCCCAAGGTCTTTCCCACACAAGACAGTAGAGTTGGCTATGACATAGCATGTTAGTGCAATAATGTGGGAAACTATTTTTGTTGTTGCTGAAAACTCACTCTTAATGTCAGGAGAAATTCATCAAAGTCAATTGTTCCGTTCCCATCTTTATCAAAGATTCGGAAAATCTTTTCGGCTTCGTCTTTGTCGATCAGCACAGCGTAATCATGGAGCCCTTTCACGAACTCTTTGAAATCAAGGGTCCTGCTATTGTTGTCATCCATGATGCGGAAAACCCTGAAGAAAAGAAGGTTGACTGTAAAGAAAAGAGTTACAAAGATCAAAGAGGAAGAAAAATAGGGCAATGATGTACAAATCTAGGAAAGAAGCTTTTAAGGAAAACAACAGGAGCCTTGCTTCTGAGATATAGTATATCAAGACATTTGGCTGCATAGCAATTCCTTCTTATCTGACCCCTATTTTACAATGAGAGTTCACAGCTTTGGGTGGTAAACATTGTACAGGTTGAATGTTTATGTTACTTCTATAGCAACTACTGTATTTTTTGGAGTATAAGACGTACCTTTGTCCCACAAAAAAGAGGGTGAAAATCTGGGTGCATTTTATACTCCGAATGTAGCCCCGCCCAGCTTCTCAAAGGGAGGTTTCAGAGGCTGAAAAAAGCATCAGAAACGGAGCTTCAGAAAAAAAGCCCCCAAACAGAGCTTCAGAGGCTTTTTTTCTGAAGCTGTTTTAGAGGCTTTCAGAGGCAGGAAAAAAAGCAAAAAAAAAAAAAAAAAAAGCAAGGCACAGAGCTCACAATCAAGGAACCTTTTGCTAAAATTCACCTCTGGGAATAGCTGATTGGGGGTATTCCGGGAGGCCAAGCCACCTGCCAATCAGCTTTTTTCTTATTTTCCTCCCCAAAAACTAAGGTGCTTTTTTTACAACCTCTTCAGCTGAAGAGGTTGTAGAACAAAATGCTTTTAAAAGTAAAAAGTTGGCCGTGCCCACTTAGTCATATTACCTCCCCACCAACCCATGCCCATAGAACCGGCAATAACGAGGCAGGAGACCAGGATAGTGACAACAGCTCTTTACTATATGGTGAACCCAGCAACCAGCGCTGGGAAAACCTCTCCTTATATACAGTTTAACCGGGAGCTTCAACCAATCAGCAACGTGCTATTTTCCCGCCAAAACTTTTAAAGATACATTACACTCCTTCCCTCCCAGAAAACACTTTACCACTATTTACATAAAATTTGCATCTTATTTTTCGACGTAATCACGCAAGTAGACTGGGCGTCTCCTGACTCTTTCAGACCTGCGCAATTCATTCCCTGGGAGTGAGTCGAGCTGGCCGGAGGGACTGTTTGTTCCTCTCAGCTCCTCCTCTAGGCCATCCGGCCCTGGATTATTGCAGAGTCTTCCTGCTGTCTTCAGGATGAACCAGTTGGCGTCGCTGGACCTCCGGAACTCAGATAAGTCCCTCGTTAGCCCGGGTTTGAGCCAGCTGTGGATTCCAACATTGAATAGTCAGGGCATGTTTCGTCTGATTCTGCTTTACGGGTTATGCGTTTCCTTATTTGATCTATGTGGCGTTTCCATACCCGGCCATCCTCTATCTCTATTAGATATGATTTTGGTCCTGTTATTTCTAGGATTTTTCCTGCTAACCAGGTCGGGCCCTCGCTGTAGTTGTGTGCCCACACTAGGTCGCCTGTTGCCATCCCTCTTGTTTTACCGTGTGCCCCTTTGTAACCGTCTGGTGTATAGTTTGGGTTTAAACGGTCTAGTGGGCACCTAAGCTTCCGACCCATTAATAGCTCTGCCGGGCTGCGGCCAGTTGTTACACAGGGGGTTCTGTGTTGGACTGCTAAGAATGTATCGATTTTTGTTTGCCAATCGCCTGGCCTGATTCTGGACAATGCTTCTTTGCGCTCGAGCGAAGCGTTCTGCAAGGCCGTTCGCGGCGGGGTGGAAAGGCGCCGAGAGGACATGCCGGATGCCCTCCTCTGCCAAGTACCCCTCAAACTGGGTTGCCGTGAATTGCGGGCCGTTATCGGAGACTAAAGTGTCGGGCAACCCATGGGTTACAAATAGGTGTCGTAGGACTGAGATCACGGCCTCGGCTGTCATGGATCTCATGAGAATGATTTCCAGCCATTTGGAGTAGGCATCGACTACTACCAGAAAGGTTTGGCCGTGGAAGGGGCCGGCAAAATCGATATGGATCCTAGACCAAGGGCCCTGGGGTCTCTCCCATTCCCGAATCGGGGCCGTTTGGGGTAGCGGTCTGGACTCCTGACAGGCCTGGCATTTTCCTACCCTTTCAGCAATTTCTGTGTCCATTAAGGGCCACCACACATAGCTTCTCGCTAGACCCTTCATTCTCACGATCCCTGGGTGGCCTTCGTGAAGGAGATCCAATACCTTTTTTCTCAATTTCTCCGGGATCACCACTCGATCCCCCCATAGCAGGCACCCCCCTTGAGCCAAGAGTTCCCCACGTTTTTTTACAAACTCTTTAAACGCCGCCCGGCGCCAACCTCTTTGTACCCAACCAATTACAGTTCTTATTGTAATGTCCTTATATCGAAGCCCGAGCCACCTCTTTGGATGTGACTGGGCCAGAGTCCAAAGAGTCAATTAGCAGAACTGGTATCCCGGAGTGGGGTCTTCGATAGTCTCTGGTAACGGGCATCTGCTCAGGCGTCTGCATGCCCTAATTCCTTTCCTGGCCGGTGTAGTAATTTGTAAGAATACGCTGCCAGGAAGATAGTCCATCGGGTCAGTCTTGGCGAAAGTGCCACGGGCGTTGCGGTCGCCTGCCAGCAGACCTAGCAAGGTCTATGGTCCGTGATGATTTCGAAATCACGACCAAATACATATTCATGGAATTTCTTCACTCCTGAGACTATAGCCAAGACTTCCTTATCAAGCTGGCTGTAATTCCTTTCAGTTGATGACATGGTTCGGGAGTAGTATGCAATAGGGGCTTCTGTGCCATTTGGCAACCTGTGGCTGAGCACAGCCCCCACCCCACAGGGAGATGCATCGCAGCTTAACACTAATGGCAGCGTGCCATTGTATTGGATAAGGAGGCTATCACCGATAGGAGATTCTTTACCCTTGAATGCCCTAGCTTCCGCCTTTCCCCAAGACCATGCAGCCGTCTTTGCTAGTAATTTATGCAGCGGCTCGGCTACTGTTGCCTTATTCCTTAAGAATACCGCGTAGAAGTTGACCAGACCTAAGAATGCCTGTAACTCCGTTTTGTTCTTTGGAACCGGGGCCTTCCTGATGGCCCGTACCTTGCTCTCAGTGGGGTGAATCCCTTCCCTGTCTATCCGGTAGCCCAGGAATTCCACAGACTCAACCCCGATCTGGCATTTGTTCAGTTTAACCGTGAGACCGGCAGACCGGAAAATGCCCAAAACTTTTCGCAGCCTTACCCCTAATTCCTCTAGATTCTCAGCGGATACCAGTACATCGTCAAAGTATGGTACCACCCCTGGTAGGCCCTGCAATAGCCGCTCCATTAGGTTCTGAAATAACCCTGGAGCCACACTAACCCCAAACTGTAACCGGGTACACTTAAAAGCCCCTCTGTGAGTCACAATTGTCTGTGCTTCGGCTGTGCTGCTATCTACGGGCAGCTGTTGATAGGCTTGGGCCAAGTCTAGCTTGGCAAAAACTTGCCCTTGCCCCATTGAGTGCAGTAAGTGCTGTACCACCGGACGGGTAAGCACTCTTTGCAACGCTTTGTTAAGCGTTGCCTTGTAGTCAGCGCAAATCCGGACCGACCCGTCCGGTTTGACTGGGGTGACTATAGGGGTCTCCCACTTAGCATGGTCAACTGGCACTAGAATTCCCTGGTTTACTAGCTTGTCCAGTTCCCGGTCAATCCTGGGCTTTAGGGCGAACGGGACCCTCCTAGCCTTTAGACGGATAGGGGCAACTTGGGGGTCTATGTTAAAAGAGATAGGGGTCCCCGTGTACTTGCCCAGGCAGTCTCTGAAAACGTCCCCAAATTCTTTCACGAGTGCATCTTTGAGGTCGACTTCGTTTCTGAAGATTCCAGTCACTCCCATGCCCAATGCTCGGAACCAGTCTAGTCCCAACAAGCTTGGCAGGGTCCCATCGACGATGGTGATGGGCAGAGTTTTCTTGTATTGTCCATACTCGACGTGGACGGACGTTACCCCTCGGACGGGGATGCGATTCCCTTGGTAGTCTTGTACCTTTAATTTCTGTGGTTGCAGTTTGCGCTTTGCGATGGCGGGTAAGGCTCTCACGAGAGTGTCCCAGGACATGATCGTGATCGATGAGCCGGTGTCCACCTCCAATCGGCACGGCACCCCCTCAATCTTTGCCTTGGTAAAGATTTTCTTCTCTAGGCGTGTTGATGCGTGACCTACTCTCACGACAGTCTGATTCAACTTCGCGCCTTTTTTGAATTGACCAATCACGGGCCGCTTCGCCGTTCCCGCGCTCTGGTTGGTCGGTTTGAATTTTTGGCGGGAAGGTTGGGGAGCTCGACAGACCTGTGCTAGGTGCTCCTTCCTTTCGCATCGCCGACAAGTTGCATCTTTAAATCTGCATTGTTGTCGTTGGTGTTGCCCTCCGCAACTCGCGCAGTCACCCCGGTCGTCTTTCTCCGGCCTCCCCGTGTGGGAGACTCCTTCCTCCTCCTCACCGTCCGCTTCGGCCTGGGCCTCTTCCCTGTGGTCCGGGGTTGGTTTCGCGCCAGCCGTTGGTGCGGCGGCTTTTGTAGGGTTTCCGCCGCTTGGGTAGACATCTCGTGAGCCCTGGCTTCGTCCAAGGCGTTTGCCAGCGTTAGGTTGCTTTTAGACAGCAGCCGCCTCCGCAAACGGATGTCCCTGACCCCGCGGATGAGTTGCTCCAGCAATGCCTCATCCAAGTCTCGGTACTCGCAATGTTTTGAGGCTTTCCTCAGGGCGGCCATGTATGCGCTGATGAATTCGAACCGTTGCACATACTTGGACGGCGTTGGTGCATAATGGGCTTTCAATAAAGTCTGCAGAGTTTGCCACGGTACCGACTGTACCGGCGTTGGCTCCGCCAGGGATTCTGCGGTGTCGAAAACCTCTGGACCGCAGTGGCTCAGGAAATACGCTCGTTTCCTGTTGTCTGAAACTCCTTGAAGTTCGTTCGCCTCGAGGAAACACTCGAAACGAGCCATGTAATGACCCCCATTTTTCCTTAGCTGGGTCGAATGGCGCTGGCGGTCTGTAGCCGGACATCGCTGCTTTCCGCCCCTTGTTTGCTGGGTTCGCGTCTCCCTGGTGAGTTCAGCTCTTTTCCTGGCGCTCTTAGCCTCGAGATCCCACCTTCGTCGCCAGTGTTAGATTCGGGCAATAACGAGGCAGGAGACCAGGATAGTGACAACAGCTCTTTACTATATGGTGAACCCAGCAGCCAGTGCTGGGAAAAACCTCTCTTTATATAGTTTAGCCGGAGGCTTCAACCAATCAGCAACGTGCTATTTTCCCGCCAAAACTTTTAAAGATACATTACACAGTGCCCTGCTAGATTAGACTTCTAGCCCATTTAGTCTAGCAGTCTGTTCTCACAATGAATGTGAGGTCCAAGCCCATGAAAGATGAATTGAATTCTAACTGAGTACAATCCAGCGGTGGTATTCAGCAGGTTCTGACCAGTTCTGGAAAACCGGTAGCGGAAATTTTGAGTAGTTCGGAGAGCCGGTAAATATCACCTCTGTCTGTCCCACCCCCCAATCTATTCTCTGTCTCCCAACTCCCAGCTGATTGGGAGGAAATGGAGATTTACAGTATCCTTCCCCTGCCACACCCACCAAGCCATGTTATGCCCACCAAGCCACGCCCACAGAACCGGTAGTAAAAACATTTGAATCCCACCACTGGTACAATCCTTTATTTGCTAACACCTAATGGACAGAATCTTGCCAGACTAAAACTATAATCTTCCATGTGATATATGTATCCCAAGAGATTCTAAGCTGCAGCTACCCTGAACCTCTCCTCTCCCTACACCCCACATGTAACTTGGGACTGCACAGTCTCTTAATTCAGGCTTCTCTCTGGAATGTACCACCTCCTCCCTAGGAAATCTCTGTGCTACCTAGAGTCTCCTCCACTACTTCTCCAGGTAGACATTCCATCACAATGGCCAGCCAATGGCCCAAGGAAGTCCACAAGTGTTCCACCAGATGGTCCTCAGAAGCAGTCTCCTTGCCAGCAAGGAGACCCATGACTCCCATGAATTGGTCCGATATTTATTTGAAGTCAGCTAAGCTGGTCGCCAGCACCACATCTCAAGAGTAAAAATGTGAGTCTGTCTTTAGAAAATAGTTCAAGTACTGCAGTTGCTGCAAAATACAACAATTGCTAACTGAGATGGGTCATATGGAACAGATTGCGCCAATTTTGGAGTAGTTATAATAACCAAAGTTCTGTTTCTAGGCATAATTAACATTTCTGCTTTTAATATGTAACAGTAATAATGCCTTTGGTTGGTGTATCTCAGAGATCATTTTCTGTTCTCCTATATCAGGGGTGTCAAACTTGATTTTATTGAGGGCTGCATCACGGTTGTGTTTGACTTTGGGTGGGGGGCAGGTGGCTATGGCCAGGGTGGGCGTGGCTAGATCAATGTCACTCATGTCAGAGGCACATGTGGTGGTCCGAGCACTCTGCCAACAAAAACCAAGCTCTGTTTTCGCTAACAGAGTTGTAGGAGGCTGTTGCAGCAGAAAATGGAGCTTGGGAGGGCCATGCATGACCCTCCCAAGCTCCGTTTTTGCTGGCAGAGGCACCACAGGCCAGTCCTTTGCTGTTTCCAGGGAGGCCCCATGGGCCAGATCTAAGGACCCCAAAGGCCAGCCTCTGGGCCTTGAGTTTGACACCCCTGTCCTATTGGCTGTATATCCTGTTTGAGAAGTGCTATGGCTATAAATCAGAAGATGAGTAAATGTGGGCATTTTCAGTTTTAATACCCTTTTTTATGGAATTTTCCTATTAAGATGTTTGTTTGCATAGCCTCTTTTTTTTTTTTTTTTGATTACACAAGGAGCAACTTGTGTATGAATGAAGAAAGCAGGAAGGATAAAAGAAGGGAAGAAGGGGAAAGAGAAGAGAGGGAGAAGGAGGATTGCTGTAAAACAAAAAAGATGAAATGAAAGAAAGGCAACCCCAAACATGTTTAAACTTATCAAAATGAATTACTATGAAAGTTAAAAGAGAATATATATGATTAAAAATGGAGAAATTAAAATTTGGGGGCGGAAGCAGGTGTTGTTTATATCAGGGGTCTCCAACCTTGGCAACTTTAAGACTTGTGGACTTCAACTCCCAGAGTTGAAGTCCTCAAGTCTTAAAGTTGCCAAGGTTGGAGACCTCTGGTTTATATAATAAGCATAGAAGTATTAAGATAAAATTAAAAAATGTGGAAAAAGAACATTTTGGCAGAAATTGTAACTATGTAAAATGTATTTGGCTACGACAAGTTGTGTAAGATATGACATGGTGAATACTGTGTTCATAAAATATGTGTGGGGGGTGTGTGTGAAAGAAAAAAAATCAATAAAACTTGATTCAAAAAAAGAAAAGAAAAAGAAAAAGCACCTTTGGGTTAAATACAGTTCAATACACAATAAGCACAAATTATTCACAGAACAGACAGTTCTGTCATTCTGAAACTTTTTTAGAGTTTCCAGATAAAAACCGTATCGTGCAATTAACCTTTGTCCACATAATTTTTTTCCAATAGATGGCAATGCTGCAAGAATAATTTGTTTGTAGATGTCTTTATTATCATCTTGTCATCATCTGTAATTTTCCATTCGATATAATGAGTAGTAGCACTAGAATCAATCCTTCCTTCCTTCCTTCCTTCCTTCCTTCCTTCCTTCCTTCCTTCCTTCCTTCCTTCCTTCCTTCCTTCCTTCCTTCCTTCCCTTTTTCCTTCCCTCCCTCCCTCCCCATTCAGGCCTTCTTACCTTTTTTTAAATCATGTTCCTTGAATGTGTTAAAAATGTGAAAGAAAACATGAGTGCAAAGAGGACATAAGTGTGTGATGAAAAAAGTCCAGCTAAAGAGCAGATCCTCACTCACCCCCCAGACAGAGTGGCCGGTTCACGGTTTTAAACTCTGGGAAATTTGAAATAAAGCTGAAAAGAGGCTGAACTAGCTAGTTTAGGGATGCAGGCTCCATCACTGGCTGCCACCAGACTTGTCTTCATCATCTATTTCATGGATCCATTTACCTGCCCAGGCCTTTGATGCCTGCTGAGCCCCTTGCCAGGCACTGAAGGCGTAGCTTCTCGATTGGATCGGTGGTGTGGGCAAGGCTTTTCTTGGCTTGGATGGCCATCTCCTTGTCATGCCGTGCAGTGCCTGGCATCTAGAAAAAAAGGGAAGTCAGTCATTTTAGAGCATGGAACAAAGAATATAAAGTTTGGAAAGGACCTTGGAGGTTTTCTACCCAACCTCTTGCCATGACAAATGGCTGTCCAGTCTCTTCTTGATAACCTCCCTTGATGAAACACCCACAACTTCTGGAGGTAAGCCGTTCCACTGATTAATTGTTCTCACTCTCAGAAAATTTCTCCTTTCTTCTAGGTTGGATGTCTTCCACCCATAGGTTATGGTCTTCCACCCGTAACTTCTTGTCCTGCCCTCAGGTACTTTGGAGTATGCCAAACCCCCTCTTCTCTGTGACAGCCCCTCAAGTACTGGAAGATGGCTATCATATCACCCCTAGTCCTTCTCTTTATTAGACAAGACATACCTAGTTCCCTCAATTGTTCATCGTATGGTTTAGCCTTCAGAATCCTTCTCCTCTTTGCTGCTTTTCCCTGCATCCTTTCTAGGGCCTCAACCTCTTTAAAAAAATTTAAAAGGCAGTAATTCATTTGGGAAGTGATTAAGGTGTAGAGTGTAGAACCTCTCTGGCTCAGGAATTGGTGCAAATGGCACACAACATAAAGGCCCTTGTATGACTCCTGCTGGAAGAGCAGGTGTCGCGAGTCCTCAGATTGCACACCTGGTCTGTCTGGGAAAGTGCAATTTCATGCAGAATCAAAGATGTCAAATTCTCAGATCCAGATGATCCAGCAAATCTCAGATCCTGGATTTGCTACTGTCTGGGGAGCATTTGGAGAGCAGCCTTTTGTCCCGCCTCTCTCTAGAAGATCCCCTTCTATCAATTTATGCAAGTTAACTTTCCTGAAGTAAAACCAGAAAAAGGGCATTCCAGCAGGTATGCTTATTGCAGTTCATGGAGTGCGTATGTGGGCGTGTAAAACCACAGCAACAATAAAATGCAGAGCAGTAAT
Organism: Ahaetulla prasina; assembly: GCF_028640845.1. Lineage (NCBI taxonomy): Eukaryota > Metazoa > Chordata > Lepidosauria > Squamata > Colubridae > Ahaetulla > Ahaetulla prasina. Next base: position 279,909,764 of record NC_080540.1, on the reverse strand, counting down.
TTCATAATGCCTTCACAAAGTCTTTACAACCATCTGATAGCATCAATCTGAAAAGCACTTGGTTTCCTCCTTAACCTACAAGAGAATTCAGACGATCTGGCAAGGTCAGTGAAGCAAAGATTTTTACGCAGTATTTAATGCTCTTCTGTCCTTTAAAAAAAAAATCACAATCATTTCTATTTAATACAACAAAGATGAACTACTCTTTTTGGTTTCTGTACATTATAAAATTTATCTGTCGTATATTTTAACTGGTTGTTCAACATCTTGGAAGGTTTCTGGCTGAAAAACACTTCAATCATAATTTGATGATGATTACGTCAAGCAAATTTGCTACGTACAATGAAGGCTCTTCTCAGATCACCCAGCCTCCATGTTCTCCTGAATCTCAGAGTTACATACCAAAGTTGCAATTATGCTGAGTTTGCTGCGTATTTCTTTTTTGACTCTCCATAATACAACCTATTTATTATCCCAGATGTCATTTTTTTAAATTGCACAAACTTTCTAAATAGGCAAAGTAGCAAAGATGGGAAAGATAGGGATATAAATGACATAGTAACTTCTGGAAGCCAGTGATGAAGGGGAATGAAAATAAAATATTTGGTTACCTTGAATCTGTCACCTGTTGCTTCCACCTGAAACTATGGACGCTTTCTTGTAGAGAAAATAGGCCTATCTCTTCCTTGTGTTTCCTCCCTTCCCCTAGCCTACACCCTCCTCCCCTGATTGGGCTGTGGGGGAAGGATGAATGCAAAAACCAACAGGCAGCGAAGTCTGACTGGAAGACATCAGCTGTCCATCCATCTCAGGTTACTTGTTTACATATCACTCCCCCGCTTGAAGTTTACTACCTCGTTTCCAAGGTGATGTGGGTAGCCCAGATAGGCCTCATGCAACCTGCCCTGGTTTGAATCCGTCTCTTCTCTGGCTAGAGATGCTCTTTCATGCTACGTTCCTCTCTTCTGCATCTAGCTTTCAGGATGACTGAAGATCCCAGGGTCTCAGAAAATACTTTTTATTTATTGTTTTTTTGCTGCAAGAAAAAAGCTCTCTGACTTTCAGCGTAGAGGAGAAAAAGGGAATTCACCTGAATCTGCTTTTTCATTAAAAAAAAAACCGGGAAGAGAGAAAATGATGTGGAAGGTTACAATTCAAGGGGGAAGGTTTGAAGTTTTTACGCCCGCTGAAATGCTAGTTTTGTGTGTGTGGTCTGCTGGAGAGTCCTCCAGTCACCATAATGGAAGGAAAGGTAAGTTCTGGGCAAAGATTTATTTCTTTGAAATATTTAACACAACCTGCTTCAAAACTATTTAGACGAATGGTACATTTGTACAAAATAGGGTTTTAGAAATCTTTCTGGTCAGAGACCATATACCTTTAAGGTGGAGCTAGATCAAGATTTAATCTACTAGTGACAGGAGCAAAAATGCCTTTTATTTTAAAATGATAATGATTATATGAATATGATTGATGTTTTGCTGTAATATAATATATGCTCTTTTTTTGTTTCTGAAATAACAAATGGAGAGGCCCAATAAAATAATGTAAAGTTATATTTTCCGTTCGCATTTCCCCCCACCCCCCCGTAGGTTTGCAAGTTTAGCGCCCTCCTGCAAAAGGAATGCAAAAGTCAAAAATTTTCTGCAATATAACAAAGTTGGAAGGGACCTTGGAGGTCTTCTAGTCCAACCACCTGCGTAGGCAGGAAACCCTACACCATTTCAGAAAAATGGTTATCCAATCTCTTCTTAAAAACTTCCAGTGTTGGAGAATTCACAACTTCTGGAGGCAAGTTGTTCCACTGATTAATTGTTCTAACTGTCAGGAAATTTCTCCTTAGTTCTAAGTTGCTTCTCCCCTTGATTAGTTTCCACCCATTGCTTCTTGTTCTACTTTCAGGTGCTTTGGAGAATAGTTTGACTCCCTCTTCTTTGTGGCAGCCCCTGAGATATTGGAACACTGCTATCATGTCACCTCTAGTCCTTATTTTCATCAAGCTAGACATGCTCAGTTCCTGCAACCGTTCTTCGTATGTTTTAGTCTCCAGTCCCCTAATCATCTTTGTTGCTCTTCTCTGCACTCTTTCAATATCTTTTTTTACCTCGTGGTGAAAACTGGGTGCAGTATTCCAAGTGTGGCCTTACCAAAGCATTATAAAGTGGTATTAATACCTCATGTGATCTTGATTCTATCCGAGTTTTAGATGCGTAACACACATGCAAACCAAATTTTGATCACACCATCATAAAAAGCAAGCCAAATTTTGATCACACCATCATAGCTGTCATCTTGGTTTTTTTTAAAAACATGCACCATGGATATCCTTGGTACAATCCTTGACAAAGCAGTCAGAATTCATCTCAAAATTAATTTACATCTACGTAAAAATGCAAAAAACATCAATCTGAAGATGCAAAGATTACCATCAAATTAGTATCCCACTCTCTGAGCTACCATTACAGAGACTCTCCTCTCCAATTTTTGCTCCAGATGAAAATAGATGATGAGCTTGATTGCTCAGTATTGGAAGAAAGAAGAATTACCTACAATTGAAGAATGGACACTCAAAGTATCAAATCTGGCAGAGATGGCAAAAATCTCCGCTTACTTGAAAGACTATACACTAGAAAAATATATTTTAGAATGGAAAATGTGGATTGATTATATTCAAAATAAGTATCAGATAAAAAAATATCGAATAGCATATGAGTAAATTTAGGAAATATTTTGTATTAGATATATTTTTGAAGGAGAGGGGAATTGAGAGTGTGACTAAGTGTGGTGTGACTAGAGATTATAATTTAGGAATTATTTTGGATTATGATTGTTAGTTTTGATACCCTGCATTTTGTTCTGGGAAGTCGGGGTGGGGGGTGAGGGGTAAGGGGAGGGAATTGGGGGGGTTTTGGTAGAGATGGAGTGATGGTTAATGTACAGGGATTATTGAAGATGTATAAATATAATTAATGCAGGGTCGGGTCTGCCCAGTTACCATTTTAGAACGGTGGGGAGGGAGAAAAGAGAGAGTAGGAGGTAGGAAAGAGGAGAAGAGGAAGGAAGAGGGGTAGAAGAGGGAGAAGGAAGGTGTAGGGTGGAGGGAGGAGAGGATGTAGATAAGAGAAGGAGAGGAAGGTCTGGAAAGTAGAAGAAGGTAGAAGAGGTAAGAGTGTTAAAAAGGGGGTGGTGACTGGGCAAGCCCGACTAATTGTATATAACTGTACATTGGATGAATTATTTGATACGATTGTAAAAATAAAACTTTTTATAAAAAAAAAAAAAAAAGAAAATAGATGATGAGCAGCTACTTACCCCATGGACATTTCTCTGTACATATATTTGTGTGCACTACTCCAGTGGTTTCCAAAATATCAAACTGGTCTGCCGAAGTTATGGCAAACTTGATTATAAAAGCGGAAATCAAATTATGGACATCTTTCACGGCTTCTCTGCAGCCTTCCTGCCATTTCCTATGTTGTATTTGAAAGTCTTTTGTGAGTTGTGTATGTGAAATGGTAGCTGCCTGGCAATTTTGCAACCAGATTATTTTATCCTGGAGTTTTGACCACATCTGCATGTTCCTTTGGTGATTATTTTGGTCGTGGGGGACAAAAGAGCTAAATGATATAGGAAGAGACATTGGAAGGTCCAAGATACAAATCCTGAAACTTGAGGGAAAGGTTAAGACATGGGATCAGGTTAAGAGAGTGTGTGTGTGTGTATCTTTTTCATTTTCATCTTTTACTTTCTATGTACTGTTTAGGTCTTTGTAGCATAGAAACTACTTTAAAACAATTTAAATGAAATTAAAAGATATTTAGCTTTCTTGCTGGACACTTCCCATAGAGATAGTGCCAGGTTTCATCCAGAATAGTTCCTGGCAGGAATGGTAATACACACCAGAAATGTCAGAGGACTCTTTCCAAACAGTGTTGGGAGTTCAATGTTTAAATGGTTATTAAAAACCATCTGAGATTCAACTGAGGAAAAGAAAGGGCATCAATTTTCCAAATTAAATAGTTATATAAATGGTGTAATTTTATTTAGGTTCTTTGTTCCTCTGTCACTTTTATTTATTTACCCAATTTATATTCTCGCCTATCTCCATAAATTTCTGTAGGCGGTGGCCAGAGTTACAATAAAGAATATTTAATTATAATTTCATTTAAATTATAATTTCATTTATAGAAATTATAAGCATCCTCTGCAAAAAACATTCAGATCATTCAATTAACACTATTCAATTAAGATTAATCTATTCATGAATTAGCCCAATTACATTAGGTGCATGAATAAAATCATAGTTCTAATTAACATACATTCTTCAACATGCTTACATCAAGTAGACGCCAGGATTTAAAATCGAAGCTAGTAACAGCAGTAGTGAAAGTAGAATGCTTTTTTGGAATATCCCACAGATAGAAATTATAATTGCTTGAATGTCAATATAATAAATTAACATTTTAAACAATCAACAGCCATATTAAATAGGAGCATTGTCTTCCTTTAAAATCTAGCAATCAAACTTAAAGATTTATTTTGAAGTAACTATGTACATAATTGTTTCAATCTGAGAATTATAGGATTACACAACCAAAGGCAACAGGTTGGAGAAAGTTCATCTAGATAAAACAGCTGGACATGGGACAGGAGACAATGGCATCATTATATGAAAGGCTTCATAATTGATTCTTTCATCTGGTACAGGTTGTAGTGTTTTAGTGTTTTTTTTTAAAAAAAACCTAACTATGCACAGAGCCTGCATGTTCTATGTAGAAGTGTTTGCTAAATACAAAGGAATTGTACAATTACGTAAATATTCACATAATGTACACCCCCCCAATATTAATCTAAAACAGTTATTACTACAGTATATAAAGAAAATATTGCAGAAAAATCCATTCAGGCAAACTTTATTTTAATTAGATTTAAATATACATTAAAAAAAGATCAGTACATAAATAATTTACAGGTCAGCAATTCTGGATATCCAAATAAGATATACGTACATGTCTGCACTGAAGTGATGAAAACAAAGGGAATTCACTTAGTCGTGTTCTCAAAGCCCATGTATAACATGCACTTGCAAGGCATTTTATGAATTCATCCAAACTTCCCTTATTTTCCAGAGAAATAAATTATATCAACAAAAACAAATGAAGTAAAAACCAGAGTGGGCACATCAGTTTGTAAATATACAATTTAGAATTAGTGAGACAAAAACACAATGCTCAGGCTTCAGTACTTTTGATTATCTATTATGTTGCTCAAGGTACACAATCCTGCTCCATTATTAGTGAAATAGAGTGACATTTGTCCCATTGGTAGCATAAATCATCCTCTTGGTTTCTTTTGATCTATAGTCATGTCGTCCATGAATATGAATAAAAATCTAGCAAGCTTCTATATTTACAAGAATTCTGGCAAATTTCCTTTACATTGAACACTTGTGGTATGGCCAATATCAGTAGATATACTACAGCAAAAGGAGCACTTATTGGTAAAATAAGAAACTCACACCCAAAATTCACGTTATGCAGAGAGAAGGAATCATGATGTAGTTGAAATGTTTTCTGATTTAGGAAGCGTAGACATAAATTGCAGAAAGTAGTAATAGAGAAAATAACAAAGGTAGGAAAAGCCCTTCAAAGAAGTTTGGGTGGACATATTCAGATCTCTCAACATTTTTTCCTTTTCCTTTTTGGTACATTTTTATCAAATAATCACAGAAGAAAACCTAGCACCGGAATTGCTAAATCCAGAACACAGATTTTTCAGCATAATTCTCCATTTTATTCTGCAAATGATGCTTATTTTAATGTTAAATGAACTTTATGACTCCAAATATTAATAATGACAAACATGAAAATCATGGCATCTTGTAATATATACAATATTATATACCAAGATTGCAAAATAACATTCAATTAGCTGATTTTCACTATTTTTGAGCCCTGTGGAAAATGGGGGGGGGGGAAATGTTCCAACCATTCGTTGGCGATACCATTAGCAGCATAATTTTGTGCAAAGAAAAATTGTGAAAATTCTACTTCACAATGATTTCTTCAAGTAGTAATGCACATTTTGTAATGTTTCCCACAACTAAAAAACAATTTATTTAATATATAGATGCCCCTTATTTTTTTGAATTCTCTGCACTCATTTCAGGCATCTCCTTCGGCATTTCAATTATACATTAAACATTGACAATTAGAGAAACATATTGTAAAGTTCATTTTAATTCCATTCATATACAGCATTACATTTTACTTTAATTTATGCTACAGTAATGTACACATCCCTAATTAGATATAAATAACAATTACTTACTGGCAGCAAATATATATATCTCATTGATCATGACTCCAATCCCCAATATTATTTACAAATCAATTATTTCAGTTCCAACCTTACCATTAGGTATAAATAAAGACTTCAATGGCAAATATAAATTTTTGCATGAATGTATCTGCTAAAAAGCCTCATTTTCCAATTTGTATTAAAAGAAGAAATCAAAGTTCTTCACACAACAAGCCCAATGACCATGACACTCTTACAAGTGAAAAAATGAGTCAGCTTCACAAAGATATAGAAATGTTTTAAATCTTTTTTGTTGTAGCATGAAGTTCCAAAACAGCGTGCATAAAGCAAGACATTGAAGTTTTAATACTTAATGCATCAAGCAGTTTGAATTGCTGACTGGAATGTTTTATATGCGTTTATGCAAGCTGCCTGATTTCTGTTTGAAGGTGATTCCAGATAAAAACATGTTTGTATCCCAAAAAGAAATTCAAGAAAAAAGTACTATTTTAAACCAAATCTCCTTTACTTGATCTGTCAGTCACCTGAGAATATCCCATAAGCATAGTCCATTTCCAAACTTTGAAGGAAATTACATGTGAAATTCACCCTCCAAAGCAAAAGCAACTGTGCATTTGAGCCAATAACTTCTGAAGAAACAAATTTTAACTACCTTTCAGAAGCCTCAGTGTTAAGTTCTCAATCTACTAGTTAACAAAATTTCTGTTTATCTAACGAATAAGGTATTAAAAATTTCGGACCTTTTTCTGGAGATCAAAAAAATGTTCGGAAATTTGGTAACTCTAAAGTAGCTTTTCTTAACAGACACGAGAGGTTTAGATCAATTTATGGCATCGAGTAAATTTCTAAATTCTAAATTTACTATTAAACTGGGATTAATGTAACAATTTGCAAATTCGTTTGCCAGTACATTCCAGTTTCTATTAGTCATATATTTGGTAGGTTGAGCACTGAGTGTAATTTCAGCATTCATGAAAATAGTATCCCAAGTCATACTTGACAGATGATAAGCCATTTTGCTTTCCAGATGCACACTGCCTAAAACGATGCTTCACTGAAGCTACTGTGAATCACAATAACCTTCTCCCTCTAAAATGAATGTTTTTTGGTTCACGTATTATAAAATATATGGATCGGCCACTAACTGTGTCTATTTTCTTCCATCTCTTCCTTGCTAGTTTCTCATGCTACACCTGAATTAGGACACTATAAGGAAATGCCCAATAAATTATCACACATTATTTATACGGTTGTTACAAACAAGAATGCAAAAACATCTCTTTGTACTCATAAAAATCCTGCCAAGCACTGTGGCTTTAAGGCTGCATTGTTCTGGGATATTTATCCAATAACAACAACAACAAAAATCGGATGTACAGCATTACTGTTCACTAATCAAAATATTTACATACTTTGCTTTTCTAAAATGACAAAAAAATCTCGTAGTGAGATAGGCGGCAAACAAGTAAAATAAATAAAATGAAAATGAAAATCCCCTTCCAGTATGAAACACAGGATAGTGATAGATGTTTAAATCCTCATGATAATCAATATCTAATCACCGGATTTGGCTTCAGGAAAACAAAGAATGGCAAATGCTTATTTTTTCTTAACATCTTCCAATATTGTCTGGTCCCAATAATACTGTACACATTTCTATATGGCATTTATGAATACCTATGAAAATTATTTTGAAAAATCTCATGATCTTTATTTGAAAAGGTATGGGGTCTTTTTTTTCTCCAAGTGAAAAAAACTGCTCTAGCAGTAAAAATATGGTCTTGATTAAAACAGATTTCCTTTGTAAGGCAATAGCTGGATGTCATCTTTTTTTCATTTTCATACTAGAAGAATTCATTTTCTCAAAAGGCAAGATCCAAACTGCAAGAACCTTAAATTACATTTAAAGCAATGGACTTTAAACTGCAACTTTGCAATTCAGAATGGCAAAAATATAATTTAGCTGAATAATTTTTACCAGCAACTTTTTAAAATGAATCTTAAAAGACATTTTTGTGATGTTTTCCCCTTATAGCTGTATGTCAGTATATGTAGTTAAATATTGTGTTTTCAAACTGTTAAGATATGATTAAGATTTTATCAATATTCTTATGCGTGCAAATATCATTTGCTATATAGATAAAGAAAACATAAACTGTTTCCTGTTCAGTGATTGTTAGGCAGGCATTGAAGAAAAGCTACGTAGATCTGTAAAATCATTCCAGGTCTTCAAGAACTTGAATTGAGAACCCAAACCTATCAGGATGGCCTTTCACGAATCATACCAAAGCTGGAATAGAAGCTAACCAAAAATATTTGCACCAAATAGGGCTAATCTAATGAACTGCACTTAGGAAAACCTAATTGTGTTAATCTTAGAAATCTCTTTTGAACCTGAAGTCTTCCCACACCACCACCCAAAAAGAAAACTTCCCACAGGTGCACATTTACCATTTTATTTGGGGCCCAACATTTGTTATTTTAAGACTAAATCTGCCTTACCTTTACCTTGATTCAACTCAATAAGTCAAAACCATACTTCTTTATGTATGGACAGCTTCTAAAATTGAGGAGAGGCTTTTGAGGTTGACTAGGCCTCTTCATTATGAGATAAGAAGAACCCCAAATATCAAGAACTTTCTGTCTCTGGGCCGTCTGGCACCCCTTTCTCCTTTGCACCCCTTCTCTTCTTATTCAAATCTTACGCAAAGTTTGAAGGAGTGAGAGGGAAGGTAGAGAAGGCACCACCATCTTGAAGTGGCCAACTAATTCTACAAAGTGCATTTTGCTGGAGGAAAAATGTTCTTTGTTCCTCACATTCTTCTCTTGTGAACTGAAGCTGATTCGGTTGCAGAATGAGATGCTGACAGGGCGTTTTTTCCAGAGTGAGATCCAAGAGATTTGGGGCTTTAGACATCATCAAATATTCTACTTCGAGACATTGACAAGTATCTTCCACCAGGCTGGTACCTGTAGAATACAGAGAGGCTTTAAATATGGAACTTAACATGGCCCTGTTTTTGAGCTAAAGACATTGAATGAAGGGAGCCACATTAGCTATGCAAGCCCAAAATCAGGAGTCTGGTAGCACCTTTTCAAACTAATGATGTTATTATACAGGGTTGTTGTTGGGGAGAAAATAGGAGGAGGAGGGCATAATATGTATGTTCACGCCTAGGGTTACTTATGTCAATTCGCAAAGCATCACTGGCCTGTCCTTGAATTGCCATAGGCAAAGAGGATGGGAAACCGGTGAAGTAGCACGGCAGCCAAAAACAAAAGCACATTCCAGACATAACTCTCTCAACTCTCCCAGGGTTACTAACAGCATCCGGAGGGGAGTGATCTCTACAACATACGAAATTGCTCTGTTGGTGAATGTGACTGATGACACACCCTGGGGGGAGGGGGGAAACAGGGTCATTACTGGGTTGTAAATTACGTGGGGTAAAAGAGTTGCCTTCACTTGGAATGTGCAGACATGAAGCTCCTAATAAATAATTGGATTTCTTTTGAAGCCTGGCTCAAGGCTCATGATTTAATTAGGGCATCTGTCAGAACCCTGACAATTTATAAAGTAATAAAGGCAAAATAAGAATGCTAATAAATAATCAAAAGTAGAAAACCTGTAAACTACACCTCATTTATCACATACATGGACATGCATGGAATAGCACTATTGACATTGACTAATTGACAAAAGATCAGGTTATAACGGCACCTCTGCAATATTCAAATTCATACAGGTAGTCCTTGATTTATGACCATAATTGAGCCCAAACATTTTGTTGCTAAGCGAGAAATTTGTTATGTGTTATTTTGCTCCATTTTACGACCTTTTTTGCCATAGTTGTTAAGTGAATCACTGCAGTTGTTAAGTTAGCAGCACGGTTGTTAAAGTAAATCTGGCTTCCCCATTGATTTTGCTTGTCAGAAGATCACAAAAGGTGATCACAAGATCCTGGGACACTGCAACTGATCATGTGACCATGGGAATGCTGCAACGGACATAAAAAATGGTCATATCACTTTTTTAGTGCCATTGTAACTTTGAACAGTCACTAAATTAACTCTTGTAAGTCGAGGAATACCTGTATTCTAATTTTTCTATATAAAATATGGAATATCTAGGGTTACATTCAGTGTAAAAACTCAAGTGACAAGAAATCTGATATTAATAATGGAAGCAACTGTCTTTCAACGCCATGAATATTTAAGCACCTGAAATTTAGTGCAGATGTATGTGTATTACAGTAAGTTTTCTTGATAGTATTCCAGTACAGGAAAATTGGAAAACAGAAAACAATAAAATCTTTTTGGGATCACGCTTTTATAATTATCTCTTCCCCGGACCAGATGTTGGAAACCTATCATGAGATCTCCTACTTTGCTTTGTGTTTGCATTTTTAACAGAACTTAGTTAATGAGAAATCTGAACATGAATTTCCGGGCATCAAGGAAATGATTGTGATGAGTATTTACAGACAATGTTAGTCTAATCTAGATGCTCCTTACCTTCCTGATTCAGAGTCAAGAGGATCTTCGTTGACTGAATCGGCATTGAAGTCCAGAGGTTCTGCATCCTGAAGAAGTTCTACTCTGTCCCTTTCGTTCCTTCCATTTGACCTGGTGTACTTGGAAGTCACTGCAGGAAGACATTTTACAATATAGTCAAGGGGCCTGTTGAGCTCCAACAAATAGTAGAAAAGGCCTTGGCCAGAAAAAAAAAATTGATCTGGAATGGATAGACGGTCTCAATATTTTCAAGGATATTAATTATTAAGATTAACATATAATACAAAAATTCAAACACCATTTCTAAAATAATGCAATTGTTATTATATGTATTTATTATAAATATAATACATTATAAAAATAATAAAGTATGAATAAAATGTAATTCTTTTGAATCACAAATCAAAAGGAATAGGGACGGATTGGCTATATTGTGTACACACACACACACACACACTGTATCCATCCATCCAAACACACACACATAAATATATTTGTATTTTGCTGATATAGAAATAAAGGGAGACTAGTATAGATCTATTTCAAGCTATTTAACTTTCATCAGCTAGCCATACCCTTAATTGGATTCGAACTTGGGCTGCCTGCGTATTAGGCAGATGTATTAACCACTAAGCCACAGGTTCTCCTCTTTGTCAGCTGTACCAGGGGAAAGATTAAGTGGGTTTTCTATCAAAGCAACCTGATCTACCCAAATACTGTTGCTACCTGAGCAGCACTGGCTACTGGTAGCTTCCAGATGCAATTCAAGGCCCTGGTTGCCACCTTTAAAGTCCTACATGGCATAGGACCAGGTTATTTGTGAGAATGCTTCTCCCCAGTGATTTCTGCTTGTCACAGCAAACCATGCGTGGTCCTCAGCATGGCCACTGTTCCAGATTTGCTGGAAGTGTTCCTGTTATTTGTGTCTACCTGGTAGAACAGGGACTCCCCCTTAAAGACAGAAAGCCCCCACTCCCGTGATGGCGAACCTATGGCACGCGTGCCAGAGGTAGCACGCAGCGCCCTCTCTGTGGGTATGCGAGCCATCGCCCCAGTTCAGCTCCGCCATGCATGCACGTGTGTCCCGCCGGCCAGCTGGTCTTTGGGTCTCTGCTGTGCATGTGCGTGGGTGTGGGCACATACGGGGTGTGCATGTGTGGGGGCACACACAGGGTGTGTGTGCATGCGGGGCGGAGGGGATGCAGGGGGCTGTGCACACATGCACGGAGGGCTAGGCACAAGTGTGGGTCCCACAGGCACATTGCATTTCAGGGGTTCGGGCACTTTGGCCACTCGGTCCAGAAAAGATAAGCCATCACTGCCCGACTCTATTGCCCTTTCACAAGAAACTGCCTCTTCCCCTAGGCACTGGGGACAAGGTGTTAGTTTGGGAGCTCTAGCATTGGGTGCATGCGTCCAATGGCTTGTATTTTTATTAAGCCTCAATACAGTTTTAGTAGGTTTTTGCCTAAATAATTCTGTATTTGTCCACTCAGAGTTTCTGGACAGATGGACAGCAGTACAAAGAACGGGGATCCTATTGAATGGGGCTTCGGAGGCAGGCCTTCTCAGTTTCCATCCTGTTTTTTACAACTCCATCCCAGGAAAACACAATGAATCTTGTCTTTCTAGGCTTCAGGACAACTTTGGAGACTTTCCTGTTCCAAAGCAGGAAAGTATTTTTTGACTGAAAGATGGGGTTATTTATATCTGATATTTGTATTTATTTATTTTTTTGCTTACAGGTACATGGAGTTTCTTGAGTTGTTTTATTTATGTTGTTTATTTATGTGCCTGTGGGAATGGACAGCATACTGACCATTCATCCATACATGACCAAGCCAGTTTGGTCCATGGTTAAGGCAGAAGGCTAGAAACCAGGAGACTGTGAGTTCTAGTCCCGCCTTAGGCATGAAAGCTGGCTGGATGACTTTGTACCAGTCACTCTGTCTCAACCCAACCCACCTTACAGAGTTATTGCAGGCGGGGCGGTGGTGGGGGGGAGGGGAATAAGGAAGCAACTTTTACTAAATCAAAATTTGATCAATTATAAACATGGGAAAAATTTGGGTTAGAAATGTTAAATTTACATAGCGCAGAATTTAAGGGAAAAATTTTATAAGATGTTTTATAGATGGCATTTAGATCCTAAGAAATTATCATGTATGTATCCAGATATGCAAGCGAAATGTTGGAGATGTAATTGTGATGATGCTACATATTTTCATGTATGGTGGACTTGTAAGAAAATTAAGTCTTTCTGGATAAGAATCTGGTGGATTATGCAGAATGTTTTGAAGAAGAAGATAAAGTTCCTACCGCAATTTTTCCTTTTGGGAATAACAACGGACTGTACAGTGATTGAGACTAAGTTGATTTTGAACTTAATAACAGCAGCACGACTGTTGATTGGACAATATTGGAAGAAAAAAGAATTACCCACAATAGAAGAATGGATATTGAAAGTTTCCAATTTGGCTGAGATGGCTAAAATCTCAGCCTTCTTGAAAGACAGTACTCAAGAAAATATTTAAATGAATGGAAGAACTGGATTGATTATATTCAAAATAGATATCAGATTAAGAAATTTCGGATTGCTTTTGAATGAAGGATGTTATTTTTGATTTTAATGGAAGAAGTCAGGTTATGTGAGAGAGAAAGATTATAATTGTGTTAGATTTTAAAAATTTAATGTATGACTGTTTTGTTTAAGGAACTATACCTTGTGTTTGCTCCGGGAAGTCCGGGGGGGGGGGGGGAGGGGGGGGGGGGGGGGGGGGGGGAAAAAATTTAATTGTTGTAAAACTATTTTAATAAAAAAAAAAAAAAATTGATCAATTATTTCCCCAATGTTTCCAATTTACTTCCAGTTTGATGTCACCAACTTCACTAAAAATTGTACCAACCTTCTTGAAACTGAATGAAATAGTGTGGTCAAATATTATCCATGATCTTCAGAAATATACAAGTTGCCTCAGAGCAAGTAAGAGAATTAAATCAATCACATGCATGGAGGGCTAGGCACAAGTGCAGGTCCCACAGGCACATTGCATTTCAGGGGTTCGGGCACTTTGGCCACTCGGTCCAGAAAAGATTAGTCATCACTGCCCGACTCTATTGCCCTTTCACAAGAAACTGCCTCTTCCCCTAGGCACTGGGGACAAGGTGTTAGTTTGGGAGCTCTAGCATTGGGTGCATGCGTCCAATGGCTTGTATTTTTATTAAGCCTCAATACAGTTTTAGTAGGTTTTTGCCTAAATAATTCTGTATTTGTCCACTCAGAGTTTCTGGACAGATGGACAGCAGTACAAAGAACGGGGATCCTATTGAATGGGGCTTCGGAGGCAGGCCTTCTCAGTTTCCATCCTGTTCTTTACAACTCCATCCCAGGAAAACACAATGAATCTTGTCTTTCTAGGCTTCAGGACAACTTTGGAGACTTTCCTGTTCCAAAGCAGGAAAGTATTTTTTGACTGAAAGATGGGGTTATTTATATCTGATATTTGTATTTATTAATTTTTTTGCTTACAGGTACATGGAGTTTCTTGAGTTGTTTTATTTATGTTGTTTATTTATGTGCCTGTGGGAATGGACAGCATACTGACTATTCATCCATACATGACCAAGCCAGTTTGGTCCATGGTTAAGGCAGAAGGCTAGAAACCAGGAGACTGTGAGTTCTAGTCCTGCCTTAGGCATGAAAGCTGGCTGGATGACTTTGTACCAGTCACTCTGTCTCAACCCAACCCACCTGACAGAGTTATTGCAGGCGGGGCGGGGGGGGGAGGGGAATAAGGAAGCAACTTTTACTAAATCAAAATTTGATCAATTATAAACATGGGAAAAAATTTGGGTTAGAAATGTTAAATTTACGCAAGCACAGAATTTAAGGGAAAATTTTTATAAGATGTTTTATAGATGGCATTTAGATCCTAAGAAATTATCATGTATGTATCCAGATATGCAAGCGAAATGTTGGAGATGTAATTGTGATGATGCTACATATTTTCATGTATGGTGGACTTGTAAGAAAATTAAGTCTTTCTGGATAAGAATCTGGTGGATTATGCAGAATGTTTTGAAGAAGAAGATAAAGTTCCTACCGCAATTTTTCCTTTTGGGAATAACAACGGACTGTACAGTGATTGAGACTAAGTTGATTTTGAACTTAATAACAGCAGCACGACTGTTGATTGGACAATATTGGAAGAAAAAAGAATTACCCACAATAGAAGAATGGATATTGAAAGTTTCCAATTTGGCTGAGATGGCTAAAATCTCAGCCTTCTTGAAAGACAGTACTCAAGAAAATATTTAAATGAATGGAAGAACTGGATTGATTATATTCAAAATAGATATCAGATTAAGAAATTTCGGATTGCTTTTGAATGAAGGATGTTATTTTGATTTTAATGGAAGAAGTCAGGTTATGTGAGAGAAAGATTATAATTGTGTTAGATTTTAAAAATTTAATGTATGACTGTTTTGTTTAAGGAACTATACCTTGTGTTTGCTCCGGGAAGTCCGGGGGGGGGGGGGGGAGGGGGGTTTAGGAGGGAGGGGGGAGGGGGAAAAAATTTAATTGTTGTAAAACTATTTTAATAAAAAAAAAAAAAAATTGATCAATTATTTCCCCAATGTTTCCAATTTACTTCCAGTTTGATGTCACCAACTTCACTAAAAATTGTACCAACCTTCTTGGAACTGAATGAAATAGTGTGGTCAAATATTATCCATGATCTTCAGAAATATACAAGTTGCCTCAGAGCAAGTAAGAGAATTAAATCAATCACATTTCTAAATTTTAAAAAAAAATCTCTTAAGTCCAAAACAAAAAGCAAAATTAAATTGTTAATGGTATACTTACATCTGTTTGTACTGATCTCTGTGAAACTAGACTCTTTTTGGTCTGCTTGAATATTTCTGTTTCTTGTTGAAGGTTCACGATTGTTTCCATACCGTTCTTTCCACTCCTGTCCAAAAATACACAGAGTGAATACAGACACACAGACACACACACACATTGTATAACACAGTTGATTTTAATGTCTGACTTTGCATCATTTGCAAATGAAGGAGGAGAAAGTGGAAGAATGTAGCACTCAAAGAAAAGTTCAACACCACACTGCCCATTAAGTCTACTGCATCCAAGATGGGGACCATGCTCCGCCTACTGATTAATAAAAAAATAATTTTAAATGACTGAAATCTTGTACGATCTCACATGCGAAGAACGCCTAAATTGTATAAGAGCTTGGTCTTCTCAGAGGAGATAGCTGAAATCCTGTGAGAACTGAAGATGCTTCAGTATTTGGAGCATTTATAAAAAGAAAGGCAACCGTGTTCAAAATACCAGTATCTAGTACCAAAAAGGATTAGTTATAAAGTACCAAGGCAATCTAACCATTATTATAACCAAATGGTTATAATGTAATGCTGCTCAGAAAAAGAAACCAATGTTTTACGCAAAACGTAATATGCCACCTATTTTTACCAATTTAGGATTGGATTGCCTGCTGCAGAAATGATCATTAGAGAAAATATATTTGTTGAACATACCCGTCTCCTGTTATCTCCATCTTCCTGCCTTTGCCGTTTTCTCTTTTCTAGGGAGAAAAATGTTTTCATTTAGATGTACAGCGATTATTATTATTTTTTAAAAAAACAACTTAATATATACTTTCAGTAAAATCAGTTTTCTTCCATTAAGAATTACAAACTTTGGGGTCAGAAGAAATGCATGATGGTTTAGTAGTCCCCTTTCCGTTGTAACTGCATGATGGTTGGAGGAGCCAGGTGGTAGCTTTTCTTTTGACTATGTTCAAGTTTCCTGATCAGAAAAAAATCTGAGGCACTATTGAGTAGTGGGGCCAAGAAAGTATAAATTGGACATGCTTTGGAAGTGAACAGATTCAAAATGCTAATCTTTTCCATTGTGAGTATTCAAAACACTGTCTAATCTAATCCAAATAACTGTCTATTTTCTGTCTTTCTAATACTTTACTTCTGTACATAAACAGTAATGTAGAACAGGGGTGTCAAACTCAAGGCCCGCAATGTTTAGATCTGGCCCCGCACCCTACCCCCTGCACCCCATTTTGGCCTCCAGGGTGCTGCAGGAAGCATCGGTCCCTGCTCTCCCCACCTGGTGCGGAAAACTACAATGCTGATCCAGCCCTCAAGGAAATCCAGTTTGACACCCCTGATATAGAACATGGAACAAGGGGAATTGGGGCCAGATTCCTTGATTTTTGCTCAGTAAAAAAATCTCCACATGGGAAACAAATGATTGCAATGCCAAAATCCCGTCTAAAACTGGATAAAAAGTCACGATGCAAGTAGAATGAAGGCTAAGGCTAAGCCACTATTTACCTCTATGCTTCTACTGTAGATTTTACACATGTACATTAGAAGAGTTATTTATGCATTAAGTCAGAAATGCACAAAGCAGAATTAGGAGCCTGCATTTCTTAATAATGTAAAGATGAAGATATTTCTTTTGCCTTAAAACTACACAGAAACTAGAAAATGCATTCTTTGTATCATTGGCAACAAATGTCAATATAGAGCCTGGTGGAAGGTGAATCTCTAAACAGAATTTTCAGAAGAGTTGGGTCCTCCCTACTTATGTGCAAAACCCAACAGGCCTGCTTCTTAATTGTTGAAATTATTAACTATCAAGGACGCTGCGTGTTATTAAAAATCATTAAGTGGTGCCTATTCATCATGTCTTGCTCTGCAAGAGCATTCAGTTGACCTTTTTTGAGGACAGAATACAGTCCAGATACATATTTGATACCGGGGTCCATGGTGCTCTGTGAACTGAGTTGTTTTCTTGCAGACATTTTATTACCCAAACTAGATAACTAGTGCAGTGATGATGCCCCCTAGTTTGAGAAATGAAAATCACCAAAAAAACAGCCAACTCAGAGGGTATGAAAGATCCGTCATTTCAACCCTAAGCTACAAATAATCTCCTTTATCGGCATATTTGATAAACCCCAGGAAGATAATTCTTTAAAATATGGGAATAAAGAAGAAATGTTTAAAATTCCAAAGTTCTGTATTCGAATGATCACAAAAAGCATCTCTTGTACCTCTTCTGATTAACTCTTTTCCTTCATCTATTAGGTCTGAAGTCATCTCATTGTCACCCATGAACTGCTGGAATCCCAGAAGATTCAAACACCGAGTTCCTAAACTGGAAAAAAAAAACCATTGCCAAACAATAAAAAACAGAACAAAATAAGGATTTTTTTTTGCACTAACTGGAAGGGACGTATGATCCAATAAATAGGCACAATTATCACAGTGGAGGGGAAATATTGATTTTGTGTAACTAAGGCTACCTGTTGATTGCCCCAAATAATGCTTCTCAACATTGAAATAGCTTGCTAAGTCTAGAATCACCTGTACTAGAGAGAACCTTATGTGGCATTTTATGGAATTACTGCCATGGGAGAGGAAGGGAGGGGGGGAAGGGCAAAGAAACAACTTTTTCCAAATCCACAGCCACTGGCCCAATCCAATCTCAACAAAAAGAAAAGATCATTTCACAAACTATGTGAATTGGAATTAAGAGTCAAGACAGATAAAACAAAATATGTTTAAAATATCTTTTTAAAGCATGTGAATTAAGCAGGGCCCTCTTAAAGCATTATGGGCCCCCGGGCAAAGCACTGTACTACGACAACCCATAAGAATAAAAATGTAAATGGTTGATAAAATTAAACATATATTTGCATGTAAGTATTAATAAAAATGCAGTAAATGTAATATTTATTTATTTATTTATTTATTTAATCATATTTGTATACCGCCCTATCTCCCGAGGGACTCAGGGCGGTTAACAGGCACTTAAAAACACATAAATACAGAGTAAAAAACAATTAAAAAACTTATTCTAAACGCCAAATATTTAAAAATATAAAAAATAAAACCCAGTTTAAAACCCGTAAATTTAAAATCTAACTCAGTCCTGCGCAAATAAATAAGTGTGTTTTAAGCTCGCGGCGGAAGGTCCGAAGGTCCGGAAGCTGACGAAGTCCTGGGGGTAGTTCGTTCCAAAGGGTGGGAGCCCCCACAGAGAAGGCCCTTCCCCTGGGCGCCGCCAGACGACATTGCCTCGCTGACGGCACCCTGAGGAGTCCCTCTCTATGAGAGCGCACGGGTCGGAGAGAGGTATTCGGTAGCAGCAGGCGGTCCCGTAAGTAGCCCGGCCCTATGCCATGGAGCGCTTTAAAGATGGTCACCAAAACCTTGAAGCGCACCCGGAAGGCCACAGGTAGCCAGTGCAGTCTGCGCAGGATAGGTGTCATGCGGGAGCCACGAGGGGCTCCCTCTATCACCCGCGCAGCCGCATTCTGGACTAACTGCAGCCTCCGGATGCCCTTCAAGGGGAGCCCCATGTAGAGAGCATTGCAGTAATCCAGGCGAGACGTCACGAGTGTGTGAGTGACCGTGCATAGGGCATCCCGGTCTAGAAAGGGGCGCAACTGGCGCACCAGGCAAACCTGGTAGAACGCTCTCCTGGAGACGGCCGTCAAATGATCTTCTAGAGACAGCCGTTCATCCAGGAGGACGCCTAAGTTGCGCACCCTCTCCATCGGGGCCAATGACTCGCCACCGACAGTCAGCCGCGGACTGGTATTTATATGATACAAGGTGCATTGAAGGGTTAACACACAGAGATTAGTCTGGGGCCCCTATGCTTGGAGGGCCCATGGGCAAGTGACCATCAAGCCCATATGTTAAGACAGCCCTGGAATTAAGTTACATTCTAATGGTGTGTCAAGCAGGAGAGCTACCGTATATACTCGAGTATAAGCCGAGTTTTTCAGCACGTTTTTTGTGCTGAAAAACGTCCCCTCGGCTTATACTCGAGTCTACGTCTTCGGGAACCCCGCACAGGAGGGGGTACCGAACGGACTCCCATGGGAGGGACGGGGAGCGGGCCCGCCGAGGTCTCACAGGATTTGTCGCCCCCAGGCCGGCCCCCATTCCCGTGTCTGGTGGGCGGACGGCGCAAACTTGGCGGGCTGTGCATTGGCGCGGGGAAGCCCTGGTGGTGCAGTGTTCCCGTTCGCCTGGCCTCCGTCCTCCGATCTCCTGCGCTGGGAGGCGGCGGCGAGCCAGCGGCAACCGGGCACCGCGGACTTTGGCAGGAGGAAGGTGGGAAGCGGAGCTGCCGGCTGTGGGGGTTGAGGCGTGCAAGAGGAGTGGCGTGGAAAGGCCTTTTGTGTGTGTGTGCGTGTGTGCGCGCCTGTGTGCCCTAGGGAGGAAGCGGAGCTGCCGGCTGTGTGGGGGTTGAGGCGTGCAGAGGCGCGCCTCCTCCTCTTCCTCCACGCCGCTCCTCTTGCACGCCTCAACCCCACCATCCCCACCCTCTCCAGCGTGAAGGTCACCTCCTCCTCTTCCAGGCGGCGGCGGGCGCGGCGGCTCCGCTCCGCTCCGAGCGAGCGCCACAGCCGGCAGCTCCGCTTCCCACTGGTCCCAGTCAGCCGAACGGTGAAAGCGGAGCGCGCCGCATGTCGCCACCGCTCGCTGATTGGGACCGCTTGGTCGCGGCGGCGGGGGAGCCGCCAGCCTTCTCGGCTGAGGGAGGGAGGGTTTCCCCGAACGGTGAAAGCGCCGGCCGAGAAGGCTGGCGGCTCCCCGCCCGCGCGGACCCGCAAGCGGTCCCAATCCAGCCGAACGGTGAAAGCGGAGCGCGCCGCATGTCGCCACCGCTCGCTGGACTGGGACCGTGAGGGAAGCGGAGCTGCCGGCTGTGGCGCCCGCCGAGCCGGAGCCGCCGCCGCCGCCTGGAAGAGGAGGAGGTGACCTTCACGCTGGAGAGGGTGGGGATGGTGGGGTTGAGGCGTGCAAGAGGAGCGAGCGTGGAGGAAGAGGAGGAGGCGCGCCTCTTGCACGCCTCAACCCCCACACAGCCGGCAGCTCCGCTTCCTCCCTAGGGCACACGCACACACACGCACACACACACAAAAGGCCTTTCCACGCCACTCCTCTTGCACGCCTCAACCCCCACAGCCGGCAGCTCCGCTTCCTCCCACCTTCCTCCTTGCCAAAGTCCGCGGTGCCCGGTTGCCGCTGGCTCGCCGCCGCCTCCCAGCGCAGGAGATCGGAGGACGGAGGCCAGGCGAACGGGAACAGCCCACGCCCGAAGAGGGAAAGGGAGCGAGTGGGTGGGTGGCTGGGACGAGACCCCACCACAAACACACACACACACGCCCGTGACACGCCTTGCTTGCATGCCACACACACGCACCGCTCGCTGGGGAAAAAAAATGGATGGATGGATGGATGGATGGAAGTAAGGAAGGAAGGATGGATTGATGGATGGAGGCGACCGCTTTGAAGCGCAACCCTTCTCCCGCAACTAAGGGGGTCAATGTTTTCCCAATCCTAGGGTGTGGGAAACAGTCATTCTTTCTTCCCCTAGTCTCTCCCGAGATCGCACTGCAGCGCCCATCATCCCCAGCCGGCAATCTGAGCTCGTGCCATCGATGTGGTCCTTGAACTTCCTCCTTGTTTCTAACCCAGCCTAGGATGGCGGCGTGGAGTGTGTGGTGGTGGTAAACGGCCAGGAGAAAGCTTTCGCTCTTTCGAGAGGTCCTCTTGGAAGGCTGCCTTGGAAAGGGAAAGTGGGAGGGGCAGAGATTTCTCCTCAAAGGTCCCCTTGGAAGGCTGGGTTGGAATTTAAAAAAAAATCTCTTAAGTCCAAAACAAAAAGCAAAATTAAATTGTTAATGGTATACTTACATCTGTTTGTATTGATCTCTGTGAAACTAGACTCTTTTTGGTCTGCTTGAATATTTCTGTTTCTTGTTGAAGGTTCACGATTGTTTCCATACCGTTCTTTCCACTCCTGTCCAAAAATACACAGAGTGAATACAGACACACAGACACAGACACACATTGTATAACACAGTTGATTTTAATGTCTGACTTTGCATCATTTGCAAATGAAGGAGGAGAAAGTGGAAGAATGTAGCACTCAAAGAAAAGTTCAACACCACACTGCCCATTAAGTCTACTGCATCCAAGATGGGGACCATGCTCCGCCTACTGATTAATAAAAAAATAATTTTAAATGACTGAAATCTTGTACGATCTCACATGCGAAGAACGCCTAAATTGTATAAGAGCTTGGTCTTCTCAGAGGAGATAGCTGAAATCCTGTGAGAACTGAAGATGCTTCAGTATTTGGAGCATTTATAAAAAGAAAGGCAACCGTGTTCAAAATACCAGTATCTAGTACCAAAAAGGATTAGTTATAAAGTACCAAGGCAATCTAACCATTATTATAACCAAATGGTTATAATGTAATGCTGCTCAGAAAAAGAAACCAATGTTTTACGCAAAACGTAATATGCCACCTATTTTTACCAATTTAGGATTGGATTGCCTGCTGCAGAAATGACCATTAGAGAAAATATATTTGTTGAACATACCCGTCTCCTGTTATCTCCATCTTCCTGCCTTTGCCGTTTTCTCTTTTCTAGAGAGAAAAATGTTTTCATTTAGATGTACAGCGATTATTATTTTTTTTTTAAAAAAACAACATAATATACACTTTCAGTAAAATCAGTTTTCTTCCATTAAGAATTACAAACTTTGGGGTCAGAAGAAATGCATGATGGTTTAGTAGTCCCCTTTCCGTTGTAACTGCATGATGGTTGGAGGAGCCAGGTGGTAGCTTTTTTTTTGACTATGTTCAAGTTTCCTGATTAGAAAAAAATCTGAGGCACTATTGAGTAGTGGGGCCAAGAAAGTATAAATTGGACATGCTTTGGAAGTGAACAGATTCAAAATGCTAATCTTTTCCATTGTGAGTATTCAAAACACTGTCTAATCTAATCCAAATAACTGTCTATTTTCTGTCTTTCTAATACTTTACTTCTGTACATAAACAGTAATGTAGAACAGGGGTGTCAAACTCAAGGCCCGCAATGTTTAGATCTGGCCCCGCACCCTACCCCCTGCACCCCATTTTGGCCTCCAGGGTGCTGCAGGAAGCATCGGTCCCTGCTCTCCCCACCTGGTGCGGAAAACTACAATGCTGATCCAGCCCTCAAGGAAATCCAGTTTGACACCCCTGATATAGAACATGGAACAAGGGAATTAGCCAGATTCCTTGATTTTTGCTCAGTAAAAAAATCTCCACATGGGAAACAAATGATTGCAATGCCAAAATCCCGTCTAAAACTGGATAAAAAGTCACGATGCAAGTAGAATGAAGGCTAAGGCTAAGCCACTATTTACCTCTATGCTTCTACTGTAGATTTTACACATGTACATTAGAAGAGTTATTTATGCATTAAGTCAGAAATGCACAAAGCAGAATTAGGAGCCTGCATTTCTTAATAATGTAAAGATGAAGATATTTCTTTTGCCTTAAAACTACACAGAAACTAGAAAATGCATTCTTTGTATCATTGGCAACAAATGTCAATATAGAGCCTGGTGGAAGGTGAATCTCTAAACAGAATTTTCAGAAGAGTTGGGTCCTCCCTACTTATGTGCAAAACCCAACAGGCCTGCTTCTTAATTGTTGAAATTATTAACTATCAAGGACGCTGCGTGTTATTAAAAATCATTAAGTGGCGCCTATTCATCATGTCTTGCTCTGCAAGAGCATTCAGTTGACCTTTTTTGAGGACAGAATACAGTCCAGATACATATTTGATACCGGGGTCCATGGTGCTCTGTGAACTGAGTTGTTTTCTTGCAGACATTTTATTACCCAAACTAGATAACTAGTGCAGTGATGATGCCCCCTAGTTTGAGAAATGAAAATCACCAAAAAAACAGCCAACTCAGAGGGTATGAAAGATCCGTCATTTCAATCCTAAGCTACAAATAATCTCCTTTATCGGCATATTTGATAAACCCCAGGAAGATAATTCTTTAAAATATGGGAATAAAGAAGAAATGTTTAAAATTCCAAAGTTCTGTATTCGAATGATCACAAAAAGCATCTCTTGTACCTCTTCTGATTAACTCTTTTCCTTCATCTATTAGGTCTGAAGTCATCTCATTGTCACCCATGAACTGCTGGAATCCCAGAAGATTCAAACACCGAGTTCCTAAACTGGAAAAAAAAAACCATTGCCAAACAATAAAAAACAGAACAAAATAAGGATTTTTTTTTGCACTAACTGGAAGGGACATATGATCCAATAAATAGGCACAATTATCACAGTGGAGGGGAAATATTGATTTTGTGTAACTAAGGCTACCTGTTGATTGCCCCAAATAATGCTTCTCAACATTGAAATAGCTTGCTAAGTCTAGAATCACCTGTACTAGAGAGAACCTTATGTGGCATTTTATGGAATTACTGCCATGGGAGAGGAAGGGAGGGGGGGAAGGGCAAAGAAACAACTTTTTCCAAATCCACAGCCACTGGCCCAATCCAATCTCAACAAAAAGAAAAAGATCATTTCACAAACTATGTGAATTGGAATTAAGAGTCAAGACAGATAAAACAAAATATGTTTAAAATATCTTTTTAAAGCATGTGAATTAAGCAGGGCCCTCTTAAAGCATTATGGGCCCCCGGGCAAAGCACTGTACTACGACAACCCATAAGAATAAAAATGTAAATGGTTGATAAAATTAAACATATATTTGCATGTAAGTATTAATAAAAAATGCAGTAAAATGTAATATTTATTTATTTATTTATTTATTTAATCATATTTGTATACCGCCCTATCTCCCGAGGGACTCAGGGCGGTTAACAGGCACTTAAAAACACATAAATACAGAGTAAAAAACAATTAAAAAACTTATTCTAAACGCCAAATATTTAAAAATATAAAAAATAAAACCCAGTTTAAAACCCGTAAATTTAAAATCTAACTCAGTCCTGCGCAAATAAATAAGTGTGTTTTAAGCTCGCGGCGGAAGGTCCGAAGGTCCGGAAGCTGACGAAGTCCTGGGGGTAGTTCGTTCCAAAGGGTGGGAGCCCCCACAGAGAAGGCCCTTCCCCTGGGCGCCGCCAGACGACATTGCCTCGCTGACGGCACCCTGAGGAGTCCCTCTCTATGAGAGCGCACGGGTCGGAGAGAGGTATTCGGTAGCAGCAGGCGGTCCCGTAAGTAGCCCGGCCCTATGCCATGGAGCGCTTTAAAGATGGTCACCAAAACCTTGAAGCGCACCCGGAAGGCCACAGGTAGCCAGTGCAGTCTGCGCAGGATAGGTGTCATACGGGAGCCACGAGGGGCTCCCTCTATCACCCGCGCAGCCGCATTCTGGACTAACTGCAGCCTCCGGATGCCCTTCAAGGGGAGCCCCATGTAGAGAGCATTGCAGTAATCCAGGCGAGACGTCACGAGTGCGTGAGTGACCGTGCATAGGGCATCCCGGTCTAGAAAGGGGCGCAACTGGCGCACCAGGCAAACCTGGTAGAACGCTCTCCTGGAGACGGCCGTCAAATGATCTTCTAGAGACAGCCGTTCATCCAGGAGGACGCCTAAGTTGCGCACCCTCTCCATCGGGGCCAATGACTCGCCACCGACAGTCAGCCGCGGACTGGTATTTATATGATACAAGGTGCATTGAAGGGTTAACACACACAGATTAGTCTGGGGCCCCTATGCTTGGAGGGCCCATGGGCAAGTGACCATCAAGCCCATATGTTAAGACAGCCCTGGAATTAAGTTACATTCTAATGGTGTGTCAAGCAGGAGAGCTATGTCTTTTTGGTGGTACAAATTTATTTTACTTATCACCAGCCAAACAATCTGAGGAGGCTCACTGGTTATTGTGCTTGCAACTCTAAAATTTCTCTGTCAGGAAAAGGGAGGGAAAAACTCGAGCTGATGTTAAAGCTTGCTCTATTTTTTTCAACATTTTCTGAACTGGCTGAGAAAGACCAATTCATCTGAGACGGGAAGAGCAATTTCAGAACACACAATATCCAAACAATACAACTTTGAAAAAAAAACAGGTTCCTACCTGAAGTAAGTAGCAATGCAGAGAATGACAACCAGCATGGGATAATAAATATAAAAGCCATCTGCTATGAAGGACAATACTTTCATCGATCCCATAATCTGAGAAGCAAAAAGCAATGGATGTTAGCAAAGTCAAGTTTTGTTTTGTTTTTTTGCTCAAAATATTTTACATACTGATATTAAATAAGGTCTGGCTTTAAAATCCATAATTTTAGGCAGTATGTGTTCTGTGGACACCTCATTGTACCATACAAAATAGTATTATAATTTGATACTGCAGAGAACGGTGTATTTAATGTTTTTTTTAAATAAATCTATCAATATAATTAAGAAAGGAAGAACATATTACGTCTGATGTTCATCTTCAAATACTGTATATTAAAGAAGTAAAAACAATTGCACACACTCAAAATTGCAGCTATTAACTCAACTCTCTGGTTGCTGTTCTCTGCCAATAGAAAATGGCAGTGTGTAAGGTAACTGACTGCTGTTTTATTACCCAAATGGATTTTTTTTTGTCTTTTAATGACCCTGTAATCCCTTACATTGGGGTGGAGTTGGGGCAACTGAATGGAGCAGAGTGGAAGCCCTTCCTGTCACCAATGCAGAGTTCGCAGCAGATAATTATTCATTGTTCCCAGAGAGAAATATCTGCCAAGTTACTTAGGATTGAACTCACAGCCTCCTGATCGTGAGGCGAGAGCTCCACCTCCAGGCCACTGCACCACTTGATTACCCAAATGGAATGATTTGTATAAATAAGAAGAGAATGTATAAGAAAGAAGAGAATCTGTAACTGTGGAAACTGTAACTGAGTACGGTCAGGTATTCACCCGAGAAAGCCAGACTTGTCCTCCAACTTCTGCAGGCAAACCCAGAGCTCAGACATGCTAAGACAAAAGGATTCATATGCAGTGCTGGAAAACTGACCGGATTTACCCAGCTTCATTTTTTGTTATCTTTTGATACATGATAAATGAAATGTATAACAAGGGCTTCCCAACTTACAAATCAGAGCAATTTGGAAGGGATCTTAATTCCCAATTTTTCTTTCTAAAATGTACACTGAATTTTGTTTAATGAGACCATCCATATCAGGATAAAATCAGTATGCCCCTTCAGGAAGGGGTTCTGATTAATCTAGACCTTTTCTTTTTAAATTATCATTCACTGACAAGAAAAGAGATTTAAATACAGCAAGGAGAACATGAGATTGCCTTAAATTGAGCCCTTGAAATGTTCTGGTTTTTGAAAAGAAGATTGTTAAAGCATTAATACCTGATCTAAGGCTGGTTCGAGCTCTACATAGAAGCTGGACTGATATGCTCATCATCATAAATTATCAAGGTTACAAACTTTACTTGCTAACATGTATTCCTTATACATTTATTCTGTTCCTTAATAATTGAGGCCTCAGAAAAGGTAAAGAAAACAGATGTTCTTATCAAATATGTCATCTTATCCTAGTCCAGCCTTGGTTTATGAAGCATTTGATGCTTTTCTGGGTACAATATCATTATGGGTCCTGGAATACATTTGTTAGACATCAGATGTAATTTCCTATTTGCACACTACATGGATATTGAACCAAAATTAGATAGCCTTAAGTTTGGACCTAAGCTGATAATAGTTTGTCTTAGAAATCTATTGTTCTTATTATACACTACATTTATTCCATTAGCTTCACTGAGTGCAAGAAACATATTATAAGTTTATTTTCTAATTAGATGCAATAAATACAGATAAAACAGTAAATCTCACCTACGCAGTGATGGGCATAAGAAGTACAGGCTAAGATTAATAACATTCAGAAATTTTCCCTTCGGAGGGATTGCTTTTAAGCTTCTGTCAGTAGACCCAAACTGTATATCGGAAACTGGGACTTGTATGCAAACGAAACAATTTCTACTGAGCCGAAAGAGCCAAAGAAAGAATCAAGTCAGGACAAACAGATTTGAAATCCTGCTTTCAACTGCTTTGGGGAAATCCCTTAGTATCAAATGTATAAATACACGGCAGTAAAAAATAAACACTGTTAACATACAGAGGTATATGCTGTTGGCTGATCCGTGGTTCTCTGAGAAATTGCTGCATCCATATGAGTCAAGCCCAAAAAATTCAGACACAGTGGAGGAGTCAAACGACAGAACAACCTGGGTGAAAAGTAGCAGCAGTTGAAAAGTAACTTCAAACTCTTCCTTCCATATTACTAAGAGTCTATGTGTTCATGTAACTGCACTGTACTTTTTTTATTCTTTTCATGCAGAGGAAGTTAGCTAACATTTACATAATGCAGGCAGTCACTGACTTATAATTGAGACTGCAATTACAATTGTAAATCATGGCTGTTAAGTAGGTCACCATGTGATTGCACCCAATTTTATTCAATGGCCATTCAGTGAATGCCATGGTAATTAAACGAGTTCACTAGGCAGCATTTTTTTGTTGCCAGAAAATGGAAATAAATGTCAGATTCCATTAAAAAAAATATGTTGTAAATTGTGGTCATGTGACAGTAGGATGCTGCAGATGACCATAAATGTAGGCTGACTACCGAGTGCCCAAAAAATGTGGTCATGTGATTATGTTATGGGGGGAGGGGGAGGGACAAGCCATCGAAACGTCAAATCCAAGTTGTAAGTAGCTTTTTTGGGGTTCTTCAAAACTTTGAATGGTTGCTAAGCAACTGATCATAAATGAATGACTGCCTGGATACTGCTCCACATAGAACTGTAAGCTGTATTTGGACAGGATCTAGGTATGTGCTACTGAAAGGAGATGAATCAAAACAGATTTCCTCTTTCTGTTCCCAGGAACCTCTAGAAAACACTCTTCTGAGGGGTCTTCAGTGCTCTATGAGCTTGGTGGCTTTCTTGCAGATGTTTCATTACCCAAACTAGGTAACATCATCAGTGCTAGTACTGGCACTGGATGTTTTCTTGCAAACTTTATTATCTGCAAGGAAACAACCAAGCTCAGAGAGCGCCAAGGACCTCATTTCAAACCTGACCTACAAATATTCTCCTTTATTGGTAAATACTCCTCCGAAAGTTGGGAGTTGAGTCTACTGAACGGAGTGGAATGGGCAGGAAGAAAGGAAGATATTGTAGGAGATCCCTCTGCTCAGTTTCTCGGTGCTTCTCTCCCTTAGACTCTTATGAATGAGGCTTTTCTGCACAACAGGGAAAAGTTTCTGGGATTCTCCTTCTGCTAATTACGTAATTATCACATATAATTGATGATCTAATCTGATTAAAAATTAAATCCAGAGCTATTGTGGACTATGGATTTTGACCAAGATCTACTTATAATTCAGTGCATTTCTCCTTTACATTGTTTGTAATTGGCCAAACAGCAGAAGTAGCAAAATAAATACTTACATGCCACTGAAGAGCAAACTATATGCATCTGTCTGATGGTGTGAAGCTAAGTAATAATAGTTGAATACACGGATCCTGAAGACCGTAGAATAAACACAGATACTCAGGAAAAAGATTGTAAGAAAGCAAGCCATCTGCAAAACAAGAAACTACAGTTTTTATTTGGTTCCATTAACAGCTGCAGACAGGTGCCATGAGAATGATCAAACTGAAGTAGTGAATTGCCTTCTAATCCCAAACTTGGATAGCTCTAGCAAATAAGCTTAAATCTAAGCAGTTTCCTCAAAGTCAATGAATGCGAAACTTAACAATAGGCTCCTACAGATAAATGTGACAGAAATTGCCAAACCATCACAGTAACTGACCTCTATGTAAAAATAGTTGTAGTTCTTTTCCGCTAGCCGTATGAAGACTGCAAAGAGAGACAGAACTGGCTTTGGGCTGAAAAACGTGCATTCTGACCACACAACAACGATGGAAAAGATGGCCAGGATAATGGCGAGAATCCTGTGGAACCATGGTTGTAGAAGGCATTCCCAATACCATTCTAAATCAAAACAAAACAAATGACAAAGGGGAGAAAATATGAAAATCATTTCAAAGTTGCTTTCAGGTAGTCCTTCATTTATGACCGTTTGTTCAACAACTCTTTGAAGTTACAACCACACTTGAAAAATAGGACTTACGCTTATGACTATTCACATTTATGACAGTTGCAGTGTCCCAGAGTCATATGACTACCATTTGTAACCTTCCCAGCTGACTTCCGACAAGCAGAGTCAATGGAGGTCATAAATTGCAATCACATGACATTTTAGTTAACTATGCAGTAAAAATCGGGTTGTAAAAATCAAAGGTAGTCACATGATGCCTCACTTAATGACCACAACATTTAATGATAAATTTTCTGGTTCCAATTGTGGTCATACGTCAGCTACCTATATCTTTTCTAGTAATAGCACTTGAGCCGAAGTACCTACATCAAGGTAGGGCAGACAGTAAGAGGACACAGGATGAACCCCACATACAAAATTATACCTAAGTAGAAAATGATGATAAAGAGCAAGGTTTGAATTATTTTTTAAAAAGATAGTGCCATAGACTTAGGATTCAATTGGGTTGAATCCTTTTCATTGTTTTAGACCAGGGGGTCTCCAACCTTGGCAACTTTAAGACTTGTGGACTTCAGCTCCCAGAATTCCTCAGCCAGCAAAACTGGCTGAGGAATTCTGGAAGTTGAAGTCTACGTGTCTTAAAGTTACCACGGTTGGAAACCCCTGTTTTAGAGGCTTTGTTTAAAACGTGTATTGTATTACGGGTATAAAAAAACATACCAAGAGTTGGTGTATAGAGATATTGGATAATTTTGTTTTCGGCTTCTTGAGATTGAAAAGTATGAACAAATTGACGAGTGGCACTGGATTCATTTTTTGCCACATCTTCTAGGTAAAAGGCTTGCTCTAAAAGAATTTGCCACTGGACTTGTGTACGACGATGCCTTTGAACTGAATAAATTACCTAACAAAATAAAAACAATTATTCTAGTTATTTATGGCAATAAGGGCAGAATAAGACAGAGGTGATTTCCTTAAAACTCCAACAAGTGCTTCCTTAATAAACAAAATACATATTCACTTCACAGAATAATTCCTGTCAAAATAAAGACGGGAATAATTTTTATGAGGAATATGGCTTGGGTTACCAACTATCTTCCTGCATACATATTATATTAAATACACAGGAACTTGTCTTCCACCAACACCTTGATTAGCATAGGTAATTATGGATATATGTGGATATATATTCATGCACTAAGCACAATCATAGCTGGATACAGTGCATATTTAAAAACAAGACTGGAAATAATTATATATTTTGTAACATTGTGAATAATTAACACAACTGAGTTGAGGTACCCAACTGTTCTAGCAAAATAAACAGAGTTTGGAAAGACAGCAGAAATTAACTTCATTATCTGGTCATTCGTATACTGATATAATGAATAACTAAGAAAATAGTATGTAGGTTACACGCCAGATATGGACACTGCAGCTCAGACATGTAATTCACATCCATGAGGAAGACATATTCTCTGTCAGGTGGTTACTGGAAAGACTGTGCATCTTCGGAAACTGGAGGTAGAATTCCTGTGAATCTGTGGTCCGGAGCTGGAAAAGAATACTTATCCCGCCTGCAGTCTCCAATTTTTTTTTTTTGAAATTTACATTAAGCTTAAGAAAACTGAAGCAGAGGAAGACATTTGCAGTAGAAGAGGAAGCAACAGGACAAAGGGAGGAGTAAAAAGAGTCAGCCAAGATGAATCTCTTAAACTTGATCAGCTGGAGATCTCCCTAAAAACCAGGGACACCCAGGCAAGAGATGCTGCTGAAACAGAGGAATCAGGTCTGGATAACAGTGGAAGGGCAAATACCTCTGGAACCTGAGATTAACCTACCTACTCAGAGCAAATTATATAATACAGAAGTAGGTCCTCTGAAACGCAGAGATTTATTGAGATGTTGGGATTATTTTAGGAGCAAAACAGCAGAGTTTAAGAGACAGCAAGATGATAACTAAAATCTGTCTAAGATTCCAGAGCACCTTGTCCTGGTCTCCAAGCCTGAGAGAAATCTGCATCTAGGTACACTACAGGGATTAGGAAAAGTCAGGATTTATCGTATCTTGTCTGTTTATATGGTGCTCTTGTTCGATCTCTGAAATGCACTTATAACTTTCCAAAGATTGGCTAAAGAGGTGCTGAGGATTTGAAATGACTTTGTTGGGATGATGTGACTATCTTTTCAAGCACTGCCTATCCAGGCACCAGAGAGGCTAGGCACACAATCAAGGCCTCCCAAAATCCCAGACTGGCCTAAATGATATATTGTTTGTAGGGTCTCGTGTGGGTCCCAGGACTCTATCATATTTGAATACCAATGTACACTTTTTCTATGGACATTATCCAATGTACAGATTCTCTAGGAATGTAGAGCAAGAAAAGACAGGTGCAATTGTTGGACATAGCTGGTTACTAAAGTGTACATGCATCCCAGTATAGCCAAATTACTACACCCCTCTTGGATCTGATCCAAGACAAATCCAATGCAGTGGTATGGTCTGAAGAGTATCAGGCTATATTTAAACAGTCATCTGCTCTACGGTGCGATTATAGGGAGCCCAACACAAAAGTAGTTTGTTTACTGGACTCTTGATCTCTTGGACTAGAACTTTAAATTCAAATACATTCAAGACAAAACAAACACAGTGGTGGGTGCAAATATCCAGAGGTTTCTTTGAAGAGGTCTATCAAGGAAGGGAACTTTTGGATTATTTGGATTAAATGGAATGCAGGGATATTACTCTCTCACATATATATGTTCTCCTATCTGCATGTTCTGGTTATACATCTGCTACAATTTCACATGCATTGAACATATGCCATTTACATTATCTAATTACCTGCTTATGAAGCTTCACTAGGCTTTTCTCTGTTGGATAAGTATTGGATCTTTCTTCAAAGTCTTCGTAATCATCCATGTTTCGACCCATCCTATCCTGATATTCTGTAGGACACTGAAATTAAAAGAAAATACATTGCAGTCTATATCAAAGCCTATCAGTGAGCTCATTTGAAAAAAAATAATGATCTGTTCTTCTCTTATTATACATGAGCTCTTATTTTCCTTCTTTTTATCCAAAAGTTTCTCTAGCAAAGAAGAAAACAATGGGCTATTTTGTTTCCTTGATCTGTTAAAACTAGGAATCTAAATAGCGCCTACTACAGAAATACAATCACATCACTTCAGACAAAATTCTGATTACAGGTAATCCTCAATTTATGACTTGCGAGTCCAACATTTCCACTGCAAAGCAGGACAGTTGTAAAGTGAGTTTGGCCCCATTTTGCATCCTTTCTTGCTACAATTGTTAAGTGAATCATTCAAGTTAGTAACATGGTTATTAAGTGAATCTGGTTTCCCCATTGACTTTGCTTATCAGAAGATCACAAAAGGTGATCCCTGGGACACATCATCAATATGAATCAGTTGCCAAGTGCCTGAAGGTTGCAAAATGTGACCAGGAGGCTGCAACCTTCATAAATACATGCCAGTTGCCAAGTGTCCAAATTTTGATCATGTGACCATGGGCCTGTTGCAACCATCGTATGATAAACAGTCATAAGTCTCTTTTTTCAGTCCCGTTGTAACTTCAAACAGTTGCTAAATGAATGTTGTAAGTTGAGAACTACCTGTAGTCCTGCAGGAATATTTCCGTCTGAATGTCTATGAGATTCTAAGCCATCATCCAGGTCCTGGTTGTCCCAAAGATGTTGTTTCACAAGGCAGCTGGACTTTCTGAAGAGCTGAAGAAGCTTCTTGGATGAGAAGGTGAAACATCTTCAAAAAAAAATCCAGAAAGTCCAGTTGCCTCATGAAAAAGCACCTTTGGGATTTTTGTCTGAAAGTCCTGAGCTTTTGTGCGGCTTGCCTTTTCTTCTGCCAAAATGGCCAGTGGCAGTGTACAAGTGAAAATACTGAAATTAGTAAAGGTCTTTCTCCTATGCCCGTGATGGTGAACCTATGGCATCCGTGCCACAGGTGGCACGCAGAGCCATATAGGTGGGCATGTGAGCATTGCCCTAGCTCAGCTCCAGCACGCAAGCATGCACTGGCCAACTGATTTTTGGGCCTTCTGGGCTCACCGGAAGTCAGGAAACAGGCTGTTTCCAGCCTCCGGAGGGCCTCGGGGTGGGTGGGTGGCTGGGGAAGGCCATTTTCATTCTCCCCAGGCTCCAAGAAAGCCTCTGGAGCCTGGGGAGGACGAAAAATAGGCCTACTGGGGCCCACCGTGCCATCACGTACCAAAAGCAGGGAAAGTGCGGGGGGAGGGGGGTATTGCATTGAATTATGGGTGTGGGCACATGCGCGCGTGACCCCCTGCACTCCCCCTGCTTTTGGCACGAGACAGCAAAAAGGTTAGCCATCACTGTCCTATGCTATTTCCCGGGACTATGTGCACTAATTTTTCTTTTGATTGCTAAGTGGTCAAATAAAAGTGCCAGTAATTGTGGGCATGACCTGGTGCAATGGAGCACTGAGACTAAGTCAAGACATCCTACTGTCGCTACTGAAAAAAGTAAAGGAAAATATCCTTTATCCAGGCTTGAATTAGCCTTCTTCTGGTACACTGATAATTTCATAATCCTGTGGCAACATTTAATACTGCTTGATTAAGCTACCTTTTTTAATATTGTATCCACACATTTCCTCAAAGGATGGTTGTATTTGATGCTTTCATTTACTTTGCGGACCTCCTGTTTATGTGAAGAGAAAAAAACCGTCAGAAGTATAATTTCTATGCAGAGAAACTTTTAATATGACATTCAGTTAAATTTAAAACATTTTACAAAAGAGTTGGATTTTTACAAGGCGTGACAGACTCACTGAGGAATTTATTTTGAAACCTGTTTTAGTAAAAGGGTGGAAAAGCAGGCAACATAATTGACAATGGAGTCCTCTTTTTACTTTGCACCATTCAGGCGCTTTGGCTCTGGGGCCTGCAGGTTTTATCTTTAAAAATTAAGAGTTGAAATTATGAAATAAGGGAGAAGGAAATTCCCTTTACAGTATTAAATAGCACTGTAGCTGATATAATCCAAAGTGCTTGTTAATTTTCTTATTACCCTGGATATCAAGAAATTGTATGCACCTTTGGCATTTTGTTTCTCAAAATCTTTTATCTACTTCCATTTGTATCTCTGCACTGCAGAATTTACTTGCCTCCATAATATCTTCCAGGTTTTCTTCTGCATCTGCCTTTTCGGTCATCAGTTTAGCAGCCTTGAAGTAGGTCTTCATGAGAAGGTAGCCCTTTTTAGCTCCATTCCAGTGAGAGCGTGGAATTTCTACTAAGCCATATCCTAACAGCAACACAAGCAGAAAGAGGCCCCAGGTATTGGCAGCAGCTATTCCAATAGTCTGAAGCTGACTCCTAAAACAGAAAAAGTGGCCTGGGGTTTCATATGCAGTAAGTCAGGGGTGTCAAACTTGATTTAATTGAGGGACGCATCAAGGTTGTGTTTGCCCTCAGGGATCGGGATGGGTGTGGCCGGGATGGGCGTGGTCAGCTCAACGTCACTCGTGTCGGGGCACCTGTGATGACTCAAGCAAACTACCAGGTAAAACAGGCTCCTGAGCTCCATTTTCACCTGTGACAGCCTCCTGCAACCCTCTGCCAGCGAAAATGGAGCTCAGGAATGCTGCCCGTGGTCCTCCTGAGCTCCATTTTTGCTGGCAGAGGCAGTGCGGGCCAGTCCTTCACTGTTTCCAGGGCAGCTCCACCGGCCAAATCTAAGCACCCCACGGGCCAAATCTGGCCTCCGGGCCTTGAGTTTGAAACCCCTGCAATAAGTACTAAAGATTTTAAACTACTGTTATATAAAATCCTTGAGAAAATCTACTTATATGGCTGCTAAGAGTCAATACCATGTTGATGGCCCATAATCAATCCATTAAATATTTTTTATCAGGAAAATATTAAATTCTTTTTCTATCATGCTTATTATTTGACTAATGATTCCTTTTCCAGAGTGTAGTTTAATACATGGTTGATGTATTAAGCACAATAATTTGCTATATCCAAGAGGTTTATATGAATTTTGATATTATGTAAAACATTCTGAGTATGAAACAGGTGTTTTGACTTCACTGAAGTGTTCTAATGCTGTTACACCAAAACCAGAAGTGTTATAAACTGGAGCGAACGTTTATAGTAGGAATAACCTTGGAAGACTCTTGGTAAGAGCAAATTGCTGTTTCAGATTTAAAATGGAGTGCTTGCAAACATTTTAAACATGACAGGCACACCTGTTTTTCCCAGAGAAAGCATTGCTTACTGAGTCAGTGAAGCAACTAGTGTTGTTGGCTTACATTCTCAGGACAAACTGAGTTATTCAGCCAAGGTTGAAACTAAAGGTTGAACTCTTGCAGCATCTAGTCATGACCAATAACAACAGATTTCCAATACATTACAAATCCATTAAATAAATAATTAATAATTAATATGAAAGAAGCAAGTTGTTTCTACCAATAAAGAATACACTGGTACATCATTTTAGTCCCTGTTAGAAATAGCCTCACTGAGAATGGAAGCAATTAAGTTAAGACCAGCCTAGTAAAGGTACTCATCTAATTGGGACAACCTGTAAACAAAGCTTTCCCTCTGAATGTTTAGCAGGGCAAGCTTTGAACTCAATCCTATACGCTTAACTAGTGTGAGGTAAAGGTGTCCCTGCGGGTTTTACTCTGATCGTACTAATTGTGACTGACTTTAGGGGTTGGTGGTCATCTCTGTTTCTTAAGCCAAAAGCCAGCATTGTCTGGAGATATTTCGGTGGTTATGAGGCCGGCATGAGATCACGCCATAGCACATAGCATACGGAGATACACAGAACACTGTTGTCCTCCTGCATGCGGTACCTATGAGCCACGGTGGTGCAGTGGTTAGAGTGCAGTACTGCAGGCTACTTCTGCTGACTGCCAGCTGCCTGCAATTCAAATCTCACCAGGCTCAAGGTTGACTCAGCCTTCCATCCTTTCAAGGTGGGTAATGAGGATCCAAATTGTTGGGGACAACATGCTGACTCTGTAAACCGCTTAGAGAGGGCTGTAAAGCACTGAGAAGCAGTATATAAGTCTAAGTGCTATTGCTATTCATCGACTGTACTTACATTTGCATGCTTTCTAATTGCTAAGTTGGCAGGAGCTGGAACAAGTAACAGGAGCTCACTCCATCTTTGGCATTCAGGTCTTGAAAGTTCTAGACCTTTAATGATCTAAGACTCAGCGTCCTAACTACTGAGCCACTGCATCCCTTAACTAGTATCAGGCAAAAGTCTTATTGGATCAGTGACGCTCCATATACTTTCATCCACAAAAAAACCCTAAGGGAAATAAAAATTACCTGCAACTAGGTATGAAATTAAAAATCAAATCTTAAAATCACATACAACATCATAGTTTGTAGGAAATTTGGCCACAAGTTATATTAATTTTATTCTGTTTTTAATTTGTATATAATGTGTTTTTTAAATTGGCTGTTAACCGCCCTGAGTCCTTCGGGAGAAGGGCGGGATATAAATACGATTAATAAATAAATAAATAAATAAATAGTTCTAAGCTCTATCTCTTCCAATCACTAACAATCTAAACATGCAACATACTAATATACTAAAGACTTAGCAATATCACCTACCATTGCAAGCTGATGTTTGGATTTATAGCTACATACATCAAGAATGCCCCAAAAATCAAGAGGTACGTTCCATAATATATGGCATTTTCAATTAACGCTGTTTTAATCTTCCCGGTAATGGAAAAACCTCCTGATCTAGCGTAGGACTGCATAAAGGGTAACAGAATCCTAGGAATGGAGAGCAAAATGAATAGCAAAAGTTTCATCTTTTTTCCTTGGTTAGAAGTAAATACTTGGCACTTATACACATACCAATAGTCCTACATTTTAGAAAAATTGGCATATTTCTGAAACATCCTATTCCAAGACCCAAGGAATAAATCAAAAAGAAGGAAGCTGTTACTTTACAGAACTGATTTCGGAATTGTAGCACTGGCATGTAAAGTAAATCTACCATTGGCAGCAGGTACCAAGTTCATATTTTGTCACCATCTGCGACAAAAAAGTATATCCAACTGACTCAGTGAACTTTATAACAAAGTCAAGTTCCATCTTCAGTTTAGTTTCTCCGATGGCTTAAATAAGATTATTTCAATTGGCTAGAATAGAGAGAACTGTCTTAAAAACGTAAAGAAGTTTGATACTTCCCGGTGGGCAAACTTGTCTTTCAATTAAAATGTCCCAAAGTTTTCACATTAATGATGAACATTCAAGTGATAAGATATGCAAACACACACACACACACTGTTATTCCTTTGAACATTTTACTTTAGGCTGTTTCAAGCATTCCAGAAATTTCCACAATACTTACCATGTTAAAAACTGGGATGTCCAGTATACAACTCGCCAGAAAATGGGCATAATTCTATCAGGGATATAACTCCATGGTTTGATACATTTGTGTTTACTATAAAGACAATGAGAATTAGCATCTAATGTATGCATGACACAGAAAATACAGCACTGATTTTTCATGTGGAAACAATATTCTAAGAAAGGCTGTATTGCAATGTAAAGTAATAATGAGCCTCTGACAATCTCACATAGCCCAGAGGAGTCCCACAAATTGCAAGAAAAATGAAAAAGGCCTGAATGACTGCTACCTAAAAAGAGAAGATACATTTAGGTAATATGCACTCCTATTATATGTGTGTGTGTGTGTTTCTGTATTCTTTTGAGAGCGGGCATAAGAATTTAATCTTTTAATGTGTGCCAGTCTATTCATAGAAAAAAATGACAATAAAGCTTATTTTATTTTAATTACATATAGTACAGATAGTTCTCATTTAACAACTGCAGTTACAAAAGTGATGAAAAAGTAGCTTTATGACCAATCCTCACATTTACAAACTTTGTAGGTCTATAAAGAAATGGAAAGTTGAAGAAAGATCACAAGCACAGTTGTGTTCTCACTTAGCAACCACTTTGCTTAACCTCTGAGTTGAGATAGCGAAGAAGACAGCAAAGGCCAGCTGGAGTAGTAGAGTGCAAGGAAGCAAGGGCAACTGTGGCTGGGACTTTGCATCATGTTGCTGGCCTGGGCTGGCCTGGGACAGCTGGGGACTCCCAGGACAGCTGTGACTTGGTACTGCATCTCAAGGGCTTCTTGCAGTCCCAGAACTGTAGCGCTCCAAAAAAAGCCCTGAATTGGAGTGCTACAGTTCTGGGACTGCAAGAAGCCCTTGAGCTGCAGTACCAAGTCACAGCTCAAGAACAGCTTCAGAAGAAGCTCTAGAACAGGGGTGTCAAACTCAAGGCCTGTGGACCAGATCCAGCCTGCGGGGTGCTTAGATCTGGCCCACGGGGCTGCCCTGGAAACAGCAAAGGACTGGCTCGTGGTGCGGGTTCCCCCCATGTTTTCACTGGCAGAGGTCAAACACAACCCTGATGTGGCCCTCAATGAAATCCAGTTTGACACCCCTGTTGTAGAAGCTGCTTGCAAGGCAGAGCATGGTGGGGGGTGGGGGCAGGGGAATAGGAGTTGAGAGAGCTGAAGAAGAGGCAGTTTCTTAACTTGGAGGAACTGAGGCTCGGGGCTGGATTGGACCAAACCAAGAATAGCTTGGATTGTGGTGGATCCTTGGGTAACCACCGTGGGGTTCAGTTAACAATGGCAACGGAGTGCTGGGATTACCATTGCTCATTGCTAATGTTGCACTTTATGACTGCATTGTTAGTGACTGAAACCACAATCCCAATTACTTTTGTAACTCGAGGACTACATAAATTATAGAATTATAAAACAGAGCTCATTACATTATTCAACATCGTAGGATCAAACACGCAGATTAAATTGATTACCCCAAGTAATTAGAAGGCTCAGAATATGAACTCATTCAATCCTCAGGCCCAAATTGAAATGTTTACCATTCGAGTTACTAATTATAGTATAAATTGGATTATTTAGCCAAAGTAATAGTCATAACATGACTCATAAAAAGCATCACCAATGAAGTGATGCAATATAAACTGGCTTGAATGTTGTGCCCTTTGGCTTAGAACTATGACTGCTTCTCTTTATAATCCCATCTGTCTCATTCATTGTGAATGAGACTGCTGATCTGTTTCTGTTGTTGAGACATTTGTTAAGTGAGTTTTGCCCCATTTTACAATCTTTCTTGCCTCGGTTGTCAAGTGAATCACTGCAGTTGACAAATTAGTAACCTGGTTGTTAAGTGAATCTGGCTTCCCCACTGATTTTGCTTGTCAGAAAGTCGGAGAAGGCGATTACATGACCTTGGGACACAGCAAAAGTCATAAATATGAACCAATTGCCAAGCATCTGAATTTTGATCACATGATCACGGGGGATGCTGCAAAGGTCATAACTGTGAAAAACAGTCATGTAACTTTTTTCAGTGTCATAATTTTGAACAGTGATTAAATGAACTGTTGTAAGTCAAGGACTACCTGTACAAAGTTACGTAATAATAAAAATTAAAAAAATTAAATTAATTAAATTAAAAAAATATTACATCTTTCAGCCAAATTACACCACCTTTAATTAGTTACTGAGGATTTCACATTTTCTTTTTTTTAAGGAAAATGCCTTTGTTAACCAGCATGCATATAAATATTATGACTAGTTATGAAGCAATTACATTCAAGACTTAGGTCTGCATTTTAATTGGAATTATTTATAATATTACTTTCACACTGGAATACATTCAGTATCTATAACTTTAAAAATCTGAACTTCGTTTTCTTTAGCTGCAAATTTTTCTATGCACGTGGAAGAAAAATCACATCTAAATGTCTAAGGGTCATGATTCTGGGCCTGATCCAGCATAACTTTTTTACTATTATTTTTTTAATACTTTTCACATTCTCATGACATTTTCTCATTTTTGTTAAAAGAGCGATTTCTTCTTGCCCTGCCAATGTTACGAGGTTGTCAAGAAATTTTCAGATCAAAAAAGAAATTAATTTTTATATGCCTTGGTACCTCTGAGTGGGATTAGTGTCTTGGTGTTGCACTGCTGATCCACTGTTGGTAGGATTCGTGTGTGACTCGTTTATATCAAGCTTACACCGATTGTATATAGTCTAGAAAACAAAAAGTCAGCAATTGGACACAAGTAAAATAAGAGTTATAAAGACACTGGCCTACTCTATTCATCAAATACATCAGCTTCCCAAACTGAAAAGCCCCAGTTTTGCTATGTTGATCTGTGTCAACCATCCTTTCCTTTAGCAGCTCGTTGAGAAATCTAGAGAATGTATCCTTACTGTATGTTTGTTGATTTCAAGAAAATGCATAATAAAGTGAATAGGCTCAAATTATTGATTTTATATTAGATATTAGATATCTGATGTAATTCTTGAAAATAAATTATTGCAATAAAACAACAGAAAATCCTTATTTGCTAATCCTATGGAAAATTATAATAAAATCCTATTAAAATGGAGAAAATAAATATGAAAGTTCTTACCGTAGTGACATCTAAAGGCAGTATAAAGACTATGAGAAAACAAAGATACCAAGCTAATAGTGTTGCAACAATTACAAGTTTGTGCTGCTTTTTGAAGTCACCATATCGATGTAGTATGATTAATGCCAAAAAGAAGACGACAACTATCTCAATGCCCAAAGCTGCACCACTCATTATTGTTCACTGATTCCAACCAGCATGTATTGGTTCATAAGAGGATTACATCTATAATAAACAGCAAAAAACAATGACTAGAATAGAATAGAATAGAATAGGGCTTACAATAAACATTTAATATTCAGCTGAAAAGATTAAAAAAACCACATTGTCTACCACATTGGACTCTGCTCCATGCCATTGGACTTCAGTGTATTTTAATAGCTACAGAACAAAAGCACTGATCTAAATGCTACTTCAGTTCCTGAGTAACCTCTGTCTCTCTTCTACAAATGGGTATTGGTCCTGCTGCCTGAGGTTGATGGGAGTATAGTAACAGTGTAGTAAATCTGGAGTTGTGGAAAGTTGTGGCTGCTTTAGAGAACACAATAGAAGAATGTGAACATCACAGACCTTTCAAATGATTTGAGTTTCTGTCCCTATTTTGTCTCCCTGCTCCTCTGAGCCAGTTTAGATTGTTTTTCTTGCTTGTTTTTTTTAAGCTATTGTATTATTGATTTGTGCTATGACTGTTTTGGATGATATTATGTCAGCCCTTTTGAGTCATATTGTGGCAGAAAGGTAGAACATATTTTAAAAAATAAATGAGTTCTGGAATGACTAACTGTTAATTTTATGCTTCATTATTTCATTTGTCAGCTCTTATGAAGTCATTGAAAATGAACTTCAAACCATGATCGCATAAGTAGTACATATTGCTGTTATAACATATTACTGTTGTAAACAGAGATGAGAACAAAAATTAAAACCTGACAGCAAACTTTTATACTGTAATTTTTACTACACAGGTACTGAGAAAAAGCTAACTATTAAAAACTTCCACCAGAATATCTTAATGATTTTAAACTGTTGTTAAATCTGTAAGTAACTAGGGGAAAAAGCTTAAGCAACTACTGGGCTAAAAAGCACAGGAACCTATCAAAAGCAGTAAGATAAAACCTTAAGCAAACACTTCACACCATATCTCTAAACTTGTCTTCCCTACAATTTCTGTGAAAAACAAGATTAACATGTCAAAATGAAGCTGTAAATTCCACTGGATTCAAGTTGGCAATTTAAAGAGAGCCAAGTATGCATTTTGCATTCATTTCCCTTTGCACTTGCAAACTTGCCTTTCAGAAATTGATCTGAAGTTTCCCTGCTTTGGAATGAACTTTTTAAAAGCAGTGCTGCTAAT
Source organism: Ahaetulla prasina (assembly GCF_028640845.1). Lineage (NCBI taxonomy): Eukaryota > Metazoa > Chordata > Lepidosauria > Squamata > Colubridae > Ahaetulla > Ahaetulla prasina. Next base: position 279,867,106 of record NC_080540.1, on the reverse strand, counting down.
TTTGTACAGGAATCAATCACCGTTCTAATTCAGGCACATTTATCCTTAAAGTGGTACCTTGGTACTCAACTGCTTTGAAATCATCGAATTTGGTACTCAATGCACTTCGATGTGAAAATTTGGTCCGAGTACTCGTCTGTTACTCAACATACAAGTTTGTCAGTGGTGGCTGCCTTGTGACTCACTATATTATTCCTTGTGGGGAAAAATTGTTTGGTACTTATGGTTTTTGGTACTCATCACACTTCCTAGAACCAATTAACAATGAGTATTAAGGTACCACTTTATTTTGTCCTTTATCTGATATATTCTTCATGTATGAATACATATACATATATATGACTCCCACCACCCCACCTAAAACACAAAGTGCTGCAGTACTGAATTCTAGCACTTCTTTCATCTTAACACTGGAGGACAGAAATAAGCAACAACTTGCAAGTAAGAGTTTCTACCAACATGCACTAGCAAAGGCAATACCAGAATATATACATATCCAATGATAATTATTCACATTCATGTCCTACTTTTATTTAGCATGCTTCTATATCCGGTTTAAGCAAGCCAAAAAGATAAAAATAAAAATTGGAGCAGAGAATCCCACAGAGCCGGCTGCCCAGTTTTAAAGACTTTAAAGCACCCATCCTGTTAAGAGTATTTTTTTTAAAAAATCCCTTTGATGGGGACTGTAGTCCAATACACAACAAGGGGCTGAGTCGGGGAAAGCCAGCCTGAGAGGGCCGAAGAAAAGAAAGCTATTTGTGGGGAAGGACGAAGCTGCGGATGATGGGAACTGTAGTCCAATACGGGCTGCGGGTGATGGGAACCGTAGTCCAATACATAACAGGGGGCCGAGTCCGGGGGTGGGGGTGGGTGGGAAGTCGGCCTGAGAGGGCCGAAGAGAAAAAGGCTAAGCAATGGGGGGAGGTCGGGGCTGCGGGTGATGGGAACTGTAGTCCAATGAGGGCTGCGGATGATGGGAAATGTAATCCAATACCCAACAGTCGGGGAAGGCCGGCCTGAGAGGGCCGAAGAGAAGAAAGCTAACCAGTGGCCGAAGGACGGGACTCCGTGTGGCCTTACCCGACAGAGACGGGGCTGGGCACTCCCCGGTCGCATCCTCTGGCGGTCCCCGCTCCTCGCCGGGTTACTGCTGGGCCCCGAACCAAGGACTACGGGCTTTCCGTTCAGCAAGAATCTTTCCCGAGGCTTCTCCCGGGGACTCCCGGCTGCCTACTCCTCAGGCGGAGGAAGTCCGGCTCTCCGCAGGAAGGAACCGAGCCGGCCACCAGCTGAGCCGCAGACGCCTCTGACATTTCCGGCTCCGTTTGTCCCTCAGGCGCGAAAGGAAGCCTGGGAAAACATATCCACGTTGCCGAAACCGACCACAACTTCGACGTCACTTCCTTCACAAAGGTGGTGGTGGGACTACAGTACCCAAGATACATCGCGTTTTGCTTTCGCGCTTGCCCCGTCGCTTTACGGGTGGACTACAGTACCCAGGAGGCATTGCGAAAGCCAACCTTCCTTTGTTTTAGCTGGCTGATCGAAGATAAGTTAAATTAAGTCAGGGACGGTTCGCGGTGGAAGAAATCTAACGATGGGGTGGGAAAAGGTCTCGACACAGAGAACGTACATTGTGACTGCATCATTGATCAACTTTTTGCAATTATTAATAGAATAGAATAGATTTTTTTGTTGGCCAAGTGTGATTGGACACACAAGGAATTTGTCTTTGGTGCATAGGCTCTCAATGTACATAAAGAGACAAGATACATCCGTCAAGAATCATAAGGTACAACACTTGATGATAGTCATAGGGTACGAATCTCTGATCTATGCAACTGTAAACGACGCTATAGAGCACTGCACATCAGAAGAACTAGACACAAGAACAGTTTTTTCCCGAACGCCATCACTCTGCTAAATAAATACTTCCCTCAACACTGTCAAACTATTTACTAAATCTGCACTATTAAACTTCTCATCATACCCATCTCCTTCCATTTATGACTGTAACTTTGTTGCTTGTATCCATACGATTTATACTGATATTGTTTCCTTATTGCTTAATTGTAGCCTATGACTATTATTAAGTGTTGAAAGTGTTGTACTTTGATGAAGGTATCTTTTCTTTTTTTCTTTTTTTAAAAATCTTTTTAAATTCCTTGTGTGTCCAATCACACTTGGCCAATAAAAAAATTCAATTCAATTCAATTCAATTCAATGGTATCTTTTCTTTTATGTGCACTGAGAGCATATGCACCAAGACAAATTCCTTGTGTTTCCAACCACGCTTGGCCAATAAAAAATTCTATTCTTTCTATTCTATTCTAAAGCGCTACACAAATCCAACTGCGATTGCTAGGAAAGTTGCAATCCTATACCCACGTGGGATCGTCCTGGTTTATGATTCAGTTGACAAGCCTAACATTGCACCGTTGAGGTTTGATTTTTTTTCCCCAAGCTTGGCAACATCTTAAAAGTTTACATCGGCTTAAGTGCTTTCCATAAAGCGCAGCACTGATTGCTGACTTTTTATTTGCAGTGAATAGATATTTTATAGACGCTGCATTTTATAGAACTTACGCATTTATTACAAATAATTGTCTCCCAGATCGCACTTTCCCGGAACTGGAAACGATTGCTCTGAATAATATTTATTGACGTTGCTTCCAATTAATCTAAAGAAGACGTCGCCGTGGACTGCTACAGGACTGTGCGCGAGAACTGTTCCCACTTACAAAGAACTAACTACAACTCCCGAGAGCCACCGCGAGGTCTAGGAGAACGTTAGCCCGGGCGGCTCGAGCGCGCGAGGTTCTTTTTGCTGGGTTTCCGGGGCTGCGGCAAATTTAACTAGATCAACAAAGCCGAGCAAGGCAAGGCGCGGGAAAGCGAAAGCCGAAGGATCGGAGATCCCCGTTCTTCATGCATCATCTTTTTGAGCATCATGCACAGGTAAAGATAAATGGATGCAGCTGGGTAGGCGGATGCGAAGCCAAGATTAGGAGCGGCGGGATTGGCTTTGCGCGCCTTGTTTGCGGGTCGTTTGGTGTTTGGGCTAAATGCTGTGCCATTCACCAACCGGGCATGTACTTTTCAGATTATAACTGCAGATCTGTTTACTGCAGAGGATCCTCAAAGATTATGCATAATAAATATTTGCATGGTAAGTGTAAAGAAGTTAGGAAAGTTGGGGTACTACTGGCGCATTCTCCATATGCACAGTTGGCACAGGTGGATAGGCGTTGCTAGCACATGGATTTGAACAATGCCGGAACAAACGTGTCCAGGTGTGCATATGGACTGAATACGGGGTCTCTCTTGGTCTTTGAATCCAGTTGAAAATATACATACCGATGGGAAATGGTCTCATAGTATTGCAACGGTGTTGCTAAACTGTATTTGGAAATGCTATATTTGAATGAAGAAATACTGTATACCAAAGGTTGCATCGATGTATAATGATGCTACGTGTCCATTTATATATTTTCAAAGGTTCCATTGAGTGCAACCACATCAACTTGTCCATTGATATTCTTGTAAACAGGAATGGCATCCTCTGGTTCTCTATATAGGTAGTTTTCCAGTTACAATCACAATTGAATGCAAAATTTCTATTGCTAAGCAAGACAGTTCTTAAGTGAATTTTGCCCCATTTTGCAACTTTTTTTACGTGAATCACTGTAGTTGTTAAGTTAGAAAGATGGTTGTTAAGTGAATCTGGCTTCCCCCCCCCCCCCACTTTGTTTATCAGGAGGCTGCAAAAGGTGATCACATGACCCCAGGACACTGCAACTGTTATAAATATGAATGGGTTGCCAAGCATCTGAATTTTGATCACATGACCATGGAGATGCTGCAGTGGTCTTAAGAGTGAAAAACAGTCATAGGTCTTTTTTCAGTGCCCTTATAACTTTGAATGGTGACTAAATGAATAGATGGAAGCCAAAGACTGTTTCTTGTCTTCTGTTGAAACAGGGTGATTTATTCTTCCATGCAGGACTTCCATCCATCCAAACAGTATCTGATGATAATTATAACAAGCTGTCAGTCTCCCAATCCAGTATATCTTTTACTTTCTATCTGTTCTGTTCTGTTCCGTTCCGTTCCGTTCCGTTCCGTTCTGTTATAGAATAGAATAGAATAGAACAGAATAGAATAGAATAGAATAGAATAGAATTTTTTATTGGCCAAGTGTGATTGGACACACAAGGAATTTGTCTTGGTGCATGTGCTCTCAGTGTACATAAAAGAAAAGATATGTATTATATATTCTATTCTACTCTACTCTATTCTATTCAGCTACTATAAGTCTATTTATCTAGCTAAATCTCCTTGGCTTAATTCATCCATCACACAACAAGCCCCCAAAGCCACAATTATTTTGATTTACTCATATTGTTAAATAATACATTTCTTTTCTAAGTTATAGTGTTTGACTCCATACAACATGTTGAGTAAAAAATAAATGAAATCAGAACATACGCCAAAAAAGGTACTTGTGACCAGATTCAAAGTTCCAACAGCTGCTCCCACACCGCCAAGAGATCACATTTTGCGTGCTCAGCAACTGGCCTGCATTTGCAACAGTCCACGGTCGTGACTGCAATTTACAACTTTTTTGTTTGTCGGAAACCGGCATTTACTTCCTCTTTCTGGCAATAATCACCCTTTGCAAACAGTGACTTTGCTTGATGACTTCAATGTTTGCTTAATGATGAAGCTGTTTGCGTTAGGACTATGGTGTTTGCTTAATGACAGCTGCAAAAAAAAAATTGGACATGATCATAAGCTGATCTTAATGACCAGAACAACATTTGACTGTAATTCCAGACCCAATGACGGTTGTACATCAAGAACTAGTAGTAATGTATGTAGTCATGTATGAAGGCATCCTAGTCAAGTAAGGAATAAACATATCTGGAACTTTTCACTCTCTTGTTCCATAATAATAATGATTCTGAGTCTTAACTACTTCAATTATTGACATCTGACTACTTTCATATTAGGGCAGTGTTTGTTATACCAACTATGCCAGGGGTCTCCAACCTTGGCAACTTTAAGACTTACGGACTTCAACTCGCAGAATTCCTCAGCCAGCTTTGCTAGCTGAAGAATTCTGGGAGTTGAAGTCCACAAGTCTTAAAGCTGGCAAGGTTGGAGACCCCTGAACTATGCAGTTTTCTGGAAAAGCAGAGCTACTTGCTTTGTGAATTCTTACTACAGGATCTATTCAAGCAGAACACAGTCTCAGCAGGCTAAGTTTCTAGCAAGATCGTCCAAGAGCTTGAGAAGGATTCCATGGATGAGAATCTTCAAGGGGAAAACAACTCAAGAAGCTTGGGAAATTTTGAAAAGTGAGATTATAAAAGCCCAGTCTAGCACAATACCAATGAGGAAGAAAAATAATAGATCTCAAAAGAAACTAGCATGGATGCATAAAGAACTATCTGACAAATTGAAAGACAAAAAGGACACATATAAAAAGTGGAAAGAGGGGCAAATAACTAAAGCAGAATATCAGCAAATAGCCGGAGCCTGTAAAGATGAAGTGAGGAAAGCTAAGGCTCACAATGAACAAAGTCTAGCAACAAAAGTAAAAAATAACAAAAAAAGCTTCTTCCAACATGTTAAAAACAAGAAAAAAGTCAAAGAAACAATTGGCCCATTGCTGGGAGAAAGTGGCAAGAAGGTGACAAGCAACAGGGAGAAAGCAGATCTACTTAACTCATTTTTTGCATCTGTCTTTACACAAAAGGAAAAAACAATCCAACCTATCAAAAACAGCACCACAAAAAACCGATTAGGAACACAAGTTAAAATAGGGGGAAAAATGATAAGTGAACATCTGTCTACCCTAGACGAGTTCAAATCACCAGGACCGGATGGATTACACCCCAGGGTTCTGAAGGAACTGGCAGACGAAATCTCAGAACCACTGAACTATATCTTTCAAAGATCCGGGAGCACAGGGGAACTGCCAAAGGACTGGAAAAGAGCTGATGTAGTTCCCATCTTCAAAAAAAGGGAGGGGGAAACAGATCCAGGACACTACAGACCTATCAGCCTAACCTCAATACCAGGGAAGATTCTGGAAAAGATAATCAAGCACCGAACACCTAGAAGCAAAAAAAATAATAACTAAAAGCCAACATGGGTTTGTCAAAAACAGATCATGCCAGACTAATCTTATTGCATTCTTTGACAAAGTGACAAAATTAGTGGACCAGAGGAATGCTGTCGATATAATTTACTTGTACTTCAGTAAAGCGTTTGATAAAGTAGACCATAACCTACTACTAGATAAAGTAGAAAAATGTGGGTTAGGCAGCACCACCACCAGATGGATTCATAACTGGCTGACCAACCGCACTCAACGTGTAGTCCTCAATGGAACTACATCCACATGGAGGGAAGTATGCAGTGGAGTACCCCAAGGCTCTGTTTTAGGCCCAGTACTCTTCAACATCTTCATTAATGACTTGGATGAGGGGATAGATATGGAACTCATCAAATTTGCAGATGACACCAAGCTGGCAGGAATAGCCAACACTCCAGAAGATAGGCTTAAATTACAGAAAGATCTTGACAGACTTGAACATTGGGCACTATCTAACAAAATGAAATTCAACAGTGAAAAAAGTAAGGTTCTACATTTAGGCCAAAACAACAAAATGCACAGGTACCAGATATGTGGTACCTTGCTCAATAGTAGTAACTGTGAGAGGGATCTTGGAGTCCTAGTGGGCAACCATTTAGATATGAGCCAGCAGGGTGCAGCAGCTGCCAAAAAAGCTAACACAGTTCTGGGCTGCATAAACAGAGGGATAGTATCAAGATCACATGAAGTATTAATACTACTTTATAATGCCTTGGTAAGGCCACACTTGGAATATTGCATCCAGTTTTGGTCGCCACAATGTAAAAAGGATGTTGAGACTCTAGAAAAAGTGCAGAGAAGAGCAACAAAGATGATTAGGGGACTGGAGGCTAAAACATGAAGAATGGTTGCAGGAACTGGGTATGTCTAGTTTAATGAAAAGAAGGACTAGGGGAGACATGATAGCAGTGTTCCAATATCTCAGGGGCTGCCACAAAGAAGAGGGAGTCAAACTATTCTCCAAAGCACCTGAGGGTAGAACAAGAAGCAATGGGTGGAAACTAATCAAGGAGAGAAGCAACTTAGAACTAAGGAGAAATTTCCTGACAGTTAGAACAATTAATCAGTGGAACAACTTGCCTGCAGAAGTTGTAAATGCTCCAACACTGGACATTTTAAAGAAAATGTTGGATAGCCATTTGTCTGAAATGGTGTAGGGTTTTCTGCCTGGGCAGGGGTTTGGACTAGAAGACCTCTAAGGTCCCTTCCAATTCTGAAATTATTATTATTATCATCATCATTATCATCATCATCATCATTTTTGGCATATCCAACTTGCATAACACACACACCCACACACACAAAATCATTCTTCCTATATTGATATGCTTGGCATTTATTGAAATCTTTGAGCAATCCTGTCAGAATAGTACAATCTCTGGCCTCAGCAGTTTTCTGGAGGAGAAGCAACTATTTGTGCCTGTCACATCATTTTTTTAAGGTGTAAATTCTGAGTGGCTCAAAGTTGACTCGGACTTTCATCCTTCATCCTTCCCAAATCGGTAAAATGAGGACCCAGATTGTTGGGGCAATATGCTGACTCTAAATTGTTAGAGAGGGCAGTAAAGAACTGTGAGGCCAGGGGTGAAATGCTACTGGTTCGCTCTGGTTCGGTAGCTAACTATCGGTTCACCTGAACTGGCAGCTTTTTTTTCGGGCGAACTGATAGTAAAAAAAAAAAGCTACCGGTTCAGTCGAACTGGTAGTTAAAAAAAGCTGTCGGTTCAGGCGAACTGATAGTTAGCTACTGGTTCGGTTGAACCGGTAATTAAAAAAGCTACCGGTTCCTGCGAACTGGTATTTCCGATGATCAGCTGTGCCACGTGGTTTAGCCTTGCCAGAAAGCAGGAAATCCTGCTTTCTAGCAAAGCTAAATCACGTGGCACAGCTGACCCCCCCCTCGCTGTTCTACTTACCTTCCCAAGCCTCTTTTTGGTTTTTGCTGTGCATGTGCGCGCACAGTGTACGCTTGGTGCACATGTGCAGTGCACACTTGGTGCGCAGTGCGCATGCATGGCCAGCAGATTGGTAGCAAATCGGTTCAGATTTTACCACTGTGTGAAGCAGTATATAAGTCCAAGTACTATTGCTATTACTACTAAGTCTCGTTCCTGTGTTGGCTGAAGAGCTATTATGGGTTGCATGTAAAATGTGGGGCCTTTGTATCCTTGCAGGAGACATCTTCAGGAAATTCCAGATTTGGGGAGCAACATCACTACAAGTGTCCCATGGACCTGGCATCCCAGCAAGACTTCAGATCTCCTCGCAGGCATGGGAGTGTCTGCTCTTAAACTGGACAGTGAGAACACTCCCCAGGATCTGTTGATGTGTGTGGGTCCACCCACCAAGCGGCAGAAAGTAAGGGAAAGCAAATTTCTGGTTATCCACCAGCCTAGACTGCTTCAAGAGATAGTAGCAGGTAAGACCTTTTCTTCCCCACCCACCCCAAAAAAGCTATTCAAAATTCTACCTTAGGGTGATGATAAAGTTTACATTGATAGCAGTTTTTTAATTATAAAAGCAGGTTGATTTGTTGGATTCAGCTATTATACTTATTATTATATTAGCCTGATTAGGTGGCTCAGTAGCTAAGACACTGAGCTTGTTGATCAGAAAGGTCGGCAGTTAGGCTGTTCGAATCCCTAGTACAGATCTCCTGCATGAGCAGGGGGTTGGACTAGATGACCTCCAAGGTCCCTTCCAACTCTGTTACTGTTACTTAGTTTTCCTTAATCTTGGTTTGTTGTCAAGAAACAGTTGCCTAAAGTAACACAACAGACTTGCTGTAAACCATAATTTGCAAATCAGAATGGCTGAATTCACTCAGCAGGGTATTAGTGCAGGGTATGAAGAGTGAATTTCTTAAACTGGTTGACGACACTTCTTCAAAATTAGATTTATATTAGTCACTATTTGCAGATAAATGTATTTATCAGTTGGGAATATTTAAAAAGGCAAGTTAATTTAGTAATTTAATACCCTGGCTAACATTCAACTGTTCCGTTTTCTGAAAACCATGTTTCATGGTTTCATTCTAGTTTACAGTCCCACTGTATTTACCTTGAAGTGAGTTACATGGAACTCTGTAAACTTTATTGTTGAAAGCTGTTTTGGAGTCTGTTGTATGTGTGTGTTGCTCTGGATTTTTGTTTCAAACCATGTAAGATCCAAAATTAATGATTTGAAGTCAGTGCTTCAATTTGTTTTATGAACAATGTTTGTAGACACTCTAAAATAGATTTTTGAAAACCTGAACCGAGTACAACATTCATAGTGTTAAAACATACTGCTTGAGGATAAATTACTACAGAATCTCAATGTACATAATAAAAACAAATTAAGATTAAGCAGGTCAAGAAAATTGAAACGGTTGTCCCAGTGCTAAAGTAAAACATGGTAGGCACCAGACATTTCTCCCAGCTGTAATTTATTTATTTAGGAGATTTATATTGCCTCCTATTCAGTCGTGGAATTCTAATAATTTAACAACCGGTTCTCTGCCCTAATGGTTTCTTCCAACAACCAGTTCATCAAACTGCTCAGAAAGTTAACAACCGGTTCTCCTGAAGTGGTGCGAACTGGCTGAATCCCACCACTGCCCCTGTTCACACATAGCGACTCAAGGTGGCTTACAAGCATATGAAAACATAATATAAAAAACAATAAAACTAATAAAAGAGAGAATCATATATAATGAAATAAAATAACCCCCTGCCCCGGTGACAGCACACCATACGAGCTATTTAATGGGCTCCATCCCGTTCTGGGTTCCTCAGGCCCACTGGCAGAACCACGTGTTCAGGGCCTTCCAAAAGAGTGAGAGCCATTCTAATCTCTGTGGGAATGATGTTCCAGAGCAGCGGTTCTCAACCTGTGGGTCGCGACCCCGTTGGGCAAATGACGATTTGCCAGGGGTCGCCTAAGACCATCGGAAATATGGGAAGTATACTTGCAAGTCGAAGAATCGCGCTCCAATGGTTGACTCCACAAGCCAGCTGCAGGCTCTTCAAATCGCTAGCCGAATTCGGCTTCAGGCGCGATGAATTAAAAAAGAGAGAAATCTTTGCTCTGATGTCTCCCTCTCAAGCCAGTTGCAATCACTCCCAATCGCTAGCCTAATCTGGCTTCAGGGGCGATAAACTTAATAGGGGAGGAGTCTCCGCTTTAATGTCTCCATCCTGAAGGCAATCGCAAGCAGTTCAGATCGCTAGCCAATACGACTTCAGGCGCGATAAATTAAAAAAAACAGTTTGCTGCTTTTTTTCCCCTTCTGCGGCTGCTGAAGCGCATTTTATGGTTGGGGTCGTCACATCGTGGGGAATTGTATTAAAGGGGTCACAGCACTATAAAGGTTGAGAACCACTGTTCCAGAGAGAGGGCGCCACCATGGAGAAGACCCTTCTTCTGGGTCCCATCAGGTGTATCTCCCTAGTTGTGAACAGATTATTCCTTTTTCACTTCCCTCCTATATCTCATCCAGTCAGGACACCAACAATCTAGTGAGCTTCTTATTATTGTTTTGTGAAATCCGTTAAGACAGAAATGGGCATCATTAATGGTGGTTCAAATTTCTTAGCCATCTTTTTTAATAGTAGAATGACCCACACAACCTCAGATAATTATGTGCCAGGTAAATACTTTGCTGAAAGGAAGAAATACAGTGTTCTTCATGAGTTGGAGACGTCCAGCTGGCTTTCCAAGTGCAAAAGATGCTGAAAAAATTTGGTTATCAGCCAGTGGACCAGTTAAAGCAATTCTCAATCTTGGCCGCTTCAACGTGTGGATTTCAACTTTCAGAATTCCATTCCAGAATGTGGAATTCCACACATCTTTAAGCATCAAGCTTGAGAAACACTCAGTTAAACCTTCATAATCATTCTTTCCTCTCATCCCCAAAAGGTACTGGTATTTCTTGGGATACTTTGCCAGATGAGCTGCTGTTAGGAATCTTTTCCTATCTAAACTTGATCGATTTGCTGAAAGTTTCCCAGGTTTGTCAGAGATGGCATCGCCTTTCGTAAGTGGCTGTCGATTTCTAAATAAAAGTGTACATATACAAAAGCATTTTCCTTTGCACTGTTTGCTGAATTGGTTTCTATTGAGCATTGATATGCTTTGTTAATTTCAGTAGGAATTCAGTGACTTAGGAGTTTCACTTGTCATACGTGAGGCAACAATACACCGCATTCAAAAATAATAGCATGATATTGGGATGGAATTTTAACCGCAAGCTGCGGAGTTGTTGCAATATTTTCCGTCTAAGATCTGAACAGTTTTATCACTTTAGCTCTTTCTCTGTTTTTAAATGAAGTTCTGTGCAGATTTTGCCCAACGCACATAATATTAGTTCACTTTTCATAGTGTCAGTACTTCCTGACACCATTGTTTCCCATAGATGTATAAACATATGCATGTACAGTATGTCAATTTACAACCGCAACTGCGACCAGAACTTGCATTGGTAAGCAAGGTGATTAAGTGAATCGTGGCTGATTTTTACAATTTTTTTATGCATATTGTATAATAATCTTCTTATGACAACCTCAGTTATGCTAATATTCTTGCTTCAATTGCTGTTAAATTAATTCCTCCCCCCCCCCTTTTTTTTTTTAGGCTTGATGAGTCACTCTGGCAAAGTCTTGATCTTGCAGGTAAAAATCTTTTGCCAGGAATGATTGGCCAATTGTTGCCCTTGGGAGTGATCACCTTCCGCTGTCCAAGGTCCTGCATTGGAGCACCTTTGTTTAAAACAAGCAGGTAAACGCTGCACCAAACTGAGACCATACCCTTTATTTTTGCAGTTTCATTCCTGTCTGACTACTAACACGCCGTTGTATGTTTTGCAAAAAGAAAAGAACAATTTTCAAGTGAACTAGGAAACTTTCTCAGCTGACCTATACTTTGGCACTGGACATCAGTGCAATGCAATGTGTAAATAGACAATCTTTTGTCAGAGATGGCATCGCCTTTCGTAAGTGGCTGTCGATTTCTAAATAAAAGTGTACATATACAAAAGCATTTTCCTTTGCACTGTTTGCTGAATTGGTTTCCATTGAGCATTGATATGCTTTGTTAATTTCAGTAGGAATTCAGTGACTTAGGAGTTTCACTTGTCATACGTGAGGCAACAATACACCGCATTCAAAAATAATAGCATGATATTGGGATGGAATTTTAACCGCAAGCTGCGGAGTTGTTGTAATATTTTCCGTCTAAGATCCGAACAGTTTTATCACTTTAGCTCTTTCTCTGTTTTTAAATGAAGTTCTGTGCAGATTTTGCCCAACGCACATAATATTAGTTCACTTTTCATAGTGTCAATACTTCCACCATTGTTTCCCATATATGTATAAACATATGCATGTACAGTATGTCAATTTACAACCGCAACTGCGACCAGAACTTGCATTGGTAAGCAAGGTGATTAAGTGAATCGTGGCTGATTTTTACAATTTTTTTATGCGTATTGTATAATAATCTTATGACAACCTCAGTTATGCTAATATTTTTGCTTCAATTGCTGTTAAATTAATTCCTCCCCCTCCTTTTTTTTAAGGCTTGATGAGTCACTCTGGCAAAGTCTTGATCTTGCAGGTAAAAATCTTTTGCCAGGAATGATTGGCCAATTGTTGCCCTTGGGAGTGATCACCTTCCGCTGTCCAAGGTCCTGCATTGGAGCACCTTTGTTTAAAACAAGCAGGTAAACGCTGCACCAAACTGAGACCATACTCTTTATTTTTGCAGTTTCATTCCTGTCTGACTACTAACACGCCATTGTATGTTTTGCAAAAAGAAAAGAACAATTTTCAAGTGAACTAGGAAACTTTCTCAGCTGACCTAGATTTTGGCACTGGACATCAGTGCAATGCAATGTGTAAATAGACAATCTTTTTTGCCTGAGAGCCAAAAATGTTCACTCTGATAGAGTTGTCTACTGAAAAGAAAGCTGTTGTGATGGGCGTGGTCAGGCACAAAACAAAATAACATTGCGACTATAGACTGATGCTTTGTTTTGGACCATCTAGCCTTCATATATACAGCTAGTCCTCAATTTACGACCATAATTGAGCCTAGAATTATTGGTTGTAAGTCATTGCAGTCATAAATTGGGGCACCCATTGACCAGAAGTAATTTTCAGATTTTTTTTGTGGTGGTCATTAAAAAAATGCCTCGGTTGTTAAGTGGACCCCGTGGTCATTAAGTGAAACCATTCATTTGAATAGGTGTTTTTTTCGTTGGAAACCGGGGAGGGGGGGGGAAATCACAGATCAAAGTCATGTGATTGTGGAACATAAAACTGACTCCCCTGATATGCAATCACATGACAAAGGGAGGGTGGAGCAACCATTTATGACACCTGGGAGGGGGATTCTTTACAGGCCATAAAGCACCCATTCTGTCACCATCGTAACTTTGAACTGTCATAGAATGACTGGTCATTAAGTGAGGACTCCTGAGCTCCGTTTTCAGCTGCCACGGCCTCCTGCAGCCCTCTGCCAGTGAAAATTGAGCTCGGGAAGGCCTCACACAGCCCTCCCAAGCTCCATTTTCACTGCCAGAAGCACTGCAGGCCGGTCCTTCATTGTTTCCAGAGCTGGCCCATGGGCTAGATTTAAGTATCCCGCGGGCCAGATCCGGCCCCCGGGCCTTGAGTTTGACACCCCTGCTTTAAACTACATAATTCAATGATGCTATGATTTTGCTAGTGCTGCGGGGTTTTTTTAAAAATTGTATTCCACTGTTTTCTTCACGCCCTTGCTTGTCTTTTCTCTCTTAGGGCTCTTTGTGTGCAACATCTGGATTTATCAAATTGTACAATAAATGTTATAGATCTAGTGAGTATCCTTGGCAGATGCCAGAGTCTGCAGAATCTCAGCTTAGAAGGTCTCGTACTTTCTTCTGATATTGTTAGGTGAGCGATTAAAAATGTGTTCATTTTTTGATGCTGACTTCAAGAAGAAAAAGTTGTAACAAATCCTTGACAAAAGTCCTTGCTCGGCTCGCAGACCCGGAGTTCATGTGTTGGAGGAACCTCATTGTTTTGATTGCTATGATTGTATTTCTATAGGCCAGCAAGCGTGTGCGCACGCAGAGCTCCATTTGCTCAAACGCGTGTGTGCTTACCCACTACTCACACAGTGAGGAGGCGTACTCACCGGCCGTTTCCATGGCCTGGCTGCAGACCCCTCACGGTTTATTTATTTATTTATTTATTTATTGTTTATATTTATATACCGCCCTATCTCCCAAAGGACTCAGGGCGGTTTACAGGCATTTAAAAGCAATAAATACAATCTAAAAACAATTAAAAAACTTGTTCAAAAGCCTAATAATTAAAAATATAAAAAATTAAAACCCAAGTTAAAACCCACAAACTAAAATCTAACTCAGTCCTGCGCAGTTAAATAGGTATGTTTTAAGCTCGCGGCGGAAGGTCCGAAGCTCCGGAACCTGACGAAGTCCTGGCGGCAGTTCATTCCAGAGGTGGGAGCCCCCACAGAGAAGGCCCTTCCCCTGGGCGCCGCCAGACGACATTGCCTCGCTGACGGCACCCTGAGGAGTCCCTCTCTGTGAGAGCGCACGGGTCGGTGAGAGGTATTCGGTAGCAGTAGGCGGTCCCGTAGATAACCCGGTCCTATGCCATGGAGCGCTTTAAAGGTGGTCACCAAAACCTTGAAGCGCACCGGAAGGCCACAGGTAGCCAGTGCAGTCTCGCAGGATGGGTGTTATAGGGGAGCCACGAGGGCCTCCCTCTATCACCCGCGGAGCCGCATTCTGGACTAACTGCAGCCTCCGGATGCCCTTCAAGGGGAGCCCCATGTAGAGAGCATTGCAGTAATCCAGGCGAGGCGTCACGAGTGCGTGGGTGACTGTGCACAGGGCATCTCGGTCCAGAAAGGGGCGCAACTGGCGCACCAGGCGAACCTGGTAAACGCTCTCCTGGAGCGGCCGTCAAATGATCTTCCAAAGACAGCCGTTCGTCAGGAGGGCGCCTAAGTTGCGCACCCTCCATCGGGGCCAATGACTCGCCACCGATGGTCAGCCGCGGATTTAGCTGACTGTACCGGGATGCCGCATCCACAGCCACTCTGTCTTGGAGGGATTGAGCTTGAGCCTGTTTCTCCCATCCAGACCCGTACAGCCTCCAGACACGGGACAGCACTTGATAACCGTTGGGGTGGTCCGCGTGAAAGGTACAGCTGGGTGTCATCCGATACAGCTGATACCTCACGCCGAAACCACTGATGATCTCACCCAGCGGCTTCATGTAGATGTTAAACAGAAGGGGCGAGAGGATCGACCCCTGCGGCACCCCACAAGTGAGGCGCCTCGGAGCCGACCTCTGCCCCCCTGTCAACACCGACTGCGACCGGTCGGAGAGATAGGAGGAGAACCACCGATAAACTAATGGGCCGTGGCCAACAGGTTAGGGACCCCTGCTTTATCATGCTTTGTTGTGTTTTTGTTTTAAATTGTATTTTGGATGTTGTAAGTTTCCCAAAGTGTTTGGAAGTGGGCTAGTTATTATAAATAATAATGATAACAACGTAAGGTGGAGGTATGCTAGAGGCAGGCTCAAAAGCATTGCAGATTTACAGAACTATTGAAGATCCTGTGCCCTTCAGCTGTAGATCACAGGAAGTATTGTGTTTACCTTCTCATTAGTTGATTTCTTTCCCCTTTGTATCAGTGATAAAAAAATGTAAGAAATTATTATTATTATTATTATTTATTAAATTTCTAGACCGCCCTTCTCCCGAAGGACTCAGGGCGGTGTACAGCCAGGCTAAAAACATACATAATATACAATTTAAAAACTAAATTAAGAAACTTATTACACAACTGGCCGAGAAATTAAAATATTTAAAATCTAAAAACCCCAATTTAAAACATAAATAGAATTTAAAATTTAAAAACTAAACAGTTTAAAAAGTTTAAGTTAGCCCCGCGCGAATAAACAAATATGTTTTCAATTCGCGGCAAAAGGTCCGAAGGTCAGGTATTTGGCGTAGACCAGGGGGAAGTTCATTCCAAAGAGTAGAGAAGAGAAGCCGACATTGTTTGGCGGACGGCACCCTGAGAAGTCCCTCTCTGTGAGAGCGTACGGGACGGTGGGAGGCATGAGGTAACAGCAGGCGGTCCCGTAATAAAATGGTCCCCAGCTCATTTAAATAATTTTGCATACAGGTAGTCCTTGCTTAACAACCTCAATTGGGACTGCCAACTCTTTATGACCAAGGGACATGGTTGTTAAATCGGACATCATGTGACCACGACTTGTGAGCTTACTGCCGGTTTCTCCATTGACTCTTGTTGGAAACTGGTTGTCTAGTGCAGAGGTCTCTAACCTTGGCAACTTTAAGCCTGGCGGACTTCAACTCCCAGAATTCCCCAGCCAACAAAACTAAGCAGCCCTGGAGTAATCTCAAAAAAGGGGGTGCTCCCAGCCCTCCCCCCCAAATCTCAGCAGGGGTGCAGCTACAAGCCCTGAGCCCCTTTGTTCTGCAAAGCTGGCTGGGGGATTCTGGGAGTTGAAGTCCGCCAGGCTTAAAGTTGCCAAGGTTGGAGACCTCTGGTCTAGTGTGCAAATGGCAATCACACAGCTGGGTGATGCTGCAATTGTAAATGCCTACCAGTTACTCCCAAATCTTAATCACATGACTGCGGGACTGTTGTGACACGCAAGGTCAGGTCATAAAATTACTTTTTCAGGTCCACCGTTACTTCACACAGTCATTAAACAAGGACGTCATTAAGCAAGGACTATCTGTTCTCATCTTCTGTTCTGTAGCCTGTGCCAAAAGAGCTTTATGGAATCCTTTCTTCTACCTCCATTACTTCCTTTTCCTTCTCTGTAGAATTGATCTGTCCATTCATCAACTTCATAAACTTTTTAGTAGTAGATCAATAATAACTGATTAATCAAGAAGCAATATTTTAAACATTTCTTTTTATTTTGAAGGTAAGAACATAAAAGGCAGTGAATGAAAAACAATCTTATACCTGACTTTCTGCTTTTTCATTCAGCGAGAGAATTTAAGATAATGTCTGCCTGCCTGAATTATATTACTTTTATTGACATGAAGATGCATGTAGGTTCAGTCAGTTGAGTAACTGAACTTCTAACTACCGTATTTTTCAGAGTATAAGACACACCTTTTTCACCCCCTAAAAGGGGGTGAAAAGTTGGGTGCGTCTTATACACCGAATGTAGCCCCGCCCACCCACTGGCCCCCACCCTTTGGCCCCTGCCTCCCAGCAATTTACCTCCTTGCAAGAAGAAACAGCTCATTTCAGCACAGCCTAATTAGCACAAGTTGATTGTCTGTTGGATCTGCCTCCTGACTCTCAGCTGTTTCAGGCTGCAGGGTTTGTCATTGCTATTGCTGCGTGGGCCTCTGCTGCTTGCTGCAAGGAGGTAAATTTTGTGCTAATCAAGCTATGCTGAAAATGAAAATGAAAGTAAAGCAGGCTGTTTGCTGTTTGCTGCAACAAGGCAAAATTGCTGGGAGGCAGAGGCAGATTTCTTTTTCTTGTTTTCCTCACCAAAAGTAGGTGTATGTTATAGTCCGGAGCATCTTATACTCCGAAAAATATGGTAAATTGATCTTGGGAATCCTTCATAATTGCCTCATGTTTAAAAACTCAGACTAAATCTGGTTTGGTGTTTCCTTGTAATACATAACTTCTTTCTCCCTCGCTCCTTGCTTAGGGTATAAGTCTTTGCTCAGTTTTTTGATCCCTTTGCTTTATAACATTGGTGTTGATTTTGAAGCTGTAGGATTTTTAGAATTATTTTTGTGATTTGTATTTTATTTCAGCTCTCTAGATGTTTCCTTCGCCACTGCTTCCATGTAAAGCAGAGGTCCCCAACCCCTGGTCTGCACAGCGGTTCCGGTCCGTGGCCATTGGGAACCGTGGCCTATTGCCAAGTGACGGGCAAGCACACAAAGCTTCATTTGCATATGCACGAGAGCTAGATTGTGTGTGTAAAACCATTGCCCCCTCCCCCACTGCTACCAACTATGCTGCTGCTGCCACCAGTCCATTGGAGGTTGGGGACCACTGATATAAAGGGCACGGATAAAATCTCATTCTTCTTCCCAACAGCTGTTCTATTTTATTAATTCTAGGAACTGCTTTATTTTGCGAAGAGCAGTATATACATTAAATAAATATTCAGCAAATTCATAACTAGTTTGGTGCATTAGAAATAGTTTGGGTACCTTCGGACTGTCTTGCAGTTCTGTCTTCTTATGATCGAACAAGATCAGTTTAGTAATATTTGAACACTCCAGTCTTTTCTTTCTCTTTTTAGAAGTATAGCACAAAACCCCAACTTGGTCCGACTAAACTTATCTGGATGTTCTGGATTCTCTGCAGATACGGTGGAAGTGTTGTTGAAAAGCTGTCCAAGGTAATATGACTTACTTGAGAGATTACATTGAATTTAGCACTAGTGTTAAATATTCTAAATGGGATTTGTTGATGGAAACTCTTAATAATAATCCAGAGTTCAAATTAGAGGGATACGTTGCTGTGGGGTTGAGTGGTCATCAAGGCAATCACACGCTGAGTTGTGCACAGGTGCAAGAAACTCATAAATAAAATACAAAACAAAAAATACTTTGGAATAAAAAGAAAGGCACAGGTAGCTAAGTGTGGATGATGTGTAAGGGAGGCCACAGATTGAGTTGTATCATTTTTACACCATGGTACCAAATGGGATGGCTGTGGAATTTCCTCTAGGACAGAGGTCTTCAAACTTGGCAGCTTTAAGACTTGTGGACTTCAACTCCCAGAATTCTGGGAGTTGAAGTCCACAAGTCTTAAAGCTTCCAAGTTTGAGGACCTCGGCTCTAGGATATTTGCCAATTTTTTCTTTTTCTGCAGACCTGGTGCTGCTTACACTCTTGGTCAAAGGATTCCCAAAACCCCACAATAGAATTCAGGGACAGTAGAACTAAAATATTTTAAAATCCATCACAGCCCAGTTATGCTAGAAGAAATACTGTTACGGAGAACAACAGATTTTATACCTAAGAACTGGGTTCACATATCTTGCTAATCTGTAGTATTTGTTTGAATTTAGTTTAGCATGTTAATTTGAACCCAGTTGTCGTAGGATGCAGCCACAATTCAGTGCAGTTAGTGAAGCCAGCATTCTGGTTTAACAAACCTACATTAAACTATGGCTCAGCACGGTGAGTGAAATTAATGTATTGTGTGATTGATTTTTCTTTTTCAGTTCTGAATTAATTGGCCTTCAGTGCCATAATGTTTTGTTGCATAAAAAAATTAAATAAAGGTTTAACATTGTATGTTTGAATTTCAAATTAGACGTGTTTTACAGTTGTATTTTTATACAATTTCTAGATATTTTGATGCTTTCAAAACTCAGTTGATACGTATTAATCGCATTTGTATCTCATGAGAGGTGATTTTGGGAGGCATACTATAATTGGTAGATAATTTTTAGAATGTATTCCTTCTCAATTTCTACGCAGGTTAAAAGAATTGAATTTAGGCTGGTGTGACTTCACAGCTGAGCATTTGAAGATTGTAGTCAGTCATGTCCCTTCCAAGCTATTGCAGTTGAACCTTAGTGGATATAGGCAGAATCTCCTGATGCCAGGTGAGTTTTGTTTTGAAACAGTGGATTCAGGTAACCTACATCATCCCTCTTGTGATAATTTGGGTTGGGGAGGGATTCCATTGTAATCGAACAGGAGTTTGATTACATACCCGTTTTTCTCCTTAAAATCTTAAAATCACCTGGTAAAGAAATTTTAACATGCTTTTTGTACTATGGTTTGACATGCCTTGAAAGCCTGGTAATAGCGCTCGAGCCAACAAAATTTTCAAAATTCGAACCTGTGCTGAGACTTGGATACTGCTTTAATCCAGCTTCTACCACATTCAGGATAAATACTCTGGTTTACTTTTGCATTCCCACATATACTGTGCCAATACAGTACAACCTCTCACATTCTTGGGAAAAACTTGATGCATATAAAAACCAGCTGTGATTTCCATTTTTTTGTGTATATAATAATTTCACTTGAACTCAATCACATTGACAAAATCACCATCAGTCAATTGCAAAAGGCAGTTTTACTTGGAGTATTTTACATCCTTTTACAATATCTTTTAACGGCATTAAACAACATCTGCCTGGTTTTGCAAGGTAATAGAATAGAATAGAATAGAATAGAATAGAATAGAATAGAATAGAATTTTTATTGGCCAAGTGTGATTGGACACACAAGGAATTTGTCTTGGTGCATATGCTCTCAGTGTACATAAAAGAAAAGATACGTTCATCAAGGTACAACATTTACAACACAATTGATGGTCAATATATCAATATAAATCATAAGGATTGCCAGCAACAAGTTATAGTCATACAGTCATAAGTGGAAAGAGATTGGTGATGGGAACTATGAAACGATTAATAGTAGTGCAGATTCAGTAAATAGTCTGACAGTGTTGAGGGAATTATTTGTTTAGCAGAGTGATGGCCTTCGGGAAAAAACTGTTCTTGTGTCTAGTTGTTCTGGTGTGCAGTGCTCTATAGCGTCGTTTTGAGGGTAGGAGTTGAAACAGTTTATGTCCGGGATGTGAGGGATCTGTAAATATTTTCACGGCCCTCTTCTTGATTCGTGCAGTATACAGGTCCTCAATGGAAGGCCGGTTGGTAGCAATTATTTTTTCTGCAGTTCTAATTATCCTCTGAAGTCTGTGTCTTTTATTGCTTAATATTATTTATTGCTTAATATTTATTGCTTAATATTAATTTATTGCTTAATATTGCATTGGTTCTTTCATTGCAGTGAAAATTACTGAGATGGACTGTATCCTCAACTTACTACCGTACTTGAACCTAGTATTTCTGTTGCTATGTTTGTTAAGGGAGCCATTTTATGACCTTTCTTGCTTCAGATAACTGAATCATTGCAGTTCTTTAGTAACATGGTTGCTAAGGAATCTGACTTCCCATTGACTTTGCTTGTCAGAAGGTTGCAAAAAAGGAGCACATGATCCCGCAACACTGCAATTGTCATAAGTATGTGTCAGTTGCCAAGTGCCCGAATTTTGATCATGTGACTAGCGGGATGCTGCAACAGTCATAAGTGAAAAACAATCATGTCACTTTTTTCGGTGCCATTGTAACTTCGGTCACTAAATGAACTGTTGTAACTATTGTAAGTTTATCATAAGTTTATCTTCTGGCATTGTTGTAAGGTCATATATTGGACAATGCCATTGAGTAGGTATGAATGACAGATTATATTTCATTTTCCATTTTCAGATGTTAAAACATTACTAGAGAGATGCTCTGGTCTAATCCATTTAGATTTAAGGTAAGTACTCCAATTGAATACTAGTCTGCATCTTTGAAAGCTTTGTGCTCTTAATAAAAAACAATATGATAGATTGAATTAAAATGCATCATATGCCATGTATAAGCGCTAGATTAATATTGGATAATAATATATTTAAGTGCTTAAATCTGTATTAAAAGTATACTATTCTGAATTGGTCCTTCCAACTAAATTACCCATTGCTTGTTAGGTATCTTTGCCACAACTGTAAATAAACCTTGTGTCGTTCCCTCCTCCCCAATCTTCCCTGAGACTTCATACCACATGGTGTTGCGTTGGCGTTTGGGGCTCAGGACCTTGGACAGCACCCCCAAGGTTCGGGGAGCTGATTAAAGTTTTAGAGGAGATTTGGGTTAATGTCAGGATTCCAAGTAACACCCCCAACGAAAGAAGACTCCGAGGCTAGAAGTTCCTCAACGTTCCATTTTATTAGCGATATCATATTGGCACATCTGGGAAAACCCAAATCTGAAAGCTTCCAGGTTCCCAGTCTCCCTCCCCCAAAAGAAAGTCCAAGTCCCTGCCCCAGCACCCCCATGTCCATCACATGGTCCAATCAATACACCGATGCCTCCCAGTCACACCACTCCAGGTGCAGGGCAGGATGTCCTTGACTCTCAAAGAAAAGAATGTTATGACTAGATATCTCTCCACTCCATACAATACCCCCCTGCCCAGTTTCCCACAGCACTAAATGTGGCAGCCCTGAAGATCCAAAGTAAATGGCCTCCAGGGCTGACATCTTGCCAAACTAAAGCATCCTATTATCTACATCAAGCATATATTCTGGGAACCATTAGGAAGGAGCTGTCTTCACCCTGTTTCTCTCACACAAAGTATCTGGACTGAGCTGCCTCTGGAATGCACTCCCTCCCTTCTGGGAATCCTGCAGTCCATCACAAGTACTTAGTCAAGTGGAAGAGTTGAATATGCACATCCAGAATTAAATAAAATATGAGTTTTATTTTTATAAAGACATTCAATCTGGAATAAAATTTTCTTAAATACTTGTGTTACAGTGACAGTGTTATGTTGAAGCCTGAATGCTTTGCCTGCTTCCACCAACTCAAACACCTTGAGCACTTAAGTCTTAGTCGATGCTATCAAATACCTCCCTCTGCTTTACTGTAAGTAATTTTTGAGATCAAATTGTTTGTTTGTGCTAAAACTGAGAGCTAATTCCACAAAAGCTACGTTTTTGCAAGCTATTACAGGTGAAATGTTGTACTGCATAGTGTTTCCTTGTGAACATAAACAATTGTGGTAAGTTATTGTAGTTTTTAAAAAATGCTACGTGATTGTTACAAGCTCTTTTAGCTTTATTCAAGTGGCACTTTTTTGTGCTTTGTGATGTGTGGTGTTTTTTAAAAAAACACAACAAAATCCCGTTCTTGGTACCAAGAAATGTTTTTTCACGTTTTCAAGATTTTGAGAGCAGATTCAGAGTACTCTTTATAGATATTACACACTTGATTTTTTCAATGTATGCCTTAGTCTGCTTCCTTCCTTTGCTCGCTTATTGCATTTTAAATCATTTAATGACTATATATTAATCCTCCTTTCAAAACGAGGACTTTAATTTCTTCTGCCATTGTCATTGACTCAGTTTCCACCAGAGGTCTCCTGAATGCCAGAAAGGATAATTGAAGGACGTTTCCCTGTTAACATAGAACGTGTAGATTGAGGCCACACAGATCAATTATGTCCCAGCATATATTTATGATAGCTATAATTCTTTATGCCTTAGTTGGAAGGATTGGCTTGAGAAATGGGCAGAAAGGTGAAAAAAACATCAGCTGAATGCCTGGGTTCATCCCTTTGCGCATTTTAGAAACATGCAACTGACAATTTCTAACCTGGAAATGCTGGATGGGGTACAGTATAAAAAAGGGGAAGGATATTTGTGAGAAACTGACTAAATGCTACCTTTACTCAGGATGGGGCTGTGCACACTTTGAAAATGATTTGAAATATGTACCAAGCACCTGTAAGATCCAACTCTTCTATTTGGAATCCTCTACAGAGTATACACGGTCCTACTTGAGTATATTTGTTGTTCTTGTCCCAAAAGTGTTTTTTCAAGCGGCAGCTGGACTTTCTGGGGTGTTTTTTTTTTCCTTCGAAGATGTTTCATTTCTCATCCAAGAAGCTTCTTCAGAGGTTTTGAAGAAGCTTCTTGGATGAGAACGAAACGTCTTTAAAGAAAAAAAAAGTCCAGTTGCCTCTTGAAAAAGCACCTTTGGGACAACTATGACCTGGATGACTAAGCTAAGAGAATATTATAAAGCAGATGCATGGTTAGAGGTCCCCCTTTTAACTATCATTGTAAATGACTTTTAAAATGATCACTTAACCTCTTATTAGGGTAAATTCCTCAAAGGTGACATACAGCACATCTTTAAACTGCATAGCCAAACTGGAGAACGATGAACAGTGGTTTATCTGCCTGGAGTGCTGTTATAGTACTGTATATATAAGGTAGTCCTCAGTTACAACCGTTCATTTTGCAACCAGAGTTACAACAGCTTTGAAAAAAATGACTTACATTCAGTCCTCACACCTATGGCCGTCACAGCGCCCCCAGGTCATGTGATCAATATTTGGGGTGCTTGGCATGTATTTATAATAGTTGCAGATTTCTCAAGTCACATGATAACCATTTGCGATCTTCCCAGCCAGCTTCCAATAGGCAGTCCGTGGGGGAATCTGGATTGGCTTAATGACTGCAATGATTTGCTTAATCCATGGCAAGAGAAAGGTTGCAGACGCAGATCACTTAACAGCTACTTTATCAACAGAAATTGTGGCCCCAATTGTGGTTATAAGTCAAGGGCACCTGTATATGTATGTAATAAAAAGATAATCTGCAATGCTGTTTATATGCTGGGGACCACTAATAAAAATGGAGTAGCTAATCAAGTAGCTAATTTTTAACGGTTTTATTATATGATAGGTCCTTTAAGTTTTCAAATGCTATAAACTGCCCTGAGTCCCACATTTAAATGGATATTTGAATGAACACTCTTGCAAACAACCTAGTACTTATAGAATGTACAGAAGTATTAATTATAGGGTTTTCAACATGCCCTTGAATTTACAGTAGAGAAGAATAGTTAAGTCACAGCTGTTGTTCTATGAGATGTGCTACCAATCATTCAGTACTAAACACATGAAAAATCACACTAGCTAAATTAAAGGAATTATTTTATTGTATTTTTTCTTTTAGTGAACTTGGTGAAATTGCTACGCTTAAAACGTTGCAAGTTTTTGGAATAGTGACTGCCAATTCCCTACAGCTCTTAAAGGCAACGCTTCCTAATATAAAGATCAATACCTCCTATTTTTCACCTATCGCAAGGCCCACCATTGGCTGCAAAAAGAACCAAGAGATTTGGGGAATCCAATGCAGACTGAACTTGAGAAATCTGGCTGGGGTTTAATTAATCTCGAAAGACTCTGACTTCTACCAACAGCAATATGAATTCTTCAAGTCTTCACTGTGGAGTTCATTTTAACCTCACAATTTGCAGTTATTGACCTGGTTTTATCAGTTGATGATCAAATGCTATCAAGTATTTTAACAGTAGTTGTGTGTTTTTTTTAATGTTCTACGATTTATACTGAGGCCTAGCCAAGAAACGCTAATCACGCACAAATAGTTGCCATGCAATATGCAAGCTCTCCTTGTAGAAATATATATTTTTTAAAAAGTAGCTCTAGTTAATAAAACTTATCCAAATGTTTGTATTCTCTTGTTTTATCCATGCCAGTTGTTGGGAATAGGGTGTATTTGTGCTGATATACTTAAGATTCTGGCCTTTATCTCACAACTCTTGGAAACAACATCCTAGTTTAATTCTCTTTTTAGATCACAGCCCTGGAATTTCTTGTTGTCTCATCTCTCAATACTCACTGAGTACAACCAACATGACTACATGTTGCTAATTGATACAGATTCCTTACAATAGCATTTGGGATGAATTTCCATCACTAAGTGATGTTATTGTACAGCACAATGTCACATGATTGCATTGCTTGGCAATGGTGACCCCTGCAGACCCTATTGCCTCTTTTAAGTGAGGATTGTGGTTCATTAAGTGAGCACCTCTTGTAACTTCCTGCCAGCTTCTCACAAGCAAAGTCAGTGGGGTAGTTGGCAGGAAGGGGTAAGTCCCAGGGGAATCACAAGCAGACTGGCTGACAGGGTAAGTGGCTGCTGCTAAGTGAGATAGGGAGTGGGGTAATATGTGGATGGCTGGGGAGGCACAGCACAAGCAGAGTTATTCAGCAAAGCTTGATTCGAATACAGAGGAGCTGGGGGAAAGTGGGTATACTTCCTGGAATAACTTGCAACATTCTATGCTGGCTTCCCCACTGAATTTACTTGTGAGAAGCCAGCAGTGAAAGTGCAAATTGCAATCATGTTATTGCACGACACCACAAGAAGTTGGTTGCCAAGGACCTAGATCACGATCACCTGACAGCAGGGCTAGTAGGATGGCTGATCATTTGTTCAATACCATTTTAAGTTCAGACAATGAACAGGTAATAGAGGACTATCCATACTACATACAGGAGTGTAAATAAAAAAAATAAAGGCAGAATACAAATACATCTTAATCCTGCTGTTATTGACCATCTTGTCAAAACATTAAAAATACAACCAAACCATAAAAATGTGTTTTTCAAAGTCTGCATATTTCCCTGCACAACTAATTTTTTTTCTGCTGAGAAGGTAAGTAGCAAGATAAAGTGTTTAGTTAAAATATAACTAAATTGTCCTTAAAAGGGAAAACCAATAAGGGAAATCCAAGGAGCAAAACGTAATTGCAACCTGATTTTTTTCATAAGGTATTAATTTTGCTACATGAAAGACTCAAAGGGGAAATATAGTTGCATTAATTCTAAATGCACTATAATATATGAGAAATTACTATGAAGTATCATTTTTCTAATTCTCTTGTGGCCCTAACAGTACAATATTTAAGAAGAATATTAAGTCCTATTACAGGGGTGTCCAAACTTGGCCCCTTGAAGAGTGGTGGACTTCATCTCCCAGACTTCCCCAGCCAGCATGAGCTAGAAATATAAGCAAGTTGCTGGCTCAGGAATTCTGGGAGTTGAAGTCCATCACTCTTCAAGGGGCCAAGTTTGGACATCCCTGTCCTATTATCTACAAGATTTTATAAAGATGTGGACAGATTATGTAATATTTTAGATTAACATTCTAAAATATATTTCCTGTTATGGTAAATGTTAATGACATACAAACCAGTTAAAAAAATCAAGAAAAATTCATTTTATTTACTAACCACAGCATACATTATTTTAAATAAAACAATTTTGAAAAAAGGCATAGTTGTATTGAGTTTAATTTGTGCACATTCAACTATTTGACACAGCAATATTTGCTATTTAAAGAAATTCTGGCTTAAAGGCATGTTCTTAAGATAATTCTTTTTAAAGACTGTCTTGTTTCCACCCTATTTTCATTACTGTTAATTATCATGGCCAGAAAATCTATAGTTTGTCAATTGTTTCTTTAATGCTCATTTTTTTAAAAAAGTGCATTTGGCACATTTAATTGCATCATTAGAAGAATGTCAGCAAGTTGAGAATTAAGAGAGAGTTTTCTGTAGCCCACAAGCACCTTTCCTTGGTAAGGTATACTGTGCAAACACAGAAATATTTTTATCCTCTCAAAATGAGACTGAAAACAAAAGTTGACCCTTTCAAAATCTACTAAATAGTCTAAATGCTAATTGCCTACAGCTCACAAGCCCTTCCCACTGCTGCTTGAGCGTCCAGTAGAGGGGACAGATAAAATGAAGCCATGATAGCACACTTGTGGTATAGACACTAATGTGATATCAGACAGGTTTGGCATTTAATTTGGATTTTGTATTCCCCAAAATGTCAAGTCCTGGCTCGGATGGCATGAGCCAGATGATAAGGAAGGATGTTTGCTTATTCCCAAAGAACACTAAGATTTTTTTATTTTTGGCAGGCCTCAAAAAGCCCACTATGAAATCCTCTTTTTCTTTAAAAAGGTATCTAAGAACACTGCAAGTAAAACCCAAATTCTAGATCGCATCATTTCAAAGGACACCTTCGCCTTGCATCTTTTTATTGTCTTTTTATCTAATGGACAACAGTACTATTCTTAACCTTTCATAACTGGCATAATTTAAGAAAATGGGACATAAATTTTCAACATGATGATCCATTTGCGATGAGAACACAATACCATTTAGATATTTAGTAAGTCCTATCAAGAATCTGCTGTGGGCATCTTCCTTAGCACTCAATTCTGACTGGTTTAATTTTTAGTTTTTAATAAGAGACAAGAAAAGTTGCAAAGCAAAGTGTCAACCTCAAGTATTATCTTTATATGCTCTTAGTGGCACACAGTCACATAAGCAATCTGGAAAGTGTGCAATTACAGCCAAGTGTTTCCTTGGTAAGGTATACTGTGCAAACACAGAAATATTTTTATCCTCTCAAAATGAGACTGAAAACAAAAGTTGACCCTTTCAAAATCTACTAAATAGTCTAAATGCTAATTGCCTACAGCTCACAAGCCCTTCCCACTGCTGCTTGAGCGTCCAGTAGAGGGGACAGATAAAATGAAGCCATGATAGCACACTTGTGGTATAGACACTAATGTGATATCAGACAGGTTTGGCATTTAATTTGGATTTTGTATTCCCCAAAATGTCAACTCCTGGCTCGGATGGCATGAGCCAGATGATAAGGAAGGATGTTTGCTTATTCCCAAAGAACGCTAAGATTTTTTTATTTTTGGCAGGCCTCAAAAAGCCCACTATGAAATCCTCTTTTTCTTTAAAAAGGTATCTAAGAACACTGCAAGTAAAACCCAAATTCTAGATCGCATCATTTCAAAGGACACCTTCGCCTTGCATCTTTTTATTGTCTTTTTATCTAATGGACAACAGTACTATTCTTAACCTTTCATAACTGGCATAATTTAAGAAAATGGGACATAAATTTTCAACATGATGATCCATTTGCGATGAGAACACAATACCATTTAGATATTTAGTAAGTCCTATCAAGAATCTGCTGTGGGCATCTTCCTTAGCACTCAATTCTGACTGGTTTAATTTTTAGTTTTTAATAAGAGACAAGAAAAGTTGCAAAGCAAAGTGTCAACCTCAAGTATTATCTTTATATGCTCTTAGTGGCACACAGTCACATAAGCAATCTGGAAAGTGTGCAATTACAGCCAAGTGTTTCCTTAGAAATGTCTATACACCTCCACAAGAAACTTGGTCAGTTTGCCTTCTTGTAAATGACTGGCTAAGGTTGTCAAGGCAGGCATTTTGTGAACAGTCACAATCCAAGGCAGATGTTGGCATGGCCTCAACATTCCATTTACTTCTGCTGTGGAAACCCACCAGAGAGAACCAAGAGTTAGACACAGATAGTTCAGCATGCTGGGGAAGAAAAACATATTCATGTTAAAGTTGCCCATACTCCCAAATTAACAATGTCAATTTTAGAACTTGAAAATCACAAAACAAACACTGAGTACATTGAACCCATTTTACAATTTCCTTAATTTCAATTACAGAGCATATTCATCTTGGTTTTATTTCGCTCGTGTTTTAAAGATATTTACTTGAAACAAAGTCCATTTCAGCTTCCCAATAGCTAAAATCAGTCATGTAAACAGATAATCTCACATTTTCACTGAAAAACTTAGAAGCTTTCCACGATAAAAGCCTGACATGTATATTTCAGTGATTCCCCCTCTTCCTCACCTTACTTTGTCTTCTAAAAGGTTTATGATCATTCTGGTATTGCAAATTGAACACAACTTTTGTAAAACTGATTTTCAATTTTCTTAACTTTTCATGTTAAGCCCTGAATATAATTTACAATGCTTTGTATTAGAGAAAGGATTCATCATTTAGTTCTCTCACATTGCAGGTTAATTATCATTATTTCAAATATAAGCAGCTAATGCACTCTGTAACATTTTCAAAATGTCATTAAAACCAGCAAGAATGACTCTTTTTAGTGGCAGCCAATCTGCAAAGTATCCTGGTATAAGTAATGTAAACTAATATACTGCTGAATACTATCTTTGCAAAGACTTTTGCATACAACAGCTACCTGAAATAAACAAAGGAAAAGAGGCTGGCAGTGGTCACACACTTCTGTAACTTGTCAAGTAAAATGTGAGGAGGGGAATTCAATTCTGTCTGAAAAACAGTTTCTATGGATAGAACTAGGAAAGGGTCAAATAAATCTCTCCATTCTGCTTCTCCCAGGCACAAAGTTCTTGGGGGCTAGGGGAAACTTCTAGAAATGATTTGGGAGGAATGCAAAGGAAAAGATTCTATCCCTGAGTGGAAAAACACTGTTGGACTTGTTTGTATAATATTGGGTTTCATACACTATTGTGAACAAAATGTTCCCATTATCTTGAAACTGTTCATGCATATGCTTTAGAGACTGCAAAAACAAGTAGTTTTCAAAATGCATGAATATTTCTGCACTTGATAGGTAAAGATTATTATAATCCTAACACAAATACACAGCTAACTTTTTAAGGAATGATATTGTGTATTTGCTATCTTAGGACCTACTTAATGGAGCACCTGTCCTTGGGAGTAGAACAATTAAGCTAGCCAACCCTCAGCTGCATCATTATTTCTGCTTGTGATAGGCCTATCCAAAGCACAAGCAGGCCAGTTAATTATATTTAGTCTACATCAGGGGTGTCCAAACTTGGTCCCTTTAAGACTTGTGGACTTCAACTCCCAGAGTTCCTCAGCCAGCTTTGCTGGCTGAGGGACTCTGGGAGTTGAAGTCCACAAGTCTTAAAGGGACCAAGTTTGGACACCCCTGGTCTACATGCTTGGTGCTCGTATAGGATGGGGGAATACTGGGAACTCAGTAGCCAGTTTGGTATGATACAAGAAATGCAATGGTAAATAGAAACATGGTTTGTGGTAGAAGTATGAATATTAGACTGTAATAGAAGAACAGTAACGAATCCTACTTCAGAATTAAAAAAATTAAAGTTCTTTCTGAATACAAAAGTATTATTAAAAATTCTTGGATATCACACTGAAGTATGATCAAACATCTTTATATTAACTTTTATATTATTTGCTTTAAAAACCGAAAGAGTTCCAAGGTATTTTGCTGAATCAGTAGTATACTACTTCCACTGAAGTTTATAATTTAATATTAATACCAATTGTATTTGGTTCCACCTTCATTTAAAAAGCATTCTGTGGAATCAAGCTTTTAAGGGCTAATAATTTTGTTGGTCTGAGATACAAATAAATTATATTTCATATTACAAGATGCAATAAATGGCAAAACACTGATTTTTCCAGGAGTTTCTCATTCAGAAGCAAAAAAAAGAAGTCATTTCAATCTTTGTTTCCCAAATATTTCCCAAAGAGCAATTTTCACATTTGAATTGATGCAGCTCATTTCTTTGTGAAGAATTTTGAATATTCTCAATGACGTCTTCAGTCTTCTAACAAAACAGTACGCAGGGCATCTTCTGTATTGATTAATATTGATGCTATTGCTCCATCATTAAATTCAAATGAAGTTCCTCCATCTACTACCATACAGGCATCCCAACAACGAGAGCGAATGCAAACTCTGAAAATACATTAAAGAAAAATATTTCTGACAAATGATCAAGTGAATAATTTCAAATGCATAGAATACAGATTAGAAGCAACACATATTTGATAGATGTTAAGATGGAATAATGTGGTCATTTAATCTGGGGAATGGAATGGTGTTGCTAAACTACAGAGAGCCCTCGACTTATAACACTTAATTTAATAACCATTTGAAGTTACAACATTACTGAAAAAAAGTAATTTATGACCATTTTTCATAGTTATAATGGTTGCAACATCCCTATGGTCACATGATCAAAATTCAGAGGCTTGACAACTGACTCATATTTATAATGGCTGCAGTATCTCAGGGTTATGTGATCTCCTTTTGCAAGCTTTTGACAAGTGAAATCAATGGGGAAGCCAGATTCACTTAACTGTTACTAATTTAACAACTGTAGTGATTCACTTAACAACTCTGGCAAGAAAGGTCCTAAAATTGGGCAAAAGTCACTTTAAAAATGTCTTGCTTAGCAAGAGAAATTTTGGGCTCAATTGTGGTCATAAATCGAGGACTACCTGTAATGGAAAGTCTTCTATTGAACTTCTGGTTTTGTTACAGATAGGAGTGCCTAAGATAGATTCAGGTTGAAGACATTCTTGAGGGAGGGTTTCAAAATTCTGTAGTATTACAAAAACAAGCAAGCCCCAAGAAAAACGAGAACCGTACTCAATTATAAAAGAAAATTTCTTCAGAATGCCCTTTCACCTATTCTGCTGAAATAACACATTTAATTATGTTTTTTTCAAACTGTAGAAGAAAGTATACATCATTTTCAGTGTGTATCTTCATGAAACATTAATTACAAATGGAACCTTGTATCACTGCAGAGATAGTTTTTGGGAAAGAAGCATGAAACATACTTTTTCCTCTAAATTGAAAAGACGCACTTAATTGACCAAAATTATAATACCACTTTTACAAAACCCATTGTCATTTTAAAGGACATACTTTTTAAAAAAACTATAACGGTTATTAGTTTTGCTTCCACTGGAAGAAATAACCTTTGATGCATTTTTCTTTTGTTTGCTCTCATTTAAGTCAATTATATTTTGTTTTTTGATAAAAAGTGCCCTTTGTGAAGGGCTACAATGCCTGCAAATTTCCTATATCTCTTATACTATAAAGTGATAACAATTTGATAAATACACTTTGCATTCAGTTCCAAAACTGATCATCAATAGGCACAAGAGAACAAATATAGTACCTGTCTGTAAGCCTTTTAAAGCAGCTAAGTCTTTTCCACGGTTTGTGTAGCTACCTCCTGCAGTTCCACATGATCCAATAAAAAATGCATCTGCTTTATTTTAAAAAGTTGCAAACAGGTGCTATATTTACACTAATGTAAACTCTTTTCTTTTTTTTTTTTTGGTATTGGTCAGAACTATTACCCTGCCTTACTGATTTTAATAGTTAATAAAGACAATCAGCTTTGGATTTCCAAATTAAAATTCAGATTCCTACATTTCAACTGAAAGCAATTATCTTCCAGATCTGAATCTAAAATAGCTGCTGCTCAAATTATAGTTAGGTAAACACTTACTATTAATACTTACTTTGAAGCAAAGCCTCGTTGCCGACTACTTGAAAAAACACGGTTTGAAATGGGTTCTCGTATACTAAAAAACAACCTGGGTTCCTCTGGACTATAGAGCAGTGATTCATTATATCCGTTTGTTACTGAAAAAACAGAAAACAATCAATCAGGTTCTTTAAGTAGCACACTAAGAGTTAGTGCCAAATCATCTTTCTTTATATAGTTAAGCTTTCTGATTTTTTAAAACAGTTTATTTATATATTTTCACATTACATACATAAGTGCTTAAGAAACAGTGTATTGTCTGGGTCAATTTATTTACAGTATTTTTTGGAGTATAAGATGCACCTTTTCCCCCCCTAAAAGGGGGTGAAAAATTGGGTGCATCTTATACACCGAATGTAGCTCCACCCACCCACTGGCCCCCACCCTTTGGCCTCTGCCTCCCAGCAATTTACTTCCTTCCAGCAAGCAGCAAGAAGAAACAGCCCATTTCAGCTTCAGCACAGCCTAATTAGCACAAGTTGATTATCCCAGACTCTCAGCTGTTTCAGGCTGCAGGGATTGCCATTGCCTATTGCTGCGTGGGCCTCTGCTGCTTGCTGCAAGGAGGTAAATTGCTGGGAGCAGATTTTTTTTTCTTGTGCTAATCAAGCTATGCTGAAAATAAAAATGAAAGTAAAGCAGGCTGTTTGCTGTTTGCTTCAATGAGGCAAAATTGCTGGGAGGCAGAGGCAGATTTCTTTTTCTTGTTTTCCTCACCAACAAAGGTAGGTGCGTCTTATAGTTCGAAGTGTCTTACACTCCGAAAAATACGGTATATATTATATTTTCCCACTCCTAATTTCTACCTCTACTATCCAACCATTGGACAGATTGACTAAAAATAAAAGAAAAAGAAGATACAGAGTACTTTCGAACTTAAGCTTTCTGATTTTATGTAATACAGAAAAGGTGTGAAAAACTTGTGCAGATTATTCTTAAAATCTTGTGGAAATTAGTTTGCTTATATCTGTTATTTTGTAAGTTACTAAATGTTATGTTAGCCTGTCCCATCAGAGATTGTGGAAATGCGACATATTTGAAGAAGCTCTTGAATGACATTCAATTTTTTTGATTTCTATTTACAGATGTAAAGAAGAGTCCCTGTAAATTTTAGTCTGCTAGTCGTTACTAACTATAGAGGGTGGTTTCAAGGCGGCTGAGACAGTGCTGTCCAAAAACATTTCTGTGGACATGTGGCCAGCATCACAGTCACATGGTCCAATCAAGGCGCTGTCTGGTTGCCTGGTGACATCACTTTGATGATGGTGGTGACATTACTTGGAACCCTGACAATCACATCATGGAACGCTGTTACCTTCCCACTGTACTATGCTTTCGAACTGCTAGTTGGCCGGAGCTGAAGCAAGAATGGAAGCTCATCCCTGTTCTGACCTAGGCTTCCTTAGAAATTAAACAGCACAAACCTCTTTAATTCATATGGCTGTAAATTACTTTCATTTACAGTCCACAAGGCTTGCTAACAGTCTTTCAGAGGAAGGTTATCAACACCCACCTATCTCATGTGGAACACTGCCAAAGAGCTAATTTCCAGATGCAGGGTAAGGCCAAACTTGGCAGAGTCACAAACAGAATTTTCAAATCTTTAATCAGCCAGATGAACTAACTGCTGCCTGCAAAAGATCACGTCCTGTTCGCTTTTCTTTTATGTCTTATGGGAGAGGCCAATCATCTCCAAGCCCAAGTTGACCCTCTTTCCTTAATTGTTCCTCTTCTCCTGGCAGCTCTGTGCATGCGCACACTGGGAATAGGCTCACGCCAGGGGTGAAATCTAAAAATTTTCCCTACCGATTCTGTGGGCATGGCTTAATTGGTGGTCAGATTACTGGGTGGGCGTGGCCAATAACAATAAATAATAAAAATAATAAACAAAGTATAAAAAACAATAAGAGGTACCAAAAACCAACTTTCACACTTTACACACACACAACACAACACACACTGACTCACACACAATATAAAAGCAGCTGCACCTCACACTTCACACAGCCACAAAAAGCTCAAAAACCAACGTTCACACTTTACACACACACAACACAACACAACTGATACACACACACACACACACAATACCACATACAGCTTTCTGAGATTTTGTGTGTTTGTGTAGTTTATTATTTATTTATTTATTTATTTATTTATTTATTTATTTATTCGTATTTCTATACCGCCCTATCTCCCTAAGGACTCAGGGTGGTGTACAGCCATATAAAAACACACAAATATACAAAATAAAACATTCATCTAAAAAACTTATTATAAAGGCCAAATATTTAAAATAAGATATAAATAATAAAACCCAATTTAAAACCAAAGCTAAAATTTAGTCATTTAAAAATTTAAAACCCTAGTCCAGTCCTGCGCAAATGAATAGATGTGTCTTAAGCTCGCGGCGGAAGGTCCGAAGGTCAGGAAGTTGACGAAATCCTGGGGGAAGCTCGTTCCAGAGGGTGGGAGCCCCCACAGAAAAGGCCCTTCCCCTGGGCGTCGCCAGTCGGCACTGCCTGGCCGACGGCACCCTGAGGAGTCCCTCTCTGTGAGAGCGCACGGGTCGGTGGGAGGCATTCGGTGGCAGCAAACGGTCCCGTAAGTAACCCGGCCCTATGCCATGGAGCGCTTTGAAGATCATTACCAAAACCTTGAAGCGCACCCGGAAAACCACAGGCAGCCAGTGCAGTCTGCGCAGGAGAGGTGTTACATGGGAGCCACGAGGGGCTCCCTCTATCACCCGCGCAGCTGCATTCTGAACTACCTGGAGTCTCCGGGTGCTCCTCAAGGGGAGCCCCATGTAAAGAGCATTGCAGTAGTCCAGCCGAGATGTCACGAGAGCATGAGTGACCGTGCACAAGGCATCCCGGTCTAGAAAGGGGCGCAACTGGTGAACCAGGCGAACCTGGTAAAAGGCTCTCCTGGAGACGGCCGTCAAATGGTCTTCAAAAGACAGCCGTCCATCCAGGAGAACGCCCAAATTGCGCACCGTCTCCATTGGGACCAATGACTCGCCCCCAACAGTCAGCCGTGGCTGCAGCTGACTGTACCGGGATGCCGGCATCCACAGCCACTCCGTCTTGGAGGGATTGAGCTTGAGCCTGTTTCTCCCCATCCAGACCCGTACGGCCTCCAGACACCGGGACAACACCTCGATAGCTTCGTTGGGGTGGTCTGGTGTGGAAAAGTACAGCTGAGTGTCGCCAGCGTACAGCTGGTACCTCACACCGAAACCACTGATGATCTCACCCAGCGGCTTCATATAGATGTTGAACAAGAGGGGCGAGAGAATCGACCCCTGAGGCACCCCACAAGTGAGGCGTCTCGGGGCCGACCTCTGCCCCCCCGTCAACACCGTCTGCGACCGATCGGAGAGATAGGAGGAGAACCACCGATAAACGGTGCCTCCCACTCCCAATCCCTCCAACCGGTGCAGCAGGATACCATGGTCGATGGTATCAAAAGCCGCTGAGAGGTCTAATAGGACCAAGGCAGAGGAATAACCTCTATCCCTGGCCCTCCAGAGATCATCCACCAATGCGACCAAAGCCGTCTCAGTGCTGTAACCGGGCCGGAAGCCGGACTGGAACGGGTCTAGATAGACGGTTTCCTCCAGGTACCGGGGCAGCTGACATGCCACCACACTTTCTACAACCTTCGCCGCGGGCGGGTTGGAGACCGGACGATAATTACCTAACACAGCTGGGTCCAGGGAAGGCTTCTTGAGGAGAGGCCTCACCACCGCCTCTTTCAAGGCGGCCGGAAAGACCCCCTCCAACAAAGAAGCATTTGTAAGCCCCTGGAGCCAGCCTCGTGTCACATCCTGTGCGGCCAGCACCAACCAGGAGGGACACGGGTCCAGTAAACATGTGGTGGCATTCAGCCTACCCAGCAACCTGTCCATGTCCTCGGGAGCCACAGGGTCAAACTCATCCCAAACAATCTCAACAAGACGGCTCTCAGACATCCCACCCGGATCTACCCAATTTTGGTCCAGACCGTCCCGAAGCTGAACGATTTTGTCGTATAGATAACCACTAAATAAAACCACCAAATAAAACTCCTCAGCACGTCCCTGCAACGGGTCATCCTGCTCCCCCTGTTGAAGGAGGGAGCGAGTTACCCGAAACAGGGCGGCTGGGCGGTTATCTGCCGACGCAATGAGGGAGGAGACGTAGCAACGTCTCGCTTCCCCCATCGCCACTAGGTAAGTCCTAGTATAGGACCTACAGAAACACTACAGAAACATACCAAATCTCAGAAAGCTGCACAAATATTTTATTTTATTATTTTATTTTATTTTATTTTATTGTGGACTTCAATTCCCAGAGTTCCTCAGCCAGACAGCATTAGTCACTCAGTGGTGAAATAGATTAGCTAAGTTTAGATTAGTTCAGTCTGTTTTGAAAGCGTAACTGGGGCTTTCCGGCTGCGAAAAAAGCCATGAGGTCGATCAGTAATTAGGTAAGTGTCTTAGACTCTTTTAAAAGTAGTTTTTCTACATGTTTTCTACAGAAAACATGTTTTTTAAGGTTCTGCTGATGAGGAACTCAGGTGAGATCCCCAGAGTAGCCTTTAATTATTATTTTTTTAAGTTTAAAGGCTCTGCTGATCTCAGCTGAGGGGCGGGATCCTCAAAGGCTTCTCTGCTGATGGTGCAGCTCAGTAGAGGCAGGGGAGGTGGGGCCAGGGATTTTTGCTACTGGTCCTCCGAACCAGGAGCTGCCATCGCTACCGGATCGTGCGAGCTGGTCCGATCCGGGAGCATTTCATCCCTGGCTCACGCTGTTGTTCTGCCTCGCTGATGTCAGACTTGGGAGACTCCGGAGACAGCAAAGAACTACCAGGTGGCCTTGGCCCCCTCTCTGCCTCTGACTCAGAACCTTCGTCTGAGCCTTTCCCAGATTCCAGGACTTGCCCACGTTCCTCCCCAACCTCCTCACTGCTGCCAGCTCTGCTGGCCACTGGTAGGCCACAACAATCCCATCACATGGCAGTCAGGTTTTGAATCTGGGCTGGTGGCTGCCATCTTGAAGCCTAGCACCGCCCCCCATTTTTACTTACAGATGTAAAACTCTCTAAATTAATGCATTATATTAATGCTTGTAAGTTAAATGCATAAAATAATATTATTTCTGTAACTCTGAAATCCTGACCAAAATTGAAGAAAACAAATTGGTAAACCACAATGATTAAACATGCTAAAAATAGGCCTCACCTTTCTGTATTAGTTCTTTGTTCAATGGAAGCTTTAAATTCTCATAACTTTTAGCTATTAAACCAAAAGAAATTTGTTTGTTATAGGAAGTTATATTTTGCATTTGCTAGACAACATGTGACAAAGAACAATACTCAGTTACTCTTACAAAAATAAGAAACAAAATTCTAAAAGACACTTTCATTTCTGACCAGCAACCGACCAAATAATAAGGGAAATACATACAATATATACTGCCACTTTTACAGGATAATCTCATCTAAATTAAAGGTAAATATGTATGTTGGTTATATATAGGACAATGGGGAAGGCAATAGGTTTCCCAACCCTGATAAATTTAAGGGCAGTTTCCCAAAATGCATCTTTTGTTCTGATTCAAGATTATTTGTTAAGCAAAATAATCTGGTTTGGTTTAACAAAAAATATAATAAAATACAGACTTTTTTTTCTAAAGCCATGTACAATTCTTTAAAAGCTTTTTAAGTCTTACAAGTGTTCTTCTTCAACTTATTTTCTCTGTTACAGATATTAGACTCCTACAATATAAGCACAGTTTTAACAGGGATATAACTTTTATATCATTTTAGTAGCATTTCAAAATGGTGTTATTGCTATATAAGTGATACATGTTCAGTCTCTGGAGAAAGACAATGTACTTTTAGACTATGTCAAGTTCACATTAAATTAGTCAATACTCTAGACATTTCTTTACATCGTTTTCAATGATGAGCATGTTATTAGGAACTTACCAATCTTAAGAATTTCTTCCACAGCCTGATTTGCTATTTTGTTGATATTAAAAGACCTAAAAGAGAATTTTAAAAAAATAATTCCTAGATCAACTCTAGTTGGGAAGCCTTCCTCCCTGTCTCTAGAATTTTTTTATTATTTTAATTAATTAATATTCTAGAAACAAATGTTTGACTTGGAAGCTGAAGAAAAAAGAATAATAAAAATGTTGGCTAATAAAGTTTAACAGTAGTTTGAATAAAACAGAAATTCCCAAAACCCACAATGTTGTTCAACCATACAACAAAGTTTTTGATTTAAAGGCTACCTAAACCCTGGGACTGCAAGGCGAACAAACAAGTCAGTTCTAGAGGAGATCAACCCTGACTGCTCTTTAGAATGCCAGATCCTGAAGATGAAACTGAAATACTTTGGCCACCTAATGAGAAAAAAGGACTCACTGGAGAAGAGCCTAATGCTGGGAAAGATTGAGGGCAAAAGAAGAAGGGGGCGACAGAGAACAAGGTGGCTGGATGGAGTCACTGAAGCAGTAGGCATGAGTTTAAATGGACACCAGAGGATGGTAGAGGACAGGAAGGCCTGGAGGAATGTTGTCCATGGGGTCGCGATGGGTCGACACGACTTCGCAACTAACAACAACAAAACCCTGGGAAATCCTAGAAATTATCAAACCAAAAAGAATTTACTTTTAGTTTTCAGCAAATTATAAATATTTCTTGGGATAATATTAAGCATGCTTAACTCTTTATCTAGAAAAATTGGGGGAGTAGTACAATTTCAGTCAAGTAACCCAGCAGGTTAAAGAGAAATTATGTCTATTTCTGAGTGCTTCCAGAATGTGTTCTAGAAATCGAACACTCGCTTGAATTCTAAAATCATAATATTCCATAAGAATTTTTTTTGTTTTTGTTTACATTTATACCCCGCCCTTCTCCGAAGACTCAGGGCGGCTTACAGTGTATAAGGCAATAGTCTTATTTAGACTATTTAGACTACTACTAGAATAGTAATGTATGTATTTTACAAGTATTAAAGTATCTTCCTAGTACATGAAAATTTATAATCAAAAATCATTACGTACTTAAAGACTAAATTAACAATCCAAAATTCTCGCACAATTAATTGTTGGCATTCTTTTTATGCTCTGAATAAATATTCTATGACGTATCTGTACCATTAAAGCCTGCTGCAATACATCCCAAACTTTTTAAAAAAAAATATTGGAAAATTTTCCAAAGGCTCCTATAACTTAAAGTAAGCCATCTATGCTGCTGACAAATGCAAAGGCATTTTCAATACCAAAGACTAAACATCTAATTCTATTTATTCAGTGTCAGTAATATGAAGGATGTACAATTAAGTATACCATATTCATATTTAAAATTTTTACTGATTTGTAAAAATTATTTTATGCCAACTGATTTATATTTTAAGATGTTCAAGCTTATAGCCTTCCAAAAATATGTAAAAATGAGGGGTTCCCCCCCCCCGAAAGCCTTTGGGGACAGGTATAGAGCTGACTATTTTCTTATAATCTGATATAAATTATTTTAAAATATATAAAAGGAAGCAATTTGTTGTAGTGATTAAGGCATTGGACTAGGAACTAGGAGATCATGAGTCTTAGTCCAGTCTTAGGGACAAAGGCAGCTGGGTGACCTTGGGCCAATCATGCTCTCTCTCAGCACTAGGAAGGAGTTAAGAGAAAACCTCTTCCCAAAACTTGCCAAGACAACTGCAGGGTCTTGTCCAGGCAGTTGCCAGGAGTCAATGTTGATTTGAACGCATATATTATAACTACTGAATTTCTAAAAAATATTTTATTGCTATTTTAATCTGTAAACTACCTCATAAATAAGCAAATAAACTCTTTTGATTTAACAAGAGTTAAGACTGAAATATTTACATTGTTTCAGATTTATATTTTAATACATTTGTTGTAAATCACCTTAAATGAATGTTTCTCAGAAAAAAGTCCCAAACATTAAAATAAGCAAAACAGCTTTTTTTTCAAATATTTTTTTCAAACACATAAACAGGGTGACATATAAAATATGTAAGACTCAAAATAACTTAGTAAATATAAACCCTTTACAACTTACTTCTTGTACCAGCGGTATTGCATATTGTATCAAAATAAATGTGCTATATATTATGCCTTTTGGAAGATTTCCACAGATAAGTGATACAACAGAAGCACACCAAACTTACCAAGCTTTTGATCCAGTTCCAGTGCATATATTGAGACCTGAGCTCTTTTGTTTCTCCCATGGACCATCATCAACTGATATTTCATAATAAGAAGCCCTATGAAGGGAGAATTTAAAACTGGGTTTGCAGGACTTATAGTTCACCCTGAATAAGACAGAACACAGCCCGACATCAGGCATGTACCAGTCTAAAAAGGCTAATTTCAAACATGGCTCAAAATTTTATTACTGAATTTGTATGCAGCAGTTTTAAAAAGCAGATTTTAAAGAATAAAGATATATTTTTGATGGATAGCGTTTTTTAGATCAGTTTTCAAAACTCCAGCATGTTGTTAGTACAAGAGCAAGCCATTTTGAAAGCCTTTTAGAATTTTCTAGTAATTTTGTTTGCAATCAGCAGAAAATCTACTAGTATTGAACACAATAGAAACACATACTAGTTTCCCTTCTACATAATTGTTCCTACTGTCAATAAAATTCAAAATGAAATTCTGAATTCAAGCCACCAAGTGAGAGAAATCCCCTTGTCCCTCCAATTTGTACAAAACATGTCCTCTTTCAGATCATATTACTAGCAGAAAAATGCATCTACAGAACAAATTGAACTTGTCAAAAACATTTTCTTAAATATACTCAGCTTTATCAACTGCAACTATTTAATTTATGGTTTCATGTTTCCTACTAGTCCATATGTTCCAATTCCCTGATTCATGATCTGACATATCTTCCGATCTACTATTCTACCAAGCACTTCATTCACAGTTCTGTTCCACTGTTATAATTGAATCATTTTCACAACATTGTTTTCTTACATCCTACACTAATGCTTGTGCAGCTGCTCCATGTGCATACAATACACTGCTAGGAATCCTACATCAAATCCTATGTAATTTCAAAGCAACCATGCAAGCTTTCCAAAACATGTGGTTAATTGGAACTTAATTGAGGTATGCTTCACTAATACTGGTGCAGTTTGAAAAATGTAACTTTTGAATGTTTTGTATTGCACTAAAATCCACTACAGTAAGAAAAAAAGTGTTTCTGCAAATTCTTAAAACAAGATTATTCTAACTTATTTTTGTTTCAATATGAAGTTCTATTAGACAACGCCGGAAAAGGCAATTTTTACATAGCTAATATAGCCCAGTCAGTGGAATCAAAAATCCAATACCAACACATAACATGCAAGGTGTAAATTAAGATGCATTAAAGACCAGCTAATGATTTTTCTTTCAACAATTCACAATAAAATGAACATGTAAGACTTCTTGAAAAATATAGCACTGAACTGCTTTCTCACAGGCTTCCAAAGCAAAATATTATCATTTGGATTCAGTAATCAAGTATGAATGCAATCCCATAGATTAATCAGTAAGAAAGCAAAAGAATATAAAGATTGATTGAAGAGATTATGAATCAAGGTAGTTTGGAAATGTTTTAATATAAATAAAAGTATTATGTTTACAGGCTATGCCAAACAGTAATGCTTGCAAGATGATGTTTAGCATACCTGGATGAGAGAGACTCTCCAATAAAGACTTCATTTAATGATCTTACAGGCAAGAGGTGTGGTTCAGAAATCTGAGATCCTGCAATCACGGGCAAATTACATGGGTGAAATATAGGCCAAGCAGATGTCTCTAAAAACACACTCAAACATGAAAATGTCTCTGAACTAAAATTATGATCCTTATTTTCAGACTTGATATGAAAACATTTATTTTATACAAATCTGGCTGCATCTATTGATAGGAGCTCTGCACTTAATAGAAACATTTGATTTCTATTCTGAATATGTTTTCCTACTCAGTTGAGATGATAAAGTAAGAGCTGAAGATGACGGTTTAAGACTGGGTACTATTAATCATCAGAGTGGAATACATTTTTGGAGAAAAACAGTACTCACTTTGATCCTGAAATCTTCCATTAACATGGGCCCTACTATGCTGTTCTTGACTCAGTTGCTGTTCATGTAAATCTACAGGGACTGGGTTAATACCAGTTCCTTCAAGGTACAACGGATTCGTTGCCCCCATTGCCATCTTTAAAGATGAAGGATAACACAAAAAGTAAAGCAACTGAAATGGATGACAATTTTTTCCATGAATCACCACTACAAGTGACCCATATAGCATTCAGAAAATTATTAACTATTTCATATAAATATTACTTAACTCACAAAGAAATGTAGTTGATTGGAATGAAATTCATATTCTTATCACAGTCTAAATTATTAAATAATTTCTGAAAGTTCTCGGCAATTTAACTTCAAGTATCCCAAAGACAAAATGTTCTTTTTCTGGTTTTCTGATGTTGGAAAAGATGAATTTTCAGAACAGTACAAGATTATTTAATGTGAAACCAAACAATTTAAATATTATACCATCTATTTAAGGAAAAGAAAAATGCACTTATTGGTTTAACACTCCTCAAAATATAGTTAATGATCATATTCCTGTTACTCTCCAATAAAGACTTCATTTAATGATCTTACAGGCAAGAGGTGTGGTTCAGAAATCTGAGATCCTGCAATCACGGGCAAATTACATGGGTGAAATATAGGCCAAGCAGATGTCTCTAAAAACACACTCAAACATGAAAATGTCTCTGAACTAAAATTATGATCCTTATTTTCAGACTTGATATGAAAACATTTATTTTATACAAATCTGGCTGCATCTATTGATAGGAGCTCTGCACTTAATAGAAACATTTGATTTCTATTCTGAATATGTTTTCCTACTCAGTTGAGATGATAAAGTAAGAGCTGAAGATGACGGTTTAAGACTGGGTACTATTAATCATCAGAGTGGAATACATTTTTGGAGAAAAACAGTACTCACTTTGATCCTGAAATCTTCCATTAACATG
This sequence comes from Ahaetulla prasina, assembly GCF_028640845.1. Classification (NCBI taxonomy): domain Eukaryota; kingdom Metazoa; phylum Chordata; class Lepidosauria; order Squamata; family Colubridae; genus Ahaetulla; species Ahaetulla prasina. The sequence continues at coordinate 279,823,238 of NC_080540.1, read as the reverse complement.
GGCCCTACTATGCTGTTCTTGACTCAGTTGCTGTTCATGTAAATCTACAGGGACTGGGTTAATACCAGTTCCTTCAAGGTACAACCGGATTCGTTGCCTCCATTGCCATCTTTAAAGATGAAGGATAACACAAAAAGTAAAGCAACTGAAATGGATGACAATTTTTTCCATGAATCACCACTACAAGTGACCCATATAGCATTCAGAAAATTATTAACTATTTCATATAAATATTACTTAACTCACAAAGAAATGTAGTTGATTGGAATGAAATTCATATTCTTATCACAGTCTAAATTATTAAATAATTTCTGAAAGTTCTACGGCAATTTAACTTCAAGTATCCCAAAGACAAAATGTTCTTTTTCTGGTTTTCTGATGTTGGAAAAGATGAATTTTCAGAACAGTACAAGATTATTTAATGTGAAACCAAACAATTTAAATATTATACCATCTATTTAAGGAAAAGAAAAATGCACTTATTGGTTTAACACTCCTCAAAATATAGTTAATGATCATATTCCTGTTACACTCAAATTATGACTCGCCGAATTCATTATTTTTGCCAGATCCATTGTCACATACATATACAATATTTAGAAGATAATCTGTAGGTTTGTCACCAAAATATAAAATAACCAACTCCATGTATTCCTTTACTTTAATTATTTTTAAAAATACTAGTTAGCCTCTCTAACAAATATTAAGGAGAATGATAATACTGATAGCTACTGAAGAATAACTGATAGATTTGATAATTATTGCACACAATGATTGGGAATTTATTATTATCTTAACAGAATTAAATTTCTGGTTGAGCTACAGAATATGATCAACTTAAACAAACATACATATCTTTTTTTTAAAGCTATTCTGATTATTCTATTTTCTTCTAATATTTATAGAGCCTTCTCTCATCATACTTTTCAAAATAAGGAATTCAGTGGGAAAAAAATGTTTTCTAACCAATTCCCCATTTCAGAATCTACACGAATTACACTATATGTAGGAAAATATGATGGGTGCTACCATGTGAAATAGGGAAGGGAAGGAAGGATTCATCCTTATTTTCAAGTTTATTCATAATTAAAACCTGTCTTAACATGGATTGTTCCTACTGAAGATTCCAGCCAAGCCCATTCCTCCCACCAATTTTCTGACAGACTTTTGGCATGTGTGTCCCATAGATCTTTGTCCATTTCTGCAACTTTGTCATGGCTTCATCAGACAGATTAGCACCCTTTTATCTTTCAGTGGCCTTTTTAAATGCCGGTCCTGTTACCACTCTCTATTTAAAAAATAGTGAGTTTCATCATTAATTAATTACACTGTTGGATTACATTGATTTCTCCCAAGTTATATTAATCATCGTATGATATCATAGTTCCTGCCCATTTCTTGACAATATTTTGAGTTCATTTAAAACTGACTTCAAAATATGTACATAAGTGCAAATGAATCATTGTTTTGCATTCAGTGAGTCCTATACTTCTGCATTAATATAAGATGGGAAAAAATAATCATTAGGTTTATTCCCAATAAATATCAATGACACTTAGACAATATTTGTCTAAAACCTAAAAATATTTTTAAAGACAAAGTTCTCCAGAGATTTAAGTTTATATTACCTGAATTCACCACTATAAAGTTTCTGCAAAGCATCTGGAAATGAGTGTGTATATCGTACAGGTAAACACAAATGACCCTCAGATCTGTATATAAAATAACAATGGAAAAATAATACATTGTATTAAAAAACTTAGTATATTTTTCAAGCAAAGATTTATTCCCTCTCACCCATTCTAAAACAGGAATGTGTCATATAATAATGGTTTATACTACTCTAACTGAATTCTCATGCATTTTAATTGGCAAATATGAGGGACTGAGCAATTTATCAACTATTTCTCACAGGCATGTCAAATACACTAAAAAAATTTATTTCATAGCAATTCTTATTCATGACTTAAATTTAAATATTTAAATTTAAGCAGTGGACAAAAGCAACAACTCTCAAAAAAAAAATTACGACCATCACACTATTGTCTTCCGAGGTAATGCAGTGTTAGCAAACACAGAATGGTAATAGGAAATAGCAAGTGACAGAAAGTAAAGGCACGAGACATTTCTAGAAAAAAAACAAAACAGCAAAATACAGCAATATCATTTAATTCACTATTTCTTTTCATAACATTCATAACAATAACATTCCACCACCTGCTGCAGGGTTCAGAATGAATAGATGCACACTGAATACAAAAGTGAGTGACAAGAAAGAAAGAAATAGAATGCAGGGGGTGCAAAGTAATTCGTGTTTGAATTCAGGCACCAACTGAATGTCACATAGTGTTTTGGAGTCAGCATCTTATTTTCCTGTAATTGCGAGGCCACTTCCCTGTCCTGTTCTATCCCACTTCTTAAGTATTCCATTATGACTGCATTCAACTTATTTTGATATTTCTCTAGACCAGAGCTGTCAAACTCCCAGCCCATGGGCCGGATGCGTCACACACTGGTCACACTCACACCTAGTTTAGCAAAGGAGGGAAAAGTCCTGATATGTCACATGATGCCACCGTGATGACATGAGTTTAATACCCCTGCTCTAGAGCACGGGTCTCCAACCTTTGCAACTTTAAGCCTGGTGGATTTCAGCTCCCAGAATTCTGGGAGTTGAAGTCCGCCAGGCTTAAAGTTGCCAAGATTGGAGACCCCTGCTCTACACGAACTCAACCCCATGTTCCATATACTAAAGACGGTAGCAGCATACTCTTATACAGAAGCAGTTTGCATACAGTAGAAGATCTGGTCACGACCATAATTTGTTCCATAACTTTGGTCACAACCTGATTTGGTTGTGATCTGAACCTAACCAAAATTAATGCAGCGGCCACACGAGATCACTGTTGTTTGGTGCTTACAAAAAAATGGCACAGAAGGGGAAATCACCCATGGCTGTGTTTGATCGCCACCCGAGTATGTGTTCATGACCAGATTCAAAAATTTTGTGAATTTTTTGGTCGGAATTCGATTTGGTCATGGTCAGAAGCATTCATGACCAGGTTCTACTGTACTTGACAAATATTCATTCTGTACAAAAAGCTACATTTTTATAATATCAGCAATTTAGGGAAATACATATATGATATCTTCAGTGGAATAAGGGAGATGAATACTACTTGCTCTCTGAGTATATTTTTACAACTATTTTCCTATAGTTTTAATCTCTTCCTAATTTTTGCTTATATCTTCCAAATATTTGCTTATATACCATATGGTACCCATTACAGAGGCTCACCATTTTTTTTCAATATTACCTATTAATTCTTCTCCATGCACTTCAGTGGCACCTTGTGATATAATTCTTTTCATTTTATTTCATCGTCTTCCCTCACATCCACTTTTCAATCATTGTTTGGAGATTAATTTATCTTCTAATACTTATTCATACAGGATTTTCTCCTCCTGCAGTAGTTGTTCTTCCCCTCTCATTTCTTCTACTTCTTTTCCTCTTTCTCCATGTCCATTTTCCCCCCAAGATTCACTCGTCACTACCAAAGTGAATCAAAGCACGTCATCACCCAAGCATCCTTCACCAATCCTCTTCATTTTTCATCATAAAAACAACTAACAATTTTACATGTGAACTGATTTTTATCATGTTTACATATGAAACAACTTATGCACAGGCCACTTCCATCATATTTCTCTGCATGTATCTGTCAATTGCACAAAATCAGATCATCTTCACTCCGATCTATTACATCACCCCCTTTTCTTTTAGTTTCATAGATATGTAAAACATGTTTAAGTTCATTTTTATTGCAGCCAGAGTCAACTAAATGAACTTTTTACAAGCAGACTAAAAAGAAAAAAAAATATGATTCCTGTCATTTGCTTCTCCTGCATATGTCATGGTTATGTCATGGTTATCACCATACCGGTCCAATCTCCACTATCCATCATGGCTTTGAACTATCAAGGCTTTCATGTAATACTTTTAGTAATAGAGAGAAACTGAGACTAAACTATCATCTTAATTATATCTATGCCATATGTAGCATTCCCTGCTCATAGTAACAATACTAGTAAATTTTGACACATTTTGGACAGAACATTGTAAGCAACTAATAACCAGTTTTGCCTGCAACATTCTCATGTTGCTTTATGCAAATTAACATAGAGGCTAGGTGGCTCAGAGCTTGTCAATCAGAAAGGTCGGCAGTTCGAATCCCTAGTAGAGGTCTCCTGCATGAGCAGGGGGTTGGACTAAATGACCTCCAAGGTGCCTTCCTACTCTGTTACTGTTAAAGAGGCTATTTTGCAAGTTACCTACTGATTTTCACTTCCCGTCAACTCATGGTATTAAAAATACATAGGGTTTTTAAAATAGATTAATGTTACTATTTTCAGATTAGGTGTTGCTGATTGAGAGAGCCAGTTTGGTGCAGTAGCTAAGGCTCCAGGCTAAAAACTGGGAGATCACAAAGCCACAAAGCCAGCTATGTGACATTGGGCCAGTCTCTCTCTCAGCCCTAGGAAGATGATCATGGCAAACTATTTGTCGAGAAAGGAATCAAAACTGATTTGAAGGCAACCCTCCCAATCCCACAAATTACAGCTTTAGAGACAAAGAAAGGGAAGAGAAAGTAGTACATGATTAATATTTAAATGCGAAGACTTTATAGTCTAATGTAGCAACATAGAAGAGACAGAATTCATTTTGCTTAAAATGAAATGTCATTTTAATATATAATCAATGAACGGCAATACTTTGGATAGCATTAGGTGTACAGCCAAGTGGAAAGTACCACTACTTCAAGATAATCAAATGCTATAATCAAGTAACACGCATTTACTCTTAGAATAACAAGTCTTAGGTAAAAGCACGATTCACAAGCATACATTAACCCCAATTATCCCTGAACTCTGCAGTGAGAATTCAACTATTACAATGAAAAACCTACTAAAGTTAAAGCATTAAAAGAAGAAAAATTTAAAAAGGAAATAGTGATGTTGATTTTAATTAGAAGACTCCCATTGCATGATTAGAAGACTCCCATTGCATGACAATGCAATGTTTACATTATAATGGACTCAGGATATATAATTCATGAGCTAAAAATGCCTATGAATGCACTTCTAAAGAGAATTATATTAGCTATCAGATGAACATTTCTTTTGATGCTGATGAATACTAGTGTAGTATTAGACTTAGTGTTGGATTTGGATTAGGAAAACAATATTCTAGCTCATACTTAACCATGGAGTTCAATAGCAATTTTAGGGCCTGTTACTATCTCTCACCTCAACCTATTTTACAGACTAATTGTGGAAAAAAATGAGAAAAGCAGAATGTAACTTTAGTAAGTAAATAAAATACATTAATACTGGAACTTGTAGAACTCAATTTAGAACATCTGATTTATTTAGGCATATAGATAGACCCAGTTTGGTCTAAGGCATCAGGGTTAGGTTAGGGTTAGTGGTCTAGTAGCTAAGGCACCAAACTAGAAAGCGGGAGACCATGAGTTCTAGTCCCGCCTTAGCCAAGAAAGCCAGTTAAACCAATCACTGTCTCTTAGCCCAACTTGCCTTATAGGGTTGTTGTGTTGGGGAAAATAGGAACAAGTAGTATTGATTATGTTCGCCATCTTGAATTATTTGTAAAAATAATAAAAGTGAGATATAAATAAATAAATATTTGACATCAAAGATTTTAAAAGTTACATTTATTAACCTAGAGTAATACTTTGTACACTTGCAGAACAATTCTAGTTTTTTCCAGATAAGCATAATATTGCTACTGAATTAAGTTTTGACCATTTATATTTCTAAGGACAGGTAAAAGGTAAAACAAATGTGGAAGAAAGGTTGAATATAAGATAATACATCAGAAATATCTACGGGGCTCAAATTGCTATAATGTGATATTTATTTATTTGGCTACCCAACCTTATCATAAGATGCCAGCAAATCTTAGGCTCACCTATCTGGATCTGTATTTATTCCAATAACTGGTTTTAATTGATCCAGCACCTTACTGGCTGCCAAAAGCATTGTTCCATCACCTAGGAAAAATATAGGGTTTTGGTATCAGAGCATGTTTATATAAGAATTTTTTAACATTCCAAAATGAAGTATTGGACAAACATCTCAAGGGGGGAAAAAGGGATTGATATGTATTGATATCTGCCTCAATGCATCTGGGGGCTGCTAACACATCTTTGAAGGCAGTCACCTGAAACAGCAGGGATACAGGTTCTCCTGAAGAAGATAATTCTTGATTCAGGATTTAGATTCAGTTAAACTGATAATTAATTTTCATTTGGTAAAATATTCTGAAGGATGATTATTAGATTCCCCTGGATGGGGAAATATGCATCTCATAGTCTTATCAGCGATACATACATCAGGTCTCAGCAATGTCTCAGGTCTCAGCAATGTCCCACAGCATAGTATCTTTCTGACTCCCTACAAGGTTTGGAAGTCAGAGGCATTATTTTGGAAAGGTGCACTTGAACAGGCAACTCCAGTCAATAATTATGAGAGAAAGTCATCAAGCCTATGGTTACCCCAATATGAAGGATTCAATAGTCCTTTTGCATATTTATTATCTGATTATTAAGTGGTATACAGTTGTTGAAATCATAATATAAGAATAAAAGGCAGTAAGAAATTATAGTAAGAACAATAATCCATTATGATTTTCTTTAATATAGTAATTTTTTGTATCAGTAGCTGTTGGGCTAAGATATTCTTGCTAAATAATAAATTCACCCATAAAGCAATCCAAATACACTATTAAATTATACAATAAAGTACAAATACATCATCTAAAGAATTCAAATATTCAGTCAGAGCATAACCTCTCTTCCTATACTTAATTGAATAACTAGATCTTTTCTGAAACCCAGGAGATAAAGACTAAACCAAATGTCTGTTGAGAAGGATTTTTGGAATATTGGAGAGGTAACTGAAAATGCCTACTTTCAAAATCTCATCAGATGGCATATTTGTATAGATGGGACTTAAAAGGAAGTTGAGCCTATTTGATTTGTTCACATAGGCAGATAAAAGTGAACGCTCCGATAACCTGGTTCTGAATCACACAGGATCTTAAAAGTGACAACCAGCACCCTGGCAACTGGAACCATTTTCCATCGCTAAGCAATCTGGCTGTAAAACGCAGCTGCATCGCTTAGCAGAGCAATCCCTACACTCCAGTTGCCATGATTAACTGAATCCCCCAGTCATTAAACAAAGCAACTTCCTGCGGACTTCCCACAACCAAACTAAGTGGAAAAGTCAATGGGAAGTTGCAAGTCCCAAGCTGGCACACAGGTTGCTGCTAGATTGGAAAGGGTGCATAAGAGTACACAAAGCTGTAACAGAGGCACAGTGCAAGCCAGGTGTGCAAGTGGGGCAACAAGGGTCAGGGAAAGTATGTATGAGTCAGGGAATATATGTGAAAAGCATGAAAACATCTGAAAGGGTAGACAAGGGTGTGGCATGGATTGAGAAGTATGCACAAGGGTGTATCGAAGGCACATGCCAAAGAGGGTGTTCAAGTGACTGGTGCAAGCTGGGAGGGCTGGGAAATTTAGGAAACCGTATCCCACAGGGAAGAGCAAGAGGTTCAGGATAATCACACACTAGAATTTCTCAGGATATATCAGTAGGTAAGAAAGTAAGTTTTAGTTTGGCAATATTCTGTCAATTAGTTGTAAGAAAATAAAGGATTGGACTTGACTAGATCTTGCAGTCTCATCAGTGCCTGGCAATTCACCAACATTTTAGCTTAGACTTACTTGTAGATTGGCAAATTTGGCTTTAATATTTCTGCAAAAGTATTTATTTAAGTTTTCAATTACTCAAAATACATTTCCCCACTCACAAGTTAATACCTCCTGCTGCTACAACAGCATCTGCCCACCGGACAGTCTCTTCATCATAGTCTCTCCGTTTCACAAGCCGAACTTCAATCTTCTCATTTCTACAGAGAGATATTGAAAAGCAAGTGATTGTTCTGGTTTTCATGGATAAGAAACGCAAAAAGTGAAGTCAGGCAATGCCTCCTAGCAATGCCTCCTAGGAAAAAAAGGAAGTGAAAAGCCTATACACTGACAAAATTCATATGAACTACTGACAATCTTGTGAAACAGATCAATAATTTACATCAGGCTGAGTTATCAGTTGCGTGAAAATATCTACTTATCGCATTCAACTCTCTTACGTGTTAAATCCATGTAATCCATGCATTTGAAAGGATTAAACAAGTGTCAGAATTTTGTTGCTGCTTTATTAAGGTGAACCCACTTGGAATCAGAAAAATGTAGGAACCAGTTTTGTATGGTGGTTAAGGCACCAGGCTAGAAATCAGAACACCATGAATTCTAGCCCTATCTTAGCTCTCATCCCTAGGAAGAGGCAATAGCAACTCACTGCTGAAAAAACTTGCCAAGAAAACACCAGGAGACAACACTGACTCAAAGGGACCAAAGAACAACAATAAAAACAGATATATTACTATACATAACATGAAGTAAAGAGCAAAATTATCTATTAGGACTTCAGATTTTATCTGCAGAAGCATTTCAAAACATTCAGGATCTCAGCAAAGACATTTCTGCTTTAGGATATTGCATCTGATACATTTGTGTTCCCATCCATTCAGAAGGGTCTTTTGATGCTAAATCCAATTTGCTTTATAATGTTCATATACAGCAGTGGTAATCAACCTGGTCCCTACCGCCCACTAGTGGGCGTTCCAGCTTTCATGGTGGGCAGTAGGGGTTTTGTTCGATTCTGAAGCACTTTCCTTCTTTTTAATTTAATTGACTTTTTTAAAAAAATTCATAGCATTGTTTAAAAACATTTTCATTGGGTTTTCATAAAATTCCCCGTGACAATTTAAATTTCTGAAAATATGCTATTTGTATCGCCTGCGCATAAGTTTAGTTCACGTTACGTTAGTGAAACTAAATGGCGCTATAGTGCGACCGCAAGCAAAAGAGCCACGTCCCAGAATAGCTCACGCATCTCCCCCCACACCACCCAGATGTAACAGACAAGCAGAGCTGGTAGCCGGTGCCCCCCCCTCCAAACCCAATCCATAATGCGTGAGAGGCATGCGCAGACGACGATACAAGGCGCATTACTGTGGAACCAGTGGGCGGTTAGAAAATTTTACTACTTACAGATATACAAAAGTAGGCGATAGGTATAAAAAGATTTGACTACCCCGATATACAGGGATTCCTTGACTTATGACAAGTTGCTTAGTGACTGTTTGAAATTACGACTGACCTCCCCAGCATTGCTTATAATCCAAATTTGAAGTTCTAATGGTCACACACATCGCTGCAGCCAAGTGATTGTATTTTGGGTGCTCAACAACCAGCCTACATTTATGGCTGTTTGCAGTATCCCACAGCCATGTTGGCAGTTCAAATTAGGTGTTGCTGATTAAGAAAGCCAGTTTGGGGTAGTGGCTTAGGCTCCAGTCTAGAAACTGAGGGACCATGAGTCCTAATTTCTGTGCCAAGTTAGCAACATGACTTTGGGCCAGTCTCTAAGGCCTAGAAAAAAAGGCCATGGCAAACCACTTGCCAAGAAAGCTACAGGAACTTGTGCAAGCAGCCACCAGGAATCAAGACTGACTTGAAGGCAACCCTCCCAACTCCCACATTATAGCTTTACATGTTTTCACAGGTGATCACATTTTGGGTGCTCAGCAACCAGCCCATATTTATGGTTGTTTGCAATATCCCACGTTCATGTGACCACATTATATGAGATTTTTGCTGAAAATTGGTGTTTACTTCTGGTTCCTGGCAAAAAACACCCATTGTGAACAATGGATTTGCTTAACAATTACTGCAAAAAAAGTTATAAAATCAGGAGCGGCTATGTGGTGACCTGCTTAACAATTGGCATGACTTATGATTGTAATTTCAGCTCAATTGTACTATTGGATCAGAGTCACTATGTAATATTTTTAAAACAGGGAATATAGAATAATGTATAAATGTTCAGAGCCTCTGCTCACTGACATTATTTCAATTATAATCAAAATTTTTGATATATACCCTTACCTTAGACTATTTACAATATGTTCCACATTTTTGGTATGAATCCGATGCCGCTCTAATAGACCACTATAATTAGATCCTTTTAATGCAAGCTGTGAAAGAGAAAATTGGCAAAACAAATTGAAATAACACAGGCATTTTAAAAAGGCAGAATGCAAAGAATTAGAAACTTGAAAAATTATTTTTCCACTAATTGAAGCAAATACACCAGTAAAAAATATTTTAAAATTAAAAAACAGTGTAAGAATTTGCAACACATTACCATTTTAAGCTATAAGCCTACAGACTTTATATATAAGCATTAATCATGTTAATCAAATTTTATCTTAATGAACTGATCACTATGCCATCTACAAATAACTGCCTTACATCTGACCCTCACATAAGTTTCCCATTTTGCTCAAACCAAGAAATGATGGTTAATAACTTGAAAGCAAAACAAGAAACGAAGCCATTATTTCAAGTGGGCTTCATGTTCTGCTTATTAGGAAGCTATTATCTACAGTTTCCCAATTCAAGATGATATATTTTCCTCTGTCTGAATTTTATTTTCTGACTTGATTTTTCCTCAGTTTCAGTGAATATCACACTACTGTAAATAAGTTTTACATAGAAAAATACAACCTAAAACAATAATGTCAGTTGCTTGAATCATCTCTATATTCCTAATGACCAGGCTTTTAATATTAGTATGAAATAATTCTCTGAGAACAGTCTATTAATCTCCTGGACAGATCATTCTTATAGACTGAATAGTGGATTAAATCTACCCCTCAGGACATAGTTTTATCATTACAAGGGAATAGTTGCAATAACTTTTGCATACTAACTTCCTACTACCTGGTAACTAATACACAAAATCACATGTGACCCAGTTTCATGAATATGGCTATCAACAAATTGGAACAGCTCCAGAGTTGTTGTGTAACCACATGTTTGAGTTATTTCAATCACGGTAACCGAACAGAAAATAGAATTTAAAATATACCTAGTAAATCAATGAAAATATAGACCAAATGGGAAAACAGAATCAGCCACATTTTTAACAGGCACCATTTTCAATAACCACTTCATTACAATTTTCTACAGCCCTCAAAATTTTGCTACATTCTCTGTATTCATTGTAAGACTATTCAACTGATTGGACATATTTTGAAAGATGCACAGAAGTATTTGACTGACTAAACTGAAAGAGTATTGTCTGAATATAGTCAATGCTGCATGCGTAGAGATAAACTATGGTAGATTCTTAATATACAACTTGTGTATATTATAAATTCATAACAAAGTGAGTATATGGCCAGCAAAAAGCTAGAAAAACAATGCTACATTTCATTTCATTTTAATTAAGTAATCAAGTTAATACAGTGATGCATCAAAAAAGGAATTAGAACATCAACTCTTTACAAAATTACTCAATATACCAGACTATAGTTGATCAGAAATAACAAAAAAGATACATAATATTTCTATATTAATCCCTGCTCAAAGCACTTCTTAATGAATGCAGCGCACATATTACATTGTGAATGATGTGTGTGTTATTTACCTCCAGGAATTTTGAAATACCATGTTATTTTTTTAAAAAAATCAGGCCATTCGACACCTTTAAACATATGTATATCAGAAGTCTAAGTAAAAGACCTTCACACCAGGTCATAATTAGAATGGTACAACTGCTGCTATATCTTAGTTTCACAATAAACTTTTATGTACATAAGTCACATTGCAAGTGAACTCCTTATCCGAGCAAACTGAAATGTTCAACTCTGCTCTATTTAATGACAACACAATATAAGGTATTAATCTGTTATGATTCTAGAGCCTGATGTGTGATATCCTTCAAAAATAATAATCTATTGAAAAGTTGAAGATTTATGGATTTGTTTAGAAATAAGGAGTGATTATAGGAAGAAGAGATACGTTCAATTTTACAGGGGGTGAAGAGCTACCAAATTTGGTTATACTTGTGATGAGGAGGAGAACTAACTTGTTTATATGTTTCTTTTCTTTTTCTTTATTTCATTTTTTTCTTTCTTCACCTTTACTCTTTACTTTTCTTTCTTCCCGAGCTTACTTTGTGTTAGTTTTTATTACAGCAATATATATACCGGTATATATCCATCCTATTAACATCTATTAACTACATATATCAAAAGACAATGTTTCAATCCAGTCATACAATGAAACCAACTTAGTTCACTGAAAATGTTTCTTTAACCAAAGCTAATGTGTCCAAATGTCTGACCTTTGAATAATGCTATCAGAACATGTCGTGAATGCTCACTATCAGAGTCTTTTTCAGAGACTCTGAAAAAGTCAACAAAGCCAATCTCATTGGGTTAAGAATGTTGTTCCAAAACTACATTCCAGGAATAAAAGACTCTGAAAAAGATACTATATAGGTGGTTCAGTCTTTATATTTTAGTCTACAATTTATTTTCTTAATGATATTGAAGTGTAATCATGACTAGAAGGGTTACAAAATCCCCTTAAATATTTATTATGCTAGGTAAAAAATAAAATTTACTATTAGCCTATTGTCCTGAAGAGATATTGAGGGTGTCTAAAGGGCTGCAAGAAAGAGAGGGAAATTATTTCTATGACTGTCAGAAGCAATTCTTCATCTATGGTAGATTACCAACTTTATCTACTTCCAATTTCTTAATTTAGACACACGAAATGAACATTTTAGCAAAACTGGGCCAACTGAAAAACACAAGTTATCTTGTTTTATTTTACTAGCAGTTAAGTTTATTTAGCTGTCAATAATTTGTGTGTGTGTATACAGATACACACACACGAGATTGGTAAATCAGATTGACAAAGTGGGGAAGTGTGAGCTTTGCAAATAATTTCTGCCTGTATTCCTAGTATTTTTCCATCTAATCTCCCTTTTCTCTCAAATTCAGGGTCATTTTCGTTTAGGATAAATACAATAGAAAGAAGCCAAAACCATAACAGTGTTTAAAGAAGTTATTTAGTAACCATTTTATCACTACTGAATAGACAAAAGTGTTTCAAATGAGTACCAACATTTCTAAATCCTTGGGAAAAGACTGAAATGTTTTGCTAATTAATAGAATGAATACAAGTGATCAGGAAGCGTTGCTTCCACAATCAAAGCATCGGGTGCACATAAGATCAGAATCAGCACAGCGACACCACTTTAAGGAACCGCCACTGCTACCATCTGAAAAACAGAGCAAGATTTGAATGATAAGTAAGAGCTTAACAGCATTATGTTCCATGGACAAAATCTGGCTCTACTCTATTCCCCAACAACAAATCACTGATGATTGTGTGAAAGTAGTGCTCTACAATAAGCCACTTATTCTGGCGAAAGGGTTTTGAAGTTTAGGGGGAAAAAACAGTAGTCTAGCAACTGTAAACAATACATCCACATGGCTCTAAAAAACTGCTGCCAAGAAAAAGCAAGCTGGATTGAATGGGAACAGAACTAAAAAACCCAGGAGCAAAACAAATGCTTTTGGAGGAATATATTTTCTGTCTGCATTCATTTATCCAGTCTACTTCAAAGTATTACAGGATGCCCAGGACAGATCTGGGAAATCCAAAAGAACTGAAATTGAATTGTTTTTAAGTTCTTATTTTATCTCATTCGTATTTTTTTCTTCTTAGATTTCCCCCCTACAAATACAGGACCTGTTTTTTCTGGATCAACCAAATGATGATCCATTGGTTGCTGAAGCCAGGAATTGCCACCTGAGCCAGTCACTGTGGGCTGAGAAAGTGACTGGCCCAAGGTCACCCAGCCAGCTTTCAAGCTTAAGACAGAACAAGAACTCAGTCTCCTGGTTTCTAGTCTGATGCTTTAACCTCTAGACCAAATTGGCTCTCATTTTATTTCATTGATATTTATTTATTTACTTGCTTTACAGTATGCATCTAATTCAAATTAATCAGAATGGCTAACATTGCATTTCACATAAGCATTTTTTAAAAAGGTAATTTCAGCATGCTTAAGAGTGACGAATTAACAACTAAAGTAAATAACTGAAGTATCTAGCCAAGATTCTCCAGTCTGGAGTACTGCCTGGAAGTGATAGAAGTTGAAATCAAACACACTTAAAGCCTCTAGATTATTGAAGACTGAACCAGCTGAAAACATGATTAAAGCTTGAACATCTGAAGAATGTAATGTTCCATGTTATGGCTTAACTTTACGGCTTATCTTTAGCTCTTCGTTTGCATAATTCTAATACTATGAAAGAATATAATTTCTTAGAAGATGTATTGATGGCTAAATGGAATTCATAAACTTAATGGAGAACAAGAATGCTAATTGGTATCAGTAATAAGAGCTATTTCTAATATCAAAGGCTGTATATTTCTAAAGGCCAGTTGTTCTGAAACAAACAAATGTTATTGAGATAACGTTCTGCTTACAGGAACATAATGACCAACTAGATAGAACTTTAATTTGATCCTGTGAAAATGTTCTAAATATTGCTGAAATAGTTACAGCATACTGTACAACTCTGAATAGAAGTATGATCCAAACTCATGTGCTTCAACAGAATTACTATATCAATCTTCATAACTGAATTCTGAAACCTGGAATTCCAAAATATCAGAATACTGTACTGTACCATTTGTAGCAAGACCAATGAGTTGCTTGGAAGTGGGTAGGTGCTATTTCTAATTGGTATTTCTTGGATAATAAAAAGAATTTAGCAATCAAACCTTACAATAAAAAAGGGACTGGTTTTTCTATGTCAACTGTTGCTGCTCTGTGTAACTGAGAACAGATAAATTATAGTTGTCTCTTCCCTGAATTAAGTAATTACATTGTAAAGACATCTGATTTAAGTACTGGCTACAATATATTGATTAAATAACTTCTTTTAACTGTAAACTGGTTAAAGAAAGTGAGTATGTGAGAAGAACATATGAAGCCCAACTTTCTTTCTTGTAGCCCAAGGTCTACTGGATCAGCCTCTATATTCAATCACCAGGCAGTATGATACGAAATAGATTTCTTTGTTTCATCTCTATGCTTTCTAATCATACCAGTGTATATCGAGGCATATAGAAAAGCAAGATCTGGATGTACTACTGCAAAGAGAACAAATCTTATACCAATGTTGAGATTTGTTTTGGTCTAACTTTTATAAAACTTCTTCAAATCCAACCAATGATCTTGGACCAGAGACTGTTTATTCCACAATAACCGAATCTGGCTCTAGGATGTTAAACAATGATCCTTTTGTTTGCAACTCTTCCCCTCCAATAACCCACTTTTCTTCCCCCTCCCCCAGGGGGAAGCCTAGATAAAAACTTCCAACTCAAATCAAACCTTTATTAAAATAGCTGCACCACTTGTTTGTGCATATGCATACATTATAAAGCTTTTCCTTTTTTTCCTCCCCTGCTCCAAGATCCCTGCTGTAAAAAAAGAGACACACAAAAAAGAGACACACGGGACACACACAGGGATTGCTAAATTTCTCTTTTAAGTTTTCAAACGGTGCAAGGACCAGGTCTGTGAGGCCTTTAAACGTCAGCCTTCCTAGCCCTGAGGTTGGCCAGGTAGGTTGGCCAGGTAGGCTGCAGGATGTGGGGGCGAGAAGCTCAGTGGCTAAGACACTGAGCTTGTCCATCAGAAAGGTCGGCCGTTCGAATCCCTACTACAGGTCCCCTGCGTGAGCAGGGGGTTGGACTAGATGACCTCCAAGGTCCCTTCCAACTGTTGTTATTAAAGAGGCCACCGCCACACCTGCACACACACCCCACCAAACCTCTAGGCTCTTCCGTCTCCTTTCCCCGCGGGGGGGGGGGAACGAACCCACCCGAGGCTCGGCCGCCGCCGCTGCTCACCAGCTGCTTGAGATCCTCCTCAGAGAGCCCAGCATAGCGGTACCGCTGCTGCTCGAACTCGTAGCGGGTCGTCTTGGCCACCACCACCACCCGGGATGGGCGGAAGCCGCTGCCGGCCTTGGAGGACAAGCTCGAGCGGCCGCCGCCAGAGCCGAGGCGCCGCCGCGAAGGGGAAGGAGAGGGAAGGGGAAAGGAGGGCGGCGGCGGCGACGAAGAAGAAGAAAACGACGACGGCTCTTCTCCCGCCAGTGCCAGGCAACGCAGGGGGAGGCCAGCTGTGGCGGCGGCGGCGGCGAAGGAAGCCGCGGGCTCAGCCAAGAGGACGCGCGGGACGGCGAGCTGCCTCCTTGGCGGCGGTTGCCGCCGTAAGGATTTGAGCAAGGCGCGGAGGGTGGCACCGGGATTGCCGCCACTCAGGTAGCTTGGGAGGCAGGTCATAGCCCGGGCTCGGGAGAGTCCTCCGGGTCCGGGAACTACCGCCGCTGCCGAAGGCTGCCTTGTGTGGAAAGGCGAAAAGAACGGAGCTGCGACCTTCCCTCGCGGCTAGTTTTGTTGTTGGGTTGTTGGTTTTGGTTTGGTTTTTTTTTTTGCGCCTCAACGGCGCGGCTCGTGCTCCCGAGGCGCAGGCAGCGTCCCTACGCGCACACCCCTTCGCTCGTGCGTGCCACTTGACACCCGCGCGCACAGGTGGCTGCGTGCGCGCTCGACTAGAGCGCTCCGAACCCACGGGGGAGGGGCGGGGCAAGGAAACAGCAGGGCACGCTCCGCGCACGCGCGGCTCAAGCCCCGCCCATACCTCACCTACTCTTCCCTTCCATCCCACCCCGCCATCGGAACGTCCCGTTCCTATTCGTCCGCAGGCTGTCTTCTGCGCCTGTGCGGGCGTTTGACCAATCGGGAAAGGAAAGAGCTCTCTCGCTCTCTCCTAAGATTCGGAAGGGGAACGCTGTTTAAGGGCTTCCGCGGCTTTCCCAAAAGAGCGACGACTTTGCCTCCCGCGCTTGTGCGCAAGCGGGAGTGTCGCAGCGCTCTTTTAGCGCGTCCTTAGGCTTTCCTTACCTTCAAGCTGTTTTAATCGTAGTTGAACTGCACTCCCAACGGTTTTAGGGAAGAAACTGCGTGAAGTGCGGTCTTAATTCCGCATGACTCATCTTTGAGTTTGTGTATGTTGCCCGGACTCCTCTAGTTTTATTTGCAGTTTGATTTTTATGTACGAATAGAATAGAATAGAATTATTTATTGGTCAAGTGTGATTGGACATACAAGGAATTTGTTTTTGGTGCATATGCTCTCAGTGTACATAAAAAGACAAGATACATTCGTCAAAAATCGTAAGGTACATGATATACATGATAATCATAAGGTAATAAAATGCATAGCCTCAATATATTCTTCCCAAAATAATTGCTACCAACCTATCTTCCATTGAGGACCTGTATACTGCACGAGTCAAAAAGAGGGCTGTGAAAATATTTACAGACCCCTCGCATCCTGGATATAAACTGTTTCAACTCCTACTCTCAAAATGATGCTATAGAGCACTGCACACCAGAACAACTAGACACAAGAACAGTTTCTTCCCGAACATCATCACTCAGCTAAACAAATAATTTCCTCAACACTGTCAAACTATTTACTAAATCTGCACTACTATTAATCTCATCGTTTCCATCACCCATCTCCTTCCACTTACGACTGTATATCTGTAACTTTGTTGCTTGTATCCTTACAATTTATACTGATGTTGTTTCCTGATTGCTTAATTGTAGCCTATGACTATCATTAAGTGTTGTATCATTAAATGGTAAATTTGTACCCTATGACTATCAATAAGTTTTGTAAGTGTTGTATGTTGATGAAGGTATCTTTTCTTTTATGTACACTGAGAGCATATGCACCAAGACAAATTCCTTTTTTGTCCAATCACACTTGGCCAATAAAAAAAAATCTATTCTATTCTAGTTGATTGCATAGTATCCAAAAAACTAGACTATCCCCAAGATGAAAACTTGTTTGCTTTTGGCGTGAGGCAATTAAAATCCATTTCCAACCCTCATTTAATATTTGCACTCCTATGTGGAGCTACCAAGCTCCATGTGGGAGGTTCCAGTCAACCATAACAAGTTGCCTTTTAATTCACAAATGAACTCTGTGTTGGAAAGGTTTTTTAAATGATAGAGGCATTGAATTGGAACATATCCTGCAAGATACTGGGAGCATAGAGGAATCCAGAAGCACCTGGCTCTTCAAGAAGCCATCAAAAAAACGAACAAACTCAGGCACGTTTTTTAGATTTACTGTATTTTTATTAGTATTGTGTACCCGTATAAATCTGGATCTTTTAAATTCCCAAGTCACACAGGACACGCATAATGGCAATTTTCAATTCTGTAGGAATGAAGGAAATTGGTTTATATTGAATCTGGCCATGGGTATATCTAATCCAGCATTCTTACTTTATGCTGATTGACCAGTGGCCCTTTAGGATTTCAGAGATTTTCTGCTGGTGTACTTGGAGTGAGAAATGCAGTTAACTAGTATTTATATGTGCAATGCATTTGTTTTCCCACTGAATCCCCACTCTAGTCACTGCATCACTAAAATCACCTCTTTCATCATTTTAGAGACTTATTTTCCTTTTCAGCCTAGCAAATTTTCTTAAAAGGCATATGTGTTTGTACATCAACAGATGCACAGACTGATCTAGGATGCACAGAATAATCTAGGATTTCAATTAGTCAGGGGGAGGAGAAAGGGAGGGGAAGACTTATTGGTTATGTTGATTACAAATGAGATGGGCTGCAAGTACCTGAAATGAGTTAAAACCCCGTTGTGTTTGTTTAGATCTTTTGAGATAGCCCAAAACCCCTTTGATGATTCTGCAATCTATCTTGCAACCATGCTGCTTTTATTTCCCCCCAAAATAGTCCCTTTGGGATCTGCAATAGAATTTTCTTCAAGACTGAAATGCTTTGACATTCGTTGGTAACAAACCTTTTATGATTTTTGGCTACCACAGTACGCTCTCTTCATACAGGACCTTGGCAAAGGTATGCTAACTGGATAATCCAATAACCAGTATTATAATATGATACAAATAAACCAAACTGTCTTACTTACGAGAAAAATTTTCTTTACATGTATATGCTTTCTACTTACTGCAGAAAGATAGTTGATGAATGTTTATCCAGAAATTTGATAAATTCAAGAAAATAAGTGCTATACACTAAACTAAACTAAATGTGCTATACACACAATAATCCCAGGAGGCTGTTTAAGAGATGGTTCTGATTGGCAACCCTTTGTACTCATTGACGCAAATTCAAAGTGTCCATTACCGAACTTCAAAAAATTAAGATATAAAGTTGCTGGCAGGTAAATATTGAGTTGCTCCTAATTAGTGCGTAATAACTGAACCAGGGCCTCATGTGAAAACCTATTTAATTTAAAGTTTATGGTATAAAATAAATATTTTCTAGTTTGTACACATGTTTACATCTTAGAGTTTTTGAGGCATCACTGAAATACTGTTATACATAAAGGTTAAATACAATTATGCAGAGTAAAGGAAACATACATAGGTTGATGTTAACTCATTATAATTTATAGAAAATGTGCGTATGTTGAAGTTAAAAGATATTTATTGGTGCAAAGTCAAGATTCATTTTAGATTCATTTATGATTAAATAAATTTGGTAAATATGCACTGAGGAAGAAAAGGCAAGTGATCCACTAAGATTAAAAGCCAATAAATACAGGAAATTTTATTTCTTGCTCTATTTAGTACCCAATAATATCTAAAGTCCTATATATGAAATAAGCAGTTATATGAGAAAGAATACACTTTAGGTTTTTTGAATCCACATGATATTGCAGTAATAATATTAATACATTATATAAAATACAAGAATATAAAAGATAAATGCCATTGATCCTAGCAAAGTTATATGCTCCCTTCATAGTGTTTTCCCCATTTAATAAAATAAGGAGTAAAAATATTTGTATTTACAGGCAACAGAAATAGCTTATTTGTACATCCTTCAATAGCTAAAATTATTTTTAATAAAGTTAACATGTATCTGAAAATCTTTTGAAATCTATTAAGGCCAATTTAGATCACTGTACACATTTTATGCTTAATGATTTACATCATCATTATTATACATCCTGATTTTTCTCAGAGAGCTCAAGGGCAAGGGATCTCTCTTAATTTTATTTCCACAATAACCCTGTAGGATGGGATGGTGTGACTTAGGTTTATTAGCTCAATGTTACTGAGTAAATATCATAATTTAAATCTGGGTTTCCTAGGTCCAAGCTTTTAATAACAACAC
The DNA here is from genome assembly GCF_028640845.1 of Ahaetulla prasina. Lineage (NCBI taxonomy): Eukaryota > Metazoa > Chordata > Lepidosauria > Squamata > Colubridae > Ahaetulla > Ahaetulla prasina. The sequence goes on along the minus strand of NC_080540.1, from coordinate 279,802,969 downwards.
TACTCATCTTAAAGTGCAAAATGTGGGATTTTTAAAATTTTTCTCTCTTTGAATAGTGAGCCAAAGTACTACTTTTAGAAAAAAAACACTTTCATTTTAAAAACAATACAAGACCATCATATGGACCATCATCCATAGTATTTTGGATCCTGTAGTCTGTAATTCAAAGTAAGATTACACAGGATCTTGATTGTGTAATCAATCCATTTCCTCCTATGGGAATAAATGCTATTATGCGAATTTTAGAAAAAGAAGACTCATCATAACCTTATTAGAATTATAGTTAGTAGCCATCAAACTTATACCTGTGACAGTGCATCATTAAAACTGAAGCAGCTGAAATTTGTAACGTCCCTATGTTTTGGAACATTTGGAACATTTATTTTAAGAAGTTTTGCTCAACCAAAAGACCTTGAATTGGACTAGATTATAGTGGAGCAATAGATCAAAGACAATCAGTGGGACTCATTCTCAGTACGATCAGTTGCTAAATAATTGACTGTTGCACTTTACAAACAGATAAGCAGTATTTAATAACTTACCCATTTGGTAATGTGTTCAAACTTTGATCTGGAACTTACTTGCTTCTTATGGGTACATTTGTAACTGACATGGATGGCAAAATTATGAGAATTGAAGTCCAGTAAATTTAGAGCACTGTTTTCAAATTTCTAGAAAAAAATTTGGGAGTTAAAAGTCTACACACCTGAAATGTGGCAAGTTTGAAAAATTCGATTTAGAAGAGGGTAGTTGGAAAAAGTTGATTTAAGCTATAGTACACAGGCTTTTTGGTATCCAAGGACTTTAAAAAAACTGAACAAAAACTTGTTCAGATTTTCCAAGGATGGCAAGGGTTATAACAGGGACTTCCCTGTGTTGGAAGAAATGTCCATCTGGGTTCAGTTCCAAGTGGGGAAAAAGACACTGGATTCATAGAAGTTGCTTGGAAAGGTTTATTGATGAACAGGATCACATGGCTTGAGATCCTAGGCAAAAAGGGCAGAGATGCTGAGAGTGCCTGGGTTTTATGCCCTCTGTTGGGTTTTGAATTTGAGCTTGTGCTCTGATTGGTTGTCAGACTCCCATGCAGCCATGCAGGGGTAACTTTGTAGGTTGTCTTTTGAGTCCCAGGCTTGGTTGAACCTTGCTGGGTGATGATGTAATGAAAGGGCTTTGGGCAATTCCTACTATGGCTCTGCCTGAAGATCTTTGTTATGTACAATAGACTGGCTCAGGCCTTCATGGCCCATTGAAAAAGGTGGTGGTGGTGGGGGCTGAGTTTCTGCCTCCCTTTTAGGGGAAATATTCTGCCCTTTTTAATATTTTCTAAAATATCTCATTTTCCCAGGAGAGGGGTGGGTGCTAACTTCCTACACCTGGAAGGAGCCCTTTTTAAACTTTCTTTTATGTTGGGTGGGTTGGTAAAGGAGGGGCCTCCAACTTAATGGGCCTATTTTATATTTAAACAGGAAACATGTCATTTTAGAAGTAGCGAGTATAGCCATTCTCTTGGTAGAAAGAGCATCGTTGTAAAATCTGACGAATTCCATCGATAGGCTCTGAATTTATTTTTACAGTCTGATGGTGCTATTCTTTAGTAGTTGGAGATTATCAACAGAGTTGAGTCCTTTCAGAAACTTAGGTTATTTCATTGTTGCCAAACATCATGATCCCTGTCGAATATTTTCATTAGTTTAGATGTATAATATCTTTAAATGTAAATGAGAACAACAATGTCCATGGGATCCAAGTGGGACAGACTTACCAAAGCATCATTATGAAATTGTGGTACAAGCTCTGCCCTTTTTCTGCCTATGTTGTGACGTTGGGCGTGCAAACTTGCAGTGTAATGCTACAATGCTGCCTTTTAACATTCCAGTGAAAAGCATCAAAATCCCATGGAGGCCACTGAGTAACACAGTTTCAGTAGTTTTGGTGGAATTATATCTAGTTATGACATCCCAGTTTTTAAGCACGTCTTTTCTGTAATCTGCTATAACTTCTTGTAACCTTAACAAGAGGGATGTTCAGATACGATGAAGAAGCTACTTCGCAGGGAAGTTGTCCTAGAGATCCTGAGGTATCTCTTCTGAATGAATCAAAAATGCTGCTCTAGGCAAGTGCAACTTTATGAATTTTCTGGACTAATTTAACTTCAGCAGATGGCAGCCCTTTCTGCCAGATCAGTCATGGTTTATACTTGGATGGGGTACGAACAAAGTATTCTGGGGCTATTGGCTAGACTGGGAAATTGGGGGAAAAAAAATATCCCAGAAGGGGTCAATGGCAAATCACTTCCATAACATTGCTAAGAAAGCTGCATGGATGCATTCACCAGGAGCCAAGTTCTGCCCCTTTATGGATCTTTGAGCAGATTTGTACAATTTTGTGGCAGCATTCTTTAGATCTGGAGAAATATTGAGCCTCAGATTATTAAAGGATTCACAATGATCCTCATTTGCCTAGCACCGTGATGGCGAAACTATGGCACACGTGCCAGAGGTGGCACGCAGAGCCCTCTCTGCTGGCACATGAGCCATCGTTCCAGGTCAGATCTCCATGGCGTTTCTTTAGTGAACTTCTGTTTCCCTGCAAACGACGAAACAGAAGCTGACGAAAGAAAAAGGTCTTACCTCTTGCCACTCTGCCAGTATTGGGATGCCCCGCCTCCCGCAGGCCAGCTGGTGTTCAGGTCTCTGCTGCACATGCACGCATGCGCACATCTGTGCATATACACGCATGAGCACATTCACACATATCTGTTGTGTCCTCCTCGCCTCCGTCCGAACGATGGCTTAATTAGCCGGCTCTTATCAGCTCTTATCTGGAAGCAAAAGAATCAGCGTCTGCCAAGAGCCCTCGATAGCTGCCAAGACGCTGGTAAGTCACAACCTTCAGCTCTAGTCAATCCGTGGATTTGCCTGATACAAAGAAGCACACCAGCTCTTGCTGCCTTTTATATCCTGTGGGGTGTGGCTCCATGACTCAGCACTTCCTAGGCCTGCCCCTCCCCTGCTTCTGTTGTTCTCTTCTCTCCTGCCTACGAAACCTGGGATTCAGCCAAGCCTGATTGCTGTCAGCTGGGTCTGCAGGCGTGGCCTGGGTGGGGGAAGAGGCAGGGGAAGGAGGCCTCATTATCTCTTTCACCTGGCCTGCTTCTGGCTTCTGGAGCTGAGCCAGGGAAGCGGGTGCTCCCGAGGTAAGTCCTGACGGCCCTTCCCCCTCACTGTCCAAGTCACTTTCTGGCAGCAGGCCCGGCTCCAAGGCACTTTCGGGCATGGGGCCAGGTTCGGGGAGCAACAACAATATCCATGCGCACCTTCCAGTTTGGGCATGTGCGCACACGCAGTTTGGGCACTCGGTGTCCAAAAGGTTCATCATCATTGGCCTAGCACCTACATCCCTTAGCAGGAAGAGGAGGGAGGGGTAAGACATATTTAGTATTCAGGCATTGCATCTTAGACAAAAGAACCCAAGCTGGAGGCTAAATAGCATAAGCATGTTCCTTTCAAGAAAAGACCATTTTAATAAGATTTTTCTCAAAAGGTAAAGCCTCAAGACAATCTCAGCAGGGGAAGAACTATACATTTTTCTTGTAAGTAATACGGAAGTATTGCCATTGCCTTCTTCTGAGGCTAAGAATGATAAAAGGGGTGTAGAAACAGTCTATGGGAAAAAAAGACAAAAGTGATGTACGAGAGATTTGAAGCTGTATATTAATAGGCTTCATATGATATTATTAGGCTTAATCCTACATCCACTTGATAGTTGGCTAAGAACTGCTGAATATAGTAGGATTTAGTTCCAAATAAATATTCAAAGGATTCCATCATACAGCCCACATAAATTATATAATATTCAATCATACTTAGATAAATATGGGAAATAACAGCATGTTTTTCCCCTTCAAAATGATTTCTTTTCCATCCATAATTGATGAATTCATTGATACCACCTGTTAACTTTGGAAATACTGTTTGGACTGCTAAGTGTACTGTTTTGAGAGATACACACTTAGCAAACGTACTAGCTTTTAGTAATTAATAATAAAACTATCATCTTTGGCAGTAAGATATGTCACAAAATTGTTAGCAAGATCTCAGAAACATTTCTGTCACATCTTTTAAGGCATACAAGAGAAATTAATCTTCAATATACAGTAAACTTAGTATCTGCTGTAGGCATAATCCTAAAATAATGGATGATTGTCCAAATGAAAAGATAAAAAGACAGGAAGTTGGCAAAATAAAAGAGGGAAAATGTACTCACATTCAAGAATCATTACAGTACCATAATAATAAAGATGAAGAGCTCCATTCTTTGAAAATATTATGAACTGGAAATCAGAAAAGGAGGGAGACAGACTGTTGGATAACAAGGAAGTTAAAGATGTACTAAAGGAAGATGCAATTACAAAGAAAATGAACCAATTATTTGGCTTAATCTTGAAAGACACAAAACAAATACTCATTCCAAAAATAAATACGACATTCTGAATCGGTGTAGCATCTGCAAACATAAATTTTGTCTCACTATTTTGTGAGCTTTGTGAATACATGGTGCCATGATGTTTTAACCATGGTTTTAAAATAAACCAAGGAACTGTGACCGATATATAAAGTATAATTTTCATCAGGCATAGTGGACCATGAGTTATACTTCTCGCTTAGGCATAATGCCAGGTGGGTGACCTTGGGCCAGTCACTTTCAGAAGGAGAGAAGCCACTTCTAAATTCTTGCCAAGAAAACTACAGGGATTAATCTAGACCAGGGGTCTGCAAACTTGTCTCTTTTAAGATTTGTGGACTTCAACTCCCAGAATTCTTCAGCCAGCTTCAACCCCTGAGTTGAAGTCTACAAGTCTTAAAAGAGACAAATTTGAAAACCCCTGATCTAGACCAAACTCCTGGCCTGCAGGCCGGATGCATCATGCGCTGGCCATGCCCATGCCTGGTTTAACGAAAGGGGAAAAAGTCCTGATATGTTACGTGACACTGTTTGACACCCCTGATCTAGACAGTTGCCAAGTGTCAACAGTGACTTGAAGGCACCAAAAAACAAAACAAAACCCACCACTCCAGTCTTTGCTACTTCTTTTATGCAGCCACTGGCTTTATTCCCCAAATCCTCTGAAACAGGCTCATGCTTTTCCTTCCTGAGAGCTCTTCCCCAATTAGCCAGCATTTCCTCCAGCCAGCTAATCTCCCAGACATAAAAATCAGCCGCTGCCAATGAGAAACCGTCTAACCATCATTCCAGAAGAAATGCTAACTTTGCAGGCAGACAATGTGGTGGCGATTGAAAGAAATGTGCTAATCCCAGATCAGTGCAACTTGCTAGCGGAAAGAATAGTGATGAAGTGATGACCCTTGGGGTAATTTTCCTGGGATGATGTAAAAATCTGCTTTTGGGGGGGTAGGATTTGTTTGCATTTATGAATCAAACTTGCATGCAAACAGCAGGTCTGGGAAAGCTTGCGCTACCTATCTGTCTGCAAATTTTTTGTTTATGTTCAACACTGCATTCATTGCGTAGAACTGGGGAGATGCAAATATCAGCTTACAATACTAAGCTTTGAAGATTCATGCAAATTTAATAATAGACCCAAAATAGATTAATATACCGTACACACACGTCCATATACACATACATGCTTCGTAAATAATTACTGCTCTAAGTAGATGGAGCAATCATTCGTAAAGGATGAATACCATCATGGATCAGAATTATTATTTTCTTTAAAACAGTTCTTAAAGCTGTTCATCCCCAAACTTGAAAACAACTTCTTCTGAATAATTCAAAAAGAACTGAGGCCAATTTTGGATTCCTGTTACAGGGACTGATGTCTTGAATCTTTAAAGTGCTTCTTTCATATGATGTTCCTTAATCATATACCACATCCTGTCTTCATTCCAACATGGTGTGTTGTCCCTAATGTCCCTTTAATGGGATATGGTGAGTTGTCAAGAACAGACCACAGGTTGTCTGCGAATCCATGGAGAATGCTCTGGAAGAGAGTTTGTAAAGCGTTACTTAATTGCATTAAGCAAATCAACATTTATTTATGTATCCCACCTTCATTAGTTTTACAAGTAACTCAATTTGGCAAGCATATTCAGTACACCTTCCTCCCACTTATTTTCCCCACAACAACCATCCTATGAGGTGAGTTGGTTGAGGACAGTAATTGGCTCAAAGCTGGCTTTCATGGCTAAGACAGGACTTGAACTCAGGATCTCCTAGTTTCTAGCCTGGTGCCTTAATCAGGCTAATATTTTTTTAACTCTTTAAGCCCAAAATAATCAATAGTTGTTTGGGAACCTATTTTGGGTCAGAAAAGTACAAATTTAATTTTATTTAATTTCTTTGTTACCTTCGTGCTATCCGAAGTAAAAAAACTAAATTCTGTAATAGCTTTGCACCATATAGTATCAACTTTGTTAACTTTCAAGACACTTTTTTCTGCTATGTATTAAAAATGGACTCTGATTAATACGTGTGCGTGTATCTTCAACCAAATGTCAAAAAACTCACTCTAGCTGGGTTTGAGATTAGCTGGGGCCATCTTTATCGATAGGAACAGATACAACTTTTCCTAAGCTAAAGTCTTGTTTTGTTTTAAAGAGAGAATTCCTTAGAGAATTATTTGACCCTCATCTAGATAATCTTTAGCATATTATGTCCATACCCAATGAAATATATCAATTGATGTTGTAGTAAATAGCCTACCTACTCTTAAGTCCATTGGGTAGAAGTTGGAAATCTCTTTGCATTCTAGCCCTGCTTTGGGAAAGCAACATGTGCTTCCTGCTGTACCATCCATCTTCCAGAGGTATCTTACTTGATGGCTAGCTATTGAAGCCTGGCACGTGAGAAATAGAACCTGTGCTTCAATTCCGGTGATTAAAAAATAAAAATGAAATAATTCCCGAGGCACCAAGAAGCATTGCAAAATGAGGTCAAATGTACCATATCTCTAGGTCAGCTGTGAAAAGTTTGGGAGATTCCATTTCTGTTCTTTAGTGATAGGAATCAAGTGCCAGACAAAGACATCAAGCCAAAATGTAGTGTGTTTGTTTGTATGCTATCTATCTATCTATCTATCTATCTGTCTGTCTGTCTGTCTGTCTGTCTGTCTGTCTGTCTGTCTGTCTATCTATCTATCTATCTATCTATCATCTGTATATTGCTATTTGTCTAAAGCAAGGGTGTCAAACTGGAGGCCCGTGGGCCGGATACATCACGTGGGCCATGGCCACCCCAGGCCACACCCACTCTGCAAAGTGGGAAAACATTGCGAAACGCCATGTGATTTGACACCTGTGATCAAAAGACATCGGATTTGTAATTTGTTTTCCATGCAATATATTATCAAAATCCAACCAAGGATGTCTTAATCAATTAACCATGTCCTGGTTAAAGATACCAACCTAGGCAAATAATAGTTAATTATAACTATGAAACAAGGCAATACTATCAGAGGTGGGTTTCAGCAGGTTCTGACCAGTTCTGGAGAACCGGTAGAAGAAATTCTGAGGAGTTCGGAGAACCGTTAGTAAAAATTCTGACTAGCCCCACCCCCATCTATTCTCTGTCTCCCATGTTCCAGCTGATTGGGAGGAAATGGAGATTTTACAGTATCCTTCCCTTGGATTGGGGAGGGAATGGAAATTTTACAGTATCCTTCCCATGCCACGCCCACCAAGCCACACCCACAGAACCGGTAGTAAAAAATCTTTGAAACCCACCACTGAATACCATGCTATATTTTTTTGAATAGCTTTTTACTAACAATAGGTAAGATCTCAGTTTAAGCTTCAGACAATATACTTAAATGTGTTTAATCCAACAGGGAAACAGAGTTTTCAGATTTTGAGTCAAAAGGGGAGAGAGCCATGTCAGCCAAAGATGAAACTACTTGTTCTCATAATGCTATAAATAATAATTACAGCGAAACAACCACAATCCTTTTCAAGTTCACGGCACAATTGAATATTTATCTTGAGGAAAATTTGACTTCTGAATACCAGTAGCATTAAATGAAGTGAAGGATGATTGTTTATACATTTTTAGGAAGAGTGTTTTGCAACTAAATGCCTGACTGATTTTTCTGTGGGAACTTCTAGCAATGAAAGAAAAATATATGATCCATTTCCATATTGCTGTCAAGACAGACATCTCCATATAGTCAAGCGCGGTTCACTTTGTTTCAAGGAAACCTTTACTTTTTAATGAAAGTTACAGTATTCATAATGGATTCTCATTGAAAACGTCTGCATTAAATTCAAAGGGATGTATAGCTCTTTCCTGAGATGCCACACTATGCAATGATACTGTATAGCAGGGGTGTCAAACTCGATTTCTTTGAGGGCTGCATCAGGGTTGTGTTTGACCTCCAGGGGCCGGAGTGGTGTGGCCAGGGTGGGCGTGGCCATTTTGACATTACTCGTGTTGGTGGTGGCCTGAGTGGTCTGCCAGTGAAAACGGACTCCCAAGCTCCATTTTCAGCTGCTACGGACTCCTGCAACTCGTGTGTGGCTCTCCTGAGCTCCATTTTCACTGGCAGAGGCACCACGGGCCAGTCCTTTGCTGTTTCCAGATCCACGGACCAGATCTAAGCACCCCATGAGCTGGATCCGCCCCCCCCCCCGGGGCCTTGAGTGACACCCCTGCCGTATAGGTTAGGAGTATAGATTTAGCTTACTTGGCAGCTTCCTGCTTCTTTCGGTCTTGCTCGCTATTCTGGCCTTGCTTTGGCTGCTGCAATCAATTGCATCAGCTAGCAACTCAATCTGCCTGCCTGCAATCCATCTCATCGGTGAGCAACTCAATCTGCCTGCCTGCAATCCATCTCATCAGTGAGCAACTCAATCTGCCTGCCTGCAATCCATCTCATCAGTGAGCAACTCAATCTGTCTGCCTTTTCCCTTGAATTGGGTAAGTAAGGGTGGGGAACTTTAAAAAATAGCTAATTGGGGTTTTTTTAATTTTTTTTAGAACATAGCAATTTAAAGTTAAGGAAGTTTTAAATTTAGCTGCTTTTATCTAAAAATATAAATAAAATGAAATAATTCCCGAGGCACCAAGAAGCATTGCAAAATGAGGTCAAATGTACCATATCTCTAGGTCAGCTGTGAAAAGTTTGGGAGATTCCATTTCTGTTCTTTAGTGATAGGAATCAAGTGCCAGACAAAGACATCAAGCCAAAATGTAGTGTGTTTGTTTGTATGCTATCTATCTATCTATCTATCTATCTATCTATCTATCTATCTATCTATCTATCTATCTATCTATCTATCTATCAATCATCTGTCTATTGCTATTTGTCTAAAGCAAGGGTGTCAAACTCGATTTCATTGAGGGCTGCATCAGGGTTGTGTTTGACCTCCAGGGGCCGGAGTGGTGTGGCCATTTTGACATTACTCGTGTTGGTGGTGGCCTGAGTGGTCTGCCAGTGAAAACGGACTCCCAAGCTCCATTTTCGCTGGCAGAGGCACCACGGGCCAGTCCTTTGCTGTTTCCAGATCCACGGACCAGATCTAAGCACCCCATGAGCTGGATCCGCCGCCCCCCCCCCCGGGGCCTTGAGTGACACCCCTGCCGTATAAATTAGGAGTATAGATTTAGCTTACTCGGCCAGAATGAGGTTCCAGTCAAAAGGTTTAAAATGGGCCTGGTGGGAATTCGCTAATTGCCAGAAACTGTAATACTTCACTAGCAGAAATAACGAGAATCCATCCAGCAGTACTTTTGTGGACCTAATTTCTGGATTCCATCTCCAGTTCCCATACTACCTGATCTAGTAGGGCTGACATCAACAGCTGCTATGATTTTTATTTAACTGTAGCCAGAAAGCCTAGCCTGGACCTAGGTTCACAAATGGCAAGCTCAGTCTTGGTATGTGGGTTAGGTCATTCTCAACAAACCAGAGGACACCAAGAGGCTTTTATAACTGATGGCCCCATTTATTTATTTATTTATTTATTCATACTTTTATTTAGACTTTGAGAGCACAATGTGAGTCCTTTTATAAAATGGCAATTGTGGAGCAAGGCCAGTCATAAAACTGCCATTTCAGTAAACAGAAATTTGAATGGGCTTATTCCATGCCAACTCTAGTAAACTAATTTTTGATATGATCTGTTATCATTGCTTCCCTTTGCCTTTTTGGGGGAAGGGAGAAATCGATCATATTTCAAATCAAAGCATTGGATTTGGGTCACTCTGACTCGCATTGTCTAATAATGCTTGGTGAACCATTTTAAAAAAAAAAAAAAAAAAGAATCTGTGGTTGGCCTATATTCATGCCAGGGGTGAAATGCTCCCGGTTCAGACTGGATCGGGCGATCCGGTAGCGATTGGGGCAGGTAGTTCGGAGAACTGGTAGCAAAAATCCCTGCCCCCCACCCCCCCGCCCATGCCCACCCAATCGCCCGGTCCCCACTTGCTTACTTGGCAGCTTCCTGCTTCTTTCGGTCTTGCTCGCTATTCTGGCCTTGCTTTGGCTGCTGCAATCAATTGCATCAGCTAGCAACTCAATCTGCCTGCCTGCAATCCATCTCATCGGTGAGCAACTCAATCTCCCTGCCTTTTCCCTTGAATTGGGTAAGTAAGGGTGGGGAACTTTAAAAAATAGCTAATTGGGGTTTTTTTTTTAATTTTTTTTTAGAACATAGCAATTTAAAGTTAAGGAAGTTTTAAATTTAGCTGCTTTTATCTAAAAATATAAATAAAATAAAATATTTGTGCAGCTTTCTGAAATTTGGTGTGTTTCTGTAGTGTTTCACTCTAACTACACAAACACATAAAATCTCACAAAGCTGTATGTGGCATTTTGTGTGTATGTGTGAGTCAGTTGTGTTGTGTGTGTGTAAAGTGTGAAAGTTGGTTTTTGGGCTTTTTGTGGCTGTGTGAGGTTCCTGCTTGTTGCAGAGGCCATTTTGGGTGAGGTGCAGCTGCTTTTACATTGTGTGTGGGTCAGTTGTGTTGTGCTGTGTTTGTGTAAAGTGTGAAAGTTGGTTTTTGGTACCTCTTATTGTTTTGTGTACTTCATTTATTTATTTTTATTATTTATTGTTATTGGCCATGCCCACAGAACCGGTAGCAAACATCCCTGCCCCCCCACCCCCGCCCATGCCCACCCAATCGCCCGGTCCCCACTTGCTTACTTGGCAGCGTGCTGCTTCTTTTGGGCTCGCTCGCTTTTCCCGCCTTGCTTCGGCTGCTGCAATCAATTGCATCAGCTAGCAACTCAATCTGCCTGCCTGCAATCCATCTCATCGGTGAGCAACTCAATCTGCCTGCCTGCAATCCATCTCATCAGTGAGCAACTCAATCTGCCTGCCAGCAATCCATCTCATCAGTGAGCAACTCAATCTGCCTGCCTGCAATCCATCTCATCAGTGAGCAACTCAATCTGCCTGCCTGCAATCCATCTCATCGGTGAACAACTCAATCTGCCTGCCTGCAATCCATCTCATCAGTGAGCAACTCAATCTGCCTGCCTGCAATCCATCTCATCGGTGAGCAACTCAATCTGCCTGCCTGCAATCCATCTCATCAGTGAGCAACTCAATCTGCCTGCCTGCAATCCATCTCATCGGTGAGCAACTCAATCTGCCTGCCTGCAATCCATCTCATCAGTGAGCAACTCAATCTGCCTGCCTGCAATCCATCTCATCAGTGAGCAACTCAATCTGCCTGCCTGCAATCCATCTCATCGGTGAACAACTCAATCTGCCTGCCTGCAATCCATCTCATCAGTGAGCAACTCAATCTGCCTGCCTGCAATCCATCTCATCGGTGAGCAACTCAATCTGTCTGCCTTGTCCCTTCAATTGGGTAAGTAAGGGTGGGGAACTTTAAAAAATAGCTAATTGGGGTTTTTTTAATTTTTTTTTTAGAACATAGCAATTTAAAGTTAAGGAAGTTTTAAATTTAGCTGCTTTTATCTAAAAATATAAATAAAATAAAATCTCACAAAGCTGTATGTGGCATTTTGTGTGTATGTGTGAGTCAGTTGTGTTGTGTGTGTGTAAAGTGTGAAACTTGGTTTTTGGGCTTTTTGTGGCTGTGTGAGGTTCCTGCTTGTTGCAGGGGCCATTTTGGGTGAGGTGCAGCTGCTTTTACATTGTGTGTGGGTCAGTTGTGTTGTGCTGTGTTTGTGTAAAGTGTGAAAGTTGGTTTTTGGTACCTCTTATTGTTTTGTGTACTTCATTTATTTATTTTTATTATTTATTGTTATTGGCCATGCCCACCCAGTCACCTGACCACCAAGCCATGCCCACCAATTAAGCCACGCCCACAGAACCGGTAGGGAAAATTTTTAGATTTCACTCCTGATTCATGTCCCTTTGGGAGAGAGCCTATAGTCTATATTCTCTTCTCCATAGCTCATTCACATGACCTATGCTGTACAACTATGCTGTAATCATATCTATGTTTCATAAAAACAAATAAGATGGTTATGCCTTCAAAAGAGTTTTAACAGAGAAAGTAGTTCCTTCTGGAACGTGGGCATTTCTTGAATCGATCCCTGGAGGTGGTTCAAAACTTTCCAGTTGGAAAAAAAAATTCTTGAAGGAGGATATTGTGAATATGCTCTCCTGCTAGTTTTTCCAAAGATGTCCATTCATATATTAGCACTTAAAAATAACATATAATTATTTATGATAACAATGAATACTGTACATTTTAAGGCAAAAAGTAATTGATGATCACATGAAGACAGCATGCTACTCATCTGATAAAATTAGCCTCTAGTCTGATATAGATTATGCCACAATAAATCAACTAGTCCATAGGATGTTGTGACCTGTTCTTTTTGTTGTAACAATCATTGATCACAATGGAAGCTGTTTTAGGCGAAATCCTCTAAGTTCTGATCAATCAAATCAGCTGATGAACAGCCAGCACCAATATCATAATCTAAAATAAAATGTCGGGCTATTTTTGAAAGCCACTGCTAATGATTAGCTAAGCAATGGATCACTCCAGGCTGTTAAAAAAAAAAGTTGGCCCACACTGGTCGCCTATGCCCATTTCTCTCGTTTTTCTAGTTCCCCTTGTAACCCTCTGGTGTGTAATGGGATTCAAACGGTCAAGTGGGCACCGGAGCTTCCGTCCCATCAATAGTTCGGCTGGGCTTCTGCCTGTAGCAGTGCTTGGAGTTCTGTGCTGAACGGCCAGAAAGAAATCTATCTTTGTTTGCCAGTCACCTGACCACCAAGCCATGCCCACCAATTAAGCCACACCCACAGAACCGGTAGGGAAAATTTTTAGATTTCACTCCTGATTCATGTCCCTTTGGGAGAGAGCCTATAGTCTATATTCTCTTCTCCATAGCTCATTCACATGACCTATGCTGTACAACTATGCTGTAATCATATCTATGTTTCATAAAAACAAATAAGATGGTTATGCCTTCAAAAGAGTTTTAACAGAGAAAGTAGTTCCTTCTGGAACGTGGGCATTTCTTGAATCGATCCCTGGAGGTGGTTCAAAACTTTCCAGTTGGAAAAAAAAATTCTTGAAGGAGGATATTGTGAATATGCTCTCCTGCTAGTTTTTCCAAAGATGTCCATTCATATATTAGCACTTAAAAATAGCTAATTGGGGTTTTTAATTTTTTTAGAACATAGCAATTTAAAGTTAAGGAAGTTTTAAATTTAGCTGCTTTTATCTAAAAATATAAATAAAATAAAATGTCGGGCTATTTTTGAAAGCCACTGCTAATGATTAGCTAAGCAATGGATCACTCCAGGCTGTTAAAAAAAAAAAGAACATCATTGAGAAAGAAGGAAGGCTCAAACAATATCTAATACCAATCCTTCTTTTAAAATATAAAGTGAGTATGCAGTCAATTGAGCAAATAAGCATATGTATCCTAATTATCTGTTAGATTTATAACCTGACTTTAATTTAGGAACTCAAAATGGCATGCATTGGCCTCCTTCCTTCAATTTTTATCCATAATAAGTCAGCGCATTGTGGAATTTTCTGAAAACAAAAAAGGAAAAACTACAAAGGTTTTGTGCCATTCAGAACAGTGCAACAAACAAGAAATTCTAGAAATGCAGAGAACATGCAGGACGAGAAGAGCACCTACTGTACTTAGTTCTACCTGTCACACCACTGCAAAAGTCACAGTATGTAAATTAGCAATTCAGAATGACAGAAAAGAATTTTGCAAATGATGAGTTTGGGAGCAAGAACAGCAAGACTGAACTACAAATCTTTTAGGGATGAATCCAGAATCAATCTACATGGAAGATGACGCTTTCAACTCTGCAATTTTTTTTTTTAAAAAAAAGATTTGACAAACATTTGTCTATTTGCCAAAGCACCTGAAGGCAAGACAAGGAATAATGGGTGGAAGATTAAAGAGAGTTCCAACCTAGAAATATAGAGAAATTTCCTTACAGTGTGAGAACAATTTGCCTCCAGAAGTTGTAGGTGCTCCATCACTGGAGGTTTTCAAGAGGCAATTGGGCAACCGTTTGTTCTGAATGACATAGGGTCTCCTACTTGAGAACAGGTTGGACTAGAAGACCTCCAAGGTCCCTCCCAACCAGGGGTGAAATGCTCCCAGTTTGGACCGGATTGCCCGATCTGATAGCGATGGCGGCAGGTGATTCGGAGAACCGGTAGCAAAAATCCCTGCCCCACCCCCATCCCAGCTGAGCCATGCAATCATCAGAGGTGTGTTTTTTTTTTTACTTTTAAAAGCATTTTTTCTTCGACCGAAAAAATGCTTTTAAAAGGTTCTGGCGATCAGACAACTCAGCTGGGATCGTCAGAACACTTTAAAGCTTTTGTCTCTGACAATCCCAGCTGAGTTGCCTGATCGCCAGAACCTTTTAAAAGCATTTTTCTTGACCGAAGAGGTTGTAGAAAAATGTTTTAAAGTAAAAAAAAAAGAACATCATTGAGAAAGAAGGAAGGCTCAAACAATATCTAATACCAATCCTTCTTTTAAAATATAAAGTGAGTATGCAGTCAATTGAGCAAATAAGCATATGTATCCTAATTATCTGTTAGATTTATAACCTGACTTTAATTTAGGAACTCAAAATGGCATGCATTGGCCTCCTTCCTTCAATTTTTATCCATAATAAGTCAGCGCATTGTGGAATTTTCTGAAAACAAAAAAGGAAAAACTACAAAGGTTTTGTGCCATTCAGAACAGTGCAACAAACAAGAAATTCTAGAAATGCAGAGAACATGCAGGACGAGAAGAGCACCTACTGTACTTAGTTCTACCTGTCACACCACTGCAAAAGTCACAGTATGTAAATTAGCAATTCAGAATGACAGAAAAGAATTTTGCAAATGATGAGTTTGGGAGCAAGAACAGCAAGACTGAACTACAAATCTTTTAGGGATGAATCCAGAATCAATCTACATGGAAGATGGCGCTTTCAACTCTGCAATTTTTTTTTAAAAAGATTTGACAAACATTTGTCTATTTGCCAAAGCACCTGAAGGCAAGACAAGGAATAATGGGTGGAAGATTAAAGAGAGTTCCAACCTAGAAATATAGAGAAATTTCCTTACAGTGTGAGAACAATTTGCCTCCAGAAGTTGTAGGTGCTCCATCACTGGAGGTTTTCAAGAGGCAATTGGGCAACCGTTTGTTCTGAATGACATAGGGTCTCCTACTTGAGAACAGGTTGGACTAGAAGACCTCCAAGGTCCCTCCCAACCAGGGGTGAAATGCTCCCAGTTTGGACCGGATTGCCCGATCTGATAGCGATGGCGGCAGGTGATTCGGAGAACCGGTAGCAAAAATCCCTGCCCCACCCCCATCCCAGCTGAGCCATGCAATCATCAGAGGTGTGTTTTTTTTTTTACTTTTAAAAGCATTTTTTCTTCGACCGAAAAAATGCTTTTAAAAGGTTCTGGCGATCAGACAACTCAGCTGGGATCGTCAGAACACTTTAAAAGCTTTTTTGTCTCTGACAATCCCAGCTGAGTTGCCTGATCGCCAGAACCTTTTAAAAGCTTTTCTTTTACAGCCTCTTCGACCGAAGAGGTTGTAGAAAAAATGTTTTTAAAAGTAAAAAAAAAAAAAAGTTGGCCACGCCCACCCAGTCACATTACCCCCTCCACCAAGCCACACCCACGGAACCGGTAGTAACAAATTTTACATTTCACCCCTGCTCCCAACCCTGTTATTTTATGTTCTATGAAATAAATAGAATGAAGTGAACCAAGTCAAAATAAATAAAATGAAGCAGAAACTGTCAGCAGTTCTGCCAAGGTTCCTTCATAAGAGATGGGGCTAGCATAATGTCAGCAATATCCTGGAGACAAATGAAAGAAGAGTGTAGCTGACGGACTTCAAGGAATCCACAGATTTTCTACTATTCCATTTTTTATCTTGAACACCAATTGCAAATGTGTGTGCTTATACTTATGAAGCCCATCAACTGAAAAGTTGCACCACAGCGTGGAAGATTCCCAAGGACTGTAAACTTAGCAATCATTGCCCAGTAAACCTTATCTCTTTTTCCCAATTCTGGGTCAAGGGCCTTTAGTTGTCAATGGATTGTTTAACTTGCAAATCAGCACACAGATTGGATATGGCATTCAACTCGATAAACAGATTTGAGCCTTTTATTATGTTCCCCTGCAAAGTCACAAAGAATTTCGGAGGAATGGTTTGGTATGAACACTGATTTAAGTGGACTAAATTGATTAAAGAAAAGAGTAAATCCCCCAATCTGATATCCCCACAGAAGGTTGGATTTTAGCTCTCCTATTTTTCTACAAACGTCTGGGAATAATGCAGATTTTAGTCTAATCTATCTGAAGGGCATGAATCTGGGAAAGATCAATCGGTCTCTACAATTTGAAAATCTAAAGCCCAATTCTCCATGCTTACTGATGCAACACTGCCAGAACAATTATCTTCATTTTTATGTTGGAAATGCTACCACAGTTGTTATGTTTGGGTATTGACGAGGCAGGAGACCAGGTTAGTGACAACAGCTCTTTAATATAGTGTGACCCAGCAAAACTCTGGAGAAAAACCTCTCCTTATATACACTTCAGCCTGAGGCTGCATCCAATCAGAAACGAGATATTTCCCGCCTAAAACTCCCGCCAAAACTTACAGTAATACATTACACTCCTTCCCTCCCAGAAGGCACTTTGCCAATATTTGCATATTACTTCTCTACGTAGTCCTGCAGGTACGTGGGGCGTCTCCTGACTCTCCCGGACCTGCGCAGTTCACTTTCTGGAGTTGAGTCGAGCTTGCCGGAGGGACTTTTCGTTCCTCTGAGCTCCTCCTCCCGGCCATCCGGCCCTGGATTATTCGCCGGCTCGGACCTGCTGTCCTCTAGAGGGACCGGAGGGTGTCGCTGGACCTCGCCTGACTCAGATAAGTCTCTGTTTGGTTCTTTGCTTACGCTTTCTGTTTGTTCTTGGCGCGTGTCAGCTGTGGGGTTAATTAAATCATAGTCAGGGCTGTTCTCGCCTAATTCTGCCTTATCGCTCAATCTGTTTCTTAATTGATCTATGTGGCGCCTCCAGATTCTGCCATCGTCTAGTTCCACTAGATAAGATTTGGGGCCCGTTTTGTCTATGACTATCCCCCTCTTCCAGTTAGGGCCGTCGCTGTAATTATGTGCCCACACCGAGTCTCCTATGTTTAACTCTCGGATTCTATCTGGTTTTGTTTTGAACCCGTCCTGTCGTAGTTCGGTGTAGCCGGTCTAGCGGGCACCGTAGCTTCCGCCCATTAATAGCTCGGCTGGGCTGCGGCGGTGGCCACACAGGGGTCCTGTGTTGACGGTTAGGAATCGTCGATTTGTGCCTGCCAATCGCCGGGCCGCCGTGATAGCGCTTCTTCGCACTCCGGACAAAGCGTTCAGCAAGGCCGTTCGACGCAGGGTGGAACGGCGCTGAGAGGGCATGTCGGATGCCCTCTTCAGCCAGGTACCCTTCAAATAATGCTGCGGTGAACTGTGGGCCGTTATCGGGCACGAGGGTGTCCGGTAGCCCGTGCGTGGGGGAAAGGTGTTCTAGTGCTGAGATGACAGCTCCAGCGGTTGTGGATTTCATTAGGATGATCTCCAGCCATTTGGAGAATGCATCCACCACAATTAGAAATGTTTGGCCGTGGAAGGGCGGCAAAATCAATGTGTATGCGGGACCAAGGGCCTTGGGGTTTCTCCCACTCCAAAACTGGGGCCGTGGGTGGTAGTGGTCTGGATTCCTGACATACTTGGCATCGGCCAACCCTGTCACTGATTTCCCTGTCCATTAGGGGCCACCAGACATAGCTCCTAGCCAAACCCTTCATCCTCACAATTCCTGGGTGACCCTCATGCAGGAGTTCCAGAACTTTTTCTCAGCTTCTCTGGAACTACCACCCTATCCCCCAGAGCAGGCACCCCTTGCACAGACAATTCCCTTTTTCTTTACAAATTCCTTGAAACGTTAGCCCGGCATGATCACATGAAGACAGCATGCTACTCATCTGATAAAATTAGCCTCTAGTCTGATATAGATTATGCCACAATAAATCAACTAGTCCATAGGATGTTGTGACCTGTTCTTTTTGTTGTAACAATCATTGATCACAATGGAAGCTGTTTTAGGTGAAATCCTCTAAGTTCTAATCAATCAAATCAGCTGATGAACAGCCAGCACCAATATCATAATCTAAAATAAAATGTCGGGCTATTTTTGAAAGCCACTGCTAATGATTAGCTAAGCAATGGATCACTCCAGGCTGTTAAAAAAAAAGAACATCATTGAGAAAGAAGGAAGGCTCAAACAATATCTAATACCAATCCTTCTTTTAAAATATAAAGTGAGTATGCAGTCAATTCAGCAAATAAGCATATGTATCCTAATTATCTGTTAGATTTATAACCTGACTTTAATTTAGGAACTCAAAATGGCATGCATTGGCCTCCTTCCTTCAATTTTTATCCATAATAAGTCAGCGCATTGTGGAATTTTCTGAAAACAAAAAAGGAAAAACTACAAAGGCTTTGTGCCATTCAGAACAGTGCAACAAACAAGAAATTCTAGAAATGCAGAGAACATGCAGGACGAGAAGAGCACCTACTGTACTTAGTTCTACCTGTCACACCACTGCAAAAGTCACAGTATGTAAATTAGCAATTCAGAATGACAGAAAAGAATTTTGCAAATGATGAGTTTGGGAGCAAGAACAGCAAGACTGAACTACAAATCTTTTAGGGATCAATCCAGAATCAATCTACATGGAAGATGACGCTTTCAACTCTGCAATTTTTTTTTTTAAAAAAAAAGATTTGACAAACATTTGTCTATTCGCCAAAGCACCTGAAGGCAAGACAAGGAATAATGGGTGGAAGATTAAAGAGAGTTCCAACCTAGAAATATAGAGAAATTGCCTTACAGTGTGAGAACAATTTGCCTCCAGAAGTTGTGGGTGCTCCATCACTGGAGGTTTTCAAGAGGCAATTGGGCAACCGTTTGTTCTGAATGACATAGGGTCTCCTACTTGAGAACAGGTTGGACTAGAAGACCTCCAAGGTCCCTCCCAACCAGGGGTGAAATGCTCCCAGTTTGGACCGGATTGCCCGATCTGATAGCGATGGCGGCAGGTGATTCGGAGAACCGGTAGCAAAAATCCCTGCCCCACCCCCATCCCAACTGAGCCATGCAATCATCAGAGGTGTTTTTTTTTTAACTTTTAAAAGCATTTTTTCTTCGACCGAAAAAATGCTTTTAAAAGGTTCTGGCGATCAGACAACTCAACTGGGATCGTCAGAACCCTTTAAAAGCTTTTTTGTCTCTGACAATCCCAGCTGAGTTGCCTGATCGCCAGAACCTTTTAAAAGCTTTTCTTTTACAGCCTTTTCGGCCGAAGAGGTTGTAGAAAAAATGTTTTTAAAAGTAAAAAAAAAAAAGTTGGCCACGCCCACCCAGTCACATTACCCCCTCCACCAAGCCACACCCACAGAACCGGTAGTAACAAATTTTACATTTCACCCCTGCTCCCAACCCTGTTATTTTATGTTCTATGAAATAAATAGAATGAAGTGAACCAAGTCAAAATAAATAAAATGGAGCAGAAACTGTCAGCAGTTCTGCCAAGGTTCCTTCATAAGAGATGGGGCTAGCATAATGTCAGCAATATCCTGGAGACAAATGAAAGAAGAGTGTAGCTGACGGACCTCAAGGAATCCACAGATTTTCTACTATTCCACTTTTTATCTTGAACACCAATTGCAAATGTGTGTGCTTATACTTATGAAGCCCATCAACTGAAAAGTTGCACCACAGCGTGGAAGATTCCCAAGGACTGTAAACTTAGCAATCATTGCCCAGTAAACCTTATCTCTTTTTCCCAATTCTGGGTCAAGGGCCTTTAGTTGTCAACGGATTGTTTAACTTGCAAATCAGCACACAGATTGGATATGGTATTCAACTCGATAAACAGATTTGAGCCTTTTATTATGTTCCCCTGCAAAGTCCCAAAGAATTTCGGAGGAATGGTTTGGTATGAACATTGATTGAAGTGGTTGATTGATTAATACATTGATTAAAGAAAAGAGTAAATCCCCCAATCTGATATCCCCACAGAAGGTTGGATTTTAGCTCTCTTATTTTTCTACAAACGTCTAGGAATAATGCAGATTTTAGTCCAATCTATCTGAAGGGCATGAATCTGGGAAAGATCAATCGGTCTCTACAGTTTGAAAATCTAAAGCCCAATTCTCCATGCTTACTGACGCAACACTGCCAGAACAATTATCTTCATTTTTATGTTGAAGTAAATGCTACCACAGTCAATACAATTTACTCCTAAAAATAAGTCCGTAGGTCAGAAATATTTAGAAGTGTTCCAAAATCTGCCAATTGCCTCTTATTTTCTTTTGAAAATGACATTAACAGCAGGTGAAACTGCATCAGAGGTGGGTTTCAGCAGGTTCTGACCAGTTCTGGAGAACCGGTAGTGGAAATTTTGAGTAGTTTGGAAACCGGTAATAAAAATTCTGACTGGCTCCACCCCCATCTATTCTCTGCTTCCCAAGTCCCAGCTGATCAGGAGGAAATGGGGATTTTGCAGTAACCTTTCCCTGGAGTGGGGTGGGAATGGAGATTTTACAGTATCCTTCCCCTGCCACGCCCACCAAGCCACACCCACAGAACCAGTAGTAAAAAAATTTGAAACCCACCATTGAATTGCATGTGGACTTAAATGCTTCAAATTAGACTCAACATAGTTAAACAACAAAGAACAGAACCCCAGTTTCTGCCCCAGATAGCCTCAGAATGCCCTTCCATTCTGCTAAGTGTAATCCCAACTCCACAAGGTAGCCATCTTGTTCTGTTTGGTTTTGTAAAACCTCAGATTTAAATTCAAGAATGTTGATTCAGAACATCTCAACCCCTCACACGCTTTTTTTCAGGGAGCAGAAATTTACATTTAGTAAATTTCTACAAGTGGGGCACATTCTAGCCAGCCAACCAGCTCTCCCCCAGAATGATTGGACTGCTTTTCAAATGAATGAGTGGGTCTTCATTCCAGTCTATTAGGACTGAAGCCTCAGACCATTACAATTAATAAGAGAGAGTTTAATAAATAAACTCTCATTTAGTAGTTTAATAAATAAAATATTGTTTAAAACAACTGGTTGTTTGAATAGATGTTCTCCTCCCAAATATGAAAGGATTACTGTTTCACATATATTTAAGACAAAGGATGTTTATGAGAGAAAGTTCATAAAAAATGCTGTTTGTCCTATTACACAAACATTATATGATGTTTAGAGAAAAAAATATTTCTAGAATGCTGTTAGAAAACTCAGAAAGAGAGGACAAAGGTCTTTATTAAATGGAAGCTTTTTGTTCCTGTTCTTGAACAGCTCCCAGATGTTTCAATGAGGCTGATGTCAAAGAACATTCTGGAATATTATCTCCAATGTGATCAGACCAAAATGAATCAGATGTGCATGCACAGAGAATGAAAAGGAAGTTAAACTTTAGCACTGGAACACAATTCCCTTTATCTCATTTGTGCAGCATTTCTCAAAAGTAAAACAAACGGACACAAAGTTCAGTTGCATTACACTCAGCATAAATGGAGAAAAAATTACAACATGCCAAGATAGTGAAGGTTGTAATGCAAGGCACACTTACATGGGAGGACAATTGCAGTCACTTCAGCTTTTATGTTGACGTACGTTGTAAAATGAAGGTGCAAATTAAATACAAATGAGGTAAGATTTGTAGGAATTATTTGGATGAGAAGATGATGGGAATGGATATCAAACCTGCAGATGTCACAAAATTGGTGGGATAGCTAATACTCTAGAAGACAGAAATAAAATTCAAAATTCATGGTAGGTTTGCAAAATGGGTTGTGAACAATAGAAAGAAACAGACAGAACAATAGAAAGAACAGACAGAAATCAAATGCACATGTAGAAGGAGGGATATGTGGATTGGCAAGAGTTTTTTTTTAAAAATCCTGGAATTGTAGTTGATTATAAGGTGAATTACTGTTACTAGGGACTATTACTATTACTATTACTAGGGATGCGGTGGTTCAGGGGCTAGGACGTTGAGCTTGTCGATTGAAAGGTCGGCAGCTCGGCTGTTCGAATCCCTAGTGCTGCCGTGTAATGGGGTGAGCTTCCGTTACTTGTCCCAGCTTCTGCCAACCTAGCAGTTTCAAAAGCACGTAAAAATGCAAGTAGAAAAAAATAGGGACCACCTTTGGTGGGAAGGTAACAGCATTCCGTGCGCCTTTGGCATTGAGTCATGCTGGCCACATGACCACAGAGATGTCTTTGGACAGCACTGGCTCTTCGGCTTTGAAACGGAGATGAGCACTGCCCCCTAGAGTCGGCAACGACTAGCACGTATGTGCGAGGGGAACCTTTACTTTTACCTTATAAGGTGAATGTTGTCAGCAGCATTGTAATTGCAAACAAGGCACATGTATGATTATGGTAATTAGGTTATATCACCATAATACACTAGTTGATACATTTTATTCTGCTTTGGTCAAATCCTACCTCAAGTTCTGGGTGCCAACATATCTTAAGGATTCAAAAATCTGGAACAGTTTCAGAGAAGGACAAAGAGAGGGAAGGAAATTTGAGAAAACTGAAGAGAGAGTGACAATCAAATGACATCTCTCTAAATCTCCACTTGAGAGTCAGAGAATTAGGAAATGAAAGATCATCATCACCTTCCCATCCCGATCACAGTTATATTGATTTTTTTTGTTGTTATTATTAGTCACATAGTCAGCCAGACTATGTTTAGACTGGGTTTGGTTTTTTAACCACCTATCATGTACTTTCCAAGGACCTGGGATAGGCTGTTATTTGATAGCATTAAACATATTGTCAGGGGATGTAAGCTCTTTCCAAGTAAAGCTACCATTTTCAATTGACTGATGGGGATTTCATCAATGCCAATAGCAATAGCACTTAGATTTATTTACCGCTTTACAGTACTTTACAGCCCTCTCTAAGCGGTTTACAGAGTCAGCCTATTGCCCCCAACAATCTGGGTCCTCATTTTATTCATCTGGGAAGGATGGAAGGCTGAGTCAACCTTGAGCCTGGTGATTTGAACTGCCAAATTGCAGGCAGCCGGCAGGCAGCAGAAGTAGCCAGCAGAACTGCACTCTAACCACTGCACCACTGTGGCTCATGTTATTGTTATTAATGTTATTAATAATACTATTATTCTATGCATATCCTTTTGCAGTGTTCTTCAACACTGCTCTTTTGATGCTCTTCTAATTGTTTAAGCTTTCTTTTATGGTCCCACTAAATCCAGAGTATCAGATCAGGCAAGACAATACAAATGCGTCTGGTGACAAGGAAGACTGTTTAACTTGCATTACTCTCTGGAAATGCTCATTATGCTAGGAAAACTGGGGCCAATATTACAGGGAAACATTTCAACATACGAGATTTTGCAAGTATTTCCTTCAAGCACCACAACCTAAGTATTTCCTCAGTTTCCCCATTCTTCATGCACTTATAAAAAAAACATTGCATAATCATGATTTAAGCCAAGAAATTGCACAATGGGTTAAGTGTGGCTGCTTGATTGATGGCCACATTGTCTATAAGACACCTTCACTGTAAGCACTTGTAAGAAGGTATTACACCACAGAGGCCTAGATTTTGGAGCAAAGTTTAATTGGAACCACAGTATAAATTCCCCTTATAAGTGTTCTGAATGATAGGCTTCACCCCATTTGGGACAGTTCACAAGAAGTTAGGGAACTATAGCTAGAAAGGATTTATTGAAGGTAACAGGAAGCCACAACCCAATTTCATCAACTTCAACGATTCAATAATATATCCTACACAGAGGTGGTATTCAGCCAGTTTTGGCCGGTTCTAGTGAACCGGTAGCGGAAATTTTGAGTAGTTCGGAGAACCGGCAAATACCACCTCTGGCTGGCCCCGCCCCTGATCTATTCACTGCCTCCCGAGTCTCAGATGATTGGCTGGGTCTTCTTTTTTTTTTTTATTGAAAGAGTTTTAAAAAACAAAAACATTTCCCCCCTTTTTCCCCCCTCCCTCCCAAAAAAACCCCCTCCCCCCTCCCTCCCCCCCCCGGCTTCCCGGGTCAATCACAAGGTATTGTTATACATAAACCAAACATAGAATAAAATTTTCCCTTCCAATCCAAATAACCACATCCAAAGCTTTTCATCTCCCAACCCCCTCCCCATTACATAAAATAACTTTCTAATTATTCAAAGGCAATCTGATATTTCTTAATCTGATATCTGTTTTGTAGATAATCAATCCATTTTTTCCATTCAATTAAATATCTTTCCTGCGTATTGTCTTTTAAAAACGCTGAGATTTTAGCCATCTCAGCCAAATTAATAACTTTCAGTATCCATTCTTCTATTGTAGGTATCTCTTCTTTCTTCCAGTATTGTCCAATCAACAGTCTTGCTGCTGTTATTAAATTCAGAATCAATTTAGTCTCAATCCCTGTACAATCCGTTATAATTCCCAAAAGGAAAAATTGTGGCAGGAACTTTATCTTCTTCTTCAGTACATTTTGAATAATCCACCAAATTCTTATCCAAAAGACCTTAATTTTCTTGCAAGTCCACCAAATATGAAAATATGTAGCGTCATCACAATCACACCTCCAACATTGGCTGGGTCTTCTTTTGTTGCCTTGCACAGGAGAGCGGAGCTGGAAAGCAGGTTAGCGGGGTGGAGAGGGAATGGGGATTTTGCAGTAACCTTCCCCAGGAGTTGGGAGGGAATGGGGATTTTGCAGTATCCTTCCCTTGCCACGCCCACCAAGCCACGCCCGCCAAGCCATGCCCACAGAACCGGTAGTAAAAAAATTTGAATCCCACCACTGATCCTACATAATGAAATAGTGTTCACCCCTCTTATGTTTTGTTTTCCTTTTATGCCTAAGTGATGGATGACTTGATACAATCTTCTGAGCTTCCCTCTGGCCTTTGCAGCCGTCCAATTTGCTATCATAATCTTTTCTCCTCCATTTTTGTTAAATAGTATTCAGTGAGCAGTCAATTATATTTATACATCAGCAATTTTGCTATCCATAAGTACTATTTATAGCAGGCAATACTCAATGCCTAGAACAGATCGATATAACCATAAGTGCATAATGGATTCTAATAGAAATGACCTTTAAAATAAATTCAGGGTAATTAAAAAGTTATTAACCTGAACATTACACATTAAAAAAAACAAACTTTGGAGTATGGTGCATGAAAGCAAAAAAGCAGATACTGAAGTTATGGAATCTCTCATAAAAGTCCTGATTTAACAGGGATTAACAATCTAAATGTTACTGGGAATCTAAATTATTTTGCCAAGAGTATTTAAAGAATTTAAAGTACCATATTTTTTGGAGTATAAGACGCATCGGAGTATAAGACGCACCTTAGTTTTTGGGAGGAAAATAAGAAAAAAGCTGATTGGCAGGTGGATTAGCCTCCCGGAATACCCCCAATCAGCTGTTCCCAGAGGTGAATTTTAGCAACAGGTTCCTTGGTTGTGAGCTCTGTGCCTTGCTTTTTTTCCCCCTGCCTCTGAAACTGTGTTTCAGAAAAAACTTTTTTCTGCCTCTGAAAGCCTCCAAAACAGAACTTCAGAAAAAAAGCCTCTGAAGGTCTGTTTGGGAGCGTCTTTTCTGAAGCTCTATTTGGGGGCTTTTTTTCTGAAGCTCTATTTGGGGGCTTCTTTTCTGAAGCTCTGTTTGGGGGGCTTCTTTTCTGAAGCTTCTTTCAGCCTCTGAAACCTCCGTTTGAGAAGCTGGTTGGGACTACATTCAGAGTATAAGATGCACCCAGATTTTCACCCTCTTTTTTGGGGGGGAAAGGTGCATCTTATACTCTAAAAAATACGATAATTTTGTCATACACAACCCAATTATTTAGCACATATCCAAGTCAGGTTTCTTTTACAAAGGGATCCTTGGAGATGTTATGCCATTTTGTAATATATCTGTTTATAGGTACAGGAGCTGTGCATAGTGGGGGGGCCAAAAGCCAGGTGTTAAAGCAGGTGACTATCATAGGTGCTCATGAATCTGATTTCTAGAGATAGGAGAACTCCAACAATACCTTAAGGCTTAATGAGACTTTTTCATTTGCATGGGTACATGCTCATGTCTAATCAATACCGAGGGGCTAGCCTAGGTTTTCATAAGTGGAATTCTTGCTTGAGCTACTGCTCCAGAAAAATATTGTGAAAAGAATTTAAAGTTCTTTTCTCTGCAACCATGAAAGGAAACTCCCCCTTCATCCTATCGTCTGGTTCTTTAGAATTCTTCCCCAACTCCTAAGGTCCCTTCTAACCAGGGGTAAAATGCTACTAGTTTGCTCTGGTTCGGGCAAACTGGTAGTGATAAAAACCAGTTCGGACAAACTGGTAGTAAAAAAAAGCTGCGATCCGACCATCAGTTGTGCCGCACGGTTTAGCTTTGCTTGAAAGCAGGATTTCCTGCTTTCTAGCAAAGCTAAACCGCGTGGCACAGCTGATCCCCCCCTTGCTGTTATACTTACCTTCCCAAGCCACCTTTTGGCACGTACTGCACATGTGCGCGCGTGCAGTATGTGCCCAAAGGAGGCTTGTGAAGAACAGCGAGGGGGGATCAACTGTGCCGCGTGGTTTAGCTTCACTAGAAAGCAGGAAATCCTGCTTTCTAGCAAAGCTAAACCACGCGGCACAGCTGATCGTCAGATCGTAGCTTTTTTAAACTACCGGTTTGACTGAACCGGTAGCTAGCTACCGGTTTGCCCGAACTGATAGCTTTTTAAACATGCAGCACGTGTTTGGTGCACAGTGCGCATGTGCTTGCAGTGCACACTTGGCGCACATGAGTGGCCAGCGAACCGGTAGTAAACCAGTTCAGATTTCACCACTGCTTCTAACCCTATTATTCAATATTCTATGTTGGTATGTTCCCACTATTGGTATATACCAACTATTGATATATTGACCATCAATTGTGTTGTAAAAGTTGTACCTTGATGAACGTATCTTTTCTTTTATGTACACTGAGAGCATATGCACCAAGACAAATTCCTTGTGTGTCCAATCACACTTGGCCAATAAAATTCTATTCTATTCTATTCTATTCTATTCTATTCTATTCTATTCTATTCTATTCTATTCTATTCTATTCTATTCTATTCTATTGTTGGTATATTCCCAATTGTCCTAGCATGGCTGACTCAGGAATTCTGGGAGTTGAAATCCACAGGTCGTAAAATTGCCCTAGTTATCCACTCCTTTCTTAGATGGTACGGTTGCCATCCCCTTGCTCAGCAACTGGTTGGAGGAAGAGTATTTTCCTCTTTTTTCTTCTTACGCAAAAGACTCCAAAAAGGTTGCAACCACATAGCTAGCTACCCTTGCTTTGTTCCCTTACTCTCCCTATGAACTAGCTGAAGAGAACAAAGCATAGTGTGTGTGTGTGTGTGTGTGTGTGTGGGAGCAGTGAGAATGCTCACAT
The DNA here is from genome assembly GCF_028640845.1 of Ahaetulla prasina. NCBI lineage: Eukaryota > Metazoa > Chordata > Lepidosauria > Squamata > Colubridae > Ahaetulla > Ahaetulla prasina. Next base: position 279,774,970 of record NC_080540.1, on the reverse strand, counting down.
AGTTGTGTACAAGTGCTGCACAAGGTATGAGAGATGAAGCTGCTGGTCCCTGTGGAAGACCCTGGAGATTGGAAGGGTAAACCTTTAACTGTTTCTGGAGGTGGAGAAAGAGTCAGAACCTCTCTCAAAATAATCTAGTGAGATTATTTGCAAATTACTGTGCTGAATGTTCATATCAAAATAACACAAATGTTTGCTTGGAGGTACCAGAGCAAACCTGTCTAACAGGTTTGCCCAATGTTAAGAAGTTCCTATTCAGTCCAGTTACTAAATCTGAAGTATTATTTCCCTTCCCACCTCCCACCTGTCTTTCTTGTGATAAAACTCTGTGTGTGTGTGTGTATGTGTGTGTGTGTGTGTGTGTGTGTGTTTGTTTGTTTATCTGTCTCTCTGTAGGTATGTGTATATCGGGCGGGTTTCACTACCGGTTCGCTCGTGGGCATCTGCACAATCCCATAACAATTCCTTTCCCAATTTTACTCTGTCATCTTGTGAACCTCAGGTTTTAGATGTGTGAGATTTTAACTTTTGAAACATGTGTTTTCTCCTCTGTAAAAATTATATTATCCAACCAGATTTGCAAACTAAGCAGCTGCAGAAATATTTTCCCCAATTCTTCCTGCAGTGAACTTAGCCCGCTATATTCTGGGAAAGTAAATATTGAATTATAATTTGCATGAACCAGAGTTTATGTCAACCTCATGGAAGCTTTTTTTTTTTTTTTACCTGATCTGTTGTTGCTCCCTGGAGATCTTTTTTCATTCTCTTCATCATCACTGTCACAAGATATTGGCTGAACATCTAGCTTGTATTCCACTTGATTCACACCACATTCCTGCTTTGTAAAGTTTCTCAGAGCAACCAGACGGTGATGGATGGCTGCATAGAGGGATTCAATGTCCTTTGTGCTGGCCTATGTGATAGACAGAAAGCATAGATCCATGAGGTGTTGCATTCCAGAGCACCAGTGAAAGAGTGAACAAGCAACAAGAAAATGAAAAAAGAACCATCTAGCAAGAAGAGAAAGTGACTGACTCCTGAGTGATTCAGAGACTTTTAAGCAGCAAACTTGTAATGCTTTACAAGATCAAAGGGAAGTGTATGTTCAATACCATCATTTTGACAGAGAAATATGCCATAAAATTGAGACATATGCCTGTCCATCAGCTGTCCTTGGCTTTTTTGACCTGTCAAGCAAAATATCATGTGCTTTTTGCTCCATTTTACTTTATTTTTTTTATTTTTAAAATATACCTATACTCAAAAACCAGTTTTTTCTGGATGACTTTTCTGGATGAGCAGTGTTTCTTAAACCCTTTTTCTCTCAAGACTCCTTCCCACTTTTAAAAATGATATAGAGGAGACCCCCAAAAGAGCTTTAGCTTGTATGGATGTCCCTATTAAAAATTGAAATTGATGCATTTGCTGCTACTACTGTTCCTCACAATTGTTTGTTGGGATTCTAATATTGTATCACTTCTTAACAGAGGCTGGCAAGCAAATTTGATTTTGCAGGCCCTCGGGGCTGCAAAAAAAACTGACTTAGAGCAACACAGTAGAACATCCTTAGGTAGTGTTAACCAGTTCTTAGCCCAACAGATTATTTTAAAGAAAAGGCTCTATTGTTTATTTATTATTTTGTACACTAATTACCACTATTCAGGTTTTCCACAAAGCAGTTTTATGATATACAAATTGAGCAACAAGTGCAACATCTAAAAATGTCACTGGAGTTTTACATGTATACTTATTTGTGTGTCTTATTGCTTCTTAAGTGAAGGCATTAGTACCTCCTTGCCAGTGGTAAAATTCATTTTTTTTTACTACCAGATCTGTGGGCGTGGCTTGGTGGGCGTAGTGTGGCTTGGTGGGCGTGGCTTGGTGGGCGTGGCAGGGGACAGATACTGCAAAATCTTCATTCCCACCCCACTCCAGGGTAAGGATACTGCAAAATCCCCATTCCCTCCCCACTCTGGGGCCAGCCAGGGTGGTGTTTTCTAGTTCTCCGAACTACTCAAAATTTTTGCTACTCTCTGGAACCTGTAAGAACTTGCTGAATAGCATTCCTGCTCCTTGCCAGTATTTTACTGTCCCCCCCCCAAAAAAAAGGAAGGAAGGGCAGGAATATCTTGTAATAGCATACAAAAGAATGCTGCAGAATACTGATAAAAATCCAGGAAATATCTTCTGGTTCAACTAATAATTAAAAAAAAAAATCCCTTGTAAATCAAAGTGTAAATCAATTAAAATGGAAAACTTAAACTTCTTATCCTTTTCAAGGATCACACAATGTAGCATTATTATCACCACCACCACCCATCCAATGAATATCTCGGATCTTTGAATTGGGTATTTTCCAACAATTCAGGTTTTATCCCAGAGTCTAGGGACCACGGGATGCTTATTCTTACTTGTATTAGGAAAACTTTGACGGATCCGTCCTCCAGATCTGTTGCCATGATGCACACACTCTTCCGGTTCGTTCTTTCTATCACCATCTGAGTCCACAGCTTGGTGTTAAGAATAAGCCTCATGCTTCCTTGATTTCGCATGACTGCAAGCACCAGAGACAATATAAAAAAAAGTAGGCAGGGAAATTGAAACACATCAAATCCGAAGCAGATTTTCTTAGCAATTTTGGGAATTTCCATTACTCATTCTCATGATACTGAAGGGCTTCCATTTTTTTCCAAAGGGAGAGACAAAGATGATTTTTTTATATGAATCTGGATTTAGCAGCCTCCAAAGTAGTCGCAGAAAATATATCTTTCTTATGTACAGTATATGTACATAACTGCATTGACCAGTCATAGCAGCATAGCAATAGCAATTTCATAGTGCTTTACCACACTTTCTAAGTGGTTTACAGTTAGTACAACCTGTATGGTTGATTGGCTCATTTGCCTTCTTTTTGCTTGACTTGGCCAGTGATTCTCTACAAACTTGGCAAACCATTTTAATTGTAGAATAAACCTGAAAAATATAACAACCCAGATCCAAGCCAAATGGGTTTCACTATGGTGAGAAGGATTAAGAGATGAGAAACTAATAATAACAGAACAACAGAACAGAATATCAGAGTTGGAAAGGACTTTTGAGGTCTTCTAATCCAACCCTCAAGTCCTGTTCAAGCAGGAAACCCTATGTACCATTTTAGACAAATTTAATCCAATCTCTTGTTAAAAACCTCCCTAGGAAGGGCTCCTTAATACTCAGTTTAGGACTTCCAAAAGGCTACTCTCTGATATGGACAATCTTGACATTTTAGTCTTTGTACTCTCCTTCAGAACTATAGTTTTAATCCTGTACAAACTGAGTAATGATAACTCATTTGATTAATTGTCAAATCGTTTTCATGTGAAAGCCCCGTTAAAATGTTTAAATAAAGATTAAAATATTTAATCTTTTGGCGATACGTTTTTGCAAATGAATTGCTAGTGGATTGTATGTGCATATCCTTTTAATAACTGGATTTATTATTTATTAATAAACTCCTTTATTAATGAGCTTATTATAAATGAATACATGGGAGACCGCGAGAGAGTACCAAACTGTAAGCTAGACTGACAAAATCAAAGCAAATCCTAAAAAAAAAGCAGTGATAAACCAAAATTAGTCTTCTTGCCAGAAAAGCAATATAGTTGTCTCCGTATGATTCCTAGGAATCAAGAAGACCTTACATTTATATATAGAGAACGTCAAAATTAATGTTTACCCAGTCTTGACTGAAGCATTCCATGATGATTGCTGGAGGTATCATTAAGTCTCAAACAGCCACTGCCTCTTTCAGTCCAGCATAATAGGGCTTTATTAAATAAAAAAAGCCTGCAGTTGATCTAAGACAGAAGAAATGATCATCATTATCATTATTTCTATGTCAGCAAATGTTTAATAACAATGGTCAACTGACTCCTAGGCTATTTTTATAGTTGCTATCAATTAAAAGAAAGAAAATGACAACTAAATGATCTTAACTGAATACTGCACGTTAACTACTTAAACATTTAAACAGAAGGGGAAAATAGAATTTCTTATCAGAAATTGAAATAAATAATCTCTTCTTAGAGGAAGATGGTAATTAGTGAACTTGCAAAATTCTCATCTTCTTCTTGTTCTTATGGCAATACTAGAAAAATCCTGCTGTACGAGTAATTTTCATTATTTTTTTAAAAAAATGGATTTCTTTGCTAAGAGTGTATTTGCTTAGCAAGCACGACTGATTATCCTAATCCAGTGTGTGAAAAAGCAGATTTCACTATGCAGATTGCTAGCTGAATGATAAATTATATCTAGATTGAAGTTCATATGCAGATTCAGCTAAGAGGGTTTCTACACGTATCCAGCCTCAGTCTAGTAAAAATCAGTGATTCTGTCTGTCTACTGTCAAAAGATTGAGGGGGGCAGCCCCTTTCCTGCTGTCTCAGACAATTGGTCAACATAACATTTGCTCTTTGACAAAAGCTTCCAATTTAGGCAGTTCTAACTGCTGCACTTGTAGACAACTGGATTAGTTGTATGATTTAAAAGGTAAAGGTTCCCCTTGCACATACATGCTAGTCGTTCCCGACTCTAGGGGGCGGTGCTCATCTCTGTTTCAAAGCCGAAGAGCCAGCGCTGTCCGAAGACGTTTCCGTGGTCATGTGGCCGGCATGACTCAACGCCAAAGGCGCACGGAACATTGTTATCTTCCTACCAAAGGTGGTCCCTATTTTTTCTACTTGCATTTTTTACGTGCTTTTGAACTGCTAGTTAGGCAGAAGCTGGGACAAGTAACGGGAGCTCACCCCGTTACACAGCAGCACTAGGGATTTGAACCACTGAACTGCCGATCTTTCGATCGACCAGCTCAGTATCCCAGCCCCTGAACCACCATCCCTTAGACAACTATAAAAGGATTTACATGGATAATGAAAATACATTTCCTGAACATTATCTTGCCCAGTATTGAAGCAATTGCTTTTATTGCTACCTGGTTTTTCTAAAACAACAACACACGTACAAGACAGAAACATGTGAAGATATAATTGGTCTAGTGTAATTTAGGACCCTACATGAAGTGGAGTGGCTTTTTAGTGCTCACGGCTGTATTTCCATTTTCTTTGTGACTAGTTTGATAACTCCTCAGAAACTGTTGTGGAATTCAGATGACTGTGAAAATTGATCATTACAATTAAATAACTTTTGAGGAAGCTATGTTTAAGGAAAAGAACAGATGACAGTTACATCTATGGAGATTCTCAGTCATCCAGATCATGGTTGTCCCAAAGGTGCTTTTTCAAGAGGCAACAGGACTTTCTGGTTTTTCTTTGAAGACGTTTCACTTCTTATCCAAGAAGCTTCTTCAGCTTTGAATGGAGCACTTCCATTCCCCACCATCCAGTCAGAGCTGAAGAAGCTTCTTGGATGAATAGCAAAGCGTCTTCAAAGAAAAACCAGAAAGTCCAGTTGCCTCTTGAAAAAGCACCTTTGGGACAGATGACAGATATGTCACATACTAACTATTGGTAGACCTCAATTTACAACCACAACTAAGCCCCAGATTTTGAACATAAGACATTGCAGTTGTAAGTTGAGTCACCATGTGACTGTTTTACAACAGTTCTTACAATAGTCATCAAGCAATTCAGTAAGCACATTGCATGATCATAAATCTGAATCTAGCTTAACCAATGGGTATTGTTTGCCAGTTTTGGCCAGAAAACAGTTGCAAAACATGATCGTGTGACTGAGAGAAGCTGCAATCAATCATCAATGCAAACCAATTGCTAAATGTCCAAAACATAATCATCTCACTATGGGGATGGTACAGCAATTATAGGTTTGAAGACAGGATGTAAATAACATTTTTTGAGTCCGTTGTAACTGTGAATAACTGTGAAAAACCAGTAAGCAACTACAGTAGTTGTAAACTGAGGATTACTTGTGACCAAATGAACTAAAATAAATTACTGACACTAAATGAGATAATATTCCTCATTCAGTAGTTGGCTTCAATTAAAAAAAATCAGCAGCATGCCTAACTCCCATTGACATGCTGTTTGTTGTTGTTAGTTGCGAAGTTGTATCCGACCCATCGCGACCCCATGGACAATGTTCCTCCAGGCCTTCCTGTCCTCTACCATCCTCTGGAGTCCATTTAAGCTCACGCCTACTGCTTCAGTGACTCCATCCAGCCACCTCGTTCTCTGTCATCCCGTTCTTCTTTTGCCCTCAATCTTTCCCAGCATTAGGCTCTTCTCCAGTGAGTCCTTCCTTCTCATGACATACAGTTACAAAAACCATAAAGCTACTGTGCTAAATCAGTACATCAACAACTGTTCAGAGGGATATATACCTGCAAAACATTGTGTTCCTCTTCTTCTCCTGTTGTAATTTCTATTTCCTCCAATAAATATCTTTGTGCTGTTTTGCTGGATAGGTAAGCAGCAGCTGATTCTGCTAGTGTTGAATCCTTAGCAAAATGAGGTGCTATTTCACAAGAAAGTAAGGAAGAGAAAATGAAATTGCTATGGGAGGAAGGTCTTACAACAGCAATGAATATTATAGATATTAAATACATTATCTCCAAATTGATTTCAATTCAAAATTAGCTATTATTAACATGGAATTAGACACCTCTGTGGCAATGAAGTTGGTGAGATTGGATGGATTAACTGTGATGTGTGTGTGTGTGTGTGTGTGTGTGTGTATGTGTATGTATGTATATACATATACATATACATATACATATACATATACATATACATATACATATACATACATACATATATCGAAGCACCTGGTCTGCCCCAATATTGGTGGGAGCATACTGCTTCCCTTTCGCCTTTCAATTTCAATCCAGGAGCCCTCAGGCAGTCGCTTTCACAACAAACTATTTTGTACCAAATTTGTGTTTTGCTGATAGTTCTCATCAGCTAATCATACCCAAGTTCAAATCCAAGTAAGGGTATGGCTAGCTGATGAGAACTAAATAGCTTGAAATAGATCTATACTAGTCTCTCTTTATTTATCAGCAAAACACAAATTTGGTTTTATATATATATGTAGGTCTTGGCATATTCGGGTCTTTTCCCATGTAAGGTTGAGATTATCTTGGTGACGTTTCGACGAGGTCTCACTCATCATCTTCAGGCTGGTGCTTTCGGCTTTGTGCTTGTGCGAGCAAAGCATGGTCGGAGCTGCCGTCTCTATAAATACTGGTGGGGAGGTGGGGAGTGTTGCTGTGAGCGGGTTGGTTGGCTGTGTGGTTGCATCTTGATTGATAGATGGAGTGAGTGTTTGTAGATTGGTCTGCTGTTTCATAGCATCCTGTGTGAGTGTGTCCCAGTCTTTTGTGTTGTAACTACCTGGTTAATGGGCTGTGTAGAAACATCCTGAGTTCTGGGAATGTGACCTCCTGTAATGGTAATGGGCTTCCTAGAAATGTTCTGAGTTCTGGGAATGTGACCTCCTGAGTCTTGTGCTGTAACATCCTGGGTAGTAGGTTGTGTTGTAATGTCCTGAGCTTTGGTGTTGTGGCCTCTGGAGTTCTGTGATGTGATGTCTTGAGCAGATGGCTGTGATGCAGCATCCCGGGTTTTGGTTTGGCTCCGAGTCCGAGGTCTTGTCATGTGTTCCTGGCGTGTGTCAGCTTGCTTTGTGTGGGGATCGGAGGGGGGCGCAGCAGCAAGTGGTGCCAGCATGGTCTGGCTTCTGGATGGTGGTTGTGCTTCATCTGTGGGATGGGTTTGGGTTTGAATCTGGTGAGGATGATTGTTGGTGGTGTCGTGTGTTATCCTGGGTCCAGTGTAAATTTTCGTGGCTGGGACTCGTTTGACAAGACCTCAGACTTGGAGCCAAACCAAAATCCTCCCCAAAAGCTAGGTTCGTCTTATAGTCCAAAGCGTCTTATAGCCTAAAAAATATGCTAAATTAGCAAGGAATATATCAGGCTAGAAAGACAAAGTACTCTGATATGATATATATGACATGTTCATTTCTGAGTCTCTCTTTGCCTTAAATCAGCCATCCCCATTCTGGACTCTTGTAGATGTAACTCTCATCACTACCTGGGAGGGAGGGAGAGGCATTTTTGCAGGGGATTATGGAAGTGTCAACGTGTTCTGGTTGGGGAAGCCCAATTCTCAGTGCTTAATACAATAACCACACACACAATGTCATGAAAGTACAACATCAATTTTATGCCATTATTTTCTAAGAAAAAAGCACCTACTTGCGCATGGGGGAACGGTTTGGAAATCTGGGGCACAGATTGGCTCCTTTTCACTGATATCCTTGGACTGCAATTCTGGCGATTTCTCAGGTTTCTAAAAAAATCGGAGAAAGCTCTGATTTGAATTAATACAATTAGGTCTGGAAAGATAACAAAAATATTGTGTTTTAAACATGTGAAAGGTATTGCAAATGTATACAGTGTCATAGGCTAAGCTACGCTAGGCTAAAATAGCATTAGGTAATTTGTGGTTCAGTATGTGAGAGAACTCAGACATTGTGTTAAATAACGTGCAGGAGGACATCATTATTAGTCTATAATATAATTTATTTGTTTTGGAACAGCATGTTATGTGAATACATGACTGTGGTTTATTTAACCTGTTCTTAAGGTTCAGTTTCTTTTATGTACACTGAGAGCATATGCACCAAGACAAATTCCTTGTGTGTCCAATCACACTTGGCCAATAAAAATTCTATTCTATTCTATTCTATTCTATTCTATTCTATTCTATTCTATTCTATTCTATTCTATTCTATTCTATTCTATGAACCAAGGCAGTAAGTGGCAGTCCCATGATCTCTCATACGGTAGTGATAGATGGGTACATTCCTATCCTGTCTTTAATAAAGCAAGTTAACGTGGTTTTTTTTCCAAATATCTTGCTATATTATATAAGTCTAGTGGAAATTTTCTTTCAAAAATTAAGTTTGATCCAGATTCTATACACATTAAATAAATTCTGGTGCCCTTTGACTATAAATTTATTATTTATTTTGCATCTTAGAATAAAACATATCTAATATAAGTGTTTGTGCATTAAATAGGTAACACATACTGCTTCAATACAGACTAAAATGATCAAAATCCTGTTATCTTTTAAGCTAAGTATCTGGGATATAAACAAAAGTTGCCATAATTAGCCCTGTTTAGATGGATTTTCTTGACGACATATACCAAGATCCTACTTAATCTTCCTGATTTATTCAATACTAATGGTCTAAAATGCATGGGTCAGAAGCAACATGAATTTCTTATTTAATATAGCATTGGATGTTTGTGCCAAATTGGGTAAGGGTTCCAACATTTATTCCTAGATCCATAAATTCTCATTTAATCAGAAGAAGCCATTAAGTAACACATTTATTAGCCCTCTGGATACACTTTGCTATTCTCAGTTATTCACATGCTTACATGGTATCTTCTAGAAATGTGTATATCCCAATAATGTATTTTTAAGATGTTGAGAATAAAAGTATTTTAACCATGTTGTATTAGATGATCCTAAATTTGTAATGTGAATACTTTCCAGTTATAGAATTACCCAGTGATGAAATCCATTTTTTTTTACTACCGATTCTGTGGGCATGGCTTGGTGGGAGTGGCAGGGGAAGGATCCTGCAAAATCCCCATTCCCTCCCCACTCCTGGGGGAAGGATATTGCAAAATCTCCATTTCCATCCACTCTGGGGCCAGCCAGAAGTGGTATTTGCAGGTTCTCTGAACTACTCAAAATTTCTGCTACCGGTTCTCCAGAACCTGTCAGAACCTGCTGGATTTCACCCCTGGAATTACCCAATGGATGAATAGTGTCATTCCCATTTCCTGCAGATCTGTTTGGTGGAAACACTAATTGAATTGCACTGATTTTTCAGCACCTAATGGGACTTACTGACCACAAGGGGGCAATAGAGCGTAGATAAAAAGTTAAGGAACTTTTCTATGCCCCTTTCCACCTCTTCGTTTTTTCTTTAAATTGCTAATCTGAAGGCTCCTTCCCTCCACCCACGTTTAGTTGTATAGAAAGCCCTTTGATTTTTCTCGTGGATGAATATAGTTGGCTACGTGCTAGGCTTTGCCAATCTTTAAAATAAACATCACAGATAAACATTATTACTATTATTAAAAAAAAAACCTCCACTAAGGATTGAGAGTGGACGCGGTGGCTCAGGGGCTAGGACGTTGAGCTTGTCGATCGAAAGGTTGGCAGCTCAGCGGTTCGAATCCCTAGTGCTGCCGTGTAACGGGGTAACCTCCCATTACTTGTGCCCGCTTCTGCCAACCTAGCAGTTTTGAAAGCACGTAAAAATGCAAGTAGAAAAAATAGGGACCACCTTTGGTGGGAAGGTAACAGCGTTCCGTGCGCCTGTGGCGTTGAGTCATGCCAGCCACATGACCACAGAGACGTCTTCGGACAGCGCTGGCTCTTCGGCTTTGAAACGGAAATGAGCACCGCCCCCTAGAGTCAGCAACGACTAGCACGTATGTGTGAGGGGAACCTTTACCTTTACCTTAAGGATTGAGGGGCCCTTGGTGCTCTCTGAGTGGTTGATTATTTTCTCAGATGTTTCATTATCAAAACTGGATAAGATCATCACTGCATTGCGCATTGATGATGTTACCTAGTTTGGGTAATGAAACGTCTGCAAGAAAACAACTAAGTTTAGAGAGCACCAAGGACCCCTCATTTCAGCCTTGAGCTACAAATATTCTCCTCTATCAGTATCACTAAGGATTGCCCAGATCCCACTCGTGGGGATCTTGCAAGCAGCCACAGAACATTTCAACTCCGAACAATGTTGAAGATATGATTTGTTTAATAGAAACAGATGTGCAGAAAATAGCAGGTGAAATATTTAATGGGTGGGATTGGGCTATTTTTATCTGCTGATTGGTGCAACGGAAATGATTATTCATAAATTTTTGAAATAAATATAAATTTTATTATTGGCTCAAGTGCTGTTTAGATAGTATACTAGAATAAAATTATTTTTGTAGCCCAGGAGAAAGCCAAACTCATAAGCAGCCAGTTTCAAACTGATAATTTATTGGCACTAAGAGTATTGCAAATATTATGAAACATATGTCTGAAATGACTGGACTGAGAACAATCTCTCTTTAACTGTTATTTCCTGATCATCTAGGTTTGACTTTAACAATGGGAAATGCAAATGACTATGCCCTTCAAATATAAATTCATTAATAAATTCATTGGTATTAAAGCATTCATTAATACTTACCAAAACTCTTTCTACTATATTTTCTCCAAATACAAAGTTAGAATGCTCACTTTCTGAGACAGTTCTGTCTTTGGCTATTCGATTGCTTGAATAAAAAAAAAAGGAACATATATTTGTTTACTTACTTAATTACAAGAATGTGTACACTGCTCTAAACCAAACAAGGCTCTAAATGGCTTATAAAATAGTATGAACAGTGATGATAGATGAGAGGCTGAGACAAACAAATAGACAATCAGACATTGTCTGAAGTGTTGTAGGGTTTCCTGCCTGGGTTGGACTAGAAGACCTCCAAGGTCCCTTCCAACTCGTTGTTGTTGTTGTTGTTGTTGTTGTTATCAGCCACTGTTTCTCCTATGGTTATTTTTTACCCCATTGCAACCTGCACATTCTATTTTGTAAACTTGAGCTGCCATACTTATTTATAGTAAAATCAGTTTATTCTATCCTTTACCTTGTAAACTTGTTACTATTATGACCTAACTTTGAAAAGAGCCTTCCTTCCTTCCTTCCTTCCTTCCTTCCTTCCTTCCTTCCTTCCTTCCTTCCTTCCTTCCTTCCTTCCTTCCTTCCCTCCCTTCCTCCCTCCCTCCCTCATGAAAAAAGCTCATAAAATTCTCTCTGTAATAATTCTATTAACTATCCAAGACTTGACCTTTGTTCTTTATGGTGGCATCCTTCTCAAATTTCCTTGTCTCTATCTCAAAATCTGAACGTATGCCCTACTTTTCCAGGTTGTAAAGCGGCAACCCCAACTTATAATTCAAAATAATTGAAAAGATTGACCAAATGACTGAATATTTCTTTCTTTCAATCATCATCATTTAAATAGATTTTAATTAACTTACTGTGTTGTGCTAGAGCTGGAAATCTGTAACGGGTGAGGAAGCTTTTTGGAGATATCAACCCATGCATAGGTATCTTCAGACATCTAAAAACAATTCATTAAATCACATTTCTTTCATGTGCACTCTAAAACACACAGATTGTGATAATCTCCCCATCTGTTTTATTCTTCCCACTACAGCATTAGCCTCCAGAAGTAAGAAACCTGTATTGTTAGGTACCAAAATTTGCCCTTTTTCGTGGGAACTATTTCTCCTAAAACCCAGAAAAAAACAATTTTGTTGGATTTGGCTAACACATTTGCCTAAAGAAGGCTTTGAAACATCCCAAAGACATGTTTTCAACAGGCAGCTGGACTTTCTTGGTTTTTTTTCCCCCCTTGAAAATATTTTGCTTCTCATCCAAGAAGCTTCTTTAGTTCTTGGATGAGAAGCAAAACTTTTTCAAGGAAAAAACCAAGTCCAGCTGCTTGTTGAAAAGCACCTGTGGAAAGCTTTCTTATATGAACTGAACTTGATGGCTAAAAGAATAATAACACGTACTCTTGATGGTACATTATATTCTACCTGATTGTCTGTTTCATGATTTCCCTCGGGAAGATTTTCACCAGTTTTCTTCTTTTCTATTCTATATGTCGTCAGTTGTGGCGGTTGCAGTCTGGCAGGCCTTAAAACCTCTTTTTGTCTGTTGCTTGTTGGAAGATCTTGAAAAATAAAATATAAAAAGGAATTTAATTCATGCTATTCTTTCTTGGTGACAGTCTTCTTGTACTTGGGTTTCTTAAAAGTTGCTCTTCCAAGTGAAAAAATAGAATTTTGTGATTGCTATAGTGCCTGGATATCTCTATTATTATTCTCCCTCAAGGACCATGGCAGCTAGATTTCCCTCAGATTTAGCAAATATTTCACAGTTCTCATTTTCCCTGCACCATTTTACATCTTTCCTCTTTGAAGGTATAAATATGTAGGATAGAAGTGATATACCTGCTTAAATCAAGTCTTACGACATACGTCCACATGGATGTTTAAGGATTGAACTTTCGCGCATCGTGTATCAGAATCACCTGCCTGCTACACAGTCTATAAGGCTCGCATGCAAGGACTCAGTTCTTGATAAACTAGTTTTATGGCAGATATCCCCAAAGCTATAATTGGAATAGAAAACCAACAGTGGAAAGCTCTAAGATTGAAATCATACCCAGAACAGTCACAAGGTTGAAACCTTACATCTCTTTCTTCTGATGGTTTATAACAGATGAAGAGCTGGTTGTTCCTCAGTAGGAAGAGTGAGTGACAGCAGCATTCCCCATAGAAACAAAACGTTCCTTCTGATAAAAGCAACATCATTGCATCTCAAGCCTTTTATACATGTGTTGTACAGTGGGCCTATGGCTATAATTGAACCTACAATTTTGGTCATAAGTTGGGGTGGGCTGAGTTGGGTTTTGCATAATTTTACCGCCGGTTTGCTGTGCACAGAAAATGTGAGTACGCGCACATGCATGCTGATTTCACTCGCGTGCACGCCTTCCACACATGCGCCTGGCCTGTGCATGTTCTTTCCTCGCGTGTGTGGCTTGCATGCATGCACGCGACTTAGAAAATGTGGCTAAATAGAATGACATAGCACCAGGCCACCCTCAGGTCACTACTACCGGTTCGCCCGAACTGGTCTGATGATGGGTAGTAAACCAGGCCAGCATTTGGCCATATCTGATTCTATGACCTTTTTTGTGGTGGTTGTAATGTCACAATTGTTAAGAGAATCCGTTGTTGGCTATGGGACAGTTTCAGGGTTCCAAGTAACCACCCCCAACAGAATCCGAGGCAGGCTTATTCCTCAAAGTGTAGATTTATTAGACATGTCCTATTTGCACATCTGGGGAAAACTGACTCTAACTGACTCTCTTGGGTTTCACCCTTAATTAAAAGTATATTTTTCCTCCCCCTGCCCATGCATCCCATCACATGGTCCAATCAGGTCATGGTCCAAAGTTCATCTGGTCTCGAATCCCACCTCCTGGCACCTGGTGGGAACATCCTTGGTTCTCAGAGGAAAGAATTTTATTTTGGTTACAATCCCCTCGTTACAATCTACCTGCCCACTCCCGTTTCCTACAGCTCGATTGGCCTCCACTGTGGCAGCCCTGGAGATGCCAGGGGAAAATGGCTCCAGGACTGACAGGCAGATTATGAGGCAGAGGTAAACCTCAGCTTCTGGCAAAAACGTTGTAAATTACAGTCATGTGACTACGGGGCTCTACCAATGGCTATAAATGCAGGCCAATTACCAAAGCATCTAAAATGCATGACTGGTCGGGGGGGGGATTTTGGAACTTCAAATCTGGGTTATAAATCCCCTTTTTGGGGCTACACCATAACTTTGAACAGTTACTAATGACTGTCGTAAGTTGAGGACTAACCTATAAGGTCAAACTCATACAAAAGAGATACAGTGTACAGTACAGCACAACAGTACAACACTACTTGATGAAAAGAGACAGTGCTGTGTCAGTCACTGATTGATATCTATGCTTCGCTAATTTTCCTCAATCTTTTGCCTTTTCTATTTTCTTCTCTACCAGCTTTTACACACCAGATGGGGATAAGATCGTTATATTTAAATAATTCTCCATACCTTGTTCTGTTGCTTTCACATCAATACAATCTTCTGATAGGCCCGAAGTCATGAATACGTTGTTCTTCTTTACTGTAAAGCAAACATTTTCCAAAATGTTCAACAAAAATTGTGTTATTTTTTTCCCCAGATGTTAACATTATACCCAGCTTTATCTTCTCAAGCTTTTCCAAGACTTTTAATGGTTTTGTTTTTTGTTTTTTTTGCAAGAATGATATCCAGTCCATTTAAACTCATCAAAGCTCTCTTACAGAGATAATTGATTGAAGGGACCAGCCTAAAGATACAGACTAGCCCTTTGCAAGAGATATTTTTTGAGCCAGCAAGCTGATGGGGATAACAGAGGACAAGGAAGCTGGAGCCAGCCAGAGAGGATTTGAGATATAATAATGTAATTTATTTTAGCAGGAGTCTAGTACTGATATCCCATTTTCTGTCAGAACAATAAGTGGCCAAGAATGAAACTAATGTGAATGAGCCTAATTTTAAAAATGGAGAGAGAGAGAGAGGGAGAGGAGGAGGAGGAGGAGGAGAAGAAGAAGAAGAAAGGGATGAAAAGAAAATAAAGAAAAAATATTTATTTATTTATTTATTTATTTATTTAAATTTCTAGACCGCCCTTCTCCCGAAGGACTCAGGGCGGTTTACAGCCATATAAAAAACAACATTACAAATATTAAAATAATTTAAAATGAAATATTTAAATTTAGGCTAACTCCATTTAAATATGTTTCCATATCAATTTTATGTATTCACTTTCTAGATCAACTTTTAATTTACCTGGCTGAGACGGTGGAAATGTTGGAATGATGATAAAGGATGATGTTCTTGATTGTTTCTTGGAACATACAGTTTCTGGAAATGTAAGTATTAAGATATTTTTTTTCTCCAGTAGCATTTTAAATTTCATAATCTGACGTAGTTATAGTGGGTACTTATTTTTGCTAACCAGTAAGATAGGTTTCGGTATTTTGTTATACCTATAATTTCGCCTTACTTTTATTCTGCTATATCATTTATTTGAAATGGTTAGAAATAAAAGCATGACATTCAGCATGACTTAAGTCCGAGATGTAACATTTCAATAAACTAAATTTTGGAAAGCTGTACTTGCCAATGTAAATGGAACATAAAACAAATGGTTAAGAGAGAAGCCTTACCTCTGTAGGACTCTGACTCAGAGGGCTGAAAAGAAAAATATGAAGCTCTTGCACGTTTTCGGGATCCACTGGGAACTAAAGGCAGAAAAACACAACACATGATAAGCAGCACTGGGGATTCGTCGGCAACATGTGTGAAAACCATTTTATATAGCAAATGTGGCAAATCCTTTGCACTGCTTATTTCTTTCCCTTTTAGTAATAAACTGACTATGGGGCCACACAGTTTATGGATTATGATTTTAGTATAGTTACACCATGTATAATTGACAGACTGGATTTTATCATAAATTTTATCTGTTATTTATTATTTTATTTTAGAATTTTTAATTGTATATTTATTGAGTGTTTTTATTCGTTCTATTTATTATGACTGTAATAAAAATTAATGAATGATATGAACACATGATAATCATATAAAACTCCAGCTAATCCCTATAATATACAGGTAGTCCTCACCTTACAACATTCATATCTGTCTCCAGGAGAGCTTTTCATCAGGTTCGCCTGATTCGCCAGTTGCGCCCCTTCCTCGACCGGGATGCCCTATGCACGGTCACTCATGCTCTGGTTACCTCTCGCTTGGATTACTGCAATGCTCTCTACATGGGGCTCTCCTTGAAGAGCACCCGGAGGCTCCAGCTGGTCCAGAATGCAGCTGCGCGAGTGATAGAGGGAGCCGCTCGTGGCTCCCATGTGACACCACTCCTGCGCAGACTGCACTGGCTACCTGTGGTCTTTCGGGTGCACTTCAAGGTGCTAGTTACTATCTTTAAAGCGCTCCATGGCTTAGGGCCGGGTTATATACGGGACTGCCTACTGCTACCGAATGTCTCCCATCGACCTGTGCGCTCTCACAGAGAGGGACTCCTCAGGGTACCATCTGCCAGGCAATGTCGGCTGGCGACCCCCAGGGGAAGGGCCTTCTCTGTGGAGGGCCCCACCCTCTGGAATGAACTTCCCACAGGACTTTGCCAACTCCCTGACCTTCGAACCTTTCGCCGCGAGCTGAAGACCTATTTGTTCACTCACGCAGGACTGGCATAGGATTTTAGATTTATATGGTTTTTAATTTTTGATTGGGTTTTATGATTTTAAATTTCTTTTAATCTTGGCCAATTTGAATAAGTTTTTTAATAGAATTTTATATTGTATTTATATTATTGTCTATTTTATCTGGCTGTGAACTGCCCTGAGTCCTTCGGGAGAAGGGCAGTATAAAAATCTAAATAAATAAATAAATAATAAATAAATATAGTGACTGTTTTAAATTACAACATTGAAGAAAGTGACTTGCAACTGATCCTTGCACTTATGACCATGGCAGCATGCCCATGGTCATGTGATCAGAATTCAGACACTTGGCAACTGGCATGTATATACTACGATGGTTGCCGCAGCCCATGGATCATGTGATGGCCATTTGTGACCTTCCCAAATGGTTTCCGACAAGTCAAATCAATGGGGAAAGCTGGATTCACTTAACAACTGTGTGATTCACTTAATGGCAGCACTGATTTACTTGACCTCTGTGGCAAAAAAGGGCCATAAAATCAAGCATGACTCAACGCCTTGCTTAGCAACAGCAATTTTGGTCCCAAATGTGGTTGTGAAGTATCCATGGGGTGTGAGGTCTGGTTGTAAGTTGTGTTTTTTCAGTGCTGTTGTAACTTTGAAAGGTCACTAATTGAATTACCTTTATTTGGATTCTGAGGCCCAGTTCTAATGTTCTCTCTCTCCCTCTCTATCTGTGTGTGTGTATGTGTATAATTTTTTAACAAATGAAAACAGAAAACCAACAAAACGTAACAAACAGTAACTTAAAACATATACTCCTTCTTTACATCAGCTTCGTTTCTCTATTCTTCTAATATTTACATTCTTTCCCCCCCAACTCACTTTATTTAATTATACTTATCTTTTTTGTCCCATTATCCCTTGTTTCTATATATATTCTATCCTACCTATCCTTAGGACAATTCATTTTCTTTCATGCATTACCATTTTTTGTATGTGTGTATATGAGTTTTCATCATCTTTTTCATCATTTACCATTTCTAATCTCTAGCCAACTATACAATTTATTCCACACTAATGTTCTAACCCAGGAGTCTCCAACCTTGGCAACTTTAAGCCTGGAGGACCAACTCCCAGAATTCCCCAGCCAGCAAAGCTGGGTAGACCCCTGTTCTAACCAACCCCTTTCCACAAATTTGCCTAGAAAGATTTCTGAACAAAAAGCATGATTACCGTTTTCAGTCTTGTGCAATGGATCTTCTGCAGGCCTCTAAACAAAAAGAAAGATTGGTTAAACCTTAAATGAAAAGCTGTAGGTGTCAATTTTTTTTCTTTTTTTTAAATAGATAGGATGGACATTCAGACTGTCAAGCTCCTTTTGCCAAGCCTGTCACTGATCTCTTGACACAGCATAACTAAACCAGTTTCCTAGGCAAGAAACAATTTGTTTATGCAAGTCTAATTATTGCAAAAAAAGAGTGAAGCCAAAGAAGGGAATTAGTTGGCGGTGGTCAGCGTAAAGTTGCAAGTGCCTTTTTTAGTGGCTCAAATCCATAGCTTTTTCTTCCTGCTTTTCCATGAATAGTCTTTGCACAACACTTGTCTTGTAGTCTTGAAGCCAAGCCATCATTGAGCCTTTGCACAGTGTGGTTGTTGAATGTTTATATTGTATGATCCATATCAATCAAAGTTTTTGAAAGTACACCGGAGATTATGCCAGATTCACCTGTTCCTTAGATATATGAGCCACGATGGCGCAGTGGCTAGAGTGCAGTACTACAGGCTGCTTCCGCTGACTGCCAGCTGCCTGCAATTTGGCAGTTCAAATCTCACCAGGCTCAAGGTTGACTCAGCCTTCCATCCTTCCGAGGTGGGTAAAATAAGGACCCAGATTGTTGGGGGCAATATTGCTGACTCTGTAAACCGCTTAGAGAGGGCTGTAAGGCACTGTGAAGCGGTATATAAGTCTAAGTGCTATTGCTATTGCTATGTAGGCTTCAGCTCCCCTAATTCCTAGTTAGTAAGGCTAGGCTGAAAGTTGAATTCCTACACATAAGGACGGTACCTCCTGCGGAAGATAATTCCACCTTTTTTGGATGAAACCATATCTTCTCCTCTTGAGCCAAAAAGAACAACAGTTCACCATACACACAACAAACTTCATTAATCTTATTGTTAATTTACATAATGGTAATTATGAATATGTGTTTTCCATTCATACTAGTCCAGTGACCTTTTCCTGACCAAGTGCCCAAAGCATGCGCCCTAACCCCCAAAATGCAATGTGCGTATGATCCCTGCACATCGCCCCTCCCCTGAGCATGTGCATGTGGGCCCCCGCATGCACCCCACCCCCGCGTATGCACGGCAGAGATCCAACAACCAGCTGGCTGGTGGGAGGCACGTGTGCATGTGGGGCAGAGCTGAATTGGGCCAACGGCTTGTGTGCCCACTGTGAAGGCACTGTGTGGCACGCATAGCATAGGTTCGCCATCACGGTACTAGGCATTCAGTGAAAACATCTTTCTGGCTTCACTATGGGATGCCTGAATTAGTGTGATGTGAACTGGAAGGAGCTCAATTCAGATATTATCCTGAATCCAATTAATGGAGAAAGAGCAATCAAACCTGATGGTACCTTCATGCTTATGCAGAATAACATCGGGGGGTTTAAAGTTGCCGTACGTACAAACATGTACCTAAATAGGACATCACATTAATCCATGTTTTCCCAATCACACTACCATAAATAGTTGGTATGTGTGCTGATGATTCGCAAAGATATAAAGGAATCCACGTCAATTAGTATTTCTCTTTCTGCAGATACTGTTTCTGTGTAGACTGTCAAGGTCCCGACTGATGAACTCAAGCAAGCAAGCAGACTTGAAACTTTCTAGTCTCTTTGTACTAAACTTTATTAGATACCTCAC
This sequence comes from Ahaetulla prasina, assembly GCF_028640845.1. Classification (NCBI taxonomy): domain Eukaryota; kingdom Metazoa; phylum Chordata; class Lepidosauria; order Squamata; family Colubridae; genus Ahaetulla; species Ahaetulla prasina. The sequence continues at coordinate 279,755,148 of NC_080540.1, read as the reverse complement.
ATCAGCATGAATCGAAGCAAAACCAACTCTAATTAATCCCCATGGTTTTCGCATAAAGAATCAAATCCCCCTCCCCTCATTAGTTGGTGTCACATTGTCCAATTAGCAGTCCCAATATTGTGTTAACATCAGTAAAACCTTTAGCCTTAGTAACCCAGATGGCTGAACGACCTCGGTTCCCACAGAACTGGATTCTTGTTGTTGTCTGCTGTCTGGAACCGGCATTCCACAGGTGGCTCCCCTCCCCCCCTCCGAGTCTGTGTGGCAACTGAGAAGCGACAACAGTTGAAATCAGCACAATTCCACGTTGAGGTTGACACAGACATTCAAATAAACTGGCAATCCCATTTCACCCACCATTTGGATCCATGTACGACGAGTAAATTATCTTAAACAAATGCCAGAAGGATGGGACAACTTTCAGGTCTTACCTTGCAGGGTCGTTCCTTCTTGAAGACAAACATGGGCTGCGCAATCACTGAACTATCTGGAAGTAGAACAGAAAATCCCAACATGAAATCACATAGACCAGTTTGTTGTCTGCAGGTTTCTATTTTTTTTCCCTCTTTCCTCTTGAAAATGCAATAATTTGGTCTTCAAAATCACGTTGTCTTCAAATCTGCAAGAGTCACCTTTTCTATTTAGGGATGCATATATAGCAAGAGCAGTTAGACTTATATACCACTTCATGGTGCTTTACAGCCTTCTCTAAGCAGTTTACAGAGTTAGCATATTGTCCCCAACAATCTGGCTCCTCATTTTACCAACCACAGAAGGATGGGAGGCTGAGGCAGCGTTAAGCCGGTGAGGATCAATCCCCTGGCAGTCAGCAGAATTAGTTCGCAATACTGCACTCTAACCACTGCCCCACCACTACCCTTATTGAAAATGTAGAATTTGTGTACAAAAATGCATATGTGATTCAGCTACAGACTTCTAACTTGAGAAAATATGAAAATAGAATTCCAATATGCTTTAGAACCTGAGAATATAGTTATTGGCTGCTCCTGGATTCAGACTGCAAGTGTGTTCCACAAACAGATTGTAATTAGATACAATCGATTTATATTATTACATGTAGTTCCTATATGTCAGGAAGTATTGCTATCACAGATTAGACAAAATCTATCCAATTTGTCTAATGTTAACTATATATTGTTTGTTTGTTTAACTGATATCCTCCCTTTCCTCTAGTGCAGGGGTGTCAAACTGGCAGCCCGTGGGCTGGATGCGTCACATGCAGGCCACACCCACCGCAGCTCCATGAAGGGGAAAAAACATTGTGATATGTCACGTGATGGCAACATGACGCCACGAGTTTGACATCCATGCTCTAGTGGTTCATTGCAGTGATGAAATCCAATTTTTTTTACTACCCGTTCTGTGGGCGTGGCTTGGTGGGCGTGGTGTGGCTTGGTGGGCATGGCTTGGTGGGCGTGGCACGGGAAGGATACTGCAAAATCCCCAATCCCTCCCCACTCCTGGGGGATGGAAATTGCAAAATATCCATTCTCATCCACTCTGGGGCCAGCCAGGGGTGGTATTTGCTGGTTTTCTGAACTACTCAAAATTTCCACTACTGGTTCTCCAAACTGCTCAAAATTTCCACTACCGGTTCTCCTAACTGCTCAAAATTTCCACTACCGGTTTTCCAAACTGCTCAAAATTTCCGCTACCAGTTCTCTAGAACCTGTCAGAACTTGCTGGATTTCACCCCTGGTTCATTGTCTTCTCTGCTCCATTTTCCCTCCAGGCAACCCCACGAATTGGGAGAGGAGCATGCCCAAAGGCCCCTTCTGAAATTTCATGGATGAGGATGGGTGGCTTCGGGTTCTCCCCGGCCTTAGTCCAACATCTTCACCACTACACCACTAAAGACATCTCCCTCTTTCAGTGGAGACTAAAATATCCAGTGAACCATTGACTGGTCATCTTGAAATCAAAGGATTATTCTTTGACATTTACTAAAAGTAACATTAGTGTGAAAATCCAATAAACATCTATGTGTAATCATACACCATTTGAAAAAGGCCATGCTGTTTGCTTGTACACAGGACTCAATTTATAAGGACATAATAAAATATTTATCCCAAATTATTAATAATTATAGCCCTGAACTGCAGAAACATGGGTAGAATTCTATTCCTTCAGGGAGCTATTGAAAACCGAAATGCATATTTAAAGAAAAACAGATTAACATAACTCACAAAGCTATAATTTGAGCCCAGTTTGAATCATCCCTCAAGACTCGAATAACACGTCTGAGTTTACCTCAAGGAAAACATATAAACGTATTAGCTGATTCATCACACCTATATTTAAGATATTTAGAGATAACTTGGGCTTCATTAGTACATTTATTAATGCTAGAATATTCCGAAACAGTTCGCAAGTGTAAAACTAGCATTTTACAGGGTATCCTTTGTATATGAGCATAAATATATAAACACATAAATATACATGTCTTCAAAAACTGGCTGAGCAAAGCTGGCTGAGGAACTCTGGGAGTTGAAGTCCACAAGTCTTAAAGTTGCCAAGGTTGGAGACTCCTGCTTTAAAGAGATCGTAATTTTGGTATATATCCTATCCTATACAAATATTTCTAGTTCTCATTCAAAGGTGGGTAAAAATGTTTAGAACTGGTGGAACAATCCTAGGAAAAGAATTATATAAGGAAGGAAATTGTTGGGCACCCTGTCATTGTATCAGTCAAAAGTATGACACTTTTCTGCATGATTACATATGAAAGACAGCATTTCCTGGAAGAAAAAAAAACACCATTCCCCCAAATGTTGTATCTGGAAGCATCTTTAATATCAGAAGCTGCACTTTCTATCAATTCTCAACTCAGTACAGGATCTCTGGAAGAACACCTCTGGAAAATAAAAATCCAGCTCTATTTCAAGGCCTCTAGTGAAGGAGAAGGAGAAGACCTCTCAATTCCTGGCAAATAGATGGGGAAGAAATGGAGGTAGTGACCGACTAAGTTCCAAGTTCACCGCAGATGGGGATTGCAGCCAAGAAATTAAAAGACGCTTGCTCCTGGTGAGGAAAGCTATGGCAAAGCTAGACAGCATACTTAAAAGCAGAGACATCACCCTGCCAACAAAAGTGCGTATAGTGAAGGCTATGGTGTTCCCAGTTGCAATGTATGGCTGTGAAAGTTGGACTGTAAGAAAAGCTGAGCACCAAAGAATTGAGGCCTTTGAACTATGGTGCTGGAGAAGACTTCTGCAAGTCCCTTGGACTGCAAGGCGATCAAACAAGTCAGTCCTAGAGGAGATCAACCTTGACTGCTCTTTAGAAGGCCAGATCCTAAAGATGAAACTCAAATACTTTGGCCACCTAATGAGAAGGAAAGACTCACTGGAGAAGAGCCTAATGCTGGGAAAGATGGAGGGCAAAAGAAGAAGGGGATGACAGAGAATGAGGTGGCTGGATGGAGTCACTGAAGCAGTCGGCGTGAGCTTAAATGGATGCCAGAGGATGGTAGAGGACAGGAAGGCCTGAAGGAACGTTGTCCAAGGGGTCGTGATGGGTCGGACATGACTTCGCAACTAACAACAACGAAGGAGAACCGTTCACTTGGCTGACAGTTCATATAATCAGAAGAGTCTTCCTGAACTGCAATCTGAACTTTCTTCCTTGTAATTTTTATCCCCTGGTCCAAATCCTGCCCTCTAGGTCAATAGAGATCAAGTACATTCCCACTTCTCAGGAACAGCCCTTCAGATATTTACATAACAGAATAACAGAGGTTTTCTAGTCCAACCTGTGCCAATGGCATTCCGGACGAGTGGCTGTCCAGTCTTTTCTTAAAAGCTTAAAAGTTAGATCCTTTAACTGTTTTACATAGGATTTCTAGGACCCTTCCCCATCTTAGTAAACCTCATCCCAGTTTGCTCCATTGTCTCTTTTGAACTGATTTATAAATGTAGGTACAAGATTTAAAAATTAGTAGTATGATTGAATATAATTATTCTATTAGTATAATTCTAATACTCTTCTAATTCTAATAATTCTAATTATGTTTCAGCACAGTGGGGAAGATGACTACAGTTGAGAAAGCTCTGTGCTGGCTTTTGAACAAGTCTAAACAGCGATGGGATAGAGTGGGTTAGTGATTATGATATTGGGCTGGAATTAGAATTGCATTGGCATCCTTCAGTCTCAAAAGACTATGGTATCGTGCTCTGGAAAGAGATCCTAAAGCAGCATCTAGTGTGACTTAGAATTAGAATTAGAATTAGAATAATGCAGGTTCAGATCCATACTCAGATAGAACATCTACCTGGATGGTTTAGTCCTTATTATGTCTCAGCCTAACCTCCCTTGCAGAATCATTGTAGTGGGAATAAAAGTGGGGACGAAGAATGACCTTGAGCCTCTGGGGGGGAAAAAGCAGGATAGGAGGAGGAAGGAGGCAGGAGAAAGGATTTTGAAAAACAATACCTCTGACTCAGTGTGATCAGATATTGATAAATCACTCTGTACCAAAGCTTCAAGGCCACTGAAAGTTGGCAAGGAACAAGCATTTTTCTATACCAAAATTAGAAGCAATTTTTTAAATAGCTAAAGCTCTGAGTTGGGAGGAACTGAGGATGTGTCTGTGATTGGTTGATTTCTGAATGGCAGTGTACATGAGGGGACATCACTGTATTATATTAAAGAACAACAGACTGATTCCTTTGGCCAAAGTGGTTAGGAATACTGGGAGTTGTTGTTCAATAAATCTGGACCGACCCATTGATTAAATAGGTCTATACTGGCAGTAGCTCACTAGTCTAATTGCCTAGTCAAATGATGCTCAAATTTTGCACTGCCTGTTCAACTCCCTAAAATAATAAATAAATGAATAAAACAAATGATTGTTGTTGTCATTAAGGTTGGCCATGAAATAAATGTGCCACTTTTAATAAATAAATACACGTTAATCTCTATAATCAGAGAAATCCTCAAATTTTGCTGCATAGTTTGTACAGATAAAATCAGAATGTTAGATGGGTTTCAAATCTAATTAAAAAATCATGACCTCTCAAATTATTTGAAGCTCCTCCAAATTGCTTGCAACATCCCATAATCTAAGCACCTCTGGGCTGAACAAAGGGTCCCATTAAAATTGTATCTATATTTCCATAATACTTTTGACATAGATATGGGTGGCCAGAATTCCATTCATCTTTTATTATGTGGGAAGATTCCAGATACCATGGGGGGGGGGGGAATCATAAGAAAATTACCTTCATCTGAGAAATGCACATAACATGTTCCTCCCTTTTACTAAGTAATGTATGGGAACTTTCCTGCAAATATCCAATTTTTTTCAATGATTTCCTCTCCCATCAGCCTCCTTTCTCATTATGAAGCCTGGGTGAAGGGAGAAAAAATTACAAGACCAGGAAGAATTTGGAGAAAGTATCAGCACTGGTGATGAAATTGTTTATTTCAGTTCCCATGGATTCTTGTCATTCCAAGTGCGCATACTGCTCCTCTGCATCAGTTTGACAAGAAAAAGTTGTTTAGATGGGTTTTTTTACATACTTTCTTGCACATTTTTCCTTATTCATACCACTTGGTTGCACATATGTCTTTTGGACAGCAGTGTTCCCTTAATGTAATTTTCCCACATTATTCCCAGTTAGATATCAATGATTGTGCAGGTTTTCAACAGGAAAGATGAATTTTGGACAAAATTAATTCAGAAATGCTTTAATGTGTGAACAGCAAGCATTTCTCTTCAGTTAACTCTTTCAGCCTCTTAGCAGCATTATTAGAAAAACATGGACTTGAGACGTTCTATTCTATTCTATTCTATTCTATTCTATTCTATTCTATTCTATTCTATTCTATTCTATTCTATTCTATTCTATTCCACTCCAGTCCACTCCAGTCCACTCCTCTCCTCTCCTCTCCTCTCCGCTCCTCTCCTCTCCTCTCCTCTCCTCTCCTCTCCTCTACTTTACTTTACTTTACTCTACTCTATTCTTCAGAACTAGAGCATATAGTTCTACATTAATTCCCAAATTTTTTTTTAATGAAAACCTTTTCAGTGAAGGCCATTTATGGCACTCACGCACCCATTCATAGGGAACAAATGGTTCTGTACACCTTAAATTCAAGGAAGAACCATTCTTATCCGTAGAACAGCTTAAAATGGTTTTCTGTAAGCTTGCCTTGTATTGTTGGCATGCAAAACTAAAGAGTTGGTGAGAACTTTGTTCATAAATGCGGTTTCAGAATTCATCAAGTTCATTTCTAATTATTGCATTCTTCCAATCCTTCTCTGATTCATATTTAAATAGCCCAGATCTTCTCTTGCATTATTTCTACCTACCTGACTGGCTACTACTGGCATGAGAAGGATGGCTGAGGTACTGATGCCTCTCTTTCTACCTATCTCTCATTTCCTGCTAGCTTTTCAATAAGAAGTTGGGAAAGAAGGAGTGAGAAGTTTGAAGGGTTATTGATCTGTGGTGGTGCAGTGGTTAGAATGGGGCATTGCAGGCTACTTCTGCTGACTGCTGTTTGACAGTTCGAATCTCACCAGGCTCAAGGTTGAGTCAGCCTTCCATCCTTCTGAGATTGGTAAAAGGAGGACCCAGATTGTCAGGGTCAATATGCTGACTCTGTAAACTGCTTGGAGAGAACTGTCAAGTACTGTGAAGCAGTCTATAAGTCTAAGCGCTACTGCTATTCCTGAAGCAGAAGAAGAAACTCCAAAGGTTGAGCTTTGGAGCCATTGGCAATTGGCATAATAAAACCCCATAGAGAAGCAGTTCAGCTTCTTCAGAGTTAATTGAATTCAAACTTGAAGAAACTTATTCTTTACTGTAGAAAACATGATCCATTCTTTGGAGTCTAGAAAAGCATTTTATTTCAGAAAAAAAAAATACAAGGAGAGAAATGTAGAGAACATTAAGGGCTCTTCCAGACAGGCTGCACTTCCAGCAAAGGATTGAGCTATCTCATTCATTCGCTGGTTCATTTATTTGTTCATTCATTCATTATTTTTATAAATAATTTAAGATGGCAAATAAACCTAATACCCCTTCCTCTTCCCATTTCCCCCACAACAACAACAACACCACTGGGTTGTGGGTTAGCTGAGGGAAAGTGCCAGACCCAAGGTCACCTAGTTGGCTTTCATGGTTAAGGTGGGACTAGAATTCACAGACTCCTGGCTTCTAGCCAGGTGCCTTAACCACTAGACCTGTGATGGCAAACCTATGGCACGTGTGCCAGCGGTGGCAAGCAGAGCCCTCTCTGTGGGCACGCGCCACCGCCAGTTGCTCTTCTGGTTTCCAGCACATGCATGCGAGCTGGCCAGCTAGTCTTTGCATATGCTGTAGCGCTGGAAACCAGAAGACCAGCTGGCCGGTGCTCATACATGCGCCAGCCAGCTGGTCTTCAGGTTTCTGGTGCTCAGCCGTGTGGACATGTGTGCCTGTGGGCGCGTCCCGGTTTGGGCACTCAGTACCAAAAAGGTTCGCCATCACAGCCCTAGACCAAACTGGCTATGCCCTCTGCTCAGAAGCTGTGACTGGATCCTTATGAGTGTAAGCTTTCTTGGATTCCCCTGTTCTAATCATAACTCATCTTCTTACGAAGAAATCCTGTTTCAAGCAACAAGGGCCACTGCAGAATGACAAGCACTTCATAATAATAGTAGAAAGCACAGGTGGACAATAGTGAATACTAAACAATTGCTTGTGCTCAGCTACTGGTCAAGGTAGGCAATTGCTGATTGGCTGTTTATCCTTTGTAAGCTCTACCATGCTTGCAAACATGCTTGAGCAATAACATTTTGAAATGCATAGCCATGAAAGTAGACTGGATCAATCCCAACTGTGTTTTAAAACATATTCAGAAGAATTCACTGATAGAATGACTAAGAAGAAGACTGTAAGAAAGAAAGCAGACTGATCAGGGATGGGTAGATGCATGCAGAAGTGAGCAATGTCCTTCTAGAGTTATAAGCTTGTTGATGATGTAGACTTATGAGACTTGATTAAAATAAGGGTATCAGTTGGTGGCCTCTACAAATGAGCACATTCTCACATGATGTCAGTCTTGCAAAGTACTCCAGATAAGGAACACATCCAGAAGACTTAGCTTTAAATTTATTATAAGGTTACATTATTTTAAGAGAATTTTGCAAGCCTGAAAGTACATTTCTTCTTTGTCTTTATGCTTCAAGAAACTAGGGAGCCTCTATTCTGAGTCATTTAACATAGCTTCATTGCTTCTGTGGGCTCAGCTGCCTCTTATCTCACTGTTGTCTAATCTGGCTCTCTTCCTCTCATCTCCGAAGATCACTCCCACATATCATATCCCATGGACTGTTCTTCTACATCCAGCCCAAGGTCATTGTGTGGCTATTCTGTCACAATAGGGGTGCAAAAATAGGGAAGTTCCAAAGAAAGATCACATTGTTTGAAGCTTTTGAGGCAGCAGTATCTGCAAGTAACATATAAAAACACCCACTGGCAACATAATGGATGGAGAGAAAAGTAAGAGAAAAGTAAAATTTTATATTTAGGTAAGAAAAACCAAATGCACAAGTATAGAATCAGTGGTACCTGGCTCAACAGTAGTAACTGGATGAAGGATCTTGGAATCCTAGTGAACGATCACTTGAATATGAGCCAGCAGTGTGCTGTAGCTGCCAAAATAGCCAATGTAGTCCTAGATTGCATTAATAGAGGGGTAGAATCAAGATCACATGAAGTGTTAATACCATCTTATAATACCTTGGTAAGACCACACTTGGAATATTGCACCCAGTTTTGGTCACCACGATATAAAAAAAGATGTTGAGACTCTAGAAAGAAGTGCAGAGAAGAGCAACAAAGATGATTAGGAGACTGAAAGCTAAAACATATAAAGAATGGTTGCTGGAACTGGGTATGTCTAGTTTAATGAGAAGAAGGACTAGGGGTGACATGATAGCAGCATTCCAGTCTCTCAGGGGCTGCCACAAACCTATTCTCCAAAGCACCTTAAAGCAGGACAAGAAGCAATGGATGGAAACTAATCAAGGAGAGAAGCAACCTAGAACTAAGGAAAAATTTCCTGACAGTTAGAACAATTAAATCAGTGGAACAACTTGCCTCTAGAAGTTGTGGGTGCTCCAACACCAGAGATTTTTAGGAAGAGATTGGACAACCATTTATCTGAAATGGTATAGGGTTTCCTGCTTGAGTAGGAGGTTGGACTAGAAGACCTCCAAGGTCCCTTCCAACTCTGTTATTCTATTGTTCTGATGGCATCCTGCAGGTTTTTTTTTTGTGTGTGTGTGGGGGGGGGAGGATGGACGGAGAAGCATAGGCAGTTCAGGGCACCAAGGCAGAGGAAGGGTGGAATAACCTGACACAGTAGCCTCTCCTCTCCTCCCTCCGTGTCCTGTTCAGAACCTACAGCAGGTTACATGCTCTGACCAGCTGATGTGGCAGGAACTAGTTATAACTAGGTTGCGCTGGTCTGAGGCAGCTCAGTCTGTATTGTGACTCAGAGATTGCTGGACAAGTCACTACTGAAGCCTGCCAAGAACAGGAATAATGCAGCCCTTTCTGCCAAGAGAAGACTGGGCAATAAATTTGTCTGCCAGTTTCATAAATAATGACTACAGACTGAGCCTCTCATTTTCCTCCTCACTTTTTTTAGGTATGTACAGAACACTCTGGGACTATAGCTGAAACCAATTTGTCCCTTTCTGTTAAGCATAATTGAAACTGGGCACAATTGACATATTTTTTTCCCTCCTTCTCCCACATTTATTTCCCTGATGGTAGTTCTCTGTGCCCAAAAGAGGCCCATCAAGCAACTTTCTTTTAGCTATTTTAACAAAGTTAAACACAGGCATTTTTTAGCTTTATAAGGATACGGCTAAGTATGTTATCTTGCACAGGACAATTGCCCCCATTGAGTCTGGGTAAAGACAAACAGCTGCCATTTGTAGCTTGAATGAGAAAGGATCAACGTTTGCTTCACTGGGGGTAAATAATCCCTGATCTGTTAACACAAATGGAAGAAAATTTATACATTAGAAAAACTTGAAAGGTAGTTATGCACTTCTGGGAAGAAATCAGAAACAAGCTCTCAGTTAGGAGTCGTTACTGTAAACTAAGAAGGGGAAAGCCGATAATTTTATAATTTTTGAGGTCAAGGTTCTCCTCCCAGAGATCTTAAGGCTGTAGCCTTAGCATATTTTGAAAATAAATACTTTAAATAACTTTGTTAATAAGTTTGGAATTAAAATGAAATAAAATGTAATTTAAATCATTTTGAAATACGTCTTGAAATATTCGTGAAACATACAACTTTGGGTGCAATTTTTTTCTAAAAAAATAAATTAAATGGACTCACTAATAAGTAGGTGTGAATCAGATAGAGGCTGGAAACAGACAATTTTCTAGAGAGAAAATTGTAATCTGTATACAGTGGATAAGGCCAACTTGCAACAGGAAACATCCAGTTGGTTTGGTTCATATTTTACTGTGAATTTACTAGATTTGCACTTTCTGAATGTTGCATATAGTAGTATGGTAATATTCACAATGAGGTTGTTTTTTTTAAAAAAATAGGGGAGTGTACGAACAAAAATGTATTACATTAGTGAAAAAATGTGTGTGTGTGTATGTATCTCAAATAGATTAAACTTTCTTTGCAGTCTTAATTTTTAACTTTTTAACTTTTTAAATTTTTAACTTAACTTTTGTGCATAAGAGCACAAAAGTGCCTACCGTTCCTGTCCTATTGTTCCCTTCATCATATCAAATTGATATAGTTAATGCATATTTTTTTTACATATATGTATATATTTTCTTCAAAATATGTTGTTTTATCTATGACAATTGTTTGTGTATACTGTTGTGACAAAAAGAAATAAAAAAAATAAAAAAAAATAAACTAATATGGAAAGAAAATGAAGTATACTGTAACAGAAATTGAAAAAAACCTGATTCAACCATTCCTATTCTAACATGTTTTGATGGGTCAACCACAATTTCTTGTTCATTTATACTGTTGGGACTAGCCACCTGAATTCCATATCCAATATAATGACTTATCAATCTACTGAAGTCTTTTGTAAGTCTGTAATCACTTTTACAGTATCTATAATGGTTTTTCTATGCCACCAGTGCCCTACTTGTCAATAGTTTATGAAATAGGAGATGTTTAGCTTGATCCCCTGACACCAATATTATTGCCAAGAAGCACTGAAGCTGCAGAGCTAAAAACAGGACTTGCCTAACCCTGTTGAAACTGGAACAATGTGTTTCAAAGCAACATTACCACTAAAGGTGGTGTTGTTTCTCTTTGAAGTGTGATTACGCTGTTGATTACATCACCTTTGTTCACTTAAAGAATATTGTGCTAAATCAGAACTTGGGGAACTCAAGGAGGATATGTAATAAAGGAGATTATTAATATGTTCTAAAAAAAGAAGATGCTTTATAGCCACATTTTGGCCATCTGATGCCCCCTCAGAATTTCCATTGTAGAAATTTGTTTGAAATGGTATAGGATCTCCTGCTTGAGCAGGGGGTTGGACTAGAAGACCTCCAAGGTCCCTTCCAACTCTGTAATTCCATATTCTGTTCCAACGCTACTGGTGCCAAGCTTCAGCAAATACAGACGGCTGAAGTGCAAAAATCCTAAAGTCATTCCAATGTCATCCAGCAAAATTTCAAGAATGTATTAAAATATGGCATAGACTAAGATGAACTTTGTGCAGGAAAATAGGGGAAGGCATCATAATGGAGGGTTCAACAATTTGGACTGATTTCAGATTGTTGCAGTTATGCCAGTTATGAAAGGGAGATCATATTTTTTTAATTTTTTCAGACATTTGGATTTGTTTTCCCTTTTAAGTTTATTTTAGAGGTTGCACTGCAATTTTTGTATGCTTCTTGACTCAGCATACTAAGGATTGTGCTACTAATTTTAGGCAACCATGCCTCTAAAATCCAGTTAAGCAATTTGAGGGATGTCCACTGTCTGTAACAACTATATTTCATGGATTTGATGGTTTTGGGTTGCCCATCTGTGTTGTGAATAATAGATCAAAATCACTAAGATCAGTGATTTAGTTTGTGGCTTAATTAAAAAGCTCAGTGGATCCATTTGGGCAAACCTCTTCTTTAGATGCAGTTATAAAAATATATGCATTGCCTTCACTCTTGGGAAGAAGGGCAATACATGTTTTAAATATATGAATTAGTGACCACAAATGTTCAAAATACCTACAATCTTTAACTGACTGCAACGACTGGTAGTAAGAAGATAATAGAACCATGAAGAGAATTCTACTTGGGGCAGGTTTAAAACATTGAATACCATGAGAAAACCTTGAACAAATCCTAAGTATTCCTCCCTTACTTCATCATATATTAATACCCCAAATCATCAAATTGGAGAGGATTTTGACACATCCAACCCTAAGCAATCTTAATGATATTTTGTCACTAGGGCAGGGTCTCCAACCTTGGCAACTTTAAGACTTGTGAACTTCAACTCCCAGGGTTCCTCAGCCAGAGTTGAAGGAACTCTGGGAGTTAAAGTCCACAAGTCTTAAAGTTGCCAAGGTTAGAGACCCTTGCACTAGGGTATAAGGTCAAGTTTTTAAAGCCTTGTGAAAGACCAACAAGGTTTGTGCTATTCTAATTTCTGAAGGGAGAAATTCCACAAAACAGGGGCTACAGTAGAGAAGGTCCATCTTCTGGTCCTTGGGAGCTGAACCTCTTTGGCTGGTGGGAGCCACAGTATGCCTAGTCTGATGGACTGAATTGTACAGAAAGATATTCTTGGAAAAAGACGATCCCTTAGGTAACTCATTTTTGCCATTATAATAGTTGAAAATTTAAAGATTCCCCAAAATTATTTACGGTATCACACAGTCCCATGTTCTCCAAGTGTTGCACTGCTGACCCATGATATAAAATATATTTTCTACTGCATAAATCTTAAGTTAGAAAGTATTTTATGATTATATTATTTTGCTGTTTGTATGTACACTAAGAGACAAATTCCTTGTGTGTCCAATCACACCTGGCCAATAAAAAATATTCTGTATTCTATTCTTTCAAATGATTCTCCACTGCAAACTTCTGAATTTTATTTCTCTTTATCTCAAAATGTTCCAGTTATAGTCAAAATGGTATAGCATTCATACACGCTGTAATAATAATTGACTGTTACTGCCAAATTTTCCAAAATATTTGTCAGGTTGGGAGAAAAAATATTTTTAACAATCAGTTAGAAGGATAGAAACCAATTGTAGGATATTCAGTTCAGTATCAGGTTATATGAATAATGTTCAAAAGACACTAATTCTTCACTTTATGAAAAAGTTAGAATGATACGGCAAGTGACTTAAAATGGCACTCTAATTTTATTAGCCAAATTTTCTTTCTATTGTTCCATTTTTTAAAAATATGAAATCCTCTCTTTGGTTTAAAAAATGTCACCTGAAGTTGAATCAAATCAATCAATCAATCTATCTATCTATCCATCCATCCATCCATCCATCCATCCATCCATCCATCCGTCTATCAAAAACAAATTGTGGCTGATGAATCAGGTTGTTAGTGGTAAAGGCCCATGTTCTAAATCTCTGAAATTTTGAAGTCCTTCAAAAAGCTCAGTGTAAGAGCTACAGTATGTAATCTCTGTTGATCTATCCATCCTGAAGCACATTTTCCAAACTGAGTTTGAAGCATTCTACAGACCTCCCCCAAATTAAAACCGCACATTGCAAACATTTCTGTGTTGGCTGAGAAAGCAGCTCTTCCTATTTAAACATATACAGACCTTGGCAAATTACTTAAAAGAATAAATTGAGAAATGATGTTAAACCTAATATCCTCCAACCCAGCGTAAAATCATAAATAGATAACCTTAATGAATCTTTCCTGCAATCAAGGACAATCATTTGAACAGGTTAATGCAACTTGTCAGGTGTTTATGGCAGAGGTGGGTTTCAGCAGGTTCAGCAGGTTCTGGAGAATTGGTAGAGGAAATTTTGAGTAGTTCGGGGAACCGGTAGTAAAAAATATGACTGGCCTTGCCCCCATCTATTCTCTGCCTCCGAGTCCCAGCTGATTGGGAGGAAATGGGGATTTTGCAGTAACCTTCCCCTGGAGTGGGGAGGGAATGGAGATTTTACAGTGTCCTTTCCCTGCCACACCCACCAAGCCACACCCATAGAACCACCACTGGTTCATGGCTAAGGTTGCCTCAGATGTTCCGATTCAGAGCTTACATTATTCTCAGCACAGGCTCAGTGGTCACCATTCACCAAGTTTTTGGAGAAGCCATCAAGAACTGAGCTATCCTTCTCAAGGAAACTCACACAATTCGTAACTTCTCATTGCAATAAATAGCAGTCTGTTCATTTCAGCTCTGCTTCACTCACAGAATCTGCCGATATTGGCTTCTTTTAGTGTCAAGTTTTTTCAAATATAGTTTGTTGAGTAAGCCATATTGCCCTCTTTCATAGACTATAGACTGGTCTATAAGGGGTGGAATTGTACATCATTTTTCGTAAATATAATTTAAAAATAAATTGAACACATACTGTTGGGTAATACAATCCACATGAACTAGCAATAACTAGTTGCTCAACTTTGGGAAGCAGGTGGGGCTACTGCAATAAATATTATTTATCACTATTCAGAAGTTTTAAAACTTTATTTTTGTCAGGTGCTGCTTAAAGGCATTTTGAAACAGAGCAGCATATAAAACACGGTAACAAATATACAAATCAGTAAAATAAAATAACATACAATACATTCAACATTTTTTCTAATAAAATATGCTTTAGCACAAGTAGACATCTCCCATTTTTAAATTCAAGGTATAATGTTCCCCCCCAGTGCCATCCGCACCCTCCAATTACATTACAGATTCAGTAAATCTGACCTCAGTCTACATTATTGAAATTGTTAAACGATGCTGTGACTTGAATTAAATCCCAGGGATTTCAATGAGTCAACTGCACTCTGAGTAACTGTAATGTGTCTGGAATTCACTTTATAAATATATACTCACAATATAAAACCTTAGTATTTCCACCCCAAAAAAACCCAACTTAAAACATGGGCAATATCATTGTCTTTCTTTAATTTTTAATACATACCACTAGATGGCAAACTTCTGAGGTTAGATTTCTCAATATGTTATGAAGCATTGTACACTGATCATGGTTGTTTCCTGATGCCCTTTGTGTAATTCAAAGTATATATTTTGGAGGGTTTTAAGACTGGTGAACATAGTTCTTAGTGAACAATCTTTAGGAAATTGGTTTATCAAAAACAGAGCCATGCAGATGCTCAAGATTGCAATTCCAGTATGGAATGGAAGACTCCGAACGGACTATGCTATTATCAGTTCAGATGGGGGTAATGGATATTGAATTTCAGAACATCTAGAAGGTGGATCGGGGAGGGGCAGATGGAATATGTTGTCACTGTGTTCCTATTATTATATTTAGTATGAATACAAAAGTACCTGGGAGGATGTCAGCCTCTCCAAACAAACCAGACTGGAAATATAACTAGATAAACTAATTCTACTTTATTGTAAGGCTACATTAACAGAATTTTTCAAGTCTGAAAGTACAGACTTCCCACCATCACCTTTAACTGATCCATTAGGGCAGATGGATCCTTTCTGCCTCTGATTTTAAGCTGTTGGGGGCTCCTGCTTCTCTTGTCCCATCTCATCTCATCTCATCCCAGCATCTCATCCCCTTGTTCTCCAATGTCATCCACACCAGTGGTGGGTTGCTACCGGTTCGGTCCAGATCTTGCGAACCAGTAGTAACGGCGGTGGGAGGCTCCGCCCACCCGCCCAGACGTCGTCATGGATGCTCTGTGCCTGTGCAGAAGCACCGTGCGCACAGGCTCCCATTGCAAAGAGGTAGCAAAGGTAAGTGGAACCTATCCCTGATCCACACAGTCTATTACAGGAGAACTCATGATGTAATTATGTTCGTGACATCATCATGGTTTGTAATGGGCACCTGTGTCTAGAGAGTTTATTATGAATATTCCAGCGAAATTCCCTTTACTTACTATTTGATTTACCTATGAAATTCTTGACCAGGGATGGGACAAAATTCTACTCCAGGTGCATTTTTCATTGCGGAATTTATGACAAAACAGCCAGGTAAGAGGTTTCTTTATCCTAGCATCTTCCAGATAGTTAAAGTCCATCTTCAATTATCCATAGGTCTTCTCCAAGACACTATCATCCAAACATTAGCAAGCAAGGCCCTCTTTCTTAGCAGCTTGTATTTGCAACGTTCTGTGTCTACATAAAATATGTTTTTGACAAAATGTTCAACTGTCTTGCAGATCTTTGTTTTAGATTTCTCACAATTTCTGTCATCTTATCGGAAAGTATTTTTCCAAGGAAAACTGATCAATGAAAACAAGGTTAAATACACATTTAGTTGGTTTTTTTCCCCTTTTAAAATAAAGAAGCATTCCATGATTTAAAAGAAATCCCAAGAACTCTACTGATTTTAGTCTTGGGAATTACTTTTCTTCCAAAAGTGAAACAGGGATTTTTAAAATGAACACAGGAAGAAGCCTTAGGGCCTTGAAAAACTAAGATATAGATTTCTTTTTTAGGGACATTTAATCAGCCCGGCATGGACTAAAAAATGGCTTCAAGTAGTAAAACAACCCTGAATTCACCTGGGATTTTTTTTTGTAAGTTTGCTTTTAATAACAATTTAAAAAAAAATTAATTGCATTAATTTTAGGAAGCAATGGATTTACCTTCATCTTTGTGTCTGTTGCAGCCAAAGCTGTGGAACACATAGATGTCAGTTCGCGGGTTTCCAGTTTGGTCCATGGTCCACGTGCTGCTTCTTCTTTTGAAATGAGGCGTGTTCTTCATTTGATGTTCAAAGCTAATAGTCCAAGAAAAGGTACTTTTTGTGCAGAAAACTCTTATAATTGAAAGCCCATCATTTACTTTTATAGCAGTGGTTTGCCGGGTTCTCATAATCGAGATCCATAGAGCTATCAAAACATTCCACAGAATTCTGCAATATCAATATTTCTTTCTTTTCCTCCGTGCAGACTCTTCCCGAGCAACAACAGCAGTTACAAAGACGTCCTGGGCAAATGTAACTTTACTCCTCTTCGTTATTTAGCCCTGCCACAATTTTTTTTCCAGAAGCCCAAAGCAGTTTTTTTTTTCTGAATTGAAACTGCAGAAAAACTCCATGTTCTAAGACCAGAAAGAAAAACCTGTAGCAGCTTCTGTGAAGGGAAGCTGCTTTCCTGACAGTTCACGCTGGAGAGGCACTTAAGAGAGGCAGGACTTTGGGAGGGGATATGTAAAGTCATCCAGATTAACATAAAGAAGGAATGCAGCCAATGAATAATGTTTCGTTTTTCTTTCATGGGATTTATTAACAGGAATCTGAGATAGTTAAGTTTCATGTTCCCAACAGATGAGTTGGAAGCAAGATTTTTGTCCAGAAAACAACTATGTTTTCTACTCTGAAACTTTTAATCTATGACAGCATGTGTTTTTCTAGTGTCTTCCTTGGATTTATTACAGCAAAACAATTTCTTAAATTGGAAAGGGATGATCTGATCAGTAATGTGCATTTATGTAACCATAACTGTTGAGAGTGGAAGAATTAAGTTCACCTTAACAAAAAAAAAAAAAGGCAACTTGTTAAGTTCGGGTATTGACGAGGCAGGAGACCAGGTTAGTGACAACAGCTCTTTAATATAGTGTGACCCCAGCAAAACTCTGGAGAAAAACCTCTCCTTATATACACTTCAGCCTGAGGCTGCAACCAATCAGGAACGAGATATTTCCCGCCTAAAACTCCCGCCAAAACTTGCAGTAATACATTACACTCCTTCCCTCCCAGAAGGCACTTTGCCAATATTTGCATATTACTTCTCTACGTAGTCCTGCAGGTACGTGGGGCGTCTCCTGACTCTCCCGGACCTGCGCAGTTCACTTTCTGGAGTTGAGTCGAGCTTGCCGGAGGGACTTTTCGTTCCTCTGAGCTCCTCCTCCCGGCCATCCGGCCCTGGATTATTCGCCGGCTCGGACCTGCTGTCCTCTCGAGGGGCCTGAGGGTGTCGCTGGACCTCGCCTGGCTCAGATAAGTCTCTGTTTGGTTCTATGCTTTCTGTTTGTTCTCGGTTCCAGTCAGCTGTGGGGTTAATTAAATCATAGTCAGGGCTCGTCTCGCCTAATTCTGCCTTATCGCTCAATCTGTTTCTTAGCTGATCTATGTGGCGCCCAAACTCTGCCATCGTCTATTTCCACTAGATACGATTTGGGGCCCGTTTGTCTATGACTATCCCCTCTTCCAGTTTGGGCCGTCGCTATAATTATGGGCCCACACTGAGTCTCCTATGTTTAATTCCGGAGTCTATCTGGTTTTGTTTTGAACCCGTCCTGCACGTAGTTCGGTGTAGCCGGTCTAGCGGGCACCTTAGCTTCCGCCCATTAATAGCTCGGCTGGGCTGCGGCGGTGGCCACACAGGGGTCCTGTGTTGGACGGTTAGGAATCGTCGATTTGTGCCTGCCAGTCTCCGGGGCTGCCGTGATAGCGCTTCTTCGCACTCCGAACAAAGCGTTCAGCAAGGCCGTTCGACGCAGGGTGGAGCGGCGCTGAGAGGCATGTCGGATGCCCTCTTCAGCCAGGTACCCTTCAAATAATGCTGCAGTGAACTGTGGGCGTTATCGGACACGAGGGTGTCCGGTAGCCCGTGCGTGGCGAATAGGTGTTTTAGTGCTGAAATGACGGCTCCAGCGGTTGTGGATTTCATTAGGATGATCTCCAGCCATTTGGAGAATGCATCCACCACAATTAGAAATGTTTGGCCGTGGAAGGGCCGGCAAAATCAATGTGAATGCGGGACCAAGGGCCTTGGGGTTTCTCCCACTCCAACACTGGGGCCGTGGGTGGTAGTGGTCTGGATTCCTGACATACCTGGCATCGGCCAACCCTGTCACCGATTTCCTGTCCATTAGGGGCCACCAGACATAGCTCCTGGCTAGCCCTTCATCCTTACAATTCCTGGGTGACCCTCATGCAGTAGTTCCAGGACTTTTTCCTCAGCTTCTCTGGAACTACCACCCTATCCCCCAGAGCAGGCACCCCTTACACAGACAATTCCCTCTTTTCTTTACAAATTCTCTAAAACGGTCGCCCGCGGGCCATCCCTTGAACCCAACCGATTACAGTTCTTAAGACAACGTCCCGGTAGGAGGCCGAGCCACTTCCTGCGATGTAACTGGCCCAGAGTCCCAAGAGTCAATTAGTAGAACGGGGTGCCGGAGTAGGGTCCTCGATTTCCCGGCAATGGGCATCTGCTCAGTGCGTCCGCATGCCCCAGCTCTTTTCCCGGTCGATGCTGTAGTTTGTAAGAGTAGGCAGCCAAAAAGATAGTCCATCTGGTCAGCCGGGGTGATAGTGCCACTGGCGTTGGGCGGTCGCCAGCCAGGAAGCCCAATAGTGGTCTGTGGTCAGTGATAATGTCAAAGTCTCTCCAGCGTATTCGTGGAATTTTTTCAACCCTGACACTATTGCGAGAGCCTCCCTATCTAGCTGGCTGTAATTTCTCTCAGCCGGGGACATCGTTCGTGAGTAGAACGCTATAGGGACTTCTGTGCCGTTTGGGAGTCTGTGGCTAAGTACAGCTCCTACTCCATAGGGGGACGCATCACAAACCAATACTAACGGCAGGCTGTTATTGTATTGTATTAACAGGGTATCGCTTGATAGCAAACTTTTTACTGGCTCAAATGGCCTATTCTCTGACTTCCCCACGACCAAACTGTGTTTTTCCCAAGCAATTTATGCAACGGTTCAGCAACGGTTGCCTTGTCTTTTAAAAACACGGCGTAAAAGTTTACCAGACCCAGGAAAGCCTGGAGTTCTGTCTTGTTTTTGGGTGCTGGGGCTCTCTTTATCGCCTTGACTTTGCTCTCAGTGGGGTGAATCCCTTTTTTGTCTATTCTATAACCCAGAAATTCAACAGATTCGACCCCTATCTGACACTTGCTTGCTTTAACTTTTAATCCTGCCGTCCTAAAAATGGCCAAAACTTTCCTTAATCGCTTCCCTAGTTCTCTTAAATCTTCCCCTGATACCAACACATCATCGAAATAGGGCACGACTCCCGGTAACCCTTGTAGGAGTCGCTCCATCAAATTTTGGAATAGCCCCGGGGCCACACTCACCCCAAACTGTAACCGGGTGCACTTAAAGGCACCCCGGTGCGTTACAATGGTCTGGGCTTCCGCTGTGCTAGCATCTACGGGTAGCTGTTGGTAAGCTTGTGCCAAGTCTAATTTGGCGAAAACTTGTCCGTGCCCTAGTGAGTGCAATAAGTGTTGCACTACTGGAACTGGGTAGGCGCTCTTTTGCAATGCTTTGTTCAAGGTAGCCTTGTAATCGGCGCAAATTCTTATGGACCCGTCTGGTTTCATAGGGGTGACGATTGGCGTCTCCCATTTGGCATGGTCAACTGGCACTAGTATCCCCTGGCTGACTAATTTATCTAGCTCTTTGTCGATTTTAGGTTTGAGTGCAAAAGGAACCCTCCTTGCCTTTAACCTAATGGGAGCTATTTGGGGGTCTAAACTGAAGGATATAGGGGTCCCCTTATACTTGCCTAAACGGTCCTCGAATACGTCTGCGAATTCCTCCATTAGGGCGTTTTGCAGGTTGCATCCGCTCCGGTGGACGCCAGTCACCCCCATTCCCAACGCCCGGAACCAGTCTAGCCCCAGCAAACTTGGCAAGGTTCCTCGACTAACGTGATGGGCAGGGTCTTTTCGTATGTTCCGTACTTGACCTCGCCGGTCGTTGTCCCTCGAACAGGGATGCGGTTGCCCTGGTAATCCTGCACCCGGAGCCGTTGTTTCTGTAGCTTGCGCTTTGCGATGTGCGGCAAGGCTTTCACAAAAGTGTCCCAGGACATGATTGTGATGGCGGATCCTGTGTCTACTTCCAGCCGGCACGGTACGCCTTCAATTGTTGGGTTAGTGAAGATCTTTTCTTCGATGCGGGTAGCTGCGTGGTCTTTGGGAACAGTGATTCGGTTTGACTTGGCGCTCTTTCTTTCCTGGCCAATGGGTCGCCTTGCGGATTTCGCTCTGATTGGCTGGTTTGAAATTTCGGCGGGAATGTGGGGTTTGCATCTCTGACTCAGAGCCGCTCTGATTGGCCGATTTGAATTTTCGGCGGGAAGGTTGGGGTGCTCGGCAGACTTGGGCCAGGTGCCCCTTTCTCTCACACCGCCGGCAAATGGCGTCCCTGAACTTACATCTTTGGCGCTGATGTCGCCCCCCGCAGCTTCCGCATTCCTCCGGGTCTTCCCTTGTCGATTTTCCGGTGTAGTGGACTTCTTCCTCCTCTTCGCTGGTTGACTCACGATAGGTTTCTTCGTGGTGGACTGTGCTCGGCTTTGCGCCCGCCATCGGCGTGAGTCGCTTTTGCAAGGTGTCTGCTGCATGGTTGGACATCTCATGGGCTCTGGCTTCGTCCAGGGCGTTTGCCAATGTCAGGTTGCTCTTGGCTAGCAACCGTCTCCTCAAACGGATGTCTCTGACCCCCCGTATAAGTTGTTCCAGCAGCTCTTCGTCCAGATCGCGGTACTCGCAATGCTTGGAGGCTTGTCTCAGGGCTGCCATGTAGTCGCTGATAGACTCGCCTTCTTGTTGCCTGCGCTCCCCAAACTCGTACCGTCGAACGTATTTGGACGGGGCCGGTGCGAAGTGATTCTTCAGGAGGGTCTGAAGGGTCTGCCACGACACGGAGTGTAGCGGTGTTGGCTCCGCCAGGGCTTCTGCGACGGCGATGACTGCGGACCCACAGTGGCTTATGAAGTAAGCCCGTTTGCGGTTGTCGGAGACTCCCTGTAACTCGTTTGCCTCCAGGAAACTTTCGAAACGGGTCATGTATATTCCCCATGTTTCCTGGGCAGGGTCAAACGGAGTGGGTGGCGTGTAGCCGGTCATCGCTGCATTCGCTATCACCTTGCTGGGTTTGATTCTCGTAGTGAGTTCAGCTCTGTTCTGGTGCTCTGCCTCAAGATCCCACCTTCGTCGCCAATGTTAAGTTCGGGTATTGACGAGGCAGGAGACCAGGTTAGTGACAACAGCTCTTTAATATAGTGTGACCCCAGCAAAACTCTGGAGAAAAACCTCTCCTTATATACACTTCAGCCTGAGGCTGCAACCAATCAGGAACGAGATATTTCCCGCCTAAAACTCCCGCCAAAACTTGCAGTAATACATTACACAACTTTTTAACCCTTGTGCTGTGGAGATTTTTTTCTCATGATGTAGGGGACAAACAAAATGTTAAAAAGTTATGGCATTTATCTAGTTACTTACCAAGCTCATCTAAATTATATTAAAGTAACCACAATATCGTTACAATCCCCAAGGCATGTCACAACTTTTGAGCACCCCTAACGTTTGGAAATTGAAAGCTGACATTTTTTACACGCTCTAAGTGTGGATGAAGAAGAATAAGGACTAGGCTCAACCTTATTAAAATAAAGTGGCTGGGGGTGGGGAGGGTTAAAGATTCCCAGGTTTGATTTATTTTCTTCAATTAATCCTGCATGGAGTAGAAACCACTGCTCCCAGCCCCATAGAGCTGGTATGCAGCCTGGGTTGCCCCTAGACTCTCGTCTCCTGCTCATAGAGCAGGTGTTAGACATGGCTAGGAGATCCTTTACACAACTCCATCTTTGGCCAACTGTGCGCATTCCTGGATTGGGAGGCCCTGCTTGTAGTCGTCCATGTCTCTTGCCTGGATTATGACATGCTGTACAACAGAGCTACCCCGAAGACCACTCTGAAGCTGCAGCTGCCTCCTAAACCAGATAACATAGATATTGATGAACACACTTTGAGAGCGCTACTATTTTAGAAGCTACACCAGCTCCCAATAAGCTTCCAGATGCAATTCAAGATGCTGGCTATTACCTATGAAGTCCTTCATAGCACAGGCCAGGTAATTGGTAGGTCAGCTATGTCCAATTATTTTGGTCTGCCCTACAAGTTCTGATAGAATAGGCATGCTCCATCTCCTGTCTGTTAAATAACATAATGTGATGGGTCTGAGGAGATGCTTTTTCTGCCATTGCAACTGACATCCTGATAGCCCCAACTCTTCTGGCATTTCATATGGCACTGAAGACTTGATGTTTACCTCAGCAGAATGTTAGGTGAACCGGTTTTCAAGGGGATTATTTAGGTATATGTGTATATACACACCAGTAGTGGGTTTCAATTTAGTTTGCTACTGGCTTGCTCGTGCTTGTGCTCATGTGCATGTGCAACGCTTCTGTGCATGTGCAGAAGCATCTGGGCAGGTGGGCGGAGCCTGCCGCCGCTGCCGCTACGAACCGGTAGCAACCCACCACTGATACACACTCATATATATACTTACATACATACATCTAAATAAGCCCTCTGAAAACTGGCTGTATAGGCAAAAAGCCAGCTGGGTGGCCTTGGTCTAGTCACTCTCTCTCTGCCCTAGGAAGCAGGCAGTGGGCAAACCACTATTGAAAATCTTGCCAAGAACACTGCAGGGACTGGTGTAGCCAGTCACCAGGAATTAACACTGGTTTAAAGGTATACAAACACATTTGTATAAATATATGAATGAAGTGTTTTTATATTCTTGTTACCTCTTGTTTTTAACTGGACGTTAGACACTCAGTGAGTGCGCCGGACAGCCATATAAATTTAGTAAATAAATAAACCCCAGCTACCATCATTTCACAGTAATATCAACTACACTGTAGACAAAAATAAATCAACTCAGCTCTCCACCATCACTAACATCATGAGAAATGCAGTAAATTGGTTTCAATCTGTCTCAAAATCTTTGTATAGTTCTAAACTTAAGTTAGACAGTTTTCAGCTAAGAGTGTTACTTGTCTTAACATAGCAATGCTTTACCTCAGTTGTCAGGCCTGGAAGCCATCTTTGCATTGGATCTTTAGGCCTGCCACATTTAGTGCTGTGGGAAACGGGGAGGGAGGATTGTATGGAGTGGAGGAGATATATAGTCATAATAACATTCCTTTCTCTGAGAGTCAAGGAGATCTTGCCCTACATCTGGAGGGCTGGAACTGGGAGGCATCTCCAGTTGGGACTGTGCATTGATTGGACCATGTGATGGACATGTAGGTGCTGGGCAGGGACTTGGACTTTCCTATGGCTGGGGAAAATCTGGAAATTTTCAGATTCAGGTTTTCCCAGATGTGACAATATAACATCTGTAATAAAATGGACCTTCAAGGAACTTCGAGCCTCTGAATCTTTTTTAGTTGGGGGTGTTACTTGGAACCCTGACATAAGTTTTATTTTAGTTAATAAATCAGGTTGCTGTTGTTTTTTTTACTCCTAAGCAACCTTGTATTAGCCAGTTGAAATGGCCTCCATTTATATCTGAAGTCAGAAGAAAGCTAGCATAAAATTTGCAACCTTGGATTACTGATATTTATTTGATGACATCTATGGTAGTGTCCTTATTGCTTTGTGTGAGGTAAGTTAAGAAAGGGGCCTTGCAGATTCTTCTAGATCTATTTCTGTCTCATCCCCTCAAACATTGTAGCTGGTTTGAGAACATTGGTGGGGTAACCCATCAATTACTCTCCTTGAGGTAAGAGGCAAGCCGGGAGAGGGAGTAAGTTTTGGTTAGACCTTTGGGTTGAAATTCCTATTAAAACACTGAGTCATATTTAATAGTAGCCCAATTAGCAGCTAATGGGGTTATGAAAGCAGATCTTGCAAGTGGTCCTGTGTCTGTCAACTGTGGTTAAGTTCAATTGGGAGGTTCCTTTTGGAGCTTCAAAAGCGTCCTATACTTGGAACAGCTTTGTTCATACTTAGATGAGTTCATTGAGGCAATCTTCCGTGTCTTGTGTCAGATGCATGAAATATTATCCTCTGCTAGCATTATGGTATATCTCATGCCATACCCTTGGGCCCAAAGGGGGGGGGATACTAACAGTCCTCAGAAAAAAAAATGCAATCATAAAAATAATGATTAATACGATCATGATCAAACTTAAGTGACACTGAAGTCATAGCAATCTTGGCAAGAAGCTAGAGCGTAAAAATTAAAATTAACCAATATGAGTTTGAGTTTAGAGATCCATAAGAAAGACTTCTTACTGTCAACTGGGCTGCCTAAGCAGGAAGATTTTGGAGATGCCAATTCAGTATCTGATTTTCAACACCATATTCATTACTCTTTAATCGGAGCCAGGGAGGTTCACTTATATATGATGAAGGGTACTCTTGTTACCACATTTGCTCAGTTTAGCTCAGTACGATTGCAAAATAAAAAGAATGTTTCTTTCATGTTTCTGAAAAGAAAAGAAGTCCATTTGAAAGGAATGGATTAATAGTCAATCCATAATGTAGGAGCTATCCTTCTAGAACCCTGGCCAGATGTGAGGAAAAAGAAAGAAGAAATAGAAAACCCAAATGTGATTTTTTTCAAGAGGCAATTTTGAAGACATTTCACTTCTCATCCAAGAAGCTTCTTCAGCTCTGATTGGATGATGGGGAGTGGAAGGACTTATGCTCCTTGCAGACAGCTAGTCATTTGCATTCTTTTTTTTTTTTTGCATTTATATCCCGCCCTTCTCCGAAGACTCAGGGCGGCTTGCACTATGTCAAGCAATAGTCTTCATCCATTTGTATATTATATACAAAGTCAACTTATTGCCCCCCCAACAATCTGGGTCCTCATTTTACCTACCTTATAAAGGATGGAAGGCTGAGTCAACCTTGGGCCTGGTGGGACTTGAACCTGCAGTAATTGCAAGCAGCTGCTGTTAATAACAGACTGTATTAGTCTGTTGAGCCACCAGAGGCCCTTTTAGTGGGTCGTTAATAGAAATAGAAAAGGCATCCATAATTACATCTGCTAAAGCACCTTAGGATGTATTTTAATAAGATTTTCAAATTATAGAGATCAATCTACTGTGAAACTGAACACTATCCAATCAACCAAGAAGAAACTCAAAGGGTTTCGCAGGGAATCAGCATGTAATCTGGCTAGAGTGATCAAGAAAATCTGGACCATGCTGGAGCAAAACAATTTAAAAAAAAAAATACAGTGGTGTCATTACTAAATTAGCTGCCTTCCCACTTGAATCCAACTTGTTGCATTATTAAAAGTAATCTAGAAGTAATCTTTGTTTCATTTTATCAATGCTTATCTTATTTTGTGTGGTGTGACAAGGGATCCCCATCAGTGGTGGGTTTCAAATTTTTTTACTTCCGATTCTGTTGGTGTGGCTTGGTGGGCGTGGCATGAGAAGGATATTGTAAAATCTCCATTCCCACCCCACTCCAGGGAAGGATACTGTAAAATCTCCATTCCTTCCCCAATCCAGGGGAAGGTTACTGCAAAATCCCCATTTCCTCCCTATTAGCTGGGACATGGGAGGCATAGAATAGATGGGGGAGGGGCCAGTCAGAATTTTTACTACTGGTTCTCCGAACTACTCAAAATTTCTGCTACCGATTCTCCAGAATTGGTCAGAACCTGCTGAAACCCACCTGTGATCCCCATATAGGAAAAAGTCAGGGCAAATTGATTGTAACCAAATTCCACATTGTTTTTTCTCAGCTTGTTTCAAAAGTATGTTGTATAATTATAACAGAGTAATTCTCTTCTTACATTTTTTTCCTCTTACCATTTTCCTGCAAGTGCAGGATTGTCTTTTTTTCTTGAGATCAACTCAGTGTTGATCTGTTGATCTGTTGACAAAAATTGACCAACCAGCTTTATGCCCAAACTTGATATCATGAGCTGAGGGAGACTTTCATGCCTAAGGTGGCATTCGAACTCACAATCCCCTTTGTTCCCGCTTCGGTGTCTTAACCATTAGACCAAACTGGCTCTACCCTGTTTCCCCAAAAATAAGACATCCCCTGATAATAAACCCAATTGGGATTTTGAGCACATGCACTAAAATAAGCCTCCCCCCCCCGAAAATAAGCCCTCCCGAAAATATTTAAATGCAGAGCTGGAAATCAGGTAAGATGGCAAGAGGACCCCCATCTTGCTCCACGCACCCCAGAATAATAAGACCTCCCCGAAAATAAGGCCAAGTGCTTATTTTGGGGTTCAAGAAAATATAAGACAGGGTCTTATTTTCGGGAAAACACGATAGTTGTGTTTTCTTCTTACATCTTATAAATAATTGAGATTTCCAGGGGCAGTTAAAATTGACCCTGGTGCACAGTGTAGTAATAGGAAAGCCAAAATAAGGGGATTCAAATGAACATTTTATTGCAGAATCTCTTAGTTTTCAAAAGGTAAAGGTAAAGGTTTCCCCTGCCAAGACTCTAGGGGGCAGTGCTCATCTCTGTTTCTTAGCTGAGGGAGTCAGTGTTGCCTGAAGATGCTTCCATGGTATGTGGCCAGCATGACCATATGCCAAGGGGCACAAAATGGTGTTACCTTCCTACCGAAGTGGTACCCATTTATCTACTCACATTTGCATGCTTTCGAACTGTTAGGTAGGCAGGAGTCGACTTCATTGTGCAGAACTCAGGTGTTCTTGCTGACAAGCTCAGAATATAACTTTCTACAAAAAGAGGTAATGGTTGTGAAGTGATTGGTTATAATATGCAAATGTAATACACAATATGATTCCTTTGGAAAAGCCACTGCAATTTTCAAATGCTATGGGATGAAAACATGCTTGGATTCTATCACCAGTGGAATATCTCCCTGCATGTTGAAATTTAGTCCACCACATAAAAGTCTAGACTAATCCTTGTAACACTCTATAATTTCCTTCAGCAAAAGGTCCCTCCTTCCCTATGCAAGCATTAAAATATGAAGGCTGCTACTGTAATTTGGCTGGAATAGGCAAAAAAAGATTTTGAATATAGAATAAGCTAACCAGCATCTTCGGTTAAGAATTATTGTTAATGGCATGTTTAATAACCTATTACTTCTTCTTTGGAGAAGGCTAATCTGAGTTGTTATATGATTTTTCTATAGGGTTGTTGTTTTTTTGTCAATAAAATCAGAGTAACAGGACAACAGAGTTGGAAGGGACCTTGGAGATCTTCTAGTGATCTAGTCCAACCCCCTGCTTAGGCAGGAAACCTTACACCACTTCAGACAAATAGTTATCCAATCTCTTCTTAAAAACTTCCAGTGTTGGAGCAACCACAAATTCTGGAGGCAAGTTGTTCCACGGATTAATTGTTTCAACAGTCAGGAAATTTCTCCTTAGTTTTGGGTTGCTTCTCCTTGATTAGTTTCCCTCCATTGCTTCTTGTCCTGCTTTCAGATGTTTTGGTCCAATTCCTGCTCAAGCAGGAAACTCTATACCATTTCAGAAGGAAGGTTGTCCAATCTCTTCTTAAAAACTTCCACCTACAACTTCAATATCAATGAATATCAAAATCAATATCCCATTACAATAATTAAATTAGACAGTTGAATCGTATCAATTATTTTAAATACTGAATGGGCTGTGTGACTATAGAGATCAACAGAAACCATTCATTTTAAAATAGTATGTAAAACTGTAATTTTACATATTGGCCCGGTTAACATGTTGAACTCTAATTCAGGTTTGAAAAAGAAAAAAACCAATCTGAATTTCACATAATATCGATGCCCAAGTATATAACATATTACGGCTTTAAATTGTGGCTTGTTCACATAATACTGAACTACAAATTACCCAGCCCCATTTAGGCTAGGCTGCATATTGTGGAACGCAGCCATTCTATTTGATCCATGGGTTAAAAAAAACCTTGCTAGCTGATAATGAGCCAAATACTTCTGTCCAGTTCAATAGGTTCAGAAGCATCATTTAAATAGTTCATAGCTGTACTCCATTCAAAATTTGGAAATGTGTCAAAGAGGATGAGTCTGTTCCTAGGATTAGTTTCCAATGGTGACAAGCCACCACCCAGCGCACAATGGAGAATTTTAGATATACTTCTGGAACTTCTAAAACTGGTTCATGAGCCCCTGCCATGCAAGCCTCTGATATTTTCTACGTAACAGTTCCAGCCGATGTCATTCAAATCAGGGCAAAATCATCTTTTTTGTACTTTTCATGTATAAAACTTTCAAGCAGTGGTGGAATTTAATTTTTTTTTACTAGCAGTTCTGTGGGCGTGGCTTGGTGGGCGTTGCGTGGCTTGGTGGGCGTTGCGTGGCTTGGTGGCGTTGCGTGGCTTGGTGGGCATGGCAGGGGAAGGATACTGCAAAATCCCCATTCCCTCCCCATTCCTGGGGGAAGGATATGGCAAAATCTGCATTCCCACTCCACTCTGGGGCCAGCACGAGGGGGTGTTTGCCAGTTCTATGAACTACTCAAAATTTCTGCTACCGGTTCTCCAGAACCTGTCAGAACCTGCTGAATAGCACCCCTTGAATTGCTTTCAAGGAAGTATTTAGGTACAAATGCAGGCAATTGCTGAATCAAGAAGTTCTTCTCATAAAACATCAGGTATTTTGGAAATGATGAAGGAAGACAAAGAAAGACACCAAGAATAGAAAAACAAACCTGAGTCTGCAATTCTGTACTTATAAGGGGCTATATAAATACCTTTTAAAAAATATAGCAGATTTCAGAGTGTTATGCAGAAAAGGCAGTTTTCACAACACCACACATTGAAGCTATTTGTTTAACTTAATAGAAGAAAGCAAAAAGCAAATCACATCAAAGAGACCTGATGTTTCTTAGCAAACATTTGGCTGCTATATGATAGCATATAAAGCCTGCTGAGTTCAAGAATTTATGATGGCCACTGTTGGCCAGGGTGGATTCCATAAACAAAAATCTCTGTATGTAGAAGAGAAAGAGTGCTTTATATATATGTAGCTTTCACTTAAATCTTATTATAGAATTGCCAGTAACTTCTAATTACTTATAACTGCTGCTAATAAGTTGGCAATAAAATGTCAACAACTTATAAACCATTATTTGAGCAAGGAGTATATTTAATAGAAAATTCAGAAACTTATTAGAATTAGAATTAGAATTAGAATTAGAATTTTATTGGCCAAGTGTGATTGGACACACAAGGAATTTGTCTTGGTGCATATGCTCTCAGTGTACATAAAAGAAAAGATACGTACCTTGATGAAGATCTGCCCTTTATTTACCTTTATTAAAGATCTGCCCTTTATTTACCTTTATTTCTTAATATTGCATTATCTGTCTTTCTGTTATCCGTCCGTCCGTCCATCCATCTATCCATGCATTATCTACCTACCATTATCTACCTATCATATTTAATTTAATTTAGTGAAGATAGCAGAAGAAAATTTGTAAGACAACATATCCAGAAATGAATTCAAGTGATCTACTCTTCAAGGACTTGAAGCTGGAGTGATGTTGTAATAGATTAAGAAAAAATGAAGATGGGAGGAGTAACAACAAGAAGAAGAAGTCACTGAAGAAATACGAGATGACACATGGAATGGCGGATCTATTATGTGTTTGTTTGTGTATAAAATTAAAAAAATATACCAAAAAAAGGACTTGAAGCTGAAGCATTGTAGCATGCTAAAAAAAGTAAATATGTAAGTCCTGGTCTCCAGCAAAATGACTTTCCTGCCTCCCCATATGTCTTGTACCCAGTGGCAGCATGGCTGTTTGTGCATTACTTCTGATTTTTCTTTTTCAGTTAGACAAACAGCTGTCTGTCATGCCCCATTTTTTGAGCCAGCATCAGAAAGCAGTTTGGAAATGAGAGCCAATTTGGTTTGGTAGCTAAGGCACCAGGCTATAAACTAGGAGACTATGAGTTCTAATCTCGCCTAAGCCTGAAAACCAGCTGGATGACTTCCGCCCATAATGTCCAGTCAGGATGACAAACTGGTTGGTTGGTCAGTTCCTATTACAACCAATTACAACCTTCAGTACCTCAGTGATGGGTTGCCCCCAGTTCAGACCGTTTGCAAGAACTGATAGTAAAACCGGTGGGAGGTTCCACCCACTGACCCAGACATCATCAGGAATGTGCGTGCATGCGGCCCTATTGTGAACCGGTAGTAAAGGTAAGTAGAACCCACTCCTGCTGTCTCTATGAGAAAATGCTAAGGCAGGAAAAAAAAGGAGAACAATTATTATTATTATTATTTTATTTTATTATTTATTTATTTTGTCACAACAGTATATACAAGCATAAGCATGAAAATAACTATATAATATATAAGCATATGTATAAGCATAAGTATGTAATAACTATATTAATTGGATATAATGAAAGGAAACAATAGGACAGGAACGGTAGGCACGCTTGTGCTCTTACGCACGCCCCTTACAGACCTCTTAGGAATGGGGTGAGGTCAATAGTAGACAGTTTTTGGTTGAAGCTTTGGGGATTTTGAGAAGAGACCACAGAGTCAGGTAGTGTGTTCCAAGCATTAACTCTGTTACAGAAGTCATATTTTCTGCAATCAAGATTGAAGCGGTTAACATTAAGTTTAAATCTATTGTTTGCTCTTGTATTGTTGTGATTGAAGCTGAAGTAGTCTTCAACAGGAAGGACATTGCAATAGATGATTCTATGAATTAAACACAGGTCCTGTCGAAGGCGGCGGAGTTCTAAGTTTTCTAAACCCAAGATTTCAAGTCTGCGAATTTGCAAATGCTGTTAGTGAGAACATTCTCGAGAAAAAGTGGGGTGGATTTACTGGAAACAGCTCTGATAGTTTGTTAATTTAATAGAAAGGCAGGATGCAAGAAGAAGAAAATAGAGTTATCTGTATACTTAGTTCATAAATTCTTTTGGATTGAAGTTTTGTGACTCCAGGCTCCCACAAAGGACCATAAGATGCCTTTGAGACCAGAGAAAAAATATAAACTTGGAGATAAGAAATTAGACATTCAGTTCCTCCTTGTGGATTCTCTTCATGATCTAAAGCAGGGGTCTTCAACCTTGGCCACTTTAAGACTTGTGGATTTCAACTCCCAGATTCCTCAGCCAGCAAAATTGAAGTCCCCAAGTCTTAAAGTGGCCAAGGTTGGAGACCCCTGATCTAAAGATTCAAATCTTGGAAAGCCCTGAAATATCTTGGATCTTGCCCAGTGGATAGTCTGGAATAGGGATCTCCAGCCCTGGGAACTTTAAGAGTTGTGGACTTCAACTCCCAGAAGTCTTCCACAACTCTTAAAGTTCCCAAGGTTGGAGACCCCTGGTCTGGAAGAAGCATCAGATCCAAAGGACCCCCATAATCCTAGGCCTGTTTTTCTTTTCATTCCAAGCTGAAGGGAGCAATAGTTTTTTTAAAAAAATGATTTTCTTTAGGAAGCAGATGGAGAAAAGTCAGTGCTTTCTTGTTCCTCAGTTTCCTGTCTGCAAAGAAGAGGATACTATGTCAGCTTTGGAAGCCATATTAGACCGGAAGCTTCCGTGCTGCCACTTTCTCATGTGTGGGAAAGTAGGGGGGGTTAGTAGAGGGGTTGTTTTTAGACATAATAGCATTCTTTCTGTCGGTCAAGGTCAGGCCGATCCTGCATCTGGAGAAGGAGTGGGAGTGATGTCTCGAGATGGGACAGATGGTGATTGGAGCATGTGATCAACTGAGGAGTGAGGGGATGGTTTGGGGTTTTTTGATTTACTGAGGGAAAACCTGGACCTCTCAGATTTGAGTTTTCCCAGATGTGCCAGTTTACCTATCCTAGTAAATGGAACTTTGAAAGATGCTTGCTTCGGAGTTTTTACTTGGAGTTGGGGGGTTTTCTGGAACGCTGACATGCTATGCATATCACTACTGTCCAAGATCTGAGAGCCTCATCTGTAGAACATCATTTCTGTGAGACAAAGCACTTTACCTCAGTGCAAAAGATCCCAGTTTCAGCATACAGAAGGGACTAACGTTTCTTCAGTAGGCTGGGAAAAACTCTCCTCTAAAACCCTGAAAAGCTGTGTCCAAGTCAGAGTAGTTAATATTGAAAAAGATAAGCCATTACCACCTGTTGTAAGACTATTTGCTGTATTTTCCATTTCTGAAACATCTACATTGCTAACAATATTTTAAGGCACTCCAAACACTTCCCAATCTGATAATATTTTTCTAAATGTTATTTTGCAGAGTAGGTATGTTATGAGCAAACAATTCATAATTTGCTGATAACGCATAGCTAAAAAACAACATACTATGGCCTGGTTAACTTGCTATTCTCTGTTCTCTTATGGTTGAATAAGGATTTAAGAATTTATTTAAGAAGATACATGTTGCTAAATTTGAGGAAGTAGAGTATAATAAGTTCTGTCCATAATAATATTGTAGAATATTACTCTTTAAATGTAAGAATCCAGGGAAGGACTGTTAAATGCTACTTTTTTCTTTTTTCCATTCTAGACTCCGAAAGGCAAGTGAATTTGTACAAGGATTTCAAAATCCTACAGAGATTTGGGGTCATGTGAGGTGATCTTTTTGTAGAGGAATGTATTGTTCCTCCATTGGTGGCAGTTTCACATCTTGTCCTGAACATTACAGGACAATTAGTTCTGATACTGCAAAATCTCCATTCCCACCCCACTCCAGGGGAAGGATACTGCAAAATCCCCATTCCCTGCCCACTCTTGGGTAGCCAGAGATGGTATTTGACAGTTCTCTGAACTACTCAAAATTTCCACTACCGGTTCTCCAGAACCTGCTGGATTTCACCCCTGGTTCAAGGACGTCTTGCCCTGCACCTGGACAGATGAAACTGGGAGGCATCTCCAGTTGGAACGTTGCTTGGACCATGTGATGAACATGTGGATGTTGGGCAGGGAAAGTTCCTCCTTTGGGTGGGGAAAACCTGGGAAGCTTTCAGATTTGGGTTTCCTCAGATGTGCCAATATAACATCTCTAATAAAATGTAACTTCAAGGAAACTCAAGCCTTGGAGTTTTCTTTTGTTGGAAGTGATACTTGGAACCCTGACACTCACTAATTTAGACAAGGGTTATGTATCTTGATCTTATTAAGAACACTAGGAGACCTGTTAGTTGGGCAGATAGCCTTTTGAGTCTTTGAGGATCTATAGATGGTTGCTGTGCTTCATGAAAGACATTGGGCAAGAAACTGTAGAAGAAAGGGAGAATGGTCTTGGAGGACAGGAGGAAGAGCTGATATCAAGGGTACTCTAAGATAAGCAGGGCTTGAGCCTAAGCCAAGAAAATAATTTGAGAAAACATCTCAAAAAGCCCCTCCCTAGTTCACATGAAGTTAAAGTGAAGGAGGGAAGAACATGTTCAGACTTCAAGATTCTGTTATTATAGCCCTGACGTATATGGTACCAGTTTCTTAGTCTGGTCTGCATTGTAGGGCTGACAGAAATCATTAGGGCCATGATGGCGAACCTATGGCACGTGTGCCCGAGGCGGCACGCAGAACCAACTTTCCAGGCACGTGAGCTGTCACCCAACTCACCTGCAGCAGTGCATGTGTGCTCACCCCAGCTGGTGTTCTAGCCTCCGGTGCGCATGCGTGCAATTCCGGGGACCCAGTTGGTCTTTGGAGCTCTCCCACGCATGCTCCCGTTTGCGCACGTGCATGAGAGTATTTGCACGCAACATGCACATGCACAGATGGTGTTTGTGCATGTGCATTGCACACACGAAACCACGCGCATGCACAGATGGTGCAATTGTGCATTTAGCGCACGGGGGCGTGAAAGCTGTGTGCATGCGCAGATGGTGTGCTTGCAAGTGCAGCCACGGGCGCGCAAAAGCCGTGTGCATGCGCAGATGGTGCAGGGAGGAGCCGCATGTTAGTGCGGATGGCACGCGCAAAGTGCGCAAAGTGTGTACCTGTTCGGCCCTTGGTGAGTAAAAGGTTCGCCAACCACTGAGCTAAGGGAAATGGGCACAAGGAATAAGTTATATCTGTCTCTGACTTTTAAACATGATTCTTCATATGATCCAGTCTGCCAATAGACTTCTTCACCTATCCTTTCTATATAGTATGTTATCAATCATTCTGGGAAATAATTCTGTCCATATTGACAGCTGCTCTAAGCATGAAGAAAGGAGTTGCATCCCGCATAACAATGAAGTAATATTTGTTGTGAATAAACAGTTATTTTATGTCTCTTAAGCTTATTTTATGATACTATTATACAATATAATAGTATACAATATAATAGTAAATTATACATTGGCATAGTGTCAGGCCCAAGACTGACACATGGAGTTACTTACGATTAGTTCCCTTATTGTTCTTCACCTATAGACTGAATCTTGCCAGACTAAAGCAACATTTTGCATAACTATAGATAGAGAAAAGTTAGAATTATTTTAACTCTTTCTGCCAATCAAACTTTCCAAGTTCTGCTTCCTCTTTCCCCTGTAGAATGTAGCCCCTCCCTCCTGGGAATCCAGGCTACATTCCACCATACATGGTATTTAGCCATTACAGATCCATTTTCAGGGATATGCCAATACCCAGGTCTGGAAATTCCCATGGTGGATAGGAGAGACCGTGCACTGGGTACAAGTTCTTGCCATTCCCGGCGCATGTAGAGATTAATATCAGTTGATGGATTTACAGTTCCTTCTATGCCAAAACTTCTATATGCTGTAAACAAAAAAGTTGTGACTAATTTTATCCCAACATGTATATCACATATTCATTCCACCTCCCCTTTCTTTACCTGGCCCTTCCAACTGCACTAAATATATTCAACAAAATATGATATGACATTAGCAATATAAGATGGGGTGTCAAATACAGCACCATCCACCTTCCTAATTAAGGAAGTATTCATATTAAGAAAGTAAGGAAGATGATCTTGATGAAATATGCAGAAATCATTTCAGGAGAGGAAACTTCTTTTAAGTCCAGAACAAGAAGTTAATATTTGAAAGCAGTTCAGATTGATGCCTCCTTAATTCATTAGCATATAAAAAGGAAGAGGAACTACAGCACAATCAGACTTGTAAGATTCTATTATTATAGCAATAAATGTAAAAGTTGTAGGCTTTTCTGGGGAATTGATTTACTGATTTAATCTACCTACCTAGAGAGAAAGTTAGTTATCCATCCATCCATCCATCCATCCATCCATCCATCCATCCATCCATCCATCCATCTCTCTGTAGTTCCCTATTTCCCATCTTTAAACTAATTCAATATATGTTAATGTTTACAGCATTCTCAGTCTAAAGGATCGTGTGTGTTGTTGACCATAGCTGCGGTGGCGCAGTGGCGCAATGGTTAAAGTGTACAGTACTGCAGGCTACTTCTGCTGATCACCGGCTGCCAGCAGTTTGGCAAATCAAATCTCACCAGGCTCAAGGTTGACTCAGCCTTCCATCCTTCTTAGGTCAGTAAAATGAGGACCCAGATTGTTGGGGGCAATATGCTGACTCTGTAAACTGCTTAGAGAGGGCTGTAAGGCACTGTGAAGCGGTATATAAGTCTAAGTGCTACTGCTATTACTATATACTGGAGTTGCAATTCTATATGTTATTCTATATATATTAATTAGTATAGCTGTACTAGACTGTAAAAAAAATCAAATGCCAAAACAGATTTATATTGCTACAATAATGGTTGAGTGACAGTTTAAGAGATTATAAATTGCTAATAAGGAAATGACCATTAACAGAAAATGCAAAACTTAATTTACTGGGTTAAACTGATTATTTTTGGCCATCTTAGCACTGGAGGAAAATCCAGGAGTTCATAGCAAAAATATTTAGCATATGATCACGTCAGTTGCTAAATGCTATTCATTTCTTTTTTTAGCTACTTCCCCTATCTCTCTAGAAACTGTTGGGGAAGATAAATATGTTTGAACCAGAGGTCTTAACCTCATGTCTCCTAAATCCAGTTTTATCAAGTCCAATTAATTATCATTATGTGACACATTGCCTTATGCATTTGTCTCATCCTTAGCTTAGAAATGAGGCAACTTTGTCTTTAATTACTCAGCTTCAAATTAACGTTTTATTTCTCCACCAACAAATGTTGCTATAGATATGTTCTATCATCATCATGTGCTTAGGGGCTGGACTCTATCTAGTTTCTACTTCCCACTCTAAATTCCGCACTGGTATGGTTATCCATGGCTAGTCGGGAGAGATTGGAGAGCTAGTTCTCTCAGGAGCATCTGCCCACATAATATCTGACTGGCATTTTCCAAAGCATTTTTCAGGACTTACACAGGCTCCTTTTGTGTGTTTATCATTCTTTTGAAAGAGTGCTGGACATTTTTAAAACCCAAAGAGAGACACATAAAATCTCTCAGGAGATAGTGCTAATCCTGCCCTGCACCAAAGATTGTTTACACACACACACACACACACACACACACACACACACACACCCATTGCTGGTTCTGCCAACAAGGAGTTTTGCACTAGCACTGTATATTTTGTGGCTGGATGGAGTCGCTGAAGCAGTAGGCATGAGCTTAAATGACTCCAGAGGATGGTAGAGGACAGGAAGGTCTGGAGGAACGTTGTCCATGGGGTCGCAATGGGTCAGACACGACTTCGCAATTAACAACAACAACTGTATATTTTGCACTTTTTACTATATGGGGGCATGCCCAGTGGCATTTTGCCCACTTGTCAGAGGTAGGTTTCAGCAGGTTCTGACCAGTTCTGGAAAACTGGTAGCGGAAATTTTGAGTAGTTCGGAGAACCGGTGGTAAAAATTCTGACTGGCCCTGCTCCCATCTATTCTTTGCCTCCAGAGTCCCAGCTGATTGGGAGGAAATGGGAATTTTGCAGTAACCTTCCCCTGACACGCCCACCAAGCCACGCCCACCAAGCCACGCCACGCCCACCATGCCACACCCACAGAACCGGTAGTAAAAAAATTTAAAACCCACCACTGCCACTTATACATCATTTTGTATATCCCGTGGGCTATTTCCAGGTGGCCTCAGCCACAGCTACTCATAACTAATACTGCTGTTCCTTTGCAACATTAGCTGAGGACAGAATCCATTTCTTACTTGTTGCTTCCTCCAGCTTCATGTTGGTTAGACAGTTATGGATCACAGTCATGGAGGAAAGCACAAATGAGAAACTTGAGAGTTTTGCTCTCTTATATTATGAATCAAGATGCTCTTGCACCATGGAAGATGGCTTGAAATAGAGGGGCAAGGATTTAACAGCCTTTCCAGTGGATCCCCTCTGTACATTAGAGCATAAGCAGTAGTAAATAAGCACATAATGGATTGCATAAAGCATTTACACCATATAAGCTTGCCTGTCTGCTGAGATCAAAGCTTCTGGTAGGAAGAAAAAGGGCCTGGGGAAAAAGAGACCATGGGGCAGATATGGAGGATTGACTGAATGATTGATTATGTGCCTTCAAGTTAGTGTCAACTTCTACCAATCATATAGATAGGTTTTATCTTTGATGATCTGTTCCTAACCTGGTCTTTCAGGTCTTCCAATGGTGCATCCAATACCACTGTACACTTAATCCTTATTTTAGTGTTATTTTAGTGTTTGGGACAGGAAATGCTGTTGCTAAGCAATGTAATCATAAAGAACAATGTCATATGGCTACATCAGTTAAAAACAGCAATTCTGGAGGTCCTGGTTGCTGTCGTTAAAACAGAACCGCAGAGGTCATTAAGCGAGAACCTCATTTGATCACAACTTACAACTTCCTGGCAGGTTCTCCACTGACTGCTTGTGGGAAGCCAGCAGAAAACATTGGAAAGCATGATCACATGACTGTAGAGATGCTGCAACTGCCAGAACTCTGAGGATTGGTTGTTTGTAAGTATCATTCACTCGGTGGCGTAGTAACTTTGAATGGTTGCTGATTGAATGGTTGTAACCCAAGAATTATCTGTAATTCCTGTAATACCTGTAATACCTGTAATTACCTGTAATACCTGTAATTACCTGGACCTTCCGCCGCGAACTGAAGACACATCTTTTCATTCACGCGGGGCTGGCTTAAATTTTAAATTTTAAATTTTAAATTACATAAATTTTATCAATTTTAAATTTTTTACTAATTTTAAATGGGGTTTTGGTTTTTATAAATTTTTAAAGTTCTAGGCTAATTATAATAAGTTTTTTAACTTGCATTTTAAATTGTATACTGTAGTGTCTGTATTTTATTGTTGCCTGTACACCGCCCTGAGTCCTTCGGGAGAAGGGCGGTATAAAAATCGAATAAATAAAATAAATAAATAAATAACTAAGTCCATCCACTTTGCTGCTGGTTGTTTGTTGTGACCTAGCCTTACTGAGTCATTAAAACACACGAGTTCCTCTGCCTCTCTGATGTCTGACTCTGGAGGTTCCGGAATCTGTGCATAACTCCCAGATGGCCCCTGCCCCAACTCTGCCTCCTATGCAGAGCCCTCGTCCAAGCCTTCCCCAGACTCCAAGACTGCCCCATGTTCCTCCCCAGCCTCCTCACTGTCTGACTTCACTGCCAGCTCCGCAGGCTGCTGGCGGACCACAATATTGTTCTCTTCTCTTTTCCTTCCACTTTCCCCAGCATCACAGCTTCTCTGGATAGCTAATTTTTCACTTAATGTGATCAAAGTAGGATAATTTGATTCTCATTATATGCCTCAAGTGATAACTGTGAATTGATTTGTTCAATGATCCATTTGTTTGTTATTTTGGTATTCTCAGAGGTTTTTCCCCCAAAACCAAATATCAAAAACATCCATTCTTTCTACCCTGCTTCTTCAAAGGTCATTCATTTCATAGAGTGTCACAGAGAATTATTTTGCTTGCACTGTACTAATCACTGTAAGTCAGGAGTGTCAAACAGGAAGGGAGGGAGGGAGGGAGGGAGGGAGGAAATATAGTTAAGCTGAGAATGGGCTTTTAACAAACCACATGAATTAAGCAAATAGTTTTGCCTTGTCTTTATTAATGGGATCAACTGCAGTTAAGATTCCAAACCATTTCCCCATTTTTATTTGTTAAGGAAACAATAGACATCTGTGAACATTTAATAATTTACAAAATGAAAAAAAAGTCAAGAAAATTAGAACTTAATAGGAATTATTTTAGTTCAAGTCATACGCACCTATGCATCTATGCATATGCATCTATTTTGGGCCAAGTTTAGTAAATTTTCTTCTGTTCATTTCTTCATTTAATTCTGAACTTGATCAGAAGAGAAAAAAATAAGAGGATCATGACTTCATATTAATATTTTCTATTCACTGGCTATTGATAGCAATCTGCTTCAATTGCAGCTGGAAAAAAAATCCCAAAGCTCCCCCATGCAATTCAATGTTAACAGTGTCAGTCAAATATAAATGCGAACTTACTCAAGCTATTCCTCTAGAGAGGCACCCAAGTAATACAATAGATCAGGGGTCTCCAACCTTGGCAGCTTTAAGACTTGTGGACTTCAATTCTCAGAAATCCTCAGCCAGCTTTGCTGGCTGAGGAACTCTGGGAGTTGAAGTCCACAAGTCTTAAAGTTGCCAAGGTTGGAGACCCCTGCAATAGATCACCAACCCTCAGGAAGGGGAGATGATAAGTAGCAAAAACCTGCAGGTTACTAGCTTCTCTAGTTACAGGTTTGAGAATAAATGGAGAGTTTTTATAGCAGCCTTCGGCTTTGTCAACAGAGCCTGCTTCTTCTTATGTGTACTGTGTCACGTAGAGAGGGGCTCTTTCTGAACCTTGGGTCATGCCTGGAGCTGGTTGGTTGCTTGAGGATGCCTGCTGAAACCAGAGGGGACAGCATCAGGAGAACAAGCCAGTCTGGATTGCTCTGTAAAAGCTCAGAGCAAACAGGAGAGCATGAAGCTGTACGGCACGCTTGCAAGAGATTTAATGTGCTCTTGACAGAGGTGAAAGAACCACTGTTAAAATCCAAACTTTTCTGTCTGGCTAGGTGGCTCAGTGGCTAAGACGTTGAGCTTGTCAATCAGAAAGCTTGGCAGTTTGGAGGTTTGAATCAGGGGTGAAATCCAGCAGGTTCTGACAGATTCTGGAGAACCGGTAGCAGAAATTTTGAGCAGTTCAGAGAACTGGTAGCGGAAATTTTGAGTAGTTTGGAGAACTGGCAAATACCACCTCTGGTTGGCCCCAGTGTTGCAAAATGGAGATTTTGCAATATCCTTCCCCCAGGAGTGGGGAGGGAATGGGGATTTTGCAATATCCTTTCCCTGCCACGCCCACCAAGCCACACTACACTCACCAAGCCACGCCCACAGAACCAGTAGTAAAAAAATTTGGATTTCACCACTGCTTTGAATCCCTAGTATGGGTCTTCTGCATGAGCAGAGGGTTGGACTAGATGACCTCCAAGATCCCTTCCACCTCTGTTACTGTTGGAAACAACTTTGGGGAATCTGTTCTAAGCACCCTCATTATTAAGGCACAAGGATGCCTATATTTTCACTCAGGATTACCTTGCAGAAGTCACATTCCTTAAAGATGTGTAACTGCGGTAAAATACATATTTTTTTCCTGAAAGCCCCCTTGCCAAGCAGTGATTTTGAAAAAAAAACCCTTTAAATAATAAATACTCAACCTTTAATATTTTCAGAACACAAAATGCCTAATTAGACTTTAAGTTCTACTCTTCAACATTATTTATATTAAAGAAAATGCATAAACAGTCTAAACATTATAAACTGTTTTAATTTTGGTAAGATACCTAATGGAGAACTGCAATATATATCTTTTCCTATCTAAGCTCAGGAATCTTGGGTTAACAAGATTTAACAAATACTAAAGCAAAAGTAGGGGGAAATCTAGAAATATAATAATTAAAGCTTCTTCTTTGGACAATATATAGTCACAATCTAAAAATGTGAAGGGCCATATTAAATTAAACTGTATAAGAACATTATACAGTTATAATAAATATAATTATACATTGTATTTCATTAACCAGTGGAACAGCTTTGCCTTCAGAAGTTGTAGGTGCTTCATCACTGAAGGTTTTTAAGAAAAGACTGGACAGCCACCTGGAATAGGGTCTCCTGCTTGAGCAGAGGGTTGGATTAAAAGACCTCCAAAGTCCCTTCCAGATCTATTCTGATTGATTGATAATTAAAATATTAAACTCTTATACTGAAATATGTATGCCTGTACAAAGGAATAAATTCAGGGGTGAAATGCTACTGTTTGGGCCAATTTGCCTGAACTAGTAGTAAAAAATGCTACTGGCTCGCTGAATCGGTAGTAAAAAAAAATGTAAAAAAGTTCCAATGAGCTGAGTAACACGTGATTGTCAGAACTTTTTTTTTTTTTTACTTTTTAAAGCATTTTAAACTGCTGATTAGGGCGTGTAGGCAGTAAAAAAATGCTTTAAAAAAGTAAAAAAAAGAGGTTCAGACGAGCGTGGGGCACAGCTGTGATCATCCAAGCCTTTTTAAATTTTTTTAAAGCATTTTTTTACTACATATTCACCTGAACCGGTAGTAAAAAAATGCTTTAAAAAGGTAAAAAAAGGTTCCCACAATCACAGC
The DNA here is from genome assembly GCF_028640845.1 of Ahaetulla prasina. Lineage (NCBI taxonomy): Eukaryota > Metazoa > Chordata > Lepidosauria > Squamata > Colubridae > Ahaetulla > Ahaetulla prasina. The sequence continues at coordinate 279,712,703 of NC_080540.1, read as the reverse complement.
TGTGCCACATGATCACGGCTGTGTCGCACGATCATCGGAACTTTTTTTTACTTTTTAAAAGCATTTTTGTACTACTGGTTCAGGTGAATAGGTAGTAAAAAAATATTTTAAAAAACTTTAAAAAAAAGGTTCCGACGATCATGCAGCACAGCTGTGATTGTCGGAACCTTTTTTAAAAAACTTTTTTAAAGCATTTTTTACTACCTACTTGCCTGAACTGGTAGTAAAAAATGCTTTAAAAAAGTTTTTTAAAAGATTCCCAAGATCGCGCACCACAGCTGCTTCACCCCCTGCTGTTCTACTTACTTTCCCAAGCCTCCTTTTGGTGCCTATTGCGCATGTGCGTGCAGTGCACGTTTGATGCGAACTGCTTGGCGTGCGGCACGCATGTGCAGCCAGCGAACCAATAGCAACCCAGTGCAGATTTCACTACTGAATAAATCCATAAAAGACTTGGGGCAATTGCACAAAAATGTAAGATGCAAATTAAAAGTTTATCTTTGATCAAAAAAGTTGCTCATCTCAATTTCTGAATGCTTTAATAACTTCAGATCTGCAGCTAAACTTCGATTTTTATCTAATCTGGAAAAGCCTGTGCTTGGGCTGATTGATGCGTCTCTGCATTTTTAATTGGTGACTTATAATTAGCTTAGATTTGGTGTTTTCCAAACAAGAAGCTGTTTCATTCAATGTCATCATCACAAGCAGCAGCAGTACGAATAGCTCCACTGAAGGAATAAGGCCTCTGTTTCACCAAAAGATTTTTCCAACTAACACCTTCAAATTGAGGATAGTTGTTTCCAGTGTTGACAAGTTGGTTGTGTGATATAGCAATAGCACTTACACTTATATACCGCTTCACAGTGCTTTTACAGCCCTCTTTAAGCAGTTTACAGAGTCAGCATATTGCCCTCAACAATCTGGCTCCTCATTTTACCCACCTCGGAAGGATGGAAGGCTGAGTCAGCCTTGAGCCTGGTGAGATTTGAACTGCCAAACTGCTGGCAATCAACAGTCAGCAGATGTAGCCTGCAGTACTGCCCTCCAACCACTGCTCCACCACGGCTCTTAGCCAATCTTCTGCCATTTCTGTACGACTACCCCCTTTTAAATTATGTCACATATTCCTGTCCATTGTTACATGTTTTTTTATTTGCCATTTATTTATTTTCCGTTTTTATTATTTTGATAACACAAGGCAGCTAACTTATATGTTACATGCCAGTCTGTATGTTACATCTCAGTTTAATCTAATTTAAGTCAGATTCCTGTTCAAAAGACCACTCATAGTGAACGCTTTCATTATTTTTCCCTCTCCTTTTTCAATCCTCCTGAGCAAACTTTTTAGATCTTATGCTACTTAGAACAGGGAACTCTCTTATGCAATTGGCGATGGCTGAATCTGTCAAATTCAGGTACTCATTTTTCTAAATATATTATGTTTGGGACAAACTTGATTTCTTTTTTTTTTAAAGATATTGTATTAAAACCTATGTATTTAATTCACATTTTGTGAAATTTGGGTTTTTTTCTTTTCTTTGTGCAACGTTACTTAACGAACTCAGTTTGGGCAAATGAGTTCCCTTATTGTATACCTGTATGTTATTTTCACAAGGGACAAGGGGGCTTAGTGGGTAAGATGCTGAGCTTGTTGATCGAAAGGTCAGCAGTTCAGAGGTTCAAATCCCTAGTGCGTGAGTGAGCTCCTGTTACTTGTCCCAGCTTCTGCCAACCTAGTAGTTCGAAAGCACATAAAAAATGCAAGTAGAAAAATAGGGACCACCTTTGGTGGGAAGGTAACAGCATTCCGTGCGCCTTTGGCATTGAGTCATGCCGGCCACATGACCACGGAGACATCTTCTGACAGCGCTGGCTCTTCGGCTTTGAAACGGAGATGAGCTTAACCTTGGGGGCTGGGTGAGCGTGGCCAGGGTGGTTATGGCCAGCTCAACTTCATTGGTGTCAGGGGCCTTGTGGTGGCCCGAGTACTCTGCGAGTGAAAACAGAGCTTCAGTGGCTGCGATGGCCTCTTGTAACCCTCTGCCAGTGAAAAAGGAGCTAGGGAGGGCAGCCCTCCCAAGCTCCATTTTTGTTGGCAAAGATTGCAGAAGACCATCGCAGCCACCCAAACTCCGTTTTCGCTGGCAGAGGCACCGTGGGCCAATTCTTCACTGTTTCCAGGGCAGCCCCATGGGCCAGATCGAAGCACCTCGCGGGCCGGAGATGTCCTGTGGGCCTTGAGTTTGACATCCCTGCTCTACAGATATGGTTTCAATATGGCTACTTTGAGAAGCCCCCCCCCCCCCAAGGTCTTCTGGGTATGTGCTGAGAGTCTTCTATTGCCCTAGCGAATGAAATCCCAAATGTTTTGTACAGGCCTAGTTCATATTCAAATGTGAATTAAACAATGACTCTTTGATTCCATCTAATGACGCTCTGCAGTATTGTTCTCTTTATCACCCAGTCTCTTGCAAATGCACTGAATCAGAGGTGATATTCTGCCAGTTCTGACCGATTCTGATGAACCAGTAGCAGAAATTTTGAGTAGTTCAGAGAACTGGCAAATACCACCTCTGACTGTCCCCGTCCCCGATCTATTGGCTGCCTCCCGTGTACCAGCTGGTTGAGTCCCAGCTAATTGGCTGGGTCTTCTTTTGTTGCCCTGAACAGGAGAATGGAGCTGGAAAGCAGGTTAGTGGGGTGGGGAGGGAATGGAGACTTTACAGTATCCTTCCCCTAGAGTGGGGTGGAAATGGAAATTTTACAGTATCCTTCCCCTGGAGTGGGGTGGGAATGGAGATTTTATAGTATCCTTCCCCTGGAGTGGGGTGGCAATGGAGATTTTGCAGTATCCTTCCCCTGCCACGCCCACCAAGCCACACTACTCCCACCAAGCCACGCCCACAGAACCGCTAGTAAAATTTTTTGAATCCCGCCATTGGACTGAATGCCCAACATTTGTATATGTAGAAAACAATTAAAATCCTGCAGTGCTATAGACACTAATTTTAAGAACATAAGGAGGCTAGACTATTTAATCCAGCATCCTGGACAAATCAAATACACATTACTTTTCATGAGGAAAATAATTGTTTTTGCTTGGTAAAGTATTCTATTTTATTTTCAATTGATTCAGATCTTTCTTTCATTAACTTGATCGTTTTTTCCCCCTAAATTCACTGCAGATATTTAGCTAGATATGTAACTTTAACCCATCCCTGCAGCCCTTAAAACAAAAGTTTCTTTTGATAAAGATGGCATGTTTGTTTACTTCTTTTTGCATTTTTAAGCTATTTTTTTTGTTCCCTGGGGTGTGAATGAACATGTGACATATTTTGAATTCCTTTCCCAGTTAGAATAACATTTCAAGTGTCTCCATAGAAAAAGAAAACCTTGTTTTATTTTGTTTTATTTTAATAAAACATTGGCCTCTTTACATTTTTTTTTTTTGCTAGAATGGCATATAAAATACAGGAGTTGGAACCATGCTGAGGAAGATCTGTGTTCAAATCACTGGGCAGCTATAAAGTTCACCAGTGAACTTTATAGCTTGTAACATGAATCAGCCAAAGAAGGAGAATTTTTGATGCTGCCTTGATCAGCGGAGAAAGGGTGGGAGGAAAAAACATAAGGAATAAAATTGCAGAAATAGCATTTAAATTGCCATGTCTGATAGCAACGTGATCCAAAAATTATAGTGCCTGTAACTTGATGATATAGATATTTCATGGGTTATATATATTAATGGTCATTCCATGAAAAACACTATTTATACCTCTGCAGGCCTCGATGAACTCACAGATACTGTAACATCATATGTCAGCTTCTGTGAAGACCTATGTGTACCAACCAGGAACTTGCAAATATACATGAACAACAAACCTTGGTTCACAGCTAAACTCAAGCAGCTGCGTCGTTCCAAAGAGGAAGCCTACAGAAAAGGTGATAAAATGCTGTACAATCAGGCCAGAAATGTATTAACAAGGGAGATCAGAGCAGCGAAAAGAAGCTACTCTGAAAAGCTAAAGAATCAATTCTCAACAAATGAACCAGCAAACATGTGGAAAACTCTTAAAAATATCACAGGCTACGGCAAATCTCCTTCGCAGGCTAAAGAAAATCAACAACTGGCAGATGGTGACCTGAATGTGTTTTACTGCAAGTTTGAAAGGAAACTACAGCCACCAGCTCTCAACTCAGACACACCAACAACAGCCAAGCCTCCTACAACTGACCCCATCCCATTGGGTTCACAACCCCTAGTGATCACAGAAAAGGAAGTGCAAGACCTATTTCACAGACAAAAGCCAGGAAAAGCTCCAGGCCCAGACAAGATAACTCCTTCTTGCTTACAAGTCTGTGCTGACCAATTGGCCCCCATCTTCACCCGTATCTTCTATAAATCACTAGAGATGTGCTATGTTCCTTCTTGCTTCAAACGCTCTACTATCATCCCAGTGCTGAAGAAGCCCACCATCAAGGAACTGAATAACTATAGACCAATTGCTCTAACATCTGTATATTGTGGTCCGCCAGCAGCCTGCAGAGCTGGCAACGGAGTTGGACAGCAGTGAGGCTGAGGAAGAACATGGGCCAGTCCTGGAGGCTGGGGAAAGCCCGGATGAGGGCTCTGCATTGGAGGCAGAGGTGGGGCCAGGGCCAGAGCCTCCAGAAGTTGACGGTAGTGAGGCAGAGGAACAGGAAGAGCCTGTTCCTAATGCATGCATGAGAAGAGCTGCCAGAAGCCAAGAGCAGTTCAAGCAAAGAGGACAACTCAGGATTATGTCCAATAGATGATTGGCCCCTCCCATAAGGCTTAAAAGACCAGCAATGACGTTTGGGCTCTTTGCCAGAAAACAACGTTGATAGCTTGGTCTTGTTGCATTTGTTTTCTATCAGTGTCTTCTGAACTTTTGCCAAGAAAGGCCTTTGCAGTTTGCCGAATTGGACCACAATTGGTGATAGGACTGAGGAATTGTGTTGAAAGGAATTTGCTTTAGTTTAGTTGAACTACGCTGAGAATGAGTTAATTATAATAACGTTTGTTTGTTTTTACACTGACTGAGTTTCCTACTATCTACTTGGGCCTGGGTCACAATACTGTAGTCATGAAAACCTTTGAAAGGCTAGTGCTGTCCCACTTGAAAACCATCACAGATCCACTGTTAGACCCCTTGCAATTTGCATTCCGAGCAAATAGATCAACAGATGATGTTGTTAATATGGCTCTGCACTACATCCTACAACATCTTGAATCTCCAAAGACTTACGCAAGGGTCCTCTTTGTAGACTTCAGTTCAGCATTCAATACCATCATTCCAGACACTCTTCTAATCAAGCTAAACAGCTACAGGTACCTGAACAGATTTGTAAGCTTCCTAACAAACAGGAAGCAGCAGGTGAAGCTAATCAGAATCACATCAGATACCTGTACAATTTGCACAGGCCCATCCCAAGGCTGTATGCTCTCCCCACTTCTTTTCTCTCTGTATACCAATGACTGCATCTCTAACGATCCATTTGTTAAACTACTGAAGTTCACAGATGACACAACAGCGATCGGTCTCAATTGAGACAATGATGAATCCACATACAGATGAGAGGTTAAACAACTCGTCTTGTGGTGCGACTGGAACAATCTGGAACTGAACACACTCAAAACCGTAGAAATGGTAGTAGACTTTAGGAGAAACTCTTCCATACTTCCACCTTTCACAATACTAGACAACACAGTATCAACAGTAGAGACCTTCAAATTTCTAGGTTCTACCATATCGCAAGATCTAAAATGGACACCTAACATCAAAAACGTCATCAAAAACACACAACAAAGAATGTCCTTTCTGCGCCAACTAAGAAAGCTCAAACTGCCCAAGGAGTTGCTGATCCAGTTCTACAGAGGAATTATTGACTCTGTCATCGGCACCTCTATAACTGTCTGGTTTGGTTCTGCAACCCAACAAGACAGACACAGACTTCAGAGGATAATTAGAACTGCAAAAAAAGAAAAACAATTGCTATCAACTTGCCTTCCACTGAGGACCTGAATAATGCACAAGTCAAAAAGAGGACTGTGAAAATATTTAAAGACCCTTCACATCCTGGACATAAACTGTTTCAGCTCCTATCCTCAAAACAACGCTATAGAGTACTGCACACCAGAACAAGTAGATACAAGAACAGTTTTTCCTAAACACCATCACTCTGCTAAACAAATAATTCCCTCAACCCTGTCAAACCATTTACTAAGTCTGCACTACTATTAATCTTCTCATTGTTCCCACCACCCATCTCCTTCCACTTATGACTGTATGACTGTAACTTTGTTGCTTGTATCATTACGATTTATATTGATATTGTTTTCTGACTGCTTATTTGTACCCTATGACTATTATTAAGTGTTGTACCTTATGATTCTTGATGAACGTATCTTTTCTTTTATGTACGCTGAGAGCATATGCACCAAGACAAATTCCTTGTGTGTCCAATCACATTTGGCCAATAAAAAAATCTATTCTATTCTATTCTATTCTATTCTATTCTATTCTATTCTATTCTATTCTATTCTATTCTATTCTATTCTAGTGATTGTTCCATGAAAAACACTTAATAGTCATTAACATCTTAATCGTGAATAACATCTTAATAGTCATTACCTCTCTCCAAAGTTTCATCCAAGCTCTAAGACAGAAGCCCCAAAGGTACTTCTTCAAAAGGCAACTGGACTTTTCGTGATTTTTTTTCTTTGAAAACATTTTGCTCCTCATCAAAGAAGCTTCTTTAATTCATCCAAGTCTCTTCAAGGAAAAAAAAAGTTGCCATTTGAAAAAGCACCTTTGGGACAACCATGACCTGGTTGGTTGGGAATCTCCATAGACATCTAAACTAAAAGGGTGTGTGTGCCTGGAATTACCTTTAACACTCACAACTCACAGGTGGCAGTCATTGTGCATCTTCTGCACTAGCTTTGCCTGTCCCTAATTGGGAGATCTTACTTGTGGATAGTACTGGGGAGGAAAGGTATGGCAAATCTAGACTGCGTACTAAAAAGCAGAGACATCACCCTGCCAACTAAAGTGCATATAGTCAAGGCTATGGTTTTCCCAGCTGCAATGTATGGCTGTGAAAGTTGGACCATAAGAAAGGCTGAGCACCAAAGAATTGAGGCCTTTGAACTCTGGTGCTGGAGAAAACTCCTGCGAGTTCCTTGGACTGCAAGGCGAACAAACAAGTCAGTCCTAGAGGAGATCAACCCTGACTGCTTTTTAGAAGGCCAGATCCTGAAGATGAAACTCAAATACTTTGGCCACCTAATGAGAAGAAAGGACTCACTGGAGAAGAGCCTAATGCTGAGAAAGATTGAGGGCAAAAGAAGAAAGGGATGACAGAGAATGAGGTGGCTGGATGGAGTCACCGAAGCAGTAGGCGTGAGCATAAATGGACTCCAGAGGATGGTAGAGGAAAGGAAGGCCTGGAGGAACGTTGTCCATGGGGTCGCGATGGGTCGGATATGTCTTTGCAACTAACAACAATAACAACTTGTGGTTGCTCATGACTTAGCATGACTAGACTGTTGTGATACACTCTACATCAGGGGTATTAAACTCAAGGCCTGGGGGCTGGATTCGGTCCACAGGGTGCTTAGATTTGACCCACAGGGCCACCCTGGAAATAGGGAAGGACTGGCCTGTGGTGCCTCTGCCAGTGAAAACAGAGCTCGGGAGGGCTACATGCAGCCCTCCTAAGCTCCATTTTCACTGGCAGAGGGTTATAGGAGGCTGTGGCAGCCAAAAATGGAGCTCGGGAGCCCATTTTCTCTGACAGAGCGCTCGGGCCACTACAGGTGTCCCTGACATGAGTGACATCGAGCTGGCCATGCCCATCCTGGCCACTCCAACTTTGCCCCACCGAGGTCAAACACAACCCTGACGTGACCCTCAATGAAATTGAGTTAGACACCCTTGATCTACATGGATTACCTTTGAAGAACATTTAAAAGGTTCAGCTTTACCAGATTTCAGGAAGATGTGCCGTTTTGAGCTACAACACAAGCTGCATGGGATCTCAACAGGCTTCCCAGCTGACATCTTTGAAGCCCATGTGGCATAGGGCTAAGTTACCTGTGGATCTGCCTCTGGTTTCTCTTCATGCTACCAGATCTGGCAGAAGGAATATGGGTATGTTTGGAGAAGCAATGTAATCTGGTTGATCTTCTCTGTCGTGATGTGTGCCTCATCAAACAGCCTCCCTTTGTTATACACACAGCCCCAACTCTATTAGCTTTTGGAAGGCTGTGAAGACTGGGATATTTGTCTTTAGAACTTGGCATAGATTGGAAAGTCCAATAAGCGGGAATTAAGATTTTATGGGGGCCTCCATCCTATGAAGCTGTAATGATTAACCATAGAGGAAAGGAATGATGCAGTCCTAGACATATGAAGAACTCTGAGGTAGGGAAGACTGAAATAACTGCACCAATGAAGTTCCTCTTTCTATAGCAGTGATGGTGAACCTTTTTGGCACCAAGTGCCCAAAACCAAACACATGTGTGCGTGTGCACATGTGCATGCGTCAGAGTGCTGGAAACTCGAAGACCAGCTGGTGAATGCTGGCCAGCTGGTCTTTGGGTTTCTGGCACACGCATACATGCTGGCCAGCTGGTCTTTGTGTGTACCAAAGCGGCATAAACTCAAAGACCAGCTGGCTGGCATGCGCATTCACACCGGTCAGTTGGTCTTCAGGTTTCCAGCGCTCTGGCGCACGCAAAGACCAGCAGATGCACTGGAAACCAAAAGAACTACTGATGATGGCACATGTGCCCACAGAGAGGGCTCTGAGTGCCACCTCTGGCACACGTGCCATGGATTCGCTGTCACGGTTCTATAGCAAACATCTACATCAAGGTGCATAAACCAAGTGAAAGTTGGATTTTCTGAACAGATATCAGAACAAAGCAGTGAATGCATTTTACATTCACTGTTTTAAATCTTGATTTTAAAGAGTGATCTAAACATCTTAACTTTTTAAAAAATATTTTTAGCAGGACTGAAAAAACAGAGATACCACATGATGGCTCAATGTGACATTGCAAACACAGAAGCGATATCTCGTGTCTGGTGGGATGGTTCACGTCATGTGAATTATCAAATAAATTGCTTTCCTCTTGAGTGCCCTTAATCATTTAGGGATATCCAACCTGATTGGCTCAGCCATTTGATGACATCATTTGCATTTAGTACATGCCATCTTTTGGCTAAAACCGACAAGGAAGTAAAAGACGCAGCAGTGAAGCAAGAAATAATGTTTCCATTAATTGCAGCTAGAAAACACAAGAGCGTCAAATTAATTGCATTGTTAGATTTATTCCAGGTATTAAAATACAGGTAATCTTTGATTTAGGACTACCACTGAGCCTGGCAACCTGTTTTTGCAGCGGTCATAAAGCAAACATGGTGGTCACAAAATGGTCGGTAAGCGAATGCAGTGGTTGTTAAGCAAACCCATTATTTAATATGAGCTGGGTTTTGCTGGAAATCAGAAGTAAAAGCCAGTTTCTGGCAAAATCATGGTATGTAACATGACTACGTGGCGCTGCAAATGGGTGTAAATGCAGTCCAGTTGCTACGCTCCCAAAATGTGGTCACCTGACCATGGGGGGGGGGCTGACCTCAAACCATTGAAACCTGATCATAAGTTCCTTTGGGGCAGGGGTGTCAAACTCAAGTCCTGGTTACTGGATCTGGCCCAGGGGGTACTTAGATCTGGCCCTCTGGGCAATCCTGGAAACAGCGAAGGACCAGCCCTTGGTACTTCTGCCTGCGAAAACGGGCTCTCAAGCTCCATTTTCAGCTACCACGGCCTCCTGCAACCCTCTGCCAGTGAAAATGGAGTTGCAGGAGGCCATGGTAGCCAAAAACGGAGCTTGGGAGCCCATTTTCACTGGCAGAGCGCTCGGGCCACCACACACGCCTCTGACACGAGTGACTTTGAGCTGGCCATGCTCACCATGGCCCCTTGAAGTCAAAAGCAACCCTGAGGCGGCCCTCAATAAAATCGAGTTTGACACCCCTTCTTTCAGTTTGACTGACTATAACTTCAAACGATTGCTAAGTGACAGGTCCTAAGTCAAGGATTACTTGTAGATCAGTCTCTATGTAATTTATGAAATATTTACTGTGTGTTTAGAAGTTAACTGGCACTGTTATGCTTTGTGTCTCACCCTTAATTTTTAAGTCTAGGAAGAACATTTCCAGTTAGGAGAGTGTGTTATATGGATGCCAGCAAAACAGCTGCCAAGACAAGAGCTTGTCCAATTACAAGATGATAGGAAAGCAAACTGGTATGGAATATGCTTTACAGGTAGTCCTTGACTTACGATCACAACTGAGGCCCAAAATTTCTGTTGTTCACCGAGACATTTGTTCAGCGAGTTTTGCCCCATTTTACAACCTTTCTTGCCACCATTGTTAAGTGAATCCCTGAAGTTGATAAGTGAGTAACCCGGTTGTTAAGTGAACCCTTTGACTTGGTTTGTCAGAAGGCTGCAAAAGGGGATCCCGTGACCCTGGGAGACAGCAACGGTCACACATATGAACCACTTGCCAAGCATCTGAATTTTGATCACTCGATCATGGGTTCGCTGCAAAGGTTGTAACTGTGAAAAGTGGTCATTAGCCATATTTTTCAGTGCCGTTGTAACTTTGAACAGTCACTAACTGTTGTATGTTGAGGACTTACCTGTATTTGAAAGAATCCTCAGTTTATCAGCTCAGCAAGTAGGCCAACCAAGTATCGGAACGTGAGTGGCCATTTTTATTAACCGAGAAGCAGGGGTGAAATGTAAAATTTATTACTACTGGTTCTGTGGGTGTGGCTTGCGGGGGTAATGTGACTGAGTGGGCATGGCCAACTTTTTTTTTTTACTTTTAAAAGCATTTTTTCTACAACCTCTTCGGCCAAAGGGGTTGTAAAAAAATGCTTTTAAAAGCCTCTGATGATCAAGCAACTCAGCTGGGATCGCCAGAGGAGCCTTTTACAAGTTTTTAAAGGGTTCTGACGATCCCAGCTGAGTTGCCTGATCACCAGAACCTTTTAAAAGCTTTTTTTTTTACAAACTCTTCGGCCAAAGAGGATGTAGAAAAAATGCTTTTAAAAGGTTCTGACTACCCCAGCTGAGCCACGCAATCATTAAAAGCTTTTTTAAAAACTTTTAAAAGCATTTTTTCAGCCAAAGAAAAAGCTGGGCATGGGTGGGGGGGGTAGGCAGGGATTTTTACTACCGGTTCTCCAAACCACCTGCTGCCATCACTACCGGATAGGGCGATCCGGTCCAAACCAGGAGCATTTCACCCCTGCCGAGAAGGTATATGCAGTCACTTATAGCGCCCCAAAATGCTAGAATTTAGTGATATCCTAGAGACAATTCCATCTTGTCCTTTAACCAAATAATGCAATTATTGAACCCCTGAGTGTGAAAAAGGGGTACATTTGCACGAGGGCATCTTTTGACAGGCAATTACTTTTCCCCTGCTCTGTCCTATAAAAAGCTCACATACCTGGAAAGTCAGCGCTGAAAGTCTTCCGTGCAAACACTCAGCAACAGGTAAATTATTACTTCTCTTCTCAATCCATCTGAGAGTTCTGGGGATTTTCCACCACAGTGTCATAGCTTAGGGAAAAAAATTTTCAAAGCATAGCAGAATCTCCAGCCGACTGATTCTAGAGCTGATAATAGTGGCGCTTGATTAGCTCAACTAAGGAGGCTTCTGGCAAAAGCTTAACTGGAGATTTGATTCTCTCTGGATGGATATTTTGGCTCCCTTTCAACAGATGGAAGCTTTTTCCAGACTTGTTCGGAATAATCCGACAAGGTGTTTTTCAGCCACATACAGAAGTGATGAGAACTGTTGTTTTAAATACTGAGAGCAATACAACCACGGCATTTGGATGAATAGGCTGTCTCAATCAGGACTAGTGACCCTTTAATAATAACATCTCTACTATATTTTAGCATAAACATATGTTTTATATTTAAATATATATGTATTCTTACTCTGTCCAATCATCTTGCTGTTATAATATCCCAAGTATTTTAAGGTTAACTAATCTGCTAAATTGAAAGCAATTTCACCTTTATGAGCAGTGGTGGGTTTCAAATGTTTTTACTACCGGTTCTGTGGGTGTGGCTTGGTGGGAGTGGCATGGCTTGATGGGCATGGCTTGGTGGGCGTGGCAGGGGAAGAATACTGTAAAATCTCCATTCCCTCCCCACTCCAGGGGAAGGTTACTGCAAAATCCCCATTTCCTCCCGATCAGCTGGGACTTGGGAGGCAGAGAATAGATGGGGGCAGGGCCAGTCAGAATTTCTGCTACCAGTTCTCCAAACTGGTCAGAACCTGCTGAAACCCACCTCTGCTTTTAAGTCATCAAACAGAATTCCTAAATGCAACTGTTAAAATTATAACATGGCATAAGCAGAAAATTTCATTTAGTATTTTCTTATAAACCCATACGTATAATCTCAGGTTATAGCTTTTTCAGTAAAGCAACCCTGTTTATCCCAATGATAGTTTTAAAATATTTTGTTAAGTCATGCTTGTTTTTATAGCAATGTAGTTTTTTTTATAGCTATGTAGAATTGTTTTTATAGCAATGTAGTTGCTAAAGTAGAAAAAAAGAACAGTTTTATTTATCACTGAAAACTATACATAGGGGGGAAAATGGCATAGCGATATATCCTTAACAATGAAAACATTTCAGTAAATGCAGCTTATTATAAAAAAAAGTGAGGAAATATTCAAGTTGCAATCCTAACACATTCCCCCAAAGTCTTCACAAGAGGGGCCACCAAACTTTACATTTTAAACAATTAAATATGCAGCATTTCAGATTTGGAGGGGGGAAAAAATAAAATAAATCAGTGTGTTTGACAGCTCACATGGATTACATGTCCGCATATCTTACAAGCAGCTACATCTGTTCCTGGGACTGCAAAATAGCTACAGCACAATCTAGGGAAAAGAGTTGTTGATTTCCTGCCAAGACCCCGTCTCATTTTTAAAAATTATGGAAGATCCCATCATTTTTGTATGCTTGTATGGGTTATATTTATCAATATTTACTCTAAAATTAAAATCGACACATTGATAGAATATTTATTTATGAAAGCATATACAAATAACAATATTTTATATATAATTTTATTAAAGCGTTTTTAAAAAGGACGACTAAAAACTAATAAGGTACTAAAAACTACAAACTGCAATGTAATGTAAGCAAAGAAAAAGAACGAAATTAAAGAGAAAACTAAAAGTTCAAGAATGAAAGAAAAATAGAAAAGAAAAAGATAGAAACAGGTGGCTTCTGATCTTCTTTAGAGCAGTTTTTAATTATAAATTTACCTCATACTCTATGGTTGCAATATAACATTCCATCTATCCTGTCTAATCATCAAAACGTGAACCGTAAGTTCATTTTTAAATGTTTCATGCACAAAGTCCATGCTGGGTTTCCAGTTAGCAATAGCTATAGATACTGTCTTTTCTATGATCCAAGAAATCAATTTAGTCATCTCAGCAAGTTCCATCATCTTCACCAACTATTTCCCCGTTGTGTGTAATGACAAGTCTTTCCATCTTTGTGCATTGAATAATCTTGCTGCAGCTATCATGTATAAAAACAAGTTCCATGATTTTTCCCCCAACTATTCATCCATCACAGAGGTGGTATGCAGCAGGTTCTGACCAGTTCTGGAGAACCGGTAGCAGAAATTTTGAGTAGTTCGGAGAACTGGTAAATACCACCTCTTATTGGCCCCGCCCCCATCTATTCTCTGCCTCCCGAGTCCCAGCTGATCGGGAGGAAATGGGGATTTTACAGTATCCTTTCCCTGCCACGCCCAGGAAGCCATGCCACGCCCACCAAGCCATGCCCACAGAACTAGAAGACCTCCAAGGTCCCTTCCAGCCCCATGATTCTATGATTCTATTTATTTGACAAATTTAGATACTGCCCATCTCACTCACAGATGTGTAAATAATATAATTTTTATGGCTTCATTGTCCATTAATACAGAACCAGGGGTGGTATTCACTTACCTTCCCTAACAGTTCGCAAATGTGAGCCCTCATCCACGCATGTGCATGATCTTCCAGGCATGTGCTTTGTGCATGTGTGTTACTTACACGCATGCGCATGGCTAAAAAATGTGCCTAAATAGGATGGCATAGAGCCGGGGCAGGTGGGCAGGCTCACCAGTGATTTCCACTACCAGTTCAGACGAGCCGGTCCAAACCGGCTGAATACCTCCTGTGTACAGAACCTCTCTTTTGTAATTTCAATATCATTTTCTTTTCTTTTCCTTTTTGTAATTTCATGCACCAATCACGTGCTTGGTTAGTTTGCCAACTCATTTTTTCCTCCATGTGTTTCTTGATAAAAACTGAATCCAGCAAAACAGGGTTTCCTCTGTTCTAGGACCTGCACGGACAACTGATTAATGGGGTCTTCAGTCTCAAGCTACGGGGGCACAAAGTTCTCCAGACCTTTCCTATTGCTACTATTTTCAGGCAAAGTCAATGTGGACTAGCTATATGACGGGGGAAAGAAAATTTGGGAAAGGGCAGCTTATCCTTTTTCCCCTGTAATTTTTTCAAGCAAGATCACTTTTCTCAGCTAGAGAAAAGTGATTAGATAGAGTCAAAATCAACTTCACATGAACCTTAGCTCTCGAACAAACCCACTGCTGCTCTGACCTCTGTAGAGTCCCCACAAATTTTTCTTAATCTAGTCCACTATTCCAAATACCTAACTTAGCAACATGGGTATTCCAGAGTTACATGCTGCTCCCGAATGATGGTGCATGCACGTTTCTATGTAAATATGCATACAGGCACATATCTTGAAGTTTCCCTCAAATCTTAATTGCTGAGGATTGATGATAACAATTTTTCTACTTTTGAAGAAGGAAATACACAAAACCCCTAAAGTAGAATGATCTTAGCAGAATATACACTTATATAGAACCGTTAAAACTATTCCTAAAACCTAGAAAGGTCCTGGCCCTGCATGCACGTGTCAAATGGATGTTGCCTTAGAAATACAGAACAAAGCATACTTGATTATCTTCATGACCACCAATTAACTTTGACTGTTCAGTCAGTACACAGTGGAAAAGCTGGTAGATCAAGCTTAATGAGCAGCAGATTAAAAGAAAAGTAGTTATATCTTGTAGTATAAAGCTCTGTTTGGGAATAGGTCGTTCCCAGAAGCAATGTTTATGGCCGTCTCCAGCTTCCCTTTAGGCCAACCTGAAATTCTAAATCGTCATTGCTCAGGTTTTGTCTCAGCTATCTTGGACATCTGCAGCCTTGATTCCAAGTGGTTTGGCTTTTGATTTCTGGACTGATTTACTGCCTGTTTTTCTCTGCGCTCTGTGGCCCTCAGTAACCTTTGTGGGAATTTGACCTCAATCTGTGTAATGCACATTTACCACTGTTAATCCTGACTCGGGACAGAATAATATGTTCCTATAATGAATTCAGGTTATGTACATATGATGTAATAGTGCATATATAAGGGTCTGGCAATGGGTTGAATGTTTCTCTCCTTTGCATTGCTATTTTGAGAATAATCACATGGAAAAGGTCACTCTGGTCAGCCAACCAGGGCTCCTGATTACAACGGGAGTATAGAATCCTAAGGAGATAATGCAGGACTTCAGACCTCTGCTTGTGCAAGTCTTGTGTGAGTAATACTTCCAAAGAATGAAACTCTTACATTAAAAAAATTCAGTCTATTCATTTCTTCATTCTTTAAAAGCCTTAAATTGGTTTTGAAAAAAAAATACTAGTTTAATATAATACATAATAACAGAGTTGGAAAGGACCTTGGAGGTCTTCAAGTGCCAAGCCCCTGCTTAGGCAGGAAACCTTACACCACTTCAGACCAGAGATGGGTTTCATCAGGTTCTGACCAGTTCTGGAGAACCAGTAGTAGGCATTTAAAGTAGTTCGGAGAACTGGTAGTAAAAATTCTGACTGGCCCCGCCCCCATCTATTCTCTGCCTCCCAAGTCCCAGATGATTGGGAGGAAATGGGGATTTTGCAGTAACCTTCCCCTGTCACTCCTACCAAGCCACGCCCACCAAGCCATGCCCACCCACCAAGCCACACCCACAGAACCAGAAATAAAAAAATTTGAAATCCACCACTGCTTCAGACAAATGGTTATCCAACATCTTCTTAAAAACTTCCAGTGTTGGAGCAATCACAATTTCTGGAGCCAAGTTGTTCCACTGATTAATTGTTCTAACTGTCAGGAAATTTCTCCTTAGTTCTAAATTGCTTCTCTCCTTGATTAGTTTCCACCCATTGTTTCTGGTCCTGCCCTAGTCTTTGTGCTCCATTCTGGTTAATAAATCCCAAGCCAAGAAAGGAGTAAATAACTTTATCATGCCTTCAGAAATGTTGTTCCTATGATAAAAGAAAGAAAATGCCCCCTTTTCCCCAGTTCAATATGAAAACACTGACATGATAGGAATTTTACCTCTGGTTTGGTGGAGACCCTGCCATCCATTGTAACTCTTGTGATGGTCACAACTTTTCTACCCTGGACAGTTGCTTTGCTTTCCCTAAATGATAGATCCAAGCTTTCGCAGAGGTCCTGAAGAACACTTGCAAGAATTGGCTATGCCTAGTTTAATGAAAAGAAGAACTGGGGTGACAAGATAGCAGTGTTCCAATATCTAAAGAAGAGCGGGGTCAACCTATTCTCCAAAGCACCTGAAAGTAGAACAAGAAGCAATGGTTGGAAACTAATCAAGGAGAGAACCTGACAGTTTAAACAATTAATCAGTTGAAGAAAACTTGCCTCCAGAAGTCGTGGGTGCTCCAATATTGGGGGTTTCTGGAAGAGATTGGAAAACCATTTATCTGAAATGGTATAGCTTTGCTGGCTGAGGGACTCTGGGAGTTGAAGTCCACAAGTCTTAAAGGGACCAAGGTTGGAGACCCCTGGTATAGGGCTTCCTGCTTGAGCAGGGGGTTGAACTAGAAGACTTCTTAGGTCCCTTCCAACTCTGTTACTCTGTTATTATGTCAGTTTTGAAGGCCCTTTGTGATAAGAATGAGGAAATATTTAAAGAAGATAATGTACCTCAAAGTGAGACATCATTTGAATATATTTCAGGTCTAAAAAATATCAAGTGTCTAAATTTGAGGCCCACTTTAATCTTGAAGATCAGACCAAATGCTACTGACCCACCATCACCACCAACAACAACTGACTGCCCCTTCTCTATCTGGTTTGTATTTACTTCTCTGCATTTGCTCCCATGCACAAGATTAATTTCCACATTCCAGAAGGGAGGATGGAAATCTTGAACGGGGATGTTTCGCAGCAGCTCATTGGACAATGAAGGAAGCCTGCAGGAAGCCTAAGGCATGGGAGAGATATTTTGGGAGAGTACATCTGAGGAGAAATGGGGTATGGCAAAGGGGCCCAAGCAGGGGAAGAAACTTCCTGAATTAAAAAGGGGATGAAAAATAAGAAATGCACAGAGAAGTAGAGTGGATACACCCTTGACTCTCCTCTGACAACTGTAGCATGTCTCCAGGACTGTTCTTGTGAGGTACTTCTTGGGGGAGGAGGGATAGAAATAGTAAAAGGTAAAGGTTCTCCTCGCACATATGTGCTAGTTGTTCCCAACTCTAGGAGGCAGTGCTCATCTCCGTTTCAAAGCTGAAGAGCCATCGTTGTCCGAAGACGTCTCCGTGGTCATGTGGCCAGCATGACTAAATGCCAAAGGCACACAGAATGCTGTTACCTTCCCACCAAAGGTGGTCCCTATTTTTCTACTTGCATTTTTATGTTTCAAACTGCTTGATTGGCAGAAGCTGGGAAAAGTAATGGGAGCTCACCCCATTACGCGGCACTAGGGATTCGACCCGGTGAACTGCCGACCTTTCGATCAACAAGCTCAGCATCTTAGCCACTGAACCACTGCATTCCCATGGGGTAGAAATAGGAAGATGCAAATAATGTACCTGAAATTTACGAACCTAGACAAGATAAACGTCTATCTCTAATATCAGACCACTCTTTAGAAAAGAAATTGTTTTTGCAATCTTCTTCTTCTTCTTAAGCAACATTCTAGAAAATGTTTACAAGAAAAGAAAAAAAAGTAATAAGTTCATGTCATGAAAACATGAGATTGGAATAATGTGATGCATTTAAGATGCCGCAGTTGGGGGTTTCTCCCATGCGGAAGGCTGGAACTCACATTAGGGGTTTATTTTTGGGGAAAATTCATGTCCTTCAAACACAGTTTGACAATAATATTTAGGCACAATGGGCTTTAAAGAGTTCTGGAGTTGCATCCAAATAGTTTCTCTGCCAGAAACCCGAGAGGAATGTGCTCTATGAAAAGATGCCCTTAATGTTTCAGCTAAATCTTTTATTAAAACACTTCTTCTGGTGAACACTTTTCATTAATTCTATAATTAGCTTATTAAAGGGATAAGCTTTCATGAGCTGCAGCCCACTTCGTCATATGCACACATCCACTGGCTAGACTGATGTAGGATTTAATAAATTAAGGAAATGTGAGGAATTAGCACCGCTCTCCTTTGACAATTTGGAGTTATCTTTATCGTGAAAGATATGACCTGTGCCACAACCACATTTGTCACACTTGTGAGTCAGGAACTGGGAACTTCGTCCCTTTTGTTCTTCCTGTAGAGTAAAAGAAAATATTATGGAAGGAAGGAGAGAGGGAGGGAAAATGTTGATTTTCTATCACTTGGGAACCAGTGGTTGATATATTCACCTAACAGATTCAGAGTTTCCCTTATAAAAAAATATTGTTTGCTACTATGCTTGTATATATAGGATCAGGGTGATATAAGTTTTAGTCCTGTCTTAGACACAACATCCAGCTAGGTGATTTTGAGCCTGTCATTCTCAAATAGCTGCAAGAAACTGAAATGGCAAAACCATGTCTGAAAATCTTGCCAAGGAAATTGCGGGGGCTTGACACCAGGAATCAAGACTTATTCAAAGGCTTACACAAGATTCTTTTCTTATTGGGCTTTTAAAATATCTGTCAATGACAGATTGACAGGCACAGGACCAGCTGAAATTGTTTCACCGAAAGAATTAACACAGGAAAGAATCCTCTATCCACAGGTGGCATTTCAGTGGGGGGAAAAAATTATTTTCAGAAAGGTTTGCTTCTCTTCTATAAGTTTGAGTTAACGCTGGTCGTGTTAAAAAGCTTTGTTTGGAAAACGTTCCAGATTTTTGAAGTGGTTTGGATTGTTTATCCGATTTATTTTTTAATTCTTTGAGAACGACACCCCTACAGAGGGAGTGGAAAAACCACTCTGCTGCTGGCCTCTTGAAACCTTAAATCACTTCTAAACATTTATAAGCTAAAGCTTTGTTTGTTCTAGTTTATAAGAAGAGTTATGCATTCAATTTCTCTGACCTCACTTGCGTGGTTTACAGAGTCCGGCATACCTGTAACTTTCCACTTTACAACAGGAATCCAGCTAAAGTAAATTGCATCTGCAATTACCATATTTAAGGGAAAATTAATATCACATAAAGGTATCCAGTAACTTTAATTAATGGGTCAAGTGGAAAACTCCCATTACTCTCTTATTCTTCAGCGATAATGCCAGGGGAGAACTTACAAAACCCAGTATGTGCTCTTTGGTCTAAAAAGGTCCTAAAAATATGCAGTCCTAGGCATATTTGATAGAAAGTCAGTCTCTGTAGAAAGAGAATATGAGTTTCTCACATTGTGTCTCATTCTAATTCTAGACTACAATGGGGAGCCCTGGCTGGATTAAGTCAATGCAACAGATAAGCCAGACCCATTGCCAGCAGAAACCAAATGCCCACTTGGCTGAAGAGTTACCATATAAGCGCTACAAATACAAAGAGAGGCAGTGTAGCGTAGTAGTTAAGGCAGAGAAACTGGAGAGACTGTGAGTTCTAATGCTGCTTTAGGCATTAGGTGACCTTGGGATGGTCACTCTCTCTCAGCCTCAGGAAACAGGCCATGGCAAAGGCACCCACAAAATAAGTAAATTAAAAAAATCTGCATAAAGATTTTAACAGCACAATCCAATGCAGTTTCTACTGAGAAACAAGTCCCTTAACTCAATGACACTTAACTCAATGAATTTAGGACCACTCACTAGGTAAGTATTGCAAGATAGCCATACTTGTTTTAGGGTAGCCAAAAATCAAGAAAAGTCTAAGGCTAACAACTTTTATTATACAGCATAAGCTTTTGTGAGCTTTGGCAGCTCACAAAAGTTTATGCCGTATAATAAAAGTTGTTAGTCTTGAAAAGGCACTGCATTCTTTTTCTGATTTTTAACTAGATAGAGACTGTTTATCTACTTGCAACGTAACCTATCACACAGAATTGCAAAGATCTGGTGAAGGATGGGAAACCCTTGTACACTCTTATAAAATCCTGGAAGAAAAGATGGCATGTAAATGGAACCAATGCAGAAATGAACTTTTAGATGTGCTGTTCAGGACAACCCCATGCTGGCACTCATCCGGAGCTCTTAACTTTGTAGTTAAGCTACTTCTGTGTAATGAATGACAAGTAATACGAATAAAAGCTATGCAAGGCAATGGCATAGAATAGTTAAGGTATAAACTAGAAGATTATGTATAATGTATATTAATCTACACATGAAGAGGCATAAAAAGTAAGTCTAAAGTGAAAAGTTCTTTGAAAACTGTTCCCCTTTCCATTTTTATCATGCTTGAGCCCTGTTTATAGCAATAGCACTTAGACTTATATATCACTTTGCAGTGCTTTACTGCTCTCTCTAAGCACTTTACAGAGTCAGCCTATTGCCCCCAACAATCTGGGTCCTCGTTTTACTGACCTCGGAAAGATGGAAGGCTGAGTCAGCCCTGATCCGGTCAGGATCGAACTCCTGGCAGTGAGCAGGGAGTTATCCTTCAATCCTGCATTCTAACCAGTGTGCCACCATGGCTCATCGGCTTGGTGGCCACTGTATTCCCTATTCTTACTGAATATCCTTTATTTTCCAAAACTGATTGAGCAATAAAACCATTGCCATTGCTTTTATTTAGCTTCATGAAACCATGTAGCCAACCTTTATAGCATCCATTTATTTATTTGTTCAGTTTAAATCCTGTCTTTCCCTGAGGAGTCAAAGAGTCAGGGTGGCAACAGCTGTATTTCTTCTTCTGTAAGTATCTGTAGCCAGCGTTAACATGATTATCCATGAAAAGCCGATGGATGGTGGCTCAAATGATACTCTCTAGGACAGGGGTATCAAACTCAAGGCCCACTGGCTGGATCCGGCCCACAGGGTGCTTAGATCTGGCTTACATCTGGAAACAGTGAAGGACTGGCCCATAGTGCTTCCTCCAGGGAAAATAGAGCTGGGGATGCAGATAGTTGCAGAAGGTCATTGCAGCCGAAAACAGAGCTCAGGAGCAGAGGTGGGTTTCACATAATTTTACCACCGGTTTGCCATGCACCAAAATATGCACACGTGCACCTTCTGCACTTGTGCATGGCCTTCCATGCATGCGCTTTGCTCACACCGCAGCTTGCACGCATGCACGTGGCTTAGAAAATGTGGCTAAATAGGACAACATAGCGCCGGGATGGGTAGGCAGGGGTGGGCCCAGGCCCACCCACAGTTCTCCAGTTCACCCAAACCGGCTGAATTCCACCACTGCTTTGGAGTCTATTTTCGCTGGCAGAGCGCTTGGGCCACCACAGGTGCCCCCGACATGAGAGATATTGAGCTAGCCATGCTCCCCTGGCCACGCCTCCCCAAGGTCAAACACAATCCTGATGCAGCCCTTAATGAAATCGTGTTTGACACCCCTGCTCTAAGACAATGCTGCAAAAGGATACCTAAGAATGGACGAATTTTCACTAGAGCATCTTCTGCAAATCTTGATGGTCTGGCAAAGTGACAATCCAAACCTAAGCAATTCAGGGTCTTAAAATGAGCAGCAAGACCCCTCCCATTCCTCAAATGGGCAGATGAGACAGACATTGTGTGATCCTGATAAGCTACATTAGTTAATCTAACTGCCATATTTAGCAATAATGGAAGTTTAGGGGCATTTTTCAAGGATAACTCAACATAACACCGATAGTCAAGATATACCCAAGGCTTAGATGAACTCCTGTCAGTGAGAATATAACTTCTTGCCTTCATTCTTGTGTCCATGTTATTCAGGAGAAAGAAAAAAAAAGGGTCAAACAATAATAAAGGTAGCCTTCGTGTCACCACCACAGTTGGGATCAGAATTTCCATTGTTAAGCAAAGCACGTTGAGTAAGTCACTTCCAGGTTTACAACATTTTTCTCCCATGGATGTTAAGCAAATCACTGCAGTTGTTGAATGAATAGAATAGATTTTTTTATTGGCCAAGTGTGATTGGACACACAAGGAATTTGTCTTTGGTGCATATGCTCTCAGTGTACATAAAAAAAAATATACCTTCATCAAGAATCATAAGATACAACACTTAATGATAGTCATAGGGTATAAATAAGCAATCAGGAAACAATATCAATATAAATTTTAAGTATACAAGCAACAAAGTTACAGTCATACAGTCATAAGTGGAAGGAGATGGGTGATGGGAACGATGAGAAGATTAATAGTAGTGCAGATTTAGTGAATAGTTTGACAGTATTGAGGGAATTATTTGTTTAGCAGAGTGATGGCATTCGGGAAGAAACTGTTCCTGTGTCTAGTTGTTCTGGTGTGCAGTGTGCTGTCGTTTTGAGGGTAGGAGTTGAAACAGTTTATGTCCAGGATGTGAGGGGTCTGTAAATATTTTCACAGCCCTCTTTGTGACTCGCACAGTATACAGGTCCCCAATGGCAGGTTGGTTGGTAGCAATTGTTTTTTCTGCAGTTCTAATTATCCTCTGACGTCTGTGTCTGTCTTGTTGGGTTGCAGAACCAAACCAGACAGTTATAAAGGTACAGATGACAGACTCAATAATTCCTCTGTAGAACTGGATCAGCAGCTCCTTGGGCAGTTTGAGCTTTCTGAGTTGGCGCAGAATCATGCAGCTATTAAGTGAATGCAGCTTCCCCCAATTGATTTCGCTTGTTGGAAGCTGGCTGCAAATGGTGACTGAATGGCCCTTGGATGCTGCAAACATCATAAATACATACTGATTGCCAAGTGCCTGAATTTTAATCGCATGACCATGGAAATGGTGCAATGGTCATAAGTGTGAGAACCAGGCATAAATGACTTTTCTCGGCACCATTGTAACTTTGAATGGTTGCTAAACGAATGGTTACAAACCAAGGACTACCTGTAGGGAGCATTGAGTCACAGTCTATTTAGGACATGTGCAGACAAGGCAGGGTGCTTCAAATTTAGTGTAGGTGCAGAACTTGGTACCTGCTATTTCTTTTACCTTCTCTACGACTTCAAAATGGGTGGGTTCCATTCCAGTCCGAGATCTATTTTGTAATCACTCCGTCCTCAGATAGAATGTGATTTCTAGATCCTGAGGGACCTGCACATTCAATTCTATCAACTCCATTCCTAGTTCATTGGAATCTCTCCCGTTGATGAGGCAGTTCTTCATGTTCAGCAACAAACTACAGGATTAGAATATGTGTGCAAGAAAGATATTCTGCTTTTTATAGGATGTAAGGCAATGCTCAGAATAAACAAGAGAGTGAAAGGGGTGATCTGATGGGCACAGCCTGCAGGATATTTGCTGAGCCTGCTAAAAATACAGGAAAGGACAAAATACAAAAGTTGTGAAAAAGTTGGAGAAAATAATGTGACACCCCCATCCCAGGGTGTTTACAAAGAGATCACATATGCCTACGGTATGCTATACACCTTTTCTTGATGAGTATGGCTTATTCCATTTACAATAAAGCATACAGTGGAAATTTCCACTGTTACTCTCTAGCCAAATCTAACTTTTAACCCTAAATATCCCAAGCTTCTGTGATTCTTCACAGAAAATGTGTTCTCTTCAGTAACAACAATGACTTGTAATGGGCTTCATTTGATTTCTGCAGAGGCTAATCATAAGACAATTTTTTCCACAACTTTTTAAAACTGAAACGTGCTCAGCTGCAAAACTCTGAACCAGTTTAGCTACTTTTTGCATTTCTTTCGTTGCTGTTTTGTGGTTTTTACACCCACTAAATCTTGTCCCCAGGAAAAGCTGGTTGGAATAAATGCAGCAAAAGCCTTAGTAAGATTGCCTCGTAAACAAGAATGCTGCTGTATTGTTCACAGATGTTACAATACAATTACTGTGTTTTTTATAGGACTAAGTGGAATTTTATATGAATAGTACCTATAAGACTTAGTAAGACTGATTAAAAACTGTAAAAAGGAGGTTTATGTTCAGAGGCAATATGCTATTGATTACTAGGTGGTGGGAAAGAATAACAGAGCTGGAAGGGACCTTAGAGGTCTTCTAGTCCAACCTCCTACTCAAGCAGGAAACTCTATACCAAGGATGTCAAACTCAATCCCATTGGAGGCTGTATCAGGATTTTTTTTGGTGGGATGGATGTGGCCTGGTCATTTTGGCCAACTGGGTGGCTGGGGTTTGGGTGGCACGGACCGGTCCCTTGCCATCTCCGGGATAGCCCAACAGGAAACTCTGGGCCTATTGCAAACCGGATCCAGCCCGCGTCCCGCGTGTTTCACACATCTGCTCTATACCATTTCAGATAAATAGTTGTCTTATCTCTTCTTAAAACCTCCAGTGTTGGAGCACTCTTAACTTCTGGAGGCAAGTTGTTCCACTGATTAATTGTTCTAACTGTCAGGAAATTTCTCCTTAGTTCTAGGTTGCTTCTCTCCTTGATTAATTTCCATCCATTGCTTCTTGCCTGCCTTCAGGTGCTTTGGAGAATAGCTTGCCCCCCTCTTCTCTGTGGCAGCCCCTCAAATACTGGAATACTGGTATCATGTCACCCCTAGTCCTTGTTTTCACTAGATATACTCAATTCCTGCAATCATTTTTCATCTGTTTTATCCTCCAGTAATCATCTTTGTTGCTCTTCTTTCCCAATGGAAAGGGAGCTATTGATCCCACTTGTGACTTATACAGTACTTCATCCATACAGCCTTACAGTGATGTAAAGCTTTTTCTGCCCTACTGTTAAATTAACATTATAATGATTGGATGACTCTAGAACATGCTCTAAGTTGCTAATACAAAAATGACCTTTGGCACTAATGTTGCGCTATTGGGTAGCAGAATATGGATTAGAAGAACTTTTCCTCTGACTCAGACTTCTCAACGATCATGTTTTCCCTAAATTCTTTCTTAGAAAAGAAAAATGCAAACTAATGAAAATGATGATCGAGGGGAGTCCCATTATGATCCGGAGCTCAGATCAGGAGGTGGAGGTAGGTGGGCTCTTCTCGTATCTAATGTAGCATTTATTGGCTTTGAAACAGAACTAGTTCCTCTAACTTCTTTGGCCACAAAACTCAAATTACCTATCCTTGAACCCTACAGCAGTGCTGTTGATGCCGACTATGGACATAAAGAGCTGAATGGTGGAGGGGATCCAGATTTTATTTATTTTTATTTTATTTTATTTATTTATTTTGTCACAACATTACATATAAACACATATAATGAAAGAAAACAATAGGACAGGAACGGTAGGCACTTTTGTGCACTTATGCACACCCCTTATAGTCCTCTTAGGAATGGGGTGAGGTCAACGGTAGACAGTTTTTGGTTAAAGATTTTGGGAGTTTGAGAAGAGACCACAGAGTCAGGTAGTGTGTTCCAAGCGTTAACAACTCTGTTACAAAAGTCATATTATCTGCAATCAAGATTGAAGTGGTTAACATTAAGTTTGAATCTATTGTTTGCTCTTGTATTATTGCGATTGAAGCTGAAGTTGTCTTTAACAGGAAGGACATTGCAATAGATGATTCTCTGTGTTAAACACAGGTCATGTCTGAGTCGGCGGAGTTCTAAGTTTTCTAATCCCAGGATTTCAAGTCTGGAGGTATAAGGTATTTTGTTGTTTACAGAGGAGCGGAGAACTCTTCTTGTAAAATATTTCTGGACTCGTTCAATTGTATTAATGTCAGAGATGTGGTATGGGTTCCAGACAGGTGAGCTGTATTCAAGAATGGGTCTTGCAAATGTTTTGTATGCTCTGGTTAGTAGTTTTTGTTAGTAGCTTCACTGACTGAGGAATTCTGGGAGTTGAAGTCCACAAGTCTTAAACTTGCCAAGTTTGGACACCCCTGGTCTGGACCATACTTGACTTGCTGGACTCTTCTCCTATCTAGTGTAACATTTATTGGTTTTGAATTACTGGGTTGGCCCATACTTTGACGATAATATCACAGCAGGGCTGAATTACAAGCTTTCAACCTTGAGAATGGCTATCAGCATCCGCAACTTCTCCCTGCATCTCCACAGACCAAGCAGGTGTCCTCCATTTATAATGCATTCCAATTCTCATAACCTTGAGCAAAGAATCAATAATGGCAAAGAAGCCTGGAATGTAAGAGAGGAGAAATGTATTTTCTTTTCCCCTTCAATTCCTCCTAAAATATCTCTTTAACAATTGTAAGAAAAGAATTAGACAGTCCTTAACTCTTCTCTTTTTTTTTACCTCTTCCCCACCTTGGTATAGTATATCACAGTAGTTTCACTTCATTCTTTTTTAAACAACAAAGGAAAAACACAGATTTACAGGGTCTGGTTGTGACCTTTAGACATCATGCAGGGGTTGCTGAAAAGCTAAATGTTATCCAAGTGTCCTTGTTCAATCAGAAATCCTTCCCCATATCCCAGTGTTCAAAACACAACTGTGATGCTGCTATGCAACCAGACTTCCATGTAGCTCTGCCTGCAAAGGCTGGCAGGAGAAATTAACCACTTGTTTGCATTCTGATGACATACAGAGCCATAATTCACTACATTAGCTATGGTTTCAACAATGGTTAGGACTCTCCAGATTAATCAGAATCATTATGTAGGTTTGGATCACATGCTGAATAATAATCAAATGGCTCAGCATCAGAGGTGGTATTCAACAGGTTCTGACCAATTCTGGAGAACCGGTAGTGGAAATTTTGAGTAGTTTGGAGAACCGATAAATACCACCTCCAACTGGTCCTGTCCCCATCTATTCTCTGCCTCCCAAGTTCCAACTGATCAGGAAGAAATGGGGATTTTGCAGTAATCTTCCCCTGGAATGGGGAGGGAATGGAGATTTTACAGTATCCTTCCCCTGCCACGCCCACCAAGCCATACCCACAGAACCGGTAGTAAAAAAAATTGAATCCCACCTCTGTTCAGCATGCATGAGGACCAGTTCAAAGAAAGTAGTTCTTTCTTTGCTGGACCTTTTTTTTTAAAAAGGGAAATATAACATCTTTCCCTAAATTTCATATCTCAAAATCTAAGGAACGTCCCTCTTTCTAAAGTGATCTTGTCTTCTTTGACACTGATAGATTCTCTGACAAGCTTACTATCACTGGCAACAGTATTATAGAGGTCATAAGACAATAGATTCCTGATCCAAAAACTCTAAAATTGTAAATATGTGACCGTCTGAACTACAAAGCATCCAACAGCATTTATGCTAACATGGTTTATAAACTCAATCTGTGTGGCTAATTTGTGTATCAGTTTGTTGTGCAAATCCTGAACATAGGATTAATTTAGTAAACCATGGGAAACATGTTGTATTAACAAAGAGCACAGTCAGTCAGATGGCCATGATGTGCCTTGATTGCCTTGATCTGCCAAAAAATAGTCTGCTAGCATAAAATTTGCAACCAACATGGACAAGCTGTACTTGTAATGAGGCCAAAAATGACCCTCTTGTGATTGTTTTAACGCAGAGTAAAATGAGGAAAGTGATCAGTGGATTCCCTGGGCTTTGTTTCCCTTTTCACCAAGCAACATTTACTGACAGAAAAAAACAACAAATGCCCATCATCCACTTCAATGTGTGGTAAGATTAGGCTGAATTAGTACAGGTGACAACTTTGAAGGATGGTTTAGCCACCTATCAAGCACAGGTAGCCCTCAACTTACAACCACAATTGGGGCCAGAATTTATGTTGCTAAGCAAGGAGGCTGTTCAGTGAAATTACATTTATGTCATTCACACTTGAAGAAAACATGATTGATGAAATTTCCTCCTGCAGTCTTACAGATGGATTCCTAGTTAGATGCTGATACATTGAAATGTGATTCCCTATAATTTAAATAGAAAGATAATATACTCCACTAATACACCCAGCTTTTCCCATGCTGTTGCTTTCTTATCTGTTGGATCTACAATCCAGAGGTGGGTATCAGCAGGTTCTGGCCAGTTCTGGAGAACCGGTAGCGGAAATTTTGAGTAGTTTGGAGAACCGGTAGTAAAAATTCTGACTGGTCCTGCCTCCATCTATTCTCTGCCTCCCAAGTCCCAGCTGATTGGGAAGAAATGGGGATTTTACAGTATCCTTCCCCTGGAGTGGGATGGGAATGGAGACTCTACAGTATTCTTCCCATGCCATGCCCACCAAGCCATGCCATGCCATGCCATGCCATGCCACGCCCACCAAACCACACCCACAGAACCAGTAGTAAAAAAATTTGAAACCCACCACTGCTACAGTCCCAGAGTTCTCAACCAACCATGAGCAATATTCATTTTCTCTTTTCCCTGAAAAGGAGGACATCTGTTAGGAGACCAGGTGGCCTGTATTGTCTGGAGCCATGTGCCTTTCTGCAAATCTGTTTAGAACAAGGATGTCAAACTTGATTTCATTGAGAGCTGCATCAGGATTGTGTTTGAACTTGGAGGGGGGGCATGAGGGCATGGCCAGCTTGACATCACTCATGTCGGGGGGGGGAAGCTGTGGTGGCTTGAGCACTCTGCCCATGAAATAGGGCTCCCGAGCTCCATTTTCAGCCGTGATGGCTTCCTGCAACCCTCTGCCAATGAAAATCAAGCTGGGGGGGCGCACACACGTCCCCCCTGAGCTCAGTTTCACTGACAGAGGACTGCAGGAGACTGTCGCTGCCAAAAATGGAGTCTGTGAGGGATGTGTGTAGCCCTCCTGAGCTCCATTTTCGCTGACAGAGGCACTGTGGGCTGGTCTTTCACTGTTTCCAGGGTGGCCCCGCGTGCCAGATCTAAGCACCCTACAGGCTGAATGCGGCCTGCAGGCCTTGAGTTTGATACCCTTGGTCTAGAAAGTTGAAGGCTTTCTGGATCAGATTCAATTGGGTGAAAGAGGACATGCAAGGTTCATGGAGCGTAAAGTTCCACCTGGCAAATTGAAATTTTGGTCATGCAAACCAGTTTCTTGTCATTTTCTATTCCTTATGATAATTTGGTTTATCATAATATCAGAATATGGCTTTTTTTGGAGGGGATCATTCACATTATGCACGTCTACAACATTGTCCCGCTTTTCTCAAAGAGGTTTGTTTTATTTCTCTTCTCCCCATCACACTTTCCCCCTCCCAAAAAAACCAGCCCTTTCTGTGAAGTGTCTTTAATATGCCCAGCAGTCTTCTCCACTAGGTAGGAATTGGAACAGAATGTTTCCTGTCAACAATGAGGAGCTCAACCGATTCAGCTGAGCGGCTGTGATTTCCAAATGGGTGTGGTTATAATCTGTGTTCTCCAAAACTTGTTTGTTTCTCATCTGTCTTATTCTTCCCTTCTCTTCTCCTTCCAGAAATCAAAGAGTCAAATACAGTAAAAGAATGTAATCCAGCCATTTTTTTTCCTTAATCCTTTCCTGCTTTTAAATATCTTTTTTTTTAAATAAATACTTTATTTCTGGGTTATAGAAACTATTTTTATCATGGGCTCTGTTCCCAGCACTGGTACAAACCACTGCCTTTGACTCTGAGCTCTCACCGGAGGCCGTTTTTGGGGCTTCCTTTCCCCACTCACCTACTATTTTGTATGTTACAATTTCATGCTCTATTTGTACCTCAATAGATTTTCTTTCTTTCTTTCTTTTTAGGTATTATTTTAAGCTGTATTTATATGACAAAATAGCACAGAACGCCCTTGTATCAAACACATTAAACAAATACTAATTTTAATTATCAGCAATCCTCTTTTGTCTCTACTTTATTATGCTTAATATGTTAAACTGTCAAAATTTCTAGTGCTTTAGTTGCAGAAACTGACGGATATGAAAATGTAGTACACACACACACACACACACACACCTGTTTAAATACTTGCCAGACTTGCTTAGTGAATTGCCAAGCTGAATTTTTTTAAAAATGAGAGGGGAGAGAGAGAGAGAGAGAGAGAGAGAGAGGAATGCAGTGCTTTTACTCAAAGGACATGATTAAATTTTTAATGAAGCAAAATCTGTTTATTGTATAACAATTCTGTGCCACCAATTAAGACTTAGGAGTGTTTTAACAAACCTTATAGACTCTGAAGGAAGCTGCTGACACCTTCTGGCTACTGAGTGTTGCAAAACAATCCTACACAGTTATGGCTTTGGTTTTGAAAAGTAGATATAAGCGTTGTGTGTGAGTAAAATGCCTGTCGCAAGCATTTCTATAAAATGTGGCAAATGTATACAACCTAACCATCCAGTCCACACATCCCAAGTGAAAATGCTGAAGCTTCCCATGAAATCTACAGGGAGAAGTCCTTCTTGGTACCCAACATTTGAGATCACCTCACCCTAGAAATGCATACAGTGCCCCCCCTCCCCATCATTATTTAAGACGATGGAGAAAAGAGAGCTGTCCAGGAAAGCGTTTGTTGTTTCGGTTGGGAGATATATTAATACAATCCTGGTAACTTAGGAATGTACAGTATGTAACTGCCAACTGCACCAGGTAGGCCAGGCCAGGAAATTAGCTCCACGGGAAGGCTAAAACTACTTATTGAAATGTGTTACAATAACATAATCTTCAAATCTGATTGTGCCTCGCCTCTTTCTTCTTTTACTAAATCCAATCAGCATCTGTCTGAGTTGCTTCCAAATGCTGTTTTGTCTCTCTGGAGTTAAAAAAAAAATGTCTTAACCCTTTTTTCCTAAGTATTTTTTAGTAGTTCTTGCATATTTCTGTCAAGCCATTTTGCTTATTCTGTATAGTAATTTTACTATATTTTACTATATATGGGGGGGGGGTTACATGGTTCAGGAGTTGAAGACACTGAGTTTGTCAGCTGCAAAGCTAATATCTTGGGTTCTGTTGTGTCTTGCCCGCTCTCACAGCAGCCGGGGCCTTCTTATCTGCTCCCGAACATGGAGGAATGTATGCCTCCCGGCCCCAGTCCTGGCTCCATGCCCAGACTAGCTGAAGAGGAGGGGGCACCTCCCGGTCCCAGCCTTGGCTCCATGCCCAAGCAGGCTGCAGAGGAGGGAGCACCCCCCGGCCCCAGCCCTGGCTCCATGCCCAGGCAAACGGAGCAGCTAGACCCCTCCCCCTCCTCCACAGCATGTGAGCCTGAGGAAGGTTTATTTCCAACAGCTGCTGATTGGAGTGACCCTCACATCAGAAGACTGGATAGGCGGAGGCAACAGAAGGAAGGGAGGGGCAGGCCTTAATGAGTGCTGAGTCATGGAGCCACACCCCATGGCCTATATAAAGGATCTGCTTTCTGGCAGTCTCTGAGTCAGGCAAAGTCGAACTTATCTTGCTGAAGTCACTTTCTGGTCTCCTGCCTGCTCTGAGGACTTTGCTAGGACTTTGGGCAGAGCTGCAGAGGCAAGCCTGATTCGGATTTCCCTGACCCGGCCGTCAGCGGAGGAGTGGGACACGACAGGTTCAGGACCTGAGCACGATGCAACATGGTGAGCTCCTGTTACTTGCCCCAGCTCCTGCCCACCTAGCAGTTCGAAAGCAGGCAAATGCAAGTAGATAAATAGGTACCACTTTGATTTGGAAGGTAATAGTATTCTATGCGCGTAGTGTATAGTCATGCTGGCCACATGACCATGGAAATGTCTTCAGAAATTGCTGGCTCCCTCGGCTAAGAAACACAGATAAGCATCACCCCATAAAGTTGGACTTGACTGGACAGGGGACCTTTACCTTTACCATATGTTTTATTTTGTTTGATACACATTTGGAGGTGTGACAGTATAAAATAAACAAGCTATTTGCCTTTTTATCTGACACACAAGGGATACAAGGGAAATCCTGGTCTATGGTCCAATTTGGGACAGTTTTCTTAGTTTTCTTCATTCAACATACAGAGTCACAAGTGAGATCTTTCTTGATCAATAGGAAAACTGAAGACAGAGCAGAGATGGGATTCAAATCCCAATGCTACCGGTTCACTATTGGTAGCGCACCGGTGCACTCGCTCGCTTTGCAAGCGCATGGCACTTCTGCGCATCCACAGAGTGTTTTTGATGATGTCTGGGGGGGGTGGGCAGAGCCCCCCGCCACTGCCGCTGCTACTGGTTCTCCCAAACCGGGGAGAACCGGTAGAAACCCACCCCTAAGTCAGAGCAATCCATTTTCCAGGAACTGTCACTTCAAGTATTTTGATGTAGAATCTCCCAGGCTTTTACATCCTTTGCTTTGTGGTGGTTTAATGTCAGTTCTCTGAAGACTCTTTGGAAGCCTCCAGATATCAAAGGACTGAAGAAAAGTTTCTGAGGCAGAAACCATCCAATATACTGATCTCAATCACTGAAAATTCAACAGACTTTGAGTTAAACAAAGCAAATATATTAATTTAAGGAAAATTGGGAGAAAAACTGTCCTAACTATTGTAGCAATAATGCTCATCTTTCAATATAAACCAGGGGTGAAATCCAGCAGGTTCTGACAGGTTATGGAGAACTGGTAGCGGAAATTTTGAGTAGTTCGGAGAACCGGCAAATATCCCCTCTGGCTGGCCCCAGAGTGGGGTGGGAATGGAGATTTTGCAATATCTTTCCCCCAGGAGTGGGGAGGGAATGGGGATTTTGCAGTATCCTTCCCCTGCCACGCCCACCAAGCCACACCACGCCCACCAAGCCATGCCCACAGAATTGGTAGTAAAATAATTTGAATTTCACCACTGATATAAACGCACCGGTTCTTTTTTGTATAAGTTATACCAGTAGCTCAGGAACAGAATGTGCTTTCTGCACACAAAAGAATGGAGTCTATCACACTCCAATCATTCCTTTCTCTGGACAGGCAGAAAAGAACTTACTATGTTTGATGCAGAGAAAATACAGAAACAAAATCAAAGACACATTAAAAAAGACGGGGGGAAGCCAGAGGGGAGAGGAACCCTATAAAAGAAAATTCAGAAAACAAATTAGCTGATATAACTCATGCAAGATGAACCGGCAGTCTAGGTATTGTTGGGGCTATTGCAAGGAGGAGCTGGTTAGACGCTAAATGGGAGACACATGGAAAATCAACAAAAGTTGTGTTGAGATTTCCCCGGAAAAAAAAAAAGAATTTATCAGCACAAAAAGAATAGGGAGGGAGGATGTCAATCAAGATCGTTGCAGATGAGACAACTGCTGAATTCTCGCATTCAAGCTCACTCAATAATGCTTTCTTGAACTTGATATTCAACAGATTACCCAATCATACTAAAAAAAAAAGAAGAACCACATTTTTTTTTTCTTAACTCAGTCTGGAAACCTTGCTTATTTTCTTCCACCTGCAAAAGCATGAATAACAAAAGGGGTGCCTGCTGATTTGAAGCAGCTGCTCTTTGCAGGCAAAAAGTATGGAATGAAAAGAAACATTTCTCATAAAAAAAACATCCTGGTGGCTCTTGGGGTATTTTGGATGGAGGCGACCTAGTTGCCTGCTTCGTTAATGGCTGTTGTTTTTCAGACTCTGCACCCTGTTGTGTGTCTGCTCGCCGAAATATGTAAAGTCTCTTTTGTTTTGCCAAGTGTACTTCGCTTGTTCACAGTTCAAAGGCATTGCGCAGCAAGACACAGTATTTGGTAAGTAATTACAATGGCGTACTATTTCGTATTCCCAAGTCGGAGCAAATTCTACTGAAAATACATCTTTGAAATATGGAGTGTTTGCTTTAGTAGAATTAACTCTTTTATTTCAGTCTCTCAGCATGGTCAAAATTGTAGGCTCACATCTTCTGCCAGTTGCAGAGTTTTCCCCAAAAGATTTCTAGAAGACGAAAACAGAAAAGAATAAGCCACCCGCTGCTGAACTCGATCGGAAATAATGAAAGCTTTCGTGTTTGCATGGGAAACTATGAAGCAAGCCGGGCGTTCAGGTATATCAGTGGACCCATCACTGAACTATTAGGCCTGCATTTCTCAACCTTAGTAACTTAAAGATAGGTGGGCTTCAATGCTCAGAATTCCCCAGCCAGCGTGCTGGCTGGGGAATTCTGGGAGTTGAAGTCCATCCATCTTCAAATTACCAAGGTTAGAAATACTGGCCTAATAGTTCAGTGACATAGCATATTCCTGGCTCTTTTATAAGAGCATTGAATAACAGGACTGCTTCACAGGAGTTTCCCAGGTACATCCAGGGTAAGTGTCAGGACAAAATGAGTACTGAAATATAAGTTTCTGGTTTCCATTTCCCAAATTCTGCCCATAAAATCCTTGGGTCTTACAATTATATTTAAACTTATTATCTTCCACCTAAAGGTGGCACTAATGTGCTGCTAAACCAATCCTGTTTACCATCCTGCTGGACAAAAATAGAATTATTATCAGGCTGAAGACCTCTTAAAAATAATAATAATAATAATAACTACCTGCTATAATTATAATTCTGGACGCTCTCTTAAGGAAGGCAGCCTTTGACCCTGGGCAATAAAAGAAGTTGAATGATGTGTTTCCTATATAAAGAGAAGGTGAGATGTTTGGTCACCAGAATCTGATTTTTCAAAACCAGCCAACTTTGCTTGAAGATCCATAGCAAAATAAAATGCCTGGTAAGATGCTGCCAACATGCATACGTGTGAATAAGCACATATTAGTACTTCATGCACAAAAGATGAGAACTATTGAAAACTAAGTGGTGAGACACAGAATGAGCTGAGCTGAGATTGGAGCTGTACGTTTTTAATACTAAAAGAGGATGTACAGTTTTATTAACTGTCTCTAGAGAATGGGATAAAAATAAGCAAGAAATCTGGTTCTTTAACTACATGAGAAAGCTTTCGCTTGGAGGTACCTTTACACAGAAAACATAGAAGGAAAAAGCTAATCTTACTTCTCTTCTTAGAAATTAAACATTACTCTTACAATTCTTGGACATTATTATTACATTACAATAATTGTTCTAAACCATTCAACTTCTCCAATATCTTTGTTTGAATAGAACACATTTATCTTCAAATTGTAACTTTGTTAACATTTTAAAATTGGGGTAGAAAAACACAATTGAATAATATATATATATTACTAGTATAAAACCATTTCTAAGCCAAGATTTAGAAATGGGTTTAGCAAACTAATATCAAATAGCCAGTAAACTAAAAGTCACATTAAGCAGTAGGATTTAAAAAGTCTCATTGTCAGCGTTCCAGAAAACCCCTCCTGCAGAAAAGACTCTGAAACCAACATCTTTCAAAGTTCTTTTACTAGCATAGGTAAACTGGCACAGTTGGAGGAAAACCGAAACTGGGGATTCTGGTTCCTCCCTCAGTAATACAAACCCCAAAATCTCCATCCTCATGACCCGTCTGCCGGTCACATGCTCCAATCCTCAACCGTCCCATGTCGAAGCATCACTCCAGCCACTCCTTCTCCAGATGCGAACCCAGCCTGACCTTGACCACCAGAAAAATGTTATTATGTCTAATCATCCCTTGCACTACCACCCTCCTCCCCTCCTTTCCCACAGAGGAGAATTGTGGCAGCGCCTGGAAGCCTTCGGCCTAATATGGCTTCCAAACCTGACACTCGTGCTGCAACATACACAGGAACAGGCTTCAAAACCTGTCACTACTGGTTCGCTCGTGGGCACACGTGTGACAGGTAGGTGGAACCTCCTGCCGCCACTTCTACTGGTTCGCCCAATCCAGGGCGAACCGGTAGCAACCCACCACTGAATATACAGGACTGACTATATAGTTCTTTTGAGGTTCATGCTTATGATACAGCCTAAATCCAACAATCAGTTCATACCAGGGGTGAACTTCAGCAGGTTCTGACAGGTTCTGGAAAACAGGTAGCGGAAATTTTGAGTGGTTTGGAGAACTGGCAAATACCACCTCCGGCTGGCCCCAGAGTGGGGTGGGAATGGAGATTTTGCAATAACTTTCTCCCAGGAGTGGGGAAGGAATAGAGATTTTGCAGTATCCTTCCTCTGCCTTGCCCACCAAGCCACGCCCACCAAGCCACACCATGCTCACCAAGCCATGCCTACAGAACCGGTAGTAAAAATAATTGAATTCCACCACTGGTTTACCCTATTGGAGTTCCCATGTTATTCCAGGATGCCGTGTCACTCTTTTGTTTACTCTATCCGGTTTAATACTCTTCTGCCTGCATATTTCCTGAATCCCAGATATTTTTTTCTCATCTTCTACCTCTAACTTTGTTCCTTTTATGTTAAACCTGGCATTTGGACCCTTCCTGTGTACACAATCCACGCTGGAGTGCTTTCCACACGCATGTTTGTTTGATTGTTTTTGATAATTCTCTTTTTGCTGAGCACGGATGACAAGCAAACAACACAAACAAAACTGCTGTGTATTGATGTCACCAAAGATGTTGAACTGAAGAAGCCAATGAAAATAAATATCGGCCCCCAGAATTAAAGCCAATATCAGGGAAAGTGCATACGAATGCTATTTTTAAAGGCAAGCAATTATATTTTCTAGCTATTGTAGAGCAGAAATTCGGAACAATTCTGAAAAGGAAACAGATTGTCTTGTACAGGTTTTATTTGCGCATTCCAATGTTTCCTAGTTTTGTAACAGAATATGGCAACTTGCACAATTGGCAGATTTTCAGAGAATCCTGATTCCATAGGAAAAAATTGAAGTTATTATTTATTTTTTTGCTTATCAGATTATCTTAGTGAGCAGCAATTTACTTGACACTTTTTTATCTTCAAGCACTGAAGATAAAATAACACAGTAAATCTCCTTTAATCCTTCTAATTAATCATTTATGAATTCACTGTGTGATTACTGTAAAGATGCAATAATATTAGTGGATAATACTAGGCAGAGATAATATCTAGGCAGAGATACAATTGTGCATACATTTAAATTGTGTCCCTGATATCTTAAACATGTTGCTATTCAGCTGTTTCTTGTTCGGTCTTATTTCTAGATGCCACTCAATCTTATTTTTTTCCTTCTTCCATAATAGAGGAAGCAACAATTATTTTGGAAAGAGACAATATTTTGAGTAGTCCAAACAGCCTACAAAGGTTGATTGACACAAGTTATGACTTAAATTACTTGGGCGTTATGATGTAGGCTGTGAGACTTAAGTGTCAAATGGCTAGAGCCTGAGGTCTGAACCTCTGCTGGAATAATGGAGGAAATAGCCTTTGAACAACTCTTGCAAGTCCCTTCAGATAAAGTTAGGTTCTCCATTCAAGAAAATTGACCCAACTACCCAGCTCACCAAACAGAGCAGTGGAATTGGCTGAAAACCCTATTGGCTGGCAGACAAGATGCAGCACACAAACACATTTCTGAATCGGTATTCCTCCTACACATAGGTAAGCTGGAGTGCTAACCCAGAAAGCAAGTTTGAAGCCTTTGGTGTGGCAGACTTTATATGGGAGATAACCAGGCTGACTTTTTCCTCAGGCTCAGCCTTGTCATCTCCTACACTTTAGTTCAATTATACCAGTTATTTTTCTTCTCCTGGTCCTGGCCACTTCCTTTGTCATCCCTTAGGTTTTGGGGTTCTTTTCCCCTTATTCTAGCACTGCCACTAACCCTAATTCCAATCTTGGGATTTTTGAAATCAGGATCCATTGTAGGAAGTCTACAGAAAGAATGTTAAATTCAGAAACCTGATTGAAGGATGATTGGGGAAAAAATGTATTTTGGTATCATTGGACCCTATGTCCCATCAGCCCCATCCAATACAATCAGTGGTTGGGAATGAGGGATTTGCTGTAACTACTCATTGTCTCCTACCTCATTTATCTTACTACCAGTTCTTCTGATTGTAATAATTCACCCAAATGCATCTTTAAAAATTCCATTTCCAGGCCCTTAAGATTACTCCTCAAACATCAAGTCTTTTAGAAAATAGAACAGAACAGAACAGAACAGAATAGAATAGAATAGAATTCTTTATTGGCCAAATGTGATTGGACATACAAGGAATTTGTCTTGGTGCATATGCTCTCAGTGTACATAAAAAGACAAGATAAACTTGTCAAGAATCATAAGGTACAACACTTAATGATAGTCACAGGGTACAAACAAGCAATCAAATCATATTAGGAAACAGTCAATATAAATCATAAGGATACAAACAGCAAGGTTACAGTCATACAGTCATAAGTGGGAGGAGATGGGTGATAGGAACGATGAGAAGACTAATAGTAGTGCAGACTTAATAAATAGTTTGACAGTTTTAAGGGAATTATTTGTTTAGCAGAGTGATGGCATTCGGGAAAAACTGTTCTTGTGTCTAATTGTTCCGGTGTGCAGTGCTCTATAGTGTCATTTTGAGGTTAGGAGTTGAAACAGTTTATGCTCAGGATGTGAGGGGGTCTGTAAATATTTTCTGCTGTAAAATGAAGTGTCAGCTGCCTGGATCTCAGGCAATGGCAAATATATTCCTCACCCCACCAAAGAAATATTTAAAATAATAATGTTCATTTTTGTGGACTAGATATGCAGAGAACAAGAAAGATAATCTCAAGACAGTGTATGACCCTGATCTGGACGCTTCCCCAAAACAATCTCTTGTTCTCCGCTGTAAGAACAAACTGAAGTCATTTTCCATTCAACAATAATTGAGGAGGCTTGGCTCATTTGAAGTTTAATCCATGAGAATCATCCAGCCCTATTGTGCCGGCATTGTTGTTTGTCCTCACAGTGACCCCACATGGTTCCAATTCTCCATCTCAGTATCAATGCAACTCTGTCCCGAGGCGATGGAAACTCCCTAACCTATCTTCAGGAAGCCAGCAAGGTTAAATAAAAGATGCAAGATTTATTTACAGGCCATGTGGGATTCTGCAGGTTTGTATTTCGGCATTGCATGGTTCAAAAGGTCTTGCCAAACATCAGCTTCTACGACAGCAGTTAGAATGATGCAATTTGAATCATCCGTTTCAGAAAAAGATGACATTGGTCTGAAGCAGGAGGCAGAAGATGGGGAGGGGAGAAACCTTTCCAGGCTAAATCATACATCTGCTTAAATCAGGGCATGCAACTTGGTGGGGGATTGGGGGACTAAGGTTACATTTGGCTCTTAAATAGTGCAGTATATTGGGGTTTGCGCACAGGTGGAGGGGCAGGGCAAAGAATGAAGGTAGGATTAAAAAAAAACCCACATTTAAATTCACTTCCCTTATATTTAATAATTTGGTAAACACTGATATGATATTCAAAGTCAAGTTTTGTAAGAGCCATTTTCAAAAGTTGGAGGGATCCCTTGAGCCATTCATAATGTAGCCATAAAGTGGCCCTTGAGCTTAGACTCTATATTAGCTATTTTTTTAGGATATATCAACTTTCAGGTTTGGGTATTTCACGTTACTTGCTAGAAGACTTCTTCATAATGGCAGAAACTGCTTGCATTTGTGGAGTCCAAGATTTGCATTTGCAGCAAATCAGTAACTGACTAATGAACTAGTGAAAATCAATGACCTCTCGGAGAAAACCGAAAACTTACAGGAAGAGAAAAGTCTTTGGGGCACAAAACCCTCTAGAATAGTTCAGAAACTCTAAACACTTAATTTCCCTCTTTAAAACAGAGGGGGATGATCTTTAGCAACCTGAAGTGTTAGATTATGACTCTCACAGTGGTGGGTTTCAAAAATTTTTACTACCGGTTCTGTGGGTGTGGCTTGGTGGGCATGGCAGGGGAAGAATATTGTAAAATCTCCGTTCCCTCCCCAATCCAGGAGAAGGTTACTGCAAAATCCCCATTTCCTCCCGATCAGCTGGGACTTGGGAGGCAGAGAATAGATGGGGGCAGGGGCAGTCAGAATTTTTACTACCAGTTCTCCAGCAGTCAGAACCTGCTGAGCCTGCTGAAACCCACCTCTGGACTCACCATCAACAGCTATAGTTTATGTTGTATATCAGGGCTGTCAAACATGCAGCCTATAGACCAGATGCGTCATGCGCTGGCCATGCCCAGTTTAGTGAGGGGGGAAAAGTCCTGATACATCAGTGATGCCGCCATGACAACGTGAGTTTGACACCCCTGTTATATATGGATAGACAGAATTCTTGCCATTGTTTACTATGGGCACTTTAATATAGTCACTGGTTTCTCCTCGCCAAGCTTATAAGGTGTCTGGTGTCATTCCATCATTGCTTTTGCTTTTCTTAGAGCTAACCAGCAGCTCAGTGATAAGGGGCAAACCAGTATTCTGCCATTTTAGTAACACCAGTCATCATCTTTATCTGTTTGTGGTGATAAAGGAAAAAGGAGAATTGGGTAATTGAGTTGGGAATAAAAAAAACATAATCCTATTGTTCAACATAAATTACTGGGGAAATGGTAGAAGTTCAATAATACTTTGACTTCTCCAGGAATGGAGAAGATCCAAAGAACTCAGAGATATGATGAGACAAGAATTCTCACCAAATTTTTATTTATTTATTTATTTATTTATTTGTCAAACACAACAGTATATATAAGTATAAGCATGAAATAACCATACAAATTGGATACAGTCAAAGGGAACATTAGGACAGGAACAGTAGGCACGCTGGTGCTCTTATGCATGCCCCTTACAGACCTCTTAGGAATGGGATGAGGTCAATAGTAGTAGTCTTTGGTTAAAGCTTTGGGGATTTTGGGAAGAGACCACAGAGTCAGGTAGTGCATTCCAGACATTAACAACTCTGTTACTGAAGTCGTATTTTCTACAATCAAGATTGGAGCGGTTCACATTAAGTTTAAATTTATTGTGTGCTCGTGTATTGTTGCGATTGAAGCTGAAATAGTCTTCGACAGGAAGGACATTGTAGCAGATGATTTTATGAGTTATACTCAGGTCATGCCGAAGGCGACAGAGTTCTAAATTTTCTAAACCCAGGATTTCAAGTCTGGTGGCATAAAGTATTTTGTTGTGATCAGAGGAGTGGAGAGCTCTTCTTGTGAAATATTTCTGGACATGCTCAATTGTATTAATGTCCGAAATGAGGTGTGGGTTCCAGACAGATGAGAATTGGTCTAGCAAATGTTTTGTATGCTCTGGTTAGTAGTGTAATCCTTCTGGAGATGAAGGTATGCAAGATTAAGTTTACAACTCTTAAAGCCTTTTTGGCGATGTAGTTGCAGTGGGCTTTGGCACTTAGATCGTTTGATATGAAAACTCCAAGGTCTTTGATGGGGTGAGGGTCATCTACAAGGTAATGTCCATCAAGCTTGTATTTAGTGTTCTGATTCTTTTTTCCGATGTGTAAGACAGAGCATTTGCTGGTTGAGATTTGGAGTTGCCAAATTTTTGACCATTCTGACACAAAGTTGAAGGGTAACCGCATTTTTGGTAGTGTTAAATAGTTTAACATCATTGGCGAAGAGAACACAATTACTTATAATATGGTCACAGAGGTCGTTAATGTATAATATGAAGAGTGTTGGTCCTAGAACGCTGCCTTGGGGGACACCGCTATTGACAGGAGCGGGATTTGATAGGGTATTGCCTATTTTGACCACTTGTCTTTTTCTGTGGCCACTTATTTGTGTTGGAGTAAAGCTGTCAAGATTCAGGATAATGTCAGGGTTCCAAGTAACACCCCTAATGAAAGAAAATTCCGATGCCTGAGTTTCCTTAAAGTTCCATTTTATTAGAGATGTCATATTGGCACATCTGGGAAAACCCAAATCTGAAAGTTTCCAGATTTTCCCCACCCAAAAGAAAATCCAAGTCCCTTCCTCTGCACCTACATGTCCATCACATGGTCCAATCAAATATCGTCCCAGCTGGGGATGCCTCCCAGGTCCAGCCTCCCAGGAGCAGAGAAATTTGTCCTTGACTTTCTGAGAAAGGAATGTTATTATGACTATATATCATCCATGCTCCATACAATCCCCCCTCCCAGTTTCCCACAGCAGTAAATGTGGCAGGCCTGAAGGTCTAATGCAAAAGATGGCTTCCACGCCTGACAAAAGCTTCACCTGAGGACAGATTAACATCAATACTGTTGTCATTCAGGAAGGCCACTAAAGATCTGACTGTTCTGGAAAGATTGATGGTACGGCAGGTTCTCTCTCTACATTTTTTGCCTCTCCCATTTTTCTCTATTTTACTTTTATATTGTTGTAAGCTACTCGGAGCCCTCTTTTTGGAATAGAATGTCCAGAAAGAATCTGAACTACGATACCAACTAACACAACCATTTACTGCTAAAGTATAGGCCCCACTAGAAAAGAAGGAAAATGTCCTTCCTGGCCACTGTCAGTGGTGCTTGGGTACCATATGCAAACTCAGAGTCAGAGCTTCAAATCTTTAAAGACTTCTGTAGCATAGTGCTGGTCACAGCTTAGTCCTACATCAAAATATGGACCTTGTGGTCCAAACAATTTAAAGTGAAAATGGGTCCAAGATGACAAGGTATTTATGCAGAACAGCCAAATTATTATTTCAAGTAGAAGGGAGTTAAATAAATCTGAAAAGCAAAAAAAGAAAACATGAATTAACAACAATAATATTTTTTATTATTATTATTATTTATTTTTTATTCAATTTTTATACCGCCCTTCTCCCGAAAGACTCAGGGCGGTGTACAGCCAGGTAAAACAAACAATATAATATACAATTAAAATACGAATTAAAAAACTTATTACATAATTGGCCTAAAATTTTGGAACATGAAAACTAAAACCCACTAAAAATTACTAGTAAAAAATTTAAAACCAATAAAATTTAAAACCAATAAAATTTAAGCCAGCCCCGCGCGAATAAATAAGTGTGTTTTTAATTCGCGGCGGAAGGTCCGAAGGTCAGGTATTTGGCGTAAGCCAATATAGGCTTACATAAGCCATATATATAAGCCAATATAGCTAATATAGACCTACATTATATAACTTCATGCAATGAAGTTTATATATAAACTTTATACAGCCTTGGTAAGGCCACACTTGGAATACTGCATTCAGTTTTGGTCACCACGATGTAAAAAAAATACTGAGACTCTAGAAAGAGTGCAGAGAAGAGCAACAAAGATGATTAGGGGACTGGAGGCTAAAACATAGGAAGAACGGTTGCAGGAACTGGGTATGTCTAGTTTAATGAAAAGAAAAACTAGGGGAGACATGATGGCAGTCTTCCAATATCTCAGGGGTTGCCACAGAGAAGAGGGAGTCAAGCTATTTTTCAAAGCAACTGTGGGCAGGACAAGAAGCAATAGATGGAAACTAATCAAGGAGAGAAGCAACTTAGAACTAAGGAGAAATTTCCTAACAATTAGAACAATTAATCAGTAGAACTACTTGCCTGCAGAAATTGTGAATGCTTCAGCACTGGAAGTTTTTAAAAAGATGTTGGATAACCATTTGTCTGAAATGGTGTAGGGTTTCCTGCCTGAACAGTGGGTTGGATTAGAAGCCCTCCAAGGTCCCTTCCAACTCTGTTATTATATATATTATAGCTACAATATACTGTAAATGTAGTTAGAGTTAGCCTGCAGTACTGCATTTTAACCACTGCCCCACCACAGTTCATAGTCATTTGATAATTGTCGTCCTCAACATATGATCACAAATGGGACCAGAATTTCCATTGCTTAGCAAGGCAGTTGCTAAGTCGTGCCTGAGTTTACGACTTTTTTTGGCACTGCTGTTAAGTGAATCACTGCAGTTATTTAAGTAAAGCACAAGGTTGAGCACGCTGCAATAGTCATAAGTGCAAGGACCAGTGGTAAGTCACCTTTTCAGTTCTGTGGTAACTTCACTCACTAAACAGACCGTTGCAAGTGGAGGATTACCTGTATCATACTGTATACGGTCAGTTTTTCTTCAGAGGACAATATGAGAGCTATGTCTTACACGGTCAGTGTTGTATGGACAGATGGAAAGTAGCCTACGGCAATGCTCTGTACCAGGGGTCTCCAACCTTGGTTCCTTTAAGACTTGTGGACTTCAACTCCCAGAGTCCCTCAGCCAGCAAAGCTGGCTGAGGAACTCTGGGAGTTGAAGTCCACAAGTCTTAAAGGGACCAAGGTTGGAGACCCCTGCTCTGTACTTCC
Organism: Ahaetulla prasina; assembly: GCF_028640845.1. Taxonomy (NCBI): domain Eukaryota; kingdom Metazoa; phylum Chordata; class Lepidosauria; order Squamata; family Colubridae; genus Ahaetulla; species Ahaetulla prasina. The sequence goes on along the minus strand of NC_080540.1, from coordinate 279,668,359 downwards.
TGTCTTTTTGATTTTTTCCCCCCCTTAACATGTAAATAGACTTACAAAGAGGATTAACTACCAGAACTGAGGATTTGGACTTCAAACATTCAACCCTATTCACAGCCAGGCAAGACTAGGTGTCCTTAGTCTTCGCCTCTGTCTCTGTCTCTCTCTCTCTCTCTCTCTGCCAACTCCATTCACTCTTCCCCCTCGGAGCTCCCAGGTTGTCCTGATGCTGACCCTGACTCCCATCCCGCTGCCTCCTCCTCTGATTTGGCTGCTGGAAGGGCCGGCAGCCGACAGGCCACAACATACATTAGTCCTCGACTGGTCATTTATTGAGCATTCCAACTTACAATGGCACTGAAAAAAGTGACTTATTCACACTTAACAACCATTGCAGCATTCCCATTTGATCATGTGATCGAATTTCAGACACTTGGCAACTGACTCCTATTTTTGACAGCGTCTCTGTCCCGGGATCATATGAGCACCTTTTGCGAAGTTCTGACAAGCAACGTCAACATTCAAGCCCTGTTCACAGCTGGTTCATATTTATGACGATTGCAGTATCCTGGGATCATGCGATCCTCTTTTGCGACCTTCTGACAATGCAGATTCACTTAACAGCCGCGTTACTAACTTAATAACTGCAGTGCTTCACTTCACAACTGTGGCAGGAAAAGTCCTAAAATGAGGCAAAACTCACTTAACAAATATTTCATTTAGCAACAGAAATTTTGGCCTCGATTGTGGTCGTAAGTTGAGGACTACCTGTCGAATGTTACTTCAGGCTATGCCAGAAGAGGCATAGCTGTCAACAAATAGCTCTTGTCTAGAGAAAGTACCTTAATATTTAGGAAAAATCTACTCTACCTTCCACCCATAGGTTATATATGTATATAAAGTTTTTGTCAAAGCACCTGGTCTGCCCTTTCAGCTCCAATTGAGAAGCACGAAGCCGAAGACACCAGCCTGAAGATGATGAATGAGACCTCGTCAAAACGTCGCCAAGATACTCTCAATCTTACACGGGAAAAGACCCGAAAATGCCAAGACCTACATACCTTTTGACTGGACGATTCACTCGGATAGGCATTTCTTTATTAATTATCCCATTAATTTCACAATGAGTAAACAAAAGCACATGTTTAAATCTTCTGTGGAAGAAAATGTGACTTAAAACTGCTTAAATTTAATGAATTGTGTGCACTTGGGAGGTTTAAAACATCTGAGGTCAAATCAACATCATTTGCAGTCGTTTTCACAAATTTGGAACCTTATCACCAAAAATAAATAAATAAAAGGAGAAAACGCTAAAGACGAAAATTCAAAGACAAACTCTGTACTTCCTGTCTTTTCGATTTTTTTCCCCCTAACATGTAAATCGACTTACAAAGAGGATTAACTACCAGAACTGAGGACCTGGACTTCAAACATTCAACCCTATTCTCTATTCACAGCCAAGCAAGACTAGGTGTCCAGAATCCTAATGCTGTTTTGGGGAGTTTGAGTTCATCTGATCTGCATACTAAGCACAAATGGCAATTGTTTTAAAACTTTACTTCAATGGTGACTGTTAAGAATAGAGCATTTTATTGCTAATTGAACTTTAAACAGCTAGAATGGAATCTGAGAGCAAGGGGAACGCTTGCATTATTTATTTATTGAAATATAGTTTCGGCAAAAGAATTTTGTTCCCGGGGATTTGTGCAACTGTGTTTATCAACAAAATCGGAAAGTTATGAAATTCTTCTGCAGTAAACTGGCAGCCTTAACCTGCTTTATTTGAGAACCTATGTGTTAAACCATTGTTCTATAATGCTTTTTTTACAATGGTATGGAACCCACTTAAATAGGGGGGGAAACAATGTATGTGTCAATTTGGATTTGTTACTAAGCAGTTGATTAGAAGTGAATCAGTTCAACTTTTTAAAAAAGTTTCCTACTATTCGAAACACGTTGCAAATTTCATCTTTTTGCAGAGTTAACAGCCATTACTATTACTAAGATTACAAATACTATATCTCTCTAGCACCGTGATGGCGAACCTATGGCACACATGCCCAAAGTGGCACGCGAATCCATGCTGTTATCTGTTTGTCTTCCGGGTTTCTGGTGTGCATGTGCGAGAGATGATCAGCTGTACTTTGCGTGCACGGCAGTGCCGAAACCGGCCTGCACATGCATGCTGGCCAGCTGATGGTCAGGTGCGCATGCACACCAGAACCCGGAAGTTCGGCTTTACCGGAGCACAATCCCTTCATGCAAGCAGCAGTGCCAAAACCAGCCTGCACATGCACGCCAGCCAGCTAATTGTTGGGCACACATGTGCGCTAGAACCCAGAAGTTCAGCTTTTCCAGAGCATGTCTCCGACACTCGGTGCTGAAAAGGTTCGCCTAGCATATATGGAAGAGAAAGATTTAACCTAAAATCTGAAATAGTTTCATTCTTAAATCAAGCTATTAGTGAACAGTTTTCTGCACGCTGCTCAGTGTAAACCTGAGTGTAAGCACAACACAACTTATTTCTGAATATCCTTGCAGATGTGCCATAATATCAAACTTCAGCGCAATACAAGTAGTTTCTTTTCATTTATGCGGTGGTAGATATTTACAAGACTCTTTTCGAACTGTGCTGTGATTTTGATTCACTGACATAAGGAAGAGATATAATCAAAAATTCTACTGACATTTTCATATTCAGATTCACAGTTGTGAATTGTGCTAGCACAAAATATTAGTGTGTGAGTATTTATAGACTGCAAAACACAAGAGGCACATCCAGTGATCAGGTAGGACACAGTAACCACTTATTCACTCTTATTATCAACCTTCAGAAATCTGACACTGTCATGTGCCAGAGCCCTGGCACTGCCACTGAATGGCACACAGTAGTGCTATTGTTGTTATCGCAGCCTGGAATCCATCACATTACAGCCGCAGCTCTTCTGCATTTAAAGCTCATTGTGTGCAAACAGGAATGGATATAAATATGCAGGACGGAAATGCTCAGATTCATCTAGGTGGATCCATTTAACAGTTGCTGTAAGCACTCAATCTCTCTGACCATGAGTGTTAAGAGTGTAGATGAGGATAGCTTTGGTCCACTTTGATTCAGAGACTTTTTAACAGATTAATAGAATTGGAAGGGATCTTACAGGTCATCTAGTCCAACCCCCACCCCCGCTCAAGCAGGAGACTCTACACCATTTCTGACAAATGGCAGTCCAATCTCTTCTTGAAAGTCTCAAGTGATGAAGCTCCCACAACTTCCGAAGGCAAGCTGTTCCATTAGTTGATTGTTCTCACTGTCAGAAAGTTCAGTGGTGGGATTCAAATAATTTAACAACCAGTTCTCTGCCCTAATGAACAGCTTGGTGATCATGTGACTGTGTGGGTGTGGCCAATTCAACCTCACTCATGTCGATGGGCGCTTTGCCTTAACTTTTACAATGTAACAAGGGTTAACCAGAGAGGCAGTTTTTGTAAGCAGGGCAATAAAGATGAGGCTAGAAATAACACCAGAATGTTTCCTTCCTGCCTTCCTTACAGGATTAGTCCTGTAAAGTGAAAAAAAAAAAAGATTTCTTCCAACAACTTAGAAAATTAACAACCGATTCTCCCGAGTAGGTGCAAACTGGCTGAATCCCACCACTGAGAAAGTTCCTCCTTATTTCTAGATTGAATCTCTCCTTGGACAGTTTCCATCCATTATTCCTTGTCTGGCCTTCAGGTGCATTGGAAAATAGCTTGATCCCTCTTCTCTGTGGCAGCCCCTCAAATATTGGAACACTACTATCATGTCTGTCCCGGTCCTTCTCTTCACTAGACTAGCCATGCCCAGTTCCTGTAACCGTTCTTCATATGTTTTAGTCTCCAGTCCCCTAATCATCATGGTTGCTCTTCTCTGCACTTTTTCTAGAGTCTCAACATCTTTTTTATAGTGTGGTGACCAAAACTGGATGCAGTACTCTAGGTGTGGTCTTACTAGGGCTTTATAGAGTGGTATTAGTACCTCACTAATACCACTGACTTGCCAGATCACCTTCAGGAATATGAACCATTTATGCAGCAGAGTGTACAGCACTTGGACTGTTCTCATTGTTCATCGACAATTGCAAAATAAATGCAACTTTCATTCAATGGTATTCCTCAAGGTATGACTGTCATTGAACCCAGAATTACGGGCGTAAGTCATGGTGAAACAACTGGGTTACTAACTTATCAACTGCAGTGATTCACTTAATGAGAAAGGTTGTAAAATAGGGGAAACTCACTTAACGAATGTCTTTCTTGACAACAGAAATTTTGGGCTCAATTGTGGTCAGAAGTGGAGGGCTGCCTGTATTTGGAGATGGTCCAGATAGACATGGTAAGACATCTGTTTTACAAGCCATGATGTAGAAAGATGGTACTTCTTTGATAACATCAACATTGTTCTGCGGCCAACCGGCTCTGAAATTATTTTTTTCATATTTGTACCTGTAATAAAATTGTTATGGAGTAAAGAAAGAAAAAACCTTGTTGCCTAAGAAAATAATTTTAAGGTAAATACTGCATTGTTCAACACTCCAAAGAGACATGTTTCCTCAAGAAGTTTCTTCTATTTCTCCCAGGCTTGCCAGACATAATCCTTTATGCCAATTTATCAGCCATCGTATCACATGCCAAAATTGTTAGGAGGAATCTTTTACTTCATCCAGAGTGGATTAATTGGTTTTCTTGAAGTTCATGGTACTCTTTGTAACCATCTCTAAATTATAATTCAAATATGCGCACCTTCTTTCCGTCACTTTTTCTGTGTCTATTTCCCAATCATATTTATTTATTTATTTTGTCACAACAATATATGTAGGTATCATACAAAAAGATTATATAGTATATAAACACTTATATGAGTAAATATTAGGAGGTATAAGGATATATATATATATAGGAAGAAGAAAAGAAAAACAATAGGACAGGAACGGTAGGCATGTTTGTGCGCTTATGCATGCCCCTTATGGTCCTCTTAGGAATGGGGTGAGGTCAATAGTAGAAAGTTATATATATATTTACATATATTACCATTGGAAAAGCCATTGTTTTAAAAGTACTGCTGTTTATTTTCATCCAGATGTTTTTCTCCTTCATGACATTGTCTAAATCTTTGCCATTGTGTTTCTTCCTAGGATAAATCTCTTATTTACTTCTGCATCCCGTTATTTATTCTGGAGCGCCAGTAAACAAAACTACATAGTGTCTTCATTCCTGGAAGGTTAGCTATCCATTCTGTAAATATGCAGGCTGACATTATCAAAATCTAAGATAATGGATGTTTCATCTTCTATTTTTTATTTTCATAATGAACTTTTCTAAACCTTAGTTAGTGTTAGCTATCAAAAGCTGCATCTGTGTATCTCAAATTGTGATTGTTTCAACTTATAAATTTGGCTCCATCTATTAACTCTTATAAACCAGTTGTCCTTTTAATATATTTGTCATATGAGTTAATATGATAATACAGATAGTCCTCGACTTACAACAGTTCATATAGTGACCGTTCAAAGTTGCAACAGCACTGAAAAAAGTGACTTATATGACTGTTTTTCACACTTACGACCTATGGACACGGGATCAAAATTCAGATGCTTGACAATTGACTTATATTTATGGTGGTCAGCTGGGATCCTGGGATCATTTGATCACCTTTTGTAATCTTCTTGGAAAGCAAAGTCAATGGAGAAGTCAGATTCACTTAACAACCTAGTTGTCGTGTCCCACTCCTCCGCTGACGGCCGGGTCAGGGAAATCCGAATCAGGCTTGCCTCTGCAGCTCTGCCCAAAGTCCTAGCAAAGTCCTCAGAGCAGGCAGAAGACCAGTAAGTGACTTCAGCAAGATAAGTTCGACTTTTGCCTGACTCAGAGACTGCCAGAAAGCAGATCCTTTATATAGGCCATGGGGTGTGGCTCCATGACTCAGCACTCATTAAGGCCTGCCCCTCCCTTCCTTCTGTTGCCTCCGCCTATCCAATCTTCTGATGCGAGGGTCACTCCAATCAGCTGTTGGTCATAAACCCTCCTCAGGCTCACATGCTGTGGAGGAGGGGGAGGGGTCTAGCTGCTCCGTTTGCCTGGGCATGGAGTCAGGGCTGGGGCCGGGAGGTGCTCCTTCTTCTGCAGTTTGTCTGGGCATGGAGCCAGGACTGGGGCGGGGAGGCATACATTCCTCCGTGTTCGGGAGCAGATAAGAAGGCCCCGGCTGCTCTGAGGGCGGGCAAGACACAACACTAGTTGCTAATTTAACAACTGCAGTGATTCACTTAAGAATTGTGGCAAGAAAGGTGGTAAAATGGGGCAAAACCTATTTAACAAATGTCTCACTTAACAAACAGAAATTTTGGGTTCAATTGTGGTCATACATCAAGGACTACCTGTATATATCTTATTCCCCTCCTGTTTGTTTGCCATTTGTTTCTCCATATACAACTCTATTCTTCAGCAAAATTTGGCTCCCAGGAAGAATTTGCAGCGGTTCTATAATTTGCTCATTCCATCATATCTCCTTGCTTAAGTAGATAAGAGTTTCCCTATTCTTAGGTGACAGTTTTCTTTAACATTTGTTGACACAGAGTTTGTTCCCCCAAACTTTTCATTTTTGTGCTTAATTCTTTTATATGTTTACTTCCTCTCCATATATTTTTCATTCTTTCTTATTTGATATTAAAAAGGTTCATTCATTCCTTAAAATCCTCATTCGTTCATCCCCTGTCTTTCTTGGGCTACTATGAGAGACTCTTCTGAAAATCACTTGGAGTTTTTCCTTTTCTCTGCTTTGATTTTCACATTGTCTCTTTCCCATAGTTTCCTGGGTTCTATTTTGCGTAAAGTATATATGTTGAATTTGTTCCTGACTTGCTGACCTTATCTTCAGAGCCTATATCTTTCAGGAGATAAAAGGAGATCTTATTACTCAGGAATTCTTGTTCCCACCAGGATCACTCCCCAAGTCCCTGGGGTTATTAGAGCCTCCCACTACATCAGTAAGGTCATCCCACCTAGAATATGCCAGAAGCAACCAGCAATGATAAGGATGGAATGGGTTCTCTATTGATAGTCATCTGTTCTTGGAAAGAAAAAAATTAAGTTCTTATTCTAGAACAGTGATAGTGAACCTTTCCGGCACTGAGTGCCAAAAAGGGAGTGGGAGCGGTGCATGCTCATCTGGGCTGCAACCCAGAAGAAGAACTGCCCAGGGCGCATGCGCACCCAAAAATGAACTTCTGGTTTCTGGTACGCAGATGCTACTCTTCCAGGCTTCTGACATGAATGCATGTGCAACAATCAACTGGCCTTTTTGCATGCAGCAGTGATGGAAATTAGAAGAGCTGGTCTTGTATTTTCCTGCATGAGCATGTACGCTGGCCAGCTGATCATTGTGTGTGCTTGTGCGCCAGAAACCCAGAAGAGGAATGGGCGACGCCACGCATACCACGCGACAAGGCTCTGTGTGCCACTTCAGGCATAGGTTCGCCATCACGGTTCTAGAACATCATGTGCACAGCAAAGTATAATATAGTCTTATCACCTAAAAAGTTGACTTTAGGTGACGTTATTGTTGTACATAAATAAATAAAAGGGCATGGTACAACTCTAAGATCTTTTTGTCTTCTGTGGATAGTTTACTTGAATTTTGTAGTATTTGCTGAAATTCCAGAACTTCTAGGAATTAGTGGTCTTCTTGGCCATCTTCCAATACCTTCTAGAATAAACAGATGCCAGATGGGATAGCAGACTTACTCTGGATGAACCTTGAGCCAAATCAGGCTGCATTATGAAGCAAAGATAGGCATTCAGCTAATATAGCCAACAGCCTGAGGAAATGAATGAAAAAGCATCAAGAAATGAAGACAAAAGGAAACCTGTCATGATGAATAACAAAGTTGTGCTACAAGGTGTCTGTTATGACACGCACAGGCAAATGGGTGGGACAATTTGCAAAAAAATGTGTTGCAAAGCCGTGCCTATTCTGATCCATAAAAGAAACTGCACAGTGCACTGTCTGTTTACCTAATAAAGGGAGATAAGGTGAAGGTTAGTTTTAACCTTAGAATTTTAGCAAATGTAATCATTGTTTACTAATAATTTTGAATATAGTAATTGCTCCATTGACAAAAGCACTGATTTATAATAAATGACACATGACTGGAATTTATGCCTTCAGGTACAGTGCTATGGATATGTAAGTATGTAGAACTCCTGCAAAGGAAATTTCAATAATTTGATCATCCCCTTAAGAGATTAAACCAAGTGGATATTCAACTTCCTTTGGTAGTTAAGGGAACCATGCTTTACTTTCATTGAAAATGTTGAACATTTGAACAACCTTTTAATTCAAAGTCACATCAACAACAAGTGGAACAAGAGATCAGACTGGGATGATGGCAATTTTTCTGTTTTCAGAGTCTAAAAGAATTCCAACAATCCTAAAATAATTCCAAATATAACGGTTTATTATTATCAACAGGTAACATCTTGGTAATCCAGGTACAATTTAGGGAAAAAATTGTGTCTAAGCTTATTTCAGAAGAAAAAATACCTGGAACGAGTCATATAAATGGTTAGATAACAGGTGCAGATATTAGTAACTTAATAATGAAAGAAGATCAACAAACTAGAAATAAATACATATATATAGATATAGATATAGATAAGCATATATACTATAAGTAACATTACCATTGGACTGTTATCGACTATAGAGTAAAGTGTATAGAATGACAAATGTAGAGAGTGTTACGGTATAACTATGAGAATAGCAGTTATAACTAGGATGTACAAGATTATATATATTTAAAAGAGACTATTTTGTATAATTATGAGAACAATGGTTATAAACCGGGTATATAATACTATGTATACTCAAAACAGACTTGACACAAACAATACACTGTCGTTGCAGAAATGGAAATGTGATGTATAGTAAAGGAAAATGTATAATAAATAATAATAATAATAATAAAAAGAAGTGGTTCTCTCCTTTTCCATTTCCTGGCATTTTTTTGAGGGTATCAAAACTACGCTGATAAGTAGTGCATCTCTCCATAGGCTCTTCTCTCATGTTGCTGTATAAACTAAGAAGCTAGCTCTGCTTGATGGATGGCAGTAATGGTGAAGCACATGTACACGATAGCTTAGAAAGCTAGGTGTAAATTATTATTCATTGAGAAAATAATCCTAATAAAATGCAGAGTCACGACTTTGGATTTAAACATGTCGGAATTCTTAAATGTTTTAATGAGAAGTAAACTCTTCCATTGTATTTGGTTGACATCCAACACTCTTGCAGCCTGAAAAGGCTTCTCAAAAGTATTCTTTTATCTGTCTTTTCAAGATGGAGTGTCATGGTTCTTTTTTTTAAAAAAAAAAAATTTCGCTCTTCACTAATGACAGGAATTGCCCATAAGGCAATTCTTTTAGCAAACAGGAGGCTTCAATCACAAAAGTAATTTGTTTACAATTGCTATGGTAACAATGGGACCATGGTAACTATTAATATTCTCTGACTCTTACACATAGAACCCCTCCCCACAGGCAATCCTCCCTATGCCTTTTCTTACAGCTTGTTCAGAGGAAAATAAAATATTCAGATTTCCACTTCCAGAAATGTGGACTTGTGTTTCCTTATTTTTCTGCTTAGAGTACAACTCTCATTTTATAAGCTATTTGTATAACTTTTCAAATACTTGAACTATGTCTAAGTGTACACATTATGCGACAAACTAACGAGTTTGTTTCTCTTCTGAAATTTCACCTTGTGCCCCAACTCCAAGTAGCCTAGCTGTTCTGGCTTCCCATTGAGAGGCATCATTCTGCTGCCAAAAGTAGAAGAGACTTTGGGCTGCCCAGAAAGGAAGACAGGCTTAAGCACAGGGTCCAGCTGCTAAGACAAATACTCTGCCCACCGAAGAAGCCAAAGTAAAGCTGTCCTTGGAAAAGAGGGAAGATGAAACCAGACAGAAGAAGACTGAGTAACTGTAGGAGATTATCAGGCTGAGCCGGAGGGAGGAGTCAAATGTGTCATAAGTCATGAGTCCCTGTGCGCCCGCAAGAGATCTAAGTCCAGCCACCTTGAATTCCTTTCTTAACTCCCATGCATTCCCTTAACAGTCTCTTGGCCAGATTCTTGTAGAGAGCTAAACTTGCAATAAATCTTTATACTCATTTGAACTGCCTGGATCTCTTTGATTTTCCCCGGCGCTTGAAGCTTCTTTATCTTGAAGACTGACTTCTGTTCATGGGCCATCTTGGTCTTAGACTGGTGTATCTAACGCATGAGGAAATTGTATCTTCCTATATTGCTGTGAACAACAAATATGAACAGATGCAGATTTGGTAGCCATTCTCAATCTGTTGGTCTCTGGGTTTTAAGACCATATCACCCATCATCTTCAGTCAGTGTTTGGTAAGTCCATTCTGACCAAGTCTGAATTTATTCTGATCAGAAGGGTAATTGAGGAGGCACTTTTACATCTTTATTTTAGTGAGCCATCAACCTGCTTGAATCTCATGGCCCTGGATAGCTCCTTCACTCAGATTCTCAGTCTCAACACAGTCGGCAGATTCATTAAACATCGAGTGCACCCTGAGTCTATTAGGGCATCAAATCTCCCCATAACTCCTGACTTGGGCACCACGATCCACATAGGAATAGTGAAGGGGCAGATGGCCTCACTCATCATTGGGTCACAAATAGAGGGGACCCCTGCTACCCACCTGACTGAGCCAGTGAGGTTAGAATTGGGCCAGCACTGGGAGATGAGTCATTTTGAAAGTTGACAGTAAGTTTAATTGACCTTTGTAGGAAAAATATATAAATGGAGAGACACGAGATCTCAAGAATTCTATCCTCAGCATCTATTTAAGACGCTATAGAGAACATTCAGTTGAAAATGTCCTGATGCAACAGGTCCTGATTCAACTCTTTGAAACATATACGCTTACTTAAACATAGAATGTTATTAGGTTACATAGAAGAAAATGCCACTGCAGGTAAAGCGAAAACATTCTATAAGTCAGGGGTTTCCAACCTTGGCAACTTTAAGCCTGGACAACTGCAACTCCCAGAATTCCCCAGCCAGCAAAGCTGGCTGGGGAGTTCTGGGAGTTGAAGTCCTCCCGGCTTAAAGTTGCCAAGGTTGGAGACCCCTGCTATAAGTCATATTTTCTATATTTTCCCACTCCTTGCCTTGTTTTTCTCTAGGAAGTAGATTGTTTCAATTGACATAGGTCAATTAATTTTATCCTGCACTGTCAGTGGCTTATAAAGCAAACTGCATGATGCCAAAATGACAATGAGAATGTAATGATATCATCCCACAAATGTTGCAGTTATATCCTTGAGGCCTGATGTTTCACACATATGTGGTATTTGTGTTGCAATGTTCCTCCTCACTTCTGTTCCTGGAAATGTCCTTATGTCTTGTGTGTATTATATTCATCTACATTGATCAGTCAAATTGGAGATTAATCAGGAAGGCAATTACACATCTGATATTATTGTGTACGGTTGATGGGAAACTTTGTGACAAAATATTGTCTAATAAGCCCATAAGAGAGGTGTGCATGCTAAGGTAGGAAGATTTTAGGAACTTGCATGCAAAGATGCCTTAAACTTTCTAATATCAGGAACCATTCAAAAATATAAAAGCCGCACAATCTATTTTCAGATTTACAATCTGAACAAAAATCATTTAAAAAAATTCTGAAAAAAAATTCAGCCAAAAGAATATAAGAAAACAGGTATTACCTGTAAAACATGACAAACAGGAAGGCCTAGTTTTAAAAAAAAGTTGTAAAAAGATTCCTAAATTCCACAATCTTCTTAAAAGTTGGCTTTTAAATTTGCTTTTTCCAGATCTTGTGGAGATTTAAATCTTATTTGTTTACTTAATAAAAATGTTACCTGACGGATCTGATTCCTCCATCTCAGCGTGTTTACTGTGAAGTGATTGATTAATCTGAATGTATTTCCAAGCAAGGATTTCAGTCAAGGATCCAGTGGCCATGAGGCAGCTACACATTCCTGCAGCTTTGGGGAGAGCTTTCTTCAAAAAGTAGCAGTTGTTCCTGTCAATATTTGACATGGTTCCCCTATTTCCAAACAGTAGATCAGCCCTCCAAACAAAGCTCTGATGAAAGCAAGCGTGGAGGGAAATGGACTCAATCCTTTCTACATATGGCATTTAACTAAATAGAAGTGAATATAGAATTATGGTTAGCCTTGTCAATGCCAATGAGGTGATGCAGCACTGCGGTACAACTTAACCACTGATGACAAATTGGGCAAAGCTGGCTAGAATGTTGTTTTTCAATTGATTAAACATCAGTGTATTGTTCAAAGAAATGTCCATCTGGGTTCAGTTTCAAGTGGGGAGAAAGACACGGACTGGAAACATGGAGGCTGATTGGAAAGATAGTTTTAATAGTGAAGCAGAACCACCAAGCAGATATGATTCTGAGTAGCTGACCACATGGAGCGGAAAGTGAGTGATGGGCTTTGAACTTGAGCCTCCTGTTCCTGTGGCAAGGACATGTATTCTATTGGCTGTCAGATTCCCAGGTGGCTCTGCAGGGATCATAGCTGAAGTTGTCTGAATTAAGGTTGGTTGAACCTTGCTGGGTGATGTAATGTCCCCAGGTGATTTCATAATTCAGTGACCCCTGCTGCTAGATGGGTAGAGGGCTAATCCTATTATGTCCTGAGGGTCTTGTCTTAATCCCACCACCCTGGAGTTGAAGTTCTAATTGTTTTGGAGATAGGCTGGCCCAGTTTTAATGCGCACCAAATATCTGCTGGGGGCAGGGAGCTGCAGAAAGCTGCTCTTTATCTTTAGAAACATGTTTCTCCTTTTCTCATCCAGGGAAATATAATATTCTGCCTTTTTAATATTTCCTAGACTATTTCATTCTTCTAGGAGAGGGGTGGGTGCTAATTTTCTAGTATGGATATCCCCATGTCCTGTAAGAAATATGCTGGATTGCCATGGATGAACAATTGTCAGAGTATTGTTGGAAGGGAGAAATGTTGCCCAAGATTACTCAAAAAAGGTTGAGATAAACATTTCATCCATAAGAATATCTGGTAATGATACCTGTTGAAGCCTTCCTGAATCCTCCTGATGATTTGCCATAACTGAAGATGATTTAGTCTTCTCCTCCTTGTATTTATAGGACAACAATTGAGATGAAAGGGCTCATAAGAATAGGAACAAATTCACAGTACTGCTAATACAGTTGCAATCTGAAGAGATTGGTTGGTCTGCTGGGTTGTCTGAAGATGTTAAGAGAAATCTATCAGTGGTAGGATTCAAATTTTTTTACTACTGATTCTGTGGGGGTGGCTTGGTGGGGGTGGCATGGCTTGGCTTGGTGGGCGTGGCAGTGGAAGGAAACTGCAAAATCTCCATTCCCACCCCATTCCAGGGGAAGGTTACTGCAAAATCCCCATTTCCTCCTAATCATCTGGGATAGATAGGGGCAGAGCCAGCCAAAGGTGGTATTTGCCGGTTCTCCGGACTACTCAAAATTTTCACTACCGATTCTACAGAACTGGTCAGAACCTGCTGAAATCCACCTCTGAAATCTATGCTCTAAAGTTTTGGCATTTTCCACTTCGTAAATTGCAGAAGATATGCCAAGAAATAATTATAGGAACTTACAGTGAGAAGAAGTCCATCAAGCCCATTTGACAAGGCTGGATGTTACTGTAAATTATGTCAGAAAGGTATGTTTTTACACTTACTTTGAAACTTTAATGGAAAGCTTTAGTTTCTTCATTGCCAATAAACATTATTAATACAAGTACTAGCAAGACAAATTTCATTATTTTGGAATCCAGGATATGGCTTTTTGTAATATCTGAATGATGCACACTTTTTTTTTAAAAAAAGTGTTTGAATAAATATTGTAAACAGAGTTTATTATTTTTTAAAAATATATCTACTAAGAGCATTCATACTACAACCAGAATTTCCTCTCTGATGGCGTTAAAGAACATTATTTTTTCCAAATGTTAATGTCCAATATGGATACTCCCAAGATGCTAGAAATGTGTGAATTTATTTAATATTCATTTGACATGCATTATAATCTAGCTCAGTGACTCTCAACTTCCTGAAATCTGTTTTTATCCCTTCAAATTTCTCTTATATTTATATTGTTTCCAGATTACTTATTTGTACCCTATGACTATCATTAAGTGTTGTACCTTATGATTCTTGATGAATGTATCTTTTCTTTTATGTACATTGAGAGCATATGCACCAAAGACAAATTCCTTGTGTGTCCAATCACACTTGGCCAATAAAGAATTCTATTCTATTCTATTCTGTTCTGTTCTGTTCTATTCTATTCTATTCTATTCTATTCTGTTCTGTTCTGTTCTGTTCTGTTCTATTCTATTCTATTCTATTCTATTCATTCTTTTTGCTTTGAACATGACAGTGATATCCCTTACTTTATCTAAGTGCATATATATTTTGGCACATTCCCCTAATATTCATACCATAATGGAATTTAACATTCTTCAAACCAATGCCCTTCTCCTAGGCCTGGCCATCTTGCCTACTTATTCTGGAACCTAAACTCAATCCACAGACTGCCCCTCAACTGTGATTGATGCTAATAATTTAAATAAGCACGTGTTTCTCCTAGTTATTTCCCTTTTATTACTCTGTTGTTCTTTGAAAGGTAAATTCTAGAATGTAATCCCATCCAAGGCTGGAGCAGCAGAATATCATCATCATCATCAATGGGTGGAAACTGATCAAGGAAAGAAGCAACTTAGAACTAAGGAGAAATTTCCTGACAGAACAATTAATAAGTGGAATGACTTGCCTGCAGAAGTTGTGAATGCTCCAACACTGGAAATTTTGAAGAAAATGTTGGATAATTATCTGTCTGAGATGGTGTAGGGTTTCCTGCCTGGGCAGGGGGTTGGACTAGAAGGCCTCCAAGGTCCCTTCCAACTCTTGTTATTATTATCATTTTTGTCATCATCATTGATCAGCAGATGCCATTAGCTTAAATTTGTTATTCTCTCGTGGATAATGTCTTTCCAGGAGCTGCTATTTTCATAATATTCTAAACCCACAAACCATCCTGACATATTTTAATGATATATTTTTTTTACACGAGCCCAATTTCTATAGTTACTTTCTGGTTCAATGAATCCATATTGTGGATTTAAAAAATGGTGCATATGATTTGGTATTATTGTTTTATACAGTAACATTGAAAGTTCTTTGCCATCTTCAGTAGACGTTGGTAATAAAAGAATATCTGCAATTGCATAAAATTGATTGAATAAAATTGAGAGCCATGGGTAAGCATGTTATTAGCACAGGGGCAGTGTTTTGATAGAGTGCATAGAGTGGTGATTCCTTAACCATCGATCTAAGTGGGAACATCCTAACCCATTTAAAACAGAATAAGTGTTTCCAAAGACTATGTCAGAGGTTGTAGAAGTTAATGTGGGAATACATATTTTTATCTTACACAGGACTAAAGATAAATTAAATCAAAATCAGTTACTCCCGAATATGCATTTCTAATTAAAGTATTTTCACTGTACTCTTGACTACTATAACAGCTTTCATAGGTTTAATAAACACAATGGCAACTAAAAATATGCAGGGCCCTCCTTCAAGGACACCACTGAGTCTCTGCAGCTTTCCAGTAAATGAACTGACTAATTTCCAGCTCAGCTGTGGCTCAGGAGGGGATGTGAGAACAGCCCTTTAGTACTTAACAATGAAACCTCAAAAGTAGGTTATTTCCCATTAGTGAGAATTCTCTTCTCAGCCGTCCTCCAATTCCTTCACTCTCTCACATCCATCTTCTTTAGCTTCTCTCACACCCCAAGGTCGGTGGTGCCTTGCCAGCATTTCATTGCTTTTTTTTTTTAATGAACAAGTAGTTGTTTTTCTTATTTTAAAAGTAAACACAGCAAAGCCTTAATGAGGTTGAGGGGTTGCAAGCTGAATTTTACACTTTCTGTGAGACAGCAATGGTGAGGACATTTACAGGTGGTGTGAAAAAAGTGTTTCTGAACGTTCAGTGGTCCAGACAAAGCTGGAAATGGGGAGGAAGCGCCGCAAAGCATAAATATGGCTGGAAGTAAATTGCGCTGAACTCAAGAGGAGCCATGCATAGAATTGCATTGTACTGTAAACACCAAACTGGCAGGAAGAGCCATCACTCCAGAAGAAAGGCTTAAAATACAGAAGGATCTTGACAGACTTGAGCATTGGGCCACATCTAACAAAATGAAATTCAATGGGGGGCGGGGGGGGGGAAGCAAGGTTGTAGAGTTAGGGAAGAAAAACCAAATGAGCAGGTATAGAATAGGTTGTATCTGGCTTAATAGTAGTAATTATGAGATAGATCTTAGAGTCCTAGAGGACAATCAGTTAAATATGAGCCAGCAGTATGCTGCAGCTGCCAAAAAAACCTGTCCTAGGCTGCATAAACAGAGGGATAGAATCAAGACCACGTGAAGTGTTAGTACCACTTTATAATGCCTTAGTAAAGCCACACTTGGAATATTGCATTCATTTTTGGTCGTCATGATCTTGAGACTCTAGAAAGAGTGCAGAGAAGAGCAACAAAGATGATTATTTGCACCTCTATAACTGTCTGGTTTGGTTCTGCAACCCAACAAGAAAAACACAGACTTCAGAGGATAATTAGAACTGCAGAAAAAATAATTGCTACCAACTTGCCTTCCATTGAGGACCTGTATACTGCAGGAATCAAGAAGAGGGCCGTGAAAATATTTGCAGATCCCTCGCATCCTGGACATAAACTGTTTCAACTCCTACCCTCAAAACGACGCTATAGAGCACTGCACACCAGAACAACTAGACACAAGAACAGTTTTTTCCCGAAGGCCATCACTCTGCTAAACAAATAATTCCCTCAAACTGTCAGACTATTTACTGAATCTGCACTACTATTAATCTTCTCATAGTTCCCATCGCCAATCTCTTTCCACTTATGACTGTATGACTATAACTTGTTGCTGGCAATCCTTATGATTTATATTGATATATTGATCATCAATTGTGTTGTAAATGTTGTACCTTGATGAACGTATCTTTTCTTTTATGTACACTGAGAGCATATGCACCAAGACAAATTCCTTGTGTGTCCAATCACACTTGGCCAATAAAAATTCTATTCTATTCTATTCTATTAGGGGACTGGAGTTGAAACATATAAAGAACAGCTGCTGGATTTGATATGTCTAGTTTAATGAAAAGAAGGTCTACTCTACGTGTGACATGATAGCAGTGTTCCAATATTTGAGGGGCTGCCACAAAGAAGGGGGAGTCAAGCTATTCTCCAATGCACCTAAGGGCAGGACAAGAAGCAATGGATGGAAACTAATCAAGGAGAGACACAACCTAAAACTAAGGAGAAATTTCCTGACAGTTGGAATAATTAATCAGTGGAACAACTTGCCTCCAGAAGTTGCAGATGCTCCAATACTGGAAGTTTTTAAGAAGAGATTGGACAATTATTTGTCTGAAATAGAATAGGGTTTCCTGCCTGAGCAGGGAGTTGGACTAGAAGACCTCCAGGGTCCCTTTCAACTCTGTTATTCTGTAAAGGTGAGGGCTGTTAGATTCGGGCAATAACGAGGCAGGAGACCAGGATAGTGACAACAGCTCTTTACTATATGGTGAACCCAGCAACCAGTGCTGGGAAAAACCTCTCTTTATATACAGTTTAGCCGGGGGCTTCAACCAATCAGCAACGTGCTATTTTCCCGCCAAAACTTTTAAAGATACATTACAAGGGCAACATCAATTTGCATTAACATCTTCTGTTTATACTCTTCACAAGGTTGATTCACTGGCTTCTGAAAAGACAGGATGGACCCAACCTCAGGTAGAGAAGGAACATCATACAGAAATGTTAATGAGAGTATTTCCAGAGAAGTCGCATCTAATGTGATGCACATATTCACACAATATCAAAAGCCAGTTTGTCAGGTTTTACAGAGGTTTTCTTTGTGAGTCATAAAGTGTATAATGGCTGACATAGGACTCAGAACTTACAAAGTGACAATACTTAAGTCGGGCATCTTTGCAACAACATGTCTAGACTTAGCGGCTCCATCTCCAAATTCCTAAATTCAGGATTCCTAGATTTCTATCATGTGTATGATTTTCTAAGCCAACTGTAAATTATATCAGCCACAGGTCCACCTGATATACTGTAATGTATACCATTTTACATGTGAGAATATTTTTCTGTAGGGGTTAGTAGATTGTGACATATTGTGAATACGTTTTTGAGAGTAATAATAACAACAACAACAATAAAATAACAATAAAATTATTAACAATTTATTAACAATAAAATAACAACAACAACAACAACAATAATAATAGTCCCCACTGAACTTAAATCAATACTCAACACAGTTCAACTGTTCAGCAGCAACATCAAAATGAACTTTGGACTTGAAAAATGTGCAATATTATCCATGTAGCAAGGAAAAATGGAAAAAAATAGAAGGAATAGAACTGGGAAATGGAAAAATAGTAAAAGCATTAGCAAAGGATGATGATTACAAATACCTAGGCATATTGGAAGCAGATAACATCTTGACTAGAAAAGTCAAAGAGTCAACGCAAAAGGAATACATCAGGAGGCTCCACAAAATATTAAAATCAAAGTTGAATGCTGGAAACATACTTAAGGGCATTAATACATGGGCGGTTCCAATGATACGCTACTCAGCTGGAATCATCAACTGGATTTTGGCTGAACTGGAAAACTTGGACTGGAAAATGCGCAAACTTTTGAATATGTACCACGCTTTACATCCACGAAGTGACATCGACAGGTTGTATCTGCCAAGAAAAATAGAGGGCAGAGGACTATTGCAAATCCATCAAACTGTAGAAGAAGGAAAATGAAGTTTGAATGATTATGTGAACCAAAGTACAGAAGAATTGCTGCAGGCTGTGAAAAAAATAGAACATTATAAAAACAACAGAAACAAAGGCAGAATATAAGGAAAAACAGCTGGATGACATATTAAATAGATGAAAACCAAAGCTTTGCATGGAAACCACTTGAAAAACATTGAAGGAAAATGTGATGACAACTTTACATGGGCATGGCTTAAAATGGGAACCATCAAGAAAGAAACGGAAGGTTTAATACTTGCTGCTCAAAAACAAGCACTACGAACTAATGCTATGAAAGTAAAGATACAAAAATCCACCGACAATCCAAACTGCTGACTTTGCAACAACAAAGTCGAAATTGTTTCACATTTAATATATGAATGCAGCAAAATCTCACAAACTGATTACAAAGTTAGACATGACCGAGTTGCTAAATTAATCCATTGGTCATAATGTAAAAAATACGACTTACCTGTATTCAAAAAGTCATGGGAACATAAAGTGGAAAAAGTTATAGAAAATGTGAAATAAAGATCTTGTGGAACCTTCGAATACAGACGGTTCGTCACTTGGAATACAACACACCAGATATCACAGTTGTTGAAAACTGAAACGTACAATTTATTGACATCGCGGTACCAGGAGATGCCAGAGTCAAAGAAAAAGAACTGGAAAAAATCACGAAATATCACAACCTAGCCATCAAAACTACACGTTATGGATGAAACATGTTACAGTAATACCCATTGTCATCCTGGCACTTGGTGGCATGTCCAAGAATTTTATAAAATACATCAACAAATTGCAGCTTCCTGCAATAACACCAGCGGAACTGCAAAAAAGTGCGCTACTTGGAACATGGTACATCTTAAGAAGGTACTTGGTTGATACCTTGGACACTGGCAGCAACACGTATCAACCATTAGCACCAATCAATGGTATTTGTAATGCATTTTTAAATGTTCAGTTGACTGAGTTTCATGTTTAATGAATAAAAGAGATCATCATCAACATTATCATCATCATCAAAAGGCAACAAGTTATGAAACATGCAAAGTTTATTTGAGTGATAACTTGGCAAGTTATAAGAAAGGCAGCTCCATTTGTTGCTTAATTTATTAAAAATAAATATGTATCTAAAATATCTAATATTACAGTAATCAGTATTTAACTGGGGGGAGTAATATGTATATAGGTGTTAATTTTTTTTCTTTCTTTTTAACTGCATTTTTAAAATGTTTTACTTGTTTTGTCTTTTTTGTTTTTTTCCCTTTAATTTTTTGAAGTTTTAATAATTTTTAATAAATTAAAATTTGAATTAAAAAAGAAAGAAAAAACTTGTTTTCTGTTTTTATCATCAATTTTCTACTTCTACAATTAATATTGCTCTTTTCCAGCTGTCACTCACTAATAATAATAATATCCATATTAATTAATTTTAACTCCTTTTTGTACTTTTCCAGAAGAGGGCACTTATCATGTAGACTGATAAAATTAATATAAAAGATTGTAGCCTGTTGATAATTGAGGAATGAGGAACGGGTCTGAAATTTCTCAAAGCAAATCATGGGGACAGTCTCCTTTAGATCTTAATCACGAGCCAGATTATCACTCCAGAGTACCCAGACAAGGCCACCCATTGCCAAATTACCAAAGGCAATTCCAAAACACTTTTGCCATCATATCTTATGGTAGACCTGAATGAATAACAATTTGCCTAGAGCAGGGGTGCCAAACTCAAGGCCCGGGGGCCAGATCCAGCCCACCAGGTACTTAGATCCGGCCCATGGGGGAGCCCTGGAAATAGCAAAGGACCGGCCTGTGGTGCCTCTGCCAGAGAAAACATGGCCCTACCAAGCTTCGTTTTTGCTGGCAGAGGGTTGCAGGAGGCCGTCCCAGCTGAAAACGGAGCTCAGGAACCCATTTTTTCTGGCAGAGCACTTGGGCCACAGGTGCCCCCAACATGAGTGATGTCAAGCTGGCCATGCCTACCCTAGCCATGCCCACCTCGGCCCCCAAGGTCAAACATAACCCTGATGTGGCCTTCAATGGAATCAAGTTTGACACCCATGGCCTAGAGGGTCCATGGCAGAAGTGGGTTTCAGCAGGTTCTGACCAGTTTTGGAGAACCGGTAGCAGAAATTTTCAGTAATTTGGAGAACCGGTAGTAAAAATTCTGACTGTCCCTGTCCCCATCTATTCTCTGCCTCCCAAGTTCCAGCTGTTCGGAGGAAATGGGAATTTTGCAGTAACCTTCCCCTGGAGTGGGGTGAGAATGGAGATTTTATAGTATCCTTCCCCTGCCATGCCCACCAAGCCATGCCATGCCTACCAAGCCACACCCACAGAACTGGTAGTAAAAAAAATTGAAACTCACCACTGGTCCACAGGGTGTGATTTTTTTAAAAAAAGAGTCAAGATGGCAGCTGCAACAAAGTGATCAAAGTTCTCCATTTTGTCTCACATACTGAGCCAGCAGAGCTGCTGACAAGCCTGTCAAACTTTCTTGTCTTTTTTTACCATGCCCTGAGGATATCCCTTATTGGCCTAAGGCTTCCAAAGGCTATCCAGGTGTTTAATCATGGAATATTATTGGAGGAGAAGGTGGTACAACATCCTGGCCATTATATTTCATCATTTCTGATATATTTTAAATCCAAAGTTATTCAGTATGGATGAAATTAACCATAGGCTTTAAGTCTTAGTTCCTCCATTTATTTTTTGTTTTTGTATTTTTTTTAACAATGCTGCTAAGAGAAAGAGACATTCCATATCAAAGCACCGGATTTGCTAGGAAACGATAAAGAGCAAGCAAAAAAGAACAGAGGCTACCCATAGTCATAGCCCATTTATTTCAGAGATATTTGACTTGTTACCTTGTCTGCAAACAAAGAAAAGAAACAGTTGTAGGAGTGCTAAAGAAGTGTTTTTTAGTGGAGCAATTTCAAACAATTGCAATTATTCTGTTAAAAATAGAGAATACGGAGGTTGAAATGTTCTTCTAAAATTTCAATTAAGCGAGATGGATATTATTCTGCAGCAAGAAACATGAATCCATTAAATTGGTAATTATTATTCTGTGACCAAAATTTTTTACAATAAAATGTAAATGTTTCAACTGTGGGTAGGAATTGGTCAAACAAGGGTAATTGAATGTAAACTGAAATATTTTTAATATTCAGTGAAATTTTAGTGGCACAACAGTTGCAATGTTCAGTTTATTCTAATACGAATGAAGCATGAGAAAGTCCTTGAATCTGAATGATCCAGAAGAAATCCTCCAAAGGCTCTTGAAGAGTAGCTGGTGATATATTGATTGTATAAGTTCATGGAAATACAATACTCATGATCAGGGGTGCTTTTATGTACACTGAGAGCATATGCACCAAGACAAATTCCTTGTGTGTCCAATCACACTTGGCCAATAAAAAATTCTATTCTATTCTATTCTATTCTATTCTATTCTATTCTATTCTATTCTATTCAGCAGGTTCTGATAGGTTCTGGAAAATCAGTAGCGGAAATTTTGAGTAGTTCAGAGAACCAGCAAATACCACCTCTGGCTGGCCCCAGAATGGGGTGGGAATGGAGATTTTGCAGTATCCTTCCCCTGCCACGCCCATCAAGCCACATCACGCTCACCAAGCCATGCCCACAGAACTGGTAGTAAAAAAAAAATTGAATTCCACCACTGCTCATGATACTTCATGGTCTACTGATCACAAATACCAGTAGAGGGCAGATGGACAATTAAAGAAATACTCTATGAACTCCCACTGTCCCTGCACTTGGTTTTATGAGTTTGATAATCTTGAGGTCACTTCTTTCTGCCTTTCTTCTCAGGTTCATATGCACACAACAATGCTCTTTGATGCTCTTCCTGCTAGGACATTGTTAGACAAGTACTAAGTATTGCTTATTCCTATAAGCAAGGGTCTCCAACCTTGGCAACTTTAAGCCTGGAGGACTTCAACTCCCAGAATTCCCCAGCCAGCTTTGCAGTCCATCAGGCTTAAAGTTGCCAAAGTTGGAGACCCTTGCTGTAAAGCATTTACTGTAAATAAATCTCCTCTAAGAAATAATTGTAAATCCTTCTCCGCTACTCATTGCTCAAGGTGCATTTCCATTCTTAGGAACATTTACATCTTCACCTATCCACCTAATCACATACCACACTGTTTTTCAATTTGGCAATAGACTTCTGGGAGTTGAAGTCCAAACACCTTCAAGTTGCCAAGTTTGAAAAATATTGACAAAGACAATGCTTTAAGGTCCAATATAAATACTATCAGAGCAGGAACTTGAAATACATTTAAGAGCCTTAATAGAAGGACCCACACACCCCTTTCCACTCCCACCCCTAGCTTAATTCATTTTGAAATAAACAAACCAAGCACACTATCATAAGCGAAGATCTATAAGAACATTCAATCCAGGCACCAAATATGTCAAATGTGCTCATCATTAATCCTGTCTGTAGATTAATGCAGAATATACCCAGCATGCATAACAGAAAAGGCCTACAGATGATGTGAAGTGCCCATAAGCAATGACCTATTTACACAGCTGTCCTTCTGCTGAATGAGAATAGAGTTATTTTACAAAAAGATAAATCATAGTGGAATTTCTCATGCTGTTTTTAAACACCATTGTGCATCCTGTCCAGAGGGATCTCGGTGGGAACAAATTCAGGAAGATTTGCAAAGGGTGGGGGGAACCCTTTCATTGTCTCATGGCAAATGTGCCAGGATGAGCAAATAGCTTTAAGAACTGCAGCACTTTGAAAAAGTTATTAGGTGTAACAACATCCAACTGGGGGCAATGAATGCTCACTTTCCTGGAATGTTTATCGTGAACCTTACAACCAAAGAGCATAGAAAAGCTCTGACATGATTCAGAAAACTGAGGAGTTTCGCTTTACCTGTAAAAAACGGTTCAGAAATATCTTTAAAAGGTATCAGAGTTCTTTCAGAAAGAATTCTCAACAATATGGAGAAGGACTGGGGGAGACATGATAGCAGCCTTCCAGTACATGAGGGGCTGTCACAGAGAAGAGGGGACTGACCTAGTCTCCAAAGCACCTGAGAATAGAAGTATTGGATGGAAGCTTATCAAAGTCGTCCCAAGGGTGCTTTTTCAAGAGTCAACTGGACTTTCTGTTTTTTCTTTGAAGATGTTTCGCTTCTCATCCAAGAAGCTACTTCAACTCTGTAGTGGTTTGGGACAACCATGACCTGGATGACTGAGAATCTGAGAATCTCCATAGACATTAAGCATATCAAAGAGAAATTCAACCTAGAATTAAGGAGAAATTCTCTGAGTGAGAATAATTAATTGGTGGAATGGCTTACCTCCAGAGGCTGTGGGCACTCCATCACTGGAGGTTTTTAAGAAGCGATTGGACAGTCATTTGTCTGGAATGGTATAAGGTGGGGGTGTCAAACTGGATTTCTTTTGAGGGCTGATCTCTTCTGCGGGCCAGAGACTGGGGGGAGCATGGGGGGGTGGGGGGTGCTACAACAGGGGTGGGGGCGTATGGATGTCTCCTGCAGCACTCTGCCAGCTGAAAACAGCCCGCATGGCCATTTTTAGGCCCGTTTTAGCGCCTGTTTTCAGCCTTTTTTTGGACCCAGTTTTTGGCCCAGTTTCAGCGAGCAGAGTGCTGCAGGAGGCCATGGACAGTGAAAACAAGGCACAGGGGGCCCTCATGCGGCACCGCCAGAGGCACCGCGGGTCAGTCCCTTCATATTTCCAGACCTTGAGTTTGACACCCCTGGTATAAGGTCTTCTCCTTGAGCAGAGAGCCCTTATATCTCCAGGATCCCTTCCAGCTCTGTTATTCTGTCAAAATGTACCTATGTGGTTGCTGAGAGCCAACAGGGACTTGACGCAACATAATCAATAACTATTCCCAGATTTGCACTTTTCCAAATTTTGCAGTGCAATTTGCAGTTCCTCCAAAGAACTCTTTCAAGACATCCAAGGTCCCTTCCAACTCTGTTATTCCGTATTGTAAACTATTTCTACATTTACTTAAATAATAATCTATTATAGCTACATATAACCCCCCCCCATAAGGTATTCTGCATAAAGTTTATAGCAGACAAAAGTAGACAGCATTAGCTATTTCCACAAGAAGCAAAGCTCGCCTTTTCCAAATGGCAATATAAGGTGGTTGCTTCAACTAGTGGATCTGTGATGCCATAAATAAAATAATAAATAAGTAAGTAAATAAATAAATAAATGTCCCAAAGAATGTGGGTTGCCACAAAGAATCCCAGGTAGTAGAAAAGTGCAATGTATAAGAAGCCTTCTTGTGCAAAGCTTGCAGAAATAATGGAATTGAATTTTATTGTTTTTCCCAATTAAATTTGCTTGGGATGGCAATCCAGTAGGTTTTGCTACAATAATTATCTCCATCTCTCATTCCACTGTCCTTATTGATACTGAACTTTGGCGGCATATGGAGATTTTGTGTCAGGGTTCCAAGTAATACCCCAATGAAATCAAACTTCGAGGCTTGCAATTCCTCAAAGCTAACTTTTATTAGAGATGTCATATTGGCACATCTGGGAAAACCCAAATCTGAGAGCTTCCGGGTTTTCTTCACCCAAAAGAAAGTTCAAGACCTTGTCCACTTCTCCCACATATCCACCACTGCTCCAATCAGTTCCTCCGCTTTCTTCTCAGCACAGCTGTCGAACACCATGGCCTTGAATTCCTCTGCAAACTTTTATTATGGCTAATTCTACTTCACTCATGCAATCCCCCCTCCCAACTTCCCACGGTAGGATTGTGGCAGGCCTGGATCCTGAAGGCACCAAGGTAATATGGCTCCCAGGCCTGACACTTTGTATATCTATATCCTACAAATAAGAAATAAGGAAGTATTGTGATTGTCCAAGTGATAATCCATTTGCAAAATAATTGCAATACATTATTTGGGGAATCCAAATTCAACTGGAAATACTGTGTATAGTATATGCTTGCTTCAGCATGGAAATGTCCTTAGATGACAATTAAGTAGACTGCTATGTATCTGAATTGCTATCCTAAAGTTAACTATCTGTTGAGAATGGCTTTGCTCAGAGACCTGAGAAAGCAAAGGAAACCTACGGAAGGATGGATGGAACACTTGGAGACAAGCCATAGAAAATTATATAACCCTTTTAATGTTCTAATGATGTGGCTGGAAAGACCAGGGGAAGACCAGGGAGACACAAAAGGAGAAATAACAGTCGCTTCTAACTTTTAAACATTTGCTAGGCCAATTCTTGAATACAGCTCATCTGTCTGGAACCCACACTGCATATCGGACATTAATACAATTGAGCACGTCCAAAAATATTTCACAAGAAGAGTCCTCCACTCCTCTGCTCACAACAAAATACCTTATACCACCAGACTTGAAATTCTGGGTTTAGAAAATTTAGAACTACCCCGCCTTCAGTATGACCTGAGCATAGCTCATAAAATCATCTGCTACAATGTCCTACCTGTCAATGACTACTTCAGCTTCAACCGCAACAATACACGAGCAAATAATAGATACAAACTTAAAGTGAACTGCTCCAAACTCGATTGCAGAAAATAAGACTTTAGTAACAGAGTTGTTAATGCCTGGAATGCACTACCAGACTCTGTGGTCTCATCCCAAAACCCCCAAAACTTTAACCTAAGACTGTCTACTGTTGACCTCACCCCATTCCTAAGAGTCTGTAAGGGGTGTGCATAAGAGCACCAGCATGCCTACCATCCCTGTCCTAATGTTCCCTTTAATTGTATTCATTTTATGTATTCAATTCATATTTATATTTATATAAAGTTTTATTATTTTATTATTTATATCTCTATTTTAAATATTCGGCCTATGTAATAAGTTTTTTAAATTAATGTTTTACTCTGTATATATCTATGTTTTTTATATGGCTGTAAACCGCCCTGAGTCCCTAGGGAGATAGGGCGGTATAAAAGTATGAATAATAAATAAATAAATAAATAAATAAATATTATCTAATATGTATTTGACAAAATAAATAAATAAATAAAAATAAACAAACTAGAATTGTCCCAGATGACCCACTCATCCCAGGGTGATATCTGGACATGATGCTACAATGTCATGACAGCATATCTTTGCATAATATGGCAACTTTGTTTATGCCTTTACCGTAATCCATAATGACTAATCAATCTTCCAACCTGTTGCTTCCCTCAAGTGCTTGACCCATTGCACAACTTTTCTGCCGGTGTCAGCCCCATCCACCCCCCGCAAAAAAGTTCCTTGGAAATGGGAGTAGACGCATGAATGACATGAAATCCAGTATAACCATACAAAGTCTTTCCTTTAAGTAGCAGGAGTTCTGGAGCCAACAGACAAAATAAATAGAACATAAATTCGATACTGAGGTCTATATGAAGGGAATTAATGAGAGGGGAAAAGCACTTTGGCTGTGGCTGTTATCTTCCCTATACCAGGCATGGGGCCAGGTGGAACAAAAGAGAGAGAGATGGATTAGGATAGAGTGGGTTGTGTAGAACCCTAGTTCACAATCAGCCGGCTGACTCACTCAAGAACTGGTCTAGTGCAGAGGAAATGCTTGGATCTCCCCTAGCAACTGCTCATTCCTCCCCTATAGAGTCCCATCGCAAAGTTAATGAAACTGAATTGCTGTTGAAAAGAAAGAAAGAGAAACCCAAAGAGAGAAGAATGGCTGCTTTCAATGAAGGACTTCCCAGTGTACGGAGTGGAGTGAGTCCGGAATACAGTTGAATGGGATGCACTCCCAGAACATTTGACAACAGATCACAAGTTTTCGGCAAACACTGGGTGGTGGGCAGACCTCTTTTTTCCCATTACATTGCCTCTCAGAGTCTGTTTTAGGATGTCTGTCTCATTATTCATAGAGACAGAGGTGTAGTACATTAAATTAAACTAAGAATTATTTAGTGCTTCACTCCTGAAGGCTGGCTATTACCACATCAAGAAGATCTGACTAAGACTCTTCATTCCTTTGACTAAGTATCTTCATTCAATGTAAATTATTTCTTCCCAAGAGCAGCTGCTGCTGCTTCTTCTTCTTCTTCTTCTTCTTCTTCTTCTTCTTCTTCTTCTTCTTCTTCTTCTTCTTCTTCTTCTTCTTCTTCTTCTTCTTCTTCTTCTTCTTCTTCTTCTTCTTCTTCTTCTTCTTCTTCTTCTTCTTCTTCTCCTCCTCCTCCCTCATCATCATCAACAACATCAACATCATCATCATCATCATCCTCATCATCATCATTTTAGCCATTATCTATTCACTGCAGGGTGAATATTGTTATTGAAACTAAAAAAGTCATTGACTCACTCTTCCACATGTTTCCAATCAATTACAGTCCTGAGCTTTCTTTTGCCAATTGCTGATGTCATTGATCCATTTTGTTTTAAGTCTCTTTCATGGATGCTTTTTATCAAGTGGGATCCATTCTATGACTGCCTTGGTCTACCTGCCATCCATTCTTCTTGCTATGTGACCAGCCCATTTCCATTTCAATTATTTTACTCTCTTGGTAATATTGTACACTTTTGTTTGGTCTTTAATTCACATGCAGGTCTTGTCTTGTAATGCCGAGCATGTATCTGCCCACTTTGCATTACTTGTAGATTTTGTATCGATTATGAGGTTAGTGTCCACGTTTCATAGTTGACCAAGCTATATGTAGTGGTCTACTACTTCTAATTCTTCTCCAGATAATTTTCTTTCTTTGTTTGGTGAATTTATTAACCATAGCTGGCTCTTTTTTAGGTTTATTTTTTAAGCCAAATGACCACTCTTTCAAATCAGTGGTCCTCTCTATCGAAAATGTGGACTTTGCTATCTTCAAAAGATAGCAAATCTTCAAAAGATCTGCCTTTTGAAGACAGAGAGGACCACTGGTTTGAAACAGACACAGACCTTTCAACAGTTCCCAGAAGGCTCCACACCCATTTGCACTACACAGGTGATCCTGATGACACACAAAAACCTCCAGGTGGCCTCAAGGACCTGCTAAAAGAATGCAAATGACCAGATATCTGCAAGTAGTATAAATCTTTCCATTCCCCACCATCCAGCCAGAGCTGAAGAAGCTTTTTGGATGAGAAGTGAAATGTCTTCAAAGAAAAAAGCATATAAAACATTTGTTAGGCCAATTCTTGATTACTGCTCTCCTGTCTGGAACCCATACCATATATCTGACATCAACACAGTTGAGCGTGTCCAAAGGTATTTTACGAGAAGAATTCTCCACTCCTCCGAAACTAATAAAATACCTTATTCCACCAGACTTGATATCTTGGGTCTAGAAAACTTGGAACTTCGTCGCCTTCGACAAGATCTGGGTTTAGCATATAAAATCATCCGTTGTAATGTCCTTCCTGTCAATGACTTTTTTAGTTTCAATAACAATATCACAAGAGCTACCAACAGATTTAAACTCAATGTCAACCGCTCCAGTTTAGATTGCAGAAAACACGATTTCTGTAACAGAATTGTATATACTTGGAATGCATTACCTGACTCTGTGGTTTCTTCTCATAACCCCAAAGGCTTTACTCAAAAACTGTCCACGGTTGACCTCACCACTTTCCTAAGAGGACTCTAAGGGGCGTGCATAAGAGCACAAACGTGCCTACCGTTCCTGTCCTACTGTTTCTTCCCCTATGTATATATATGTTTATAGTACCTCGTTTCTCCTCATATATACGTTCATATATTATATAACCCTTTATGTAACACTTGTATATATATATTGTTATATTGTTATGACAAATAAATAAATAAATAAATAAATAAAAATAAAAACAAGCAAGTCCAGTTGACTCTTGAAAAAGCACCTTTGGGACAACCATGACTTGGATGACTGAGAATCTCCATAGACAGATGGTTGATAGTCTCTGTTTGTCTATAATGGTCTAGTTCTCAATATACCTAACACAAAAGGCTGCAATTAAGAGCTGCTCACGTTAATCAAATCAAATTAAATATTTTTATTACAGTCTTGGACCAGCATAGTTAAATACACTTAAAAGAAAATGTGTACAAAATATGGCTAGCTAGCAACGAGGAAAGCAGTATTTTATTTTTATTTTATGTAGCCACCTTTAAGAATCTTTGTGAAATCTTATCTTGAAAACTCTTGAATATTTTCTATAGTCTCCTAGTAACTCAGCCATGAAAATATTTTCCACAGATCTTTCTTTTCTTCTTCTTATCAAGCCATCAGATTTAGGACAGAAAATTAATTCTCACCATTATGCGATCATTCCACACCAATGTGCCTCATTCATATTTGCCAAGAATCAGTCTAATATACTGTTGAATTTTGCAGAAAATCCCGATCAGAAATGGAATGATTTGAAACCATCCTTAGCATTCTAAACTTGAAGCTGCATTTTCTCTCGCTAAAAATTTACATAGTTTTTCAGAGCCTGTTTCTTTCCCACAATAGACAATACAGTATCCGAATCTCCTGCCAAGGATATGTCCAAATGCTAATCAGTGGCTATAATAGTCATTACTACAAGAACAATTTTGAATTATGAACATTCTTAAATTACAACTACAGAGAATGTTATGTTTCTTAATGGCTGTGATTAAGGATTATACAATTATAAACAAGAATGTTTTATAAATCATGCTACCATTAGCTACTTAATTGAATATTATTACTTGTGTTTAGTTTTAGTTATTTGTCTCCTTTGCATTTACAACACTGTATATTTGCTGGTGGGTGGTGTGATGGCTCAGTGGTTAAGACACAGGGCTTGTCAGCTGGAAAGCCAGCAACCCAGGTTCAAGACCTGAGGGCCATGTGATGGGGTGAGTTCCCGTTCTCGTCCTAGCTCGTGCCAACGTAGAAGTTCAAAAGCATGCAAATGCGAGTAGATAAATAGGTACCACTATGGTGGGAAGGTAACAGTGCTCTATGATGTCATGCTGATCACATGTCCATGGAAATGTCATTGGACAGCGCTGGCTCAATGGTCTTGAAATTTAGATGAGCACTGCCCCCTATAGTTGGCAAGGACTAGTGGAGTACTATTTGCAAGGATTCCCCTTTATATTTGCTTATGAAAAACCACCAGAACTGGTTTAAATTTGCTAAACCAAATTCACAGCTGGAAAAATAAAGATAATCAGTGGAAACATTTCATCTAGAGCCTGGTATGAAACCCATACGTTCTCTGCTAATTTCAGGTTGTTGAAGATATTGTCTGGATTTGAAAATAGATAGTCCTTGATTTACGACCACAATTGAGCCCAAAATTCCTTTTGCTAAACAAGACAGTTGTTAAGAGAATTTTGCCCCATTGTACAACCATTCTTGCCACAGTTGTTAAGTGAATCACTGGAGTTGTGAAGTGAGCAATACGGTTCTTAGGTGAATCTGGTTTCCCCATTGACTTTGCTTGTCAGGTCGCAAAAGATGATCACATGACCCCCAGGACACTGAAATTGTCATAAATATGAACTAGTTGCCAAGCATCTTAGTTTTGATCATGTGACCATGGGGATGCTGTAAGGGGGGAAAATGGTCATAAGTCACTTTTTCCAGTGCCTTTGTAATTTCAAACAATTGCTAAACAAATGTTGCAAATTGGGGACTACCTGTATAACGTAAATGTAGACATAGTTGTGGACGAATTATATTCCTCAGCTGTGGAAAGTTAAATGAGTTTGTCGAATGTCTCTTTTGTGCCTTCAAGTTAATTTTGACTTCAAGCAGCTGCCTAGATCTGTCTGTGCAGTTTTCTTGGTAAGGTTTTTCAGAAGTAGTTTGCCATTGCCTGCTTTTTAGGGCAGGGGTCTCCAACCTTGGTCCCTTTAAGACTTGTGGACTTCAACTCCCAGAGTTCCTCAGCCAGCTTTGCTGGGAATTGAAGTCCACAAGTCTTAAAGGGACCAAGGTTGGAGAGCCCTGTTCTAGGGCTTGGAGAGAATGACTTTGTGCTAAGGCAGGACTAGAATTCCCAGTCTCCTAGATTCTAGCCTGATGCCTTAATCACAGAGGCCTTTGCGGCCTCTGACCCGGCGCAGATCTCAACCAGTTCCTTGGTTTTCTGAGGAGCTGAGGGAGATGAAGTGCTGGAAAAGACGCCTCGAGAGTGCCTGGAAGTCCAGCCGTTCGGAAGCTGACCGAACATTGGTTAGGTCATATATTCAGACCTACCTAGTGGCACTGAGGGAGGCTAAGCGCACTTACGTTTCCTCCCTTATTGCATCGGCAGATAACTGCCCGGCCGCCATGTTTCGGGTGACCCGCTCTCTCCTGCAGCAGGAGGTGCGGGATGACCCCCTGCAGGGACGTGCCGAGGATTTTGGTGTGTATCTGCACGATAAAATCGCTCAGCTTCAGGATGGGTTGGACCAAAATTGGGTAGATTCAGGTGAGACGTCAGAGCCTCGTCTTGTTGAGACTATTTGGGATGAGTTTGATCCTGTGGCTCCTGAGGATGTGGACAGGTTGCTGGGAAGGCTTAATGCCACTACATGTTTACTGGACCCGTGTCCCTCCTGGTTGGTGCTGGCCACACAGGAGGTGACACGGGGCTGGCTCCAGGGAATTACTAATGCTTCTTTGTTGGAGGGTATTATCCCTTCCGCCTTGAAAGATGCGGTGGTGAGACCCCTCCTCAAGAAGCCTTCCCTGGACCCGGCCATTTTAAGTAATTACCGTCCTGTCTCCAACCTTCGATTTGTGGCAAAGGTTGTAGAGAGTGTGGTGGCACGCCAGCTGCCCCAGTTCCTGGATGAAACAGTCTATCTTGACCCATTCCAGTCCGGTTTTCGGCCTGGGTACAGCACGGAGACAGCTTTGGTCGCATTGGTTGATGATCTCTGGAGGGCTCAGGACAGGGGTTATTCCTCTGCCCTGGTCCTGTTAGATCTCTCAGCGGCTTTTGATACCATCGACCATGGTATCCTGCTGCGCCGGCTGGGGAGTTTGGGAGTGGGAGGCACCGTTTTTCGGTGGTTCTCCTCCTATCTCTCTGACCGGTCGCAGACAGTGTTGGCAGGGGGGCAGAGATCGACTGTGAAGTGCCTCATGTGTGGGTGCCGCAGGGGTCGATTCTCTCACCCCTCCTGTTCAACATCTATATGAAGCCGCTGGGTGAGATCATCCGTGGCTTTGGGGTGAGTTATCAACTGTATGCTGATGACACACAGCTGTACTTTTCCACCCCAGGCCACCCCAACGAAGCTGTCGAAGTGCTGTCCCGGTGTCTGGAAGCTGTACGGGTCTTGATGGAGAAAAACAGGCTCAGGCTCAACCCCTCCAAGACAGAATGGCTGTGGATGCCGGCATCCCAGT
The DNA here is from genome assembly GCF_028640845.1 of Ahaetulla prasina. NCBI lineage: Eukaryota > Metazoa > Chordata > Lepidosauria > Squamata > Colubridae > Ahaetulla > Ahaetulla prasina. The sequence goes on along the minus strand of NC_080540.1, from coordinate 279,635,081 downwards.
ACAGTCAGCTGCGACCACGGCTGACTGTTGGGGGCGAGTCATTGGCCCCGATGGAGAGGGTGCACAACTTAGGCGTTCTCCTGGATGGGCAGTTGTCTTTTGAAGAACATTTGACGACCGTCTCCAGAAGAGCTTTTTATCAGGTACGCCTGATTCGCCAGTTGCGTCCCTTTCTTGACCGGGATTCCTTATGCACAGTCACTCATGCTGTTGTTACCTCTCACCTGGACTACTGCTCTCTACATGGGGCTCCCCTTGAAGGGCACCCGGAGGCTCCAGTTGGTCCAGAATGCAGCTGCAAGGGTGATAGAGGGAGATGCTTGTAGCTCCCATATAACACCAATCCTGCGCAAGCTGCACTGGCTGCCTGTGGTCTTCTGGGTGCACTTCAAGGTGTTGGTTACCACCTTTAAAGCGCTCCATGGCTTAGGACCGGGTTACTTACGGGACTGCCTACTGCCACCGTTTGCCTCCCACCAACCCATGCGCTCTCATAGAGAGGGACACCTTAGGGTGCCATCAGCCAAGCAATGTCGGCTGGCGGCCCCCAGGGGAAGGGCCTTCTCTGTGGGGGCGCCAATCCTATGGAACGATCTTCCCCCTGGACTCCGACAACTTCCTGACCTTCGGACCTTTCGCCACGAGCTGAAGACGTATCTATTTTTCCGTGCAGGACTGGCATAGAATTTTTAGATGTTATTATGGGTTTTTAATTTTTAACTGGTTTTTTAGGGTTTTAAATTTATTTTAAATTTGGGCCAAATTTTGAATAAGTTTTTTAATTATTTTATTTGTATTGTGTTTATTGACTGTCGTTTTTATTTGGCTGAGTCTTCGGGAGAAGGGCGGTATACAAATTAAAATATTATTATTATTATTATTATTATTATTACTACAAGAAGCTGGCTCTCTATTTGACTGTATCATTATTTGTTATTCATATGTAGTCCCAAATCCTGAAATTATGCAAACTAATAAAAGCAATTGTTCAATCAAGTAATCTTTGCAAGAACTGGATTTCAAGTTGATTACCAAATCAACAGGAACCAATTTTCTAAAGACTACTATATCCATATGGATCATGGAATCCAGTTTTTCTCTATTTTGTTACATCCCCAGAAGATTCTGATTAAAATGATAAGATATTGTTTACTCAAATTTTACTATATACATTATAATATCACATTCAATCTCTGGTGACAAGACATTCTTGATTTCATTTTGTTTTGTTTTACTTTTAAATATATTCATGTGTATTGTGAGTTGGCTGTCCCTAAGAATAAGATGTATCTTAGACACTCTAAAATTTGATTTGCATGTAAATAAGAATTATGAGAAGTGAATGTCTGAATGAGCTGAATATTTTTAATTAGAAAAAAAAAACTTGAGAAACCCTCGTTTTCCATGCAGATTGAATCTTATTAAGAATGCAGATACAAAAATTAAAACAGCACCAAACTGTTTCAGATTATTCAAATGTTCAAAGAGTTATTCAGGAATTCAGTTCTTTAAAAGCTCAGGTCAAAATATCTTCCAAATGTACAATTCTGGTGAATTTACACAATCCTTTATAATAAGTAAAATATGCATGTGATTTATCTTTAATTTAGTTGTGATCATGTTTCCTTGTGTATATCTTTCCCATATGGTCACAGATGCAACATAAAATAATCTTATATTTCCATATTACTGAGAAATAGATTTTTAAAAATATATATGCATATTAGTATTAGTATATTCGTAAAGTATTAGAAATGCAATATTGAAAAAGAAAAAAATGTAGCATTTGTCAATTGTACAATAATTGTACAAATTCATTCTGATTTTCTTCCATGCAGACATTGAGTCATCCTTATTTTCTGTATTTGTCAACTAAAAATATTTTTTAAATACTCGCAACAAAAATAAATGCAAAAAACAAGGGGAATTTCTACTTCAACGTGTTTAAACATTATCGCCAAGACTTAGTTCTGGGCTGAAGTTTTGTGCCAGCATTTTTTCTCATTGTCATCAGACCAAATTTATTTATTTACATATATTTACAGTATTTCTACAGCTGCTCATCTCAATCTAGATAACTCCCAATAATACAGTCTTAAAAACATGAACCATGTTTTTAACAATGCAACTAAGCCAAGGCGCCTAAAAGCTATAATGCAATCAAACTACACTAACAACCTGTCCCAACAATATTGAACTGTATTTCAAGATTAGTATTCATTCACTTGCCTTTATCCTGAGGTATTTGCCCAAAATATGCAGTGTAGATGCTTCTTTGTTGTTGTCAGTAGCCTACTTGTACCTCCTACTTGTTGGTTTGCAAAGTATACATCTAGACAAATTTCCTAGTAATTGCTAGTACATTGCATATATGACCCAGTTGTTGGTTGCAAGGAAGATGCTAAATTACAGATCCTAACATACATAAAGTAGTGTAAGCATGTTTGGAATAGAATTGGACATTGGTAATGCTTGCAGTATGCTGGCTAAAATATGACAAAATTGATTACAAATAGTTCTTTATTTATGACCAATTACTAAATCAACTAAATAAGTTGAGGACTAGCTGTAATTTTGTCCTTAATGTTTACAGAGCATATGGCATGAGGAATAGATGTGAAAATATACAAGACTTGCTTATGATGATGTTAGAAGTGGGTTTGTCAAGTATGTGAATGTATGATATATATACTTTTCAATTTAGAAATTGCCATGTTTGGCTGAGAATCTAAATATTTCCAGTTGCTAGGAACAATACTATTGTGAGGAATCGATCTGAAAATCAAAGTGGTGGTGGTAGTGATGATGATGATGATGATATTCCTTCAGTTGTGTCTGACTCTTGGCAATTGACCAAAGTTCTTGTGTTGATAATGACAGTGAGTGATGGCAATGCATATATAAAATGGCAAAAATTTAGTACAAGTATTTGAATGTGTATACATTGGTAGAATATTAATAAACATTGGGACAATGGATAAAAAAATTGAAGGTGTGCAAATTTATTTATTTATTTATTTTTATATGCCACCCATCTCACTATCAAGTGACTCTGGATGGTTTACAACATCATAACCTATGACTATCATTGTTGTACCTTATGATTCTTGATGAACGTATCTTTTCTTTTATGTACACTGAGAGCATATGCACCAAAGACAAATTTCTTGTGTGTCCAATCACACTTGGCCAATAAAAAAATTCTATTCTATTCTATAAAACCATAAAAGCCTTTCTCTTTCCCTATCACAATTTATTATCAAAGATATTGCTTACTTTCAAAATATGCAATGCTTAGGATATCCCACCATTCTAAAAAGAGGGTTCCATAAAGGAAACTTGGAGGCCCTGTTTCAGAATCCAGTTTATCTAAACTGCTAGCCAAAAAACCAACAAAAAACAATCATACATCACAAGTTGGAGGAAAGGCCCACAACAATAGGTTCACGGTTATTACGTCCCTTGTAATCCTCCTCCCAACATTACTCAGCATGCAGACTGAGCCAGCCTGTAGGTGGGCTAGTTACTGGCAGGATGAATGTCTTATGCCAAGTCAAATCTGAAGCTGTAACTCAAAACATTATTGCCATTTTTAACATTCTAGTTGAATGAAATTTCACTCTGTCCCTCCCAGTTCCTGGTCAATTCCTTGCTCCCCAAAAGGGCTTTGGCTCAGTTCATTTAGGTCAGTTAATACAAACAGGCAATGAATGCACAAGTTTCACAGTTCTCCAGGTAAAGAAGCAAAGGTTTTACGCCAGTGCCAGGAGGAACCTTCCTCTACTTTTCAGTGTTAAAGCAAAACCTGAATCAGAAAATATGAAGACAAAAAAAGGTGGAATTAAAAAATATTTTTTTGAAATGCACCTTTGGGATCCTAGTAAATGGATATTATAGTGGGAGAAGTTCAGGCATCTATTTTCCCTCATTATCTTCCAGGACTTTGATGGTAAAAGTTTAACAGGATTTCAAGTTGTCCCAAAAGTGTTTTTTTTTCTTCTTCTTCCAAGTGGCAACTGGACTTTCTGGTTTTTCTTTGAAGACGTTTCCCTTCTCATCCAAGAAGCTTCTTCAGCTCTGATTGGATGGAGAAGAAGCTTTTTGGATGAGAAACGAAACGTCTTCAAAAAAAAAACCAGAAAGTCCTGTTGCCTCTTGTGGGGGGTGGGGGGAAAGGTACGTTTGGGACGACCATGTCAGGAATGAAATCCAACAGGTTCTGACAGGTTCTGGAGAACCAGTAGCGGGAATTTTGAGTAGTTCACAGAACCGGCAAATACCACCTCTGGCTGGCCCCAGAGTGGGGTGGGAATGGGGATTTTGCAGTATCCTTCCCCTGGAGCTGGGTGGGAATGGGGATTTTGCAGTATCCTTCTCTTGCCACACCCACCAAGCCATACCCACAGAACCAGTAGTAAAAAAAAAATGGATTTCACCACTGGACCATGCCCTGGATCAGGGGTCTCCAACCTTGGCAACTTTAAGCCTGGCGGACTTCAACTCCCAGAATTCCCCAAAGCTGGCTGGGGAATTCTGGGAGTTGAAGTCCGCCAGGCTTAAAGTTGCCAATGTTGGAGACCCCTGCCCTGAATGACTGAGAATCTCCATAGACAAGATTTTAAGTTATTTCTGAAAGCTTTAAAAGAGAGAGAGAGAGAGGGAGAGAATAAGTTTTGTCTTGCCTGTAAAAAAAAAAAAAAGGAAGAATTATCCCAGGTCAAGTTCAGTCTTTTCAGGCTAGTGGCTCCTCTCCAGTGTTGAGAAGCTGAAGAGGTCAAGTTCTCAAGAAGCTCCCCAAAACATTTGTCAGGGAGAATAATAGGCCCATCTCAAGACAGGTCACCCACAGCCCTGTCCAGAGAGCTTTGGAGTCTAAAGAAGGAAGTACGCTCGTACAGCCTTCCCTTCTGTTCCCTAAAAAAAAAAAACCCAAGAGGGTAGATAATGCTGGGAGAACCCAGCTAACCGATGAACGGGATTCTCGCCTGCCACGTCCAGCCAGGAGCAGCGGACGGTGCGTGCCTGCCTTGGCCATCCTCGCCCCATCAGCTGAATTGACCAAGCGTGAAAGTGGGCTAAAGAGGGAGGAGGGAGCGGGGGGGGGGTGGAAGGACGAGAAAGAAAGCCGCCCGCTTCCAGGGTACCAACGCTCATCAATATTCCCAAAGCTCAACTTTCACCGCTCCCCGCCCCCCCTCATCCCGAACACACGTTTTACTGTTCTGCGTGTGCCTTCCACCGCCCCCCCCCTCCACCTTCCCAAACTTGGCTTGGCAGACTCCTCCCCTTTCCTTAACTCGCTGCGATTTGCCAGCGGCGTACACGCTTTTTTTTTCTTCTTCCTAACTTCGTCTCCCTTTACTTTATTGTCACACACCAAACCCCCCTTTTTATCTCGTTGGTATCTTCTGGGGAACCTTACCTTTTGCCCATTTGCCCCTCGGAGGACTCCAATTTTGAAAAGGTGGGTGCGTTTATTAATTTCCAATTCTGTGCGTTCCTTTCTTCGCTTTTCTTCTTCCTTCCCCCCACCCCACCCCACACCCCGCACGCCCGCTTGGATGCGAGTGCACCTTGGCGTGGACTCGTTTCCCTTTCTCGGATTTAAAAGAAAATGGGAAGGAGGGTGGGAAGAGAACTTTTAAGGCTCTGGATCTGGGACGTGGGGAAAGATTGAATACCTGGTTTGGTTTGGGGTGGTTGTGTGTTTGTTTGTTTAAGCAAATGTTTATGACGCTTTATGCCAAAATTGTATTTTTGTACAAGGATGGATGGGCAGTGGGATTTTCCCGCCTGCCATCTGAAATCGGTAGAAATGAATATTTAGTCACACGGGCGAAACAAAAGGATCTGATTTTTGAGTGAGTGCGCTTTATTAAAATTCGTTTTCAGGAGTTTGAGAGAGAGGAAAAAAAGAAAGAAAGAACAGAATTGTAGAGTGAAGAGTGAAGTTCCATAACTGGGTGTAGATATTATCATTTCTGATCTGTTAGAATATTACTGAAGGAGGCTTGAGCATTTATAGTAGTAGTTTGCAACTGTTTTGAACCCAGGGCACAATATTGAATATATAGCAATAGTTCTATATCTATATCTATATTGGCTTGAGGGGAAATTCTACATCTCTTATTGTTATACACTTAAGAATTAGGAAATAAGACAAAGGTCTAGTGGTACACTAGAAACGAATCTGTGACACACCTGCCCCTGAACGATTGAACCATATTAAAGAAGAATCTTTAACTGTGAAAGTGAATTTGATTTAAATCAATGAGTTTTTAAGAAATCTGTAGACACTTCATTGGGTGTGTGACGTGTGAGATTTGGTTTATTGTGATTTACAATAAAGATGTAGCCTCCCTTATAAACGCTTGTAGTAATATTGCAACTTTAAATTCTTAGTTGCCCTGTTAGTAAAATAACTACAGGGTGCATCTGAGACAGGAATGCATTCTCAGAACATTCTTCTGAAGTAGCTGAACATGTCAGGTGTGATATATGCCAAATAATCTCAATGGATCATTAGAAACAATCATTAAAAACCTAGCATAACTATTGTAACATCGGCCTTTTCTAAGATTGTATTGCATTCAGTTAAATTTCATTGACTTTTCAGAGAGTGATAAATATATGCTTAAATTTCACGCACAGGAGGCCTTGAGGATATAGTGTTTTAGACACATTGGGGGGTATTATTGTAGAATACAGTGTTGGGATGAAAAGGGCCAGGTTTGTTTAACTTTTCTTTTAGCCCACATGTCTTATGTATTAATGAGAATTATTCCTTTCTTCTGAGATTCAATGTAAAATGGGCACATTTTTTCAAGGGTCTGCAATGATCAAGATCATTTTTCCAGATTCATTGTGATAACTTCACTGCTGTTTGATTTTGATGTCCATCCATACTAAATTAATGTCATAATAATTCTGGATTTTTTAAAAAAAGGTGAAAGCTAAATTTGCAAGTTAATGTTATGTCATTTTTTGCTTTTTTGATGGCTAGTTATTAAAAAGTTGACTGCTAATAAGTATGAACTTGTTTACTAATATCTCTATATTTTAAGTAATCTATTTTTAAGAATGTTATTACAGAACATGATTTTTCTTTTAAAAATGGTAGCTAATTATAGATTAAACTCATGTTCTTTTTATTTTTTCTCTGTAGGTCTTATCTCTGGTCAAAAATATTTTTTTTTAATTTAATTTTTTTTGTCCCTTGTTATTACTGGGAAGATTTTTAAGAACACAGAAAAGGGAGATTTTTTTTTTAAATTCCTGAGACAGAAATGACTAAAGTTAACGGTGAAGACACAAGATCGGGGAATAGGATGGAGCGCTTCCAGCAAGGAGTCCGGAAACGTACTCTTATGGCAAAAAAGAAGGTTCAAAATATCACAAAGGAAGATGTTAAAAATTACTTACTGAGAAATTTTTTTGTGCTTTTCACTATCATTGCAGTCATTGTGGGTGAGTAATTTGATCAAGACCAGAATCTTGAACATTTTGTTTGGACAATGTTATTGCTGTTCATTTCCCTTCCCTGCTGAGAACACATTGTTGCTCCAAAATTTTTTAGTCTGATCCTTTATGTTGGGTAAGCTGTAAAGAAATATTTTCCCCTTTTAGCGTTGTAGTTCTGCCTGCCGTTACATATCTCATCAGTTTAGACCTAAAGGGACCCAATTGGAAAGAAATTACTTAAGCTGTTTAAAGCATCCTATTTTTAAATAATTCCTAAATTAGGCGTTCATTGCAATATCTCTTGATACTTGTTAGAAATGAAAGAAAATCATCTACAGTCTTAGCCCACTCCCTATTTATTTTCCATCATTTCCAAGCTATAAATAATTAGACACATAATAGGTCATAATATCACTTAATTCTGATCAATGCCAAACGTAGGAATAAGAATTTCAATCAAAACATTTAGTTCTCTTTCTCTTTTTTATTGGCATTGAACTCGTGCTTTCAAGGTCATGTCTCACATATTCTACTCGTGTCTTTCAATCATTGATGGGAGATTTACCTGGAAAAATAAAATAAGGGGATTTAGTTCCATATTGTTTGCAAAGTGGATTACTATAGAGCAATGTTGGCAAAAGTTTAATATTTCGAATATTTCTTAGTTCAGAAGGAAAAAGGTTGGTTTGGGAAGAATCCTTGCTCCTAGAGACTTTATAGCAACCTGAATCCAAACGACTTGGTGTAACTTGTTCTGTGTGTCAAGAACATAGGTTTGTGTTTTCAATGCACTGGATTTTTTTCTTTGTTGGTTTGCAAATGCTTTGATTTTTCTAAACAATTTTTTTTGACAAGGGTAAGATGGGCATTGAGATGATGATGATGATGATGATGATGATGATGATGATTTTTCCCTTCAACAAATGAATAGTTGGCATCTTTTTTCATTCAGGATTGCATGCATTCAACTCGCATTGGGCACAGCTAAAGAGCTTCTTGAACTTTAGTCATTGGGCTTTGCTTTGCAAAAGAAAGTATTTTTATAAGAAGAAAAAAATAAACCATGTGAAGGAAAGTATTTGAATCAACAAAAATAATTTCTATGATGTATAGTCATAATCTTTATTTTATTTAAAGGGAGTATCAGGTACTTAGATAACATTAAAAACAAGGAAAGAATGTTTGCTTATTGTAATCAAAGGAACTAAGTTAGTTTGCTTCATAATCCCCTGTATGAAAAGGACTTTATAACTATTTCCCTAGAAATAGGGAAAGAGAAACCATTTTGGGGAGAGGATGTTCAAAACATAAAGGTGCAGGTCCCAAAGGTGTTTTTTGAAAATGTTTCGCTTCTCATCCAAGAAGCTCATTCAAGAAGCTGAAGAAGCTTCTTGAATGAGAAGCAAAACATCTTCAAAGAAAAAACCCGGAAAGTCCAGTTGCCTCTTGAAAAAAACACCTTTGGGACAACCAGGACCTGGATGACTGAGAACCTCCATAGACAGAAGTTGGTACAGGGTTTCAAAATCGTTTTCCAGGATCTCCTAGTACTTTTATCTTTTGCTTAACCTTATATTGTTGCAGATTTTTATAGTTTGTTGGGATCTGAATGCCCTCTGTATAAGCCCCATTGAAAAGAATGGGAAGATGCAAGAGAATGGTCACCTTGTGTATGTTACATTCCTTTCACTTGGATGTACAATCTTGGTGTAGTACAGCAGAAACTGGGAAGTTCACCTAACCACATCACTTCCAATTGCAGACGGTGGAAGTGGATCTGACAAGAAATGAGGCATCCAATTATTACTTGTAATGATTAGTAAGTAAGCAAGCACAGTCTTAAGTAAAAGCTTTTCTTTGTATCTTTATCATTTTACCAATATGAATCCCAAGAGGAGACTTATTTCGTGGAGTCATAATCTGCTATTTCTAAAAGCAATCCAGGAATAAATCACATGCTCTCAATGGGATTTATTTCCAAGTGGACATATATATTACTCCATGCATGGGAAATATATGCAGTTCTAGAAATGATCAGAAAGCCTCTGTTTTATTCTTTCACTCAATATTTTAGTAAGCACTCATTACGCTTCAATTTTAAGAGCGGATTTCGTATGGCGAGGGATTGATTAGGCTTAGAACTATGCTGAATGTAATGCCTTTAGATCCTTCTCTAAATATAATTAATGGACAATGATTCCTTGATTATATTGAAAAATAATTCTAAGGATCCATTGTTGTGAAACATTTATGGAAATAATTCCAAGGAACTATTTTGCTGTGTAACTTGAATTGATTGCAAAACCCTATTTAGATCAGATATGAGAAATTTGGATTCAGAAGCTTTGAAGCAGCAGCAAAAATTAATGTCTATAACTTCAGTGGGAAAAAAAAATGACTGCCTTCATAACATTAGAAAAAGGAAATAGACTGAATAGCAGAACACGTGCATTTATTTCAATTTTACTAGGATGTAAATCATCTATTTGAGGTGATAATCAAACTTGAAACTGTGATTGTGTTGCCTCAGTTAAAAGAAAAACCTGGAAAGACTTTCCCATTTAAGGTAGTAAAGAGGAGGATTTTTCCTTGAATAGTATTCCAACAAAACTAACTAATAAAGTAATGAAGTTGTAACAAAGACCATGATAAGAAAACAAAGTATACATGTATACATAGCACATGGGTAGGTGGAAAACATTTCAGAGGAGTTGCTGTTCCCTATTTTTTCTTGTCAGTAGTACCTGGCAAAATACGAAATTTACAGTCTGAAAATGTAAAAAAAAAACAACCTCCAGTAATCTAATGTATTTTGAAATGGCAATTAGAAGAGATCAATTTTAGAAAGTTTTGTAAACGAGAAGCGTTCATGTCTTGGTTTGCTGAAATGAAATGATGCTGATAGAATCGTAGGTTTCAGAATACATTTTCAGAGGCATCTTTTCAAATAGTTTACAGGAATATGGAATTTGAGTAACGTAAGTTTTATTGAATAACCAAATAGCAGTGTAGCATGCATGTGTATGTGTTCGTGTAAAATGACAGATATGGGTGTGAGAATACACACACACACAAATAAACACACGTAAACAGTTTGGGGAATGGTGGATGTGTCCATTTCACAGAGGGACATGTTTAAACTTGGGAAAAGAGCATTTGAACTGAGAACAAGCAAATCTAATGGCTATACCCTGAATGTAAGTGGCCTTTAAAGAAAAATATTGCAGTGGTTTAAAGAGTTTATAATAAAAATTCCAGTCTATGATATCAGTGATGAAGGCGAGTGGCCTAAAAATTAAATATTCATTAGGACAGTCCTCATTGCAATTGCTATGGATGCAACTATTGTGTTCTTACTGAACTAACTTTTTTTAACTAATATTTTTATTCAACATTTTTAACCTTTAAAATCACAGTTACACTATTACAGCTTTCCGTTATCGGAATTTTTTCTTAACTTCAACTTATCTACAGGTCTGTTGTTTTATACATATACATTCTTATTTCATAGTTACTTATTTTTATACTATATACAATATTTACATGTCTACTACACTTTAAAATATACATTTTATCCAGTGGTGGGATTCAAGTAATTTAACAACTGGTTCTCTGCCTAATGATTTCTTCTAACAACCAGTTTGCCAAACTGCTCAGAAAGTTAACAACCGGTTCTCCCGAAGTGGTGCGAATTGGCTGAATCCCACCACTGATTTTATCCATTTATTATCTTTTCTGTACATTCACTATACATTAATTTTAGACTTCTTTTCAAGCCAGTTATATCACCTGTTCCACGTCTTATAATAAACTCTTTCCTCTCTGTCCCGTAATTCCATCGTTAATTTGTCCATTTCAGCTTATTCTAGCAGCTTTTTTATAATCGTTGTGTTTGATGGAGTGTTTTCTTGTACCTAGTTTTGGGCGAATGTGATTCACATTCACCCTGAACTAACTTTCATGTTAACCTTCACTCTGGACAAAAGTGGTAGAGCAGAAATTTAGAACATATAGAATGCCTGTCAGTTCCTTGTTAACTTTGGATATCGTACAAGCCAAATATCTGATCTTGCAAATACTGTGGATGGCATTGAATATCAATTCTAAGCCAGTTCACTTTGTTATAACCTTAGAAATACACTAAGTGCAAGTTTCTGGCAACCTGCAAGTATGCCTTTTCCCCCTCTAGTTTAAGGAAAGGATTATATCACAGCCAGATATAACATCCTTCCATTTGATGCAACTAACTGGCAGGTAGGCCAATATGTCCCTCTCTCAGTGTACTTTTGATTCAAAAGGAAATTGACACAATTCAACATTTCCTTTTTTATTGTAACTTTTATAAGGATCTCCTAAAACAGAGGTATCAAACTGGATTTCTTCGAGGGCCGGATCAGCATTGTAGCTCTGCTCCGCAGGCCGGCTGGGGGGGTAGATGGGACGGACACCTCCTGCAGCACTTTGCCAGCCAAACTGTGCCCTGTTTTCAGTCTGGATGGCTTCCTGTAGCACTTTGCCATCCAAAACAGGGCACGGGGAGGGCACCCCCCCCCTGCACCCCATTTTGACTTCCAGAGGCACCACAGACTGGTCCTTTGCTATTTCCAGGCTTGCGCCGTGAGCCAGATTTAAGCACCCCATGGACCGGATCCGGCTTGTGGACCTTGAATTTGACACCCCTGTCCTAAAAGATATCATAATCCTTCTTTTACTAAGTACACCTGGGAGAATGGACAATTTTTAGACCCTGGGATTTAAACCATAAAACCGTCTACACAGTAGCCAAATTTAAAATGAATTAAATGAAACAGCAACTAACATCAAACATAAATGGAAAATCCTTTTTATTTTTTATTTTTTATTTTCCTTTCAACTGTTTGATTCTATCAGGTTGCCTCTTGCTGATTTCCAATCATAAGTAATTTGAATTAGAACTAACTAATACAAAGCAGGGATAGGAGGCAAATCTGCCACTACATCAGAATTCAACTAGTAAATGTAAATTAGCAAGAAATATTCCCTATAAATATAACTCATAAAATATTATAAGTCATAAAATATAAGTATAACTCATAAAATCATCTGCTGCAATGTCCTTCCTGTTGAAGACTACTTCAGCTTCAATCGCAACAATATACGAGCGCACAATAGATTTAAACTTAAAGTGAACCGCTTCAATCTTGATTGTAGAAAATATGACTTCAGTAACAGAGTTGTTAATACCTGGAATGCACTACCTGACTCTGTGGTCTCTTCCCAAAATCCCCAAAGCTTTAACCAAAAACTATCTACTGTTGACCTCACCCCATTCCTAAGAGGTCTGTAAGGGGTGTGCATAAGAGCACCAGCGTGCCTACCGTTCCTGTCCTAATGTTCCCTTTGACTGTATCCAATTTGTATAGTTATTTCATGCTTATACTTATATATACTGTTGTGTTTGACCAATAAATAAATAAATAAATAAATAAATAAATAAATAAATAAATAAATAAATAAATATAATAAAATGACAACAATATGCTAGAAGAAACTATGTAGTATAATATTAGCCCTTATATCAAAAATAAGCTTGAAATGATTCAGTGGGATATAGCAGTGGGATATAGTTGAGAACCAAGTTCCCTGCAGATGAGTGGTAAATGTAACACTTAGTACTCCAAACCAACACTTGGCCTTCAACAGATTGCCAGGTTATAAAATCTGAAAATAAATATATTGCAGACAACATAGCTGTGCTGCACTTATATTACAATCCTTGCTAAGGTGATACAACATTTAACATGTGTAAAACAGCGGTCTATAATTATTAATCTGTGTGGTCATGACAGTCAATTAAATTATAGTCTCTGCTTTGAAAAATAACTGAAGTTCAACTAACAATCTATGAACTCTTCTCATGCTGCTTTTATTCCTGTTCTGAAATATATGAAGCTGAAATGGGAAGGGTTTTAAAAGTGAATGGAAAGATTTGCTTTAATGTAGGACCCAGAACTTGCGAGGATTGTCTTGGACTGGTCCTGATCCTATTTTAACTCCACTTCTGACCTGAGCAGTAGCACAGGCCCTTAAGTACCTCAGGCAAACTTTCTCTTGCAAATGTTTAAAATATAGCATTCTTGTTCAGATACAGTGCTCTGCCAATGTATTAGTTGGCTTTAGCTAGCTGTGGACAGCAAGAAAGCCAGCGGGAGCTTACATTCAGAGCACTGATTACAGGAAAATTATCTGCTTCTGCCAGAGAACAGAAATATTCACCCATATTCATGCAACAAAAAATTCAATCAAGAAACATGCCACAGATTAGCAATAGAAATAGCACTTAGATTTATATACTGCTTCACAGTGCTTTACAGCCCTCTCTAAGTGGTTTATAGAGTCAGCCTTTTGCCCCCAACTGTCTGGGTCCTCATTTTACCAGCCTCAGAAGGATGGAAAGCTGAATCAACCTTGAGCCGCTCTGAATTGAACTCCGAGAGTGAGCAGTGAGTTAGCCTGCAGTACTGCATTCTAACCACTGCACCACCACGGCTCTTCTTCTAGCCCTTGATAGAGCAGCCATGAAGGTCTTGGAAGTTATTCAAATGTCATATGTCTAATTCTACAAAGGTCAGAATTGTGCAAGCCATCGTATTCCTTGTGACAGTCTATGGAAGCAAAAGTTGGCAGGATAGGAAGGGTATGGACACTTTTGAACTTGGGTATTGAAGGAGACTCCTAAGAATTCCATAGACCAGTGATGGCTAACCTTTTCCAGACCGAGTGCCCAAAGCGCGCGCACACGCGAATCCGCACGCACGAGCCTAAACCCCCAAAATGCAACACATGGGGTCTCCCGCAGCGCCCCCACACACACACTGCCCCTGTGAATGCACATGCAGTCTCTGCATGCCCCCCACGCATGCGCCGCAGAGACTCAATAAACAGCTGGCTGGCGGGAGGTGCACGGGCATGCGCAGGGAGCTGAACTAGGGTGACAGCCCACATACCCACAGAGAGGGCGCTGCATGCCACCTGTGGCATGTGTGCCACAGGTTCACCATCATGGCCATAAACAGCCAGGAAAGCAAACTAGTGGATCATTGAACAAATCAACTCAGAGCTCTCATTCAAAGTCCAAATGACCAGATCCCAGTTATCCTACTTCAGACACACTATGTGAAGATCCATCTCTCTGAAAGAGAGCTGCAATGCTGGGAAAGTTGGAAGGAAAGAAAAGAAGAGCAAGGTGGATGGACTTGTGGATGCTAAAACAGCTGCAACTTCAAGGACCAGTCATTTTTCAGCACCATTTAACTTTAAGCGGTCACTGAATGAGTTATCAATAAGAAAGGACTACCTGTATTTATTTTAAATTTAATGTAATCTTCACTATTTTCTGGTTGCTCCAAACTTTCCATCTTCTACTGCTTAAGACAACATTTTCACACTGCCCAGTGACGGGATTGGTCTGCTTTATTATAGATTCTGCTTTAAGCCTAAACCAGTGATGACTAACCTTTTCTGGACCGAGTGGCCAAAGCGCATGCACGCATGCACGGATGTGCGTGAATGCGCACAGGCTCTGCTCTTGCACCTCATCCCCAGTACATGTGCACGCCCCCACGCATGTACGCATGCCCTGTGTGCGCCCCCCCCATGTGCCCGCATGTGAATGCCCAGCAGAGACCTGAAGACCAGCTGGCCGGTGGGAGGTACATGCACATGCGCAGCAGAACTAAATTGGGGTGATGGCTCATGTGCCATCAGAGAGGGCGCTGCATGCCACCTCTGGCACATGTGCCATAGGTTTGTCATCACGGGCCTATATCATATCTCAGCTGTTCTGAACCACTTTTTCCATTCAAATTCAAAATATTATATAGTTGTAATATCTGGAGTTTCAGAAATTAAATCAAATGACAGGACAGCAGGCATGCAGGTATTTTTTATGCCAACTTCAATTCACAGTTATCTAAAAAGTGAGTGGTTTGCACAGTTCTCCTTCCTTTTAGAGGAAAATTCAGTTCTCCTTCCCTTTAGAGGAAAATTTAGAAGACCAGCTTGGATTGGAAACCCCAAATCTAAGTGGATATAGCCTGTACTTTTATTCTCTCTGCCCTCAAAGCATTTGTTTAGAAAAGTTGACCTCCTTCTGGTCTAGTAAATGGCTGCAGCCCAAATCTTCCTTTGGAAATGTGCCACTTTCCCAAGGAAGACAAAGACAAAGTAGTGTAACCAGTGTATCCTGAGGAGTTGGAACCAGAGAAGTTGAAGGGAATCAACATCATTAGTTGCCTTCTAGTAAATAGAACTTTTGTGAGTGAGATTATCAATCATGGCAAACATCTATGGAAGCGCCCATCACATTATACCTCAAAAAATTGTTCCTGCTTACTTGCATCCATTGGAAAATTCTTCAGATAATGAGTTTGTTCTTAATTCCTAGTATTATATAAATACCTATTCTAGAAGCTAGTTCCCACCCCCCAGGAATATACATTATCCTCTGTGACTCTAGTTCCTGTTTGTTTCTTCTCTATTTAGCTTCTTCCTGTGCTCCCAACCTAACTTCCAGCATTGGCTTCCCTGATCAATAGGGGTAAACAGCTATGCCTTGCAGCATGATCATTTTAGCCTTGTGTTTTCAGATTAAATGCTTCCCCTTATGAGTGCTTTAAGAACTCTAAAAACTCAAAAAAAGATAAATAAAATAAAGCAAGATCAGATGTAATTGAGATGGGAAACCAAAGGAACATCAGTGTTATAAGCTACATTGGGAAGTTGAAACCAAATTCAAAATAAATACGGTAAATCAATAAAGACCTTGCCTTAAAGTCAAAGAAGTTATATAGATATGCTACTGGAGCAGGAGTGTCAAACTCGATTTCATTGAGGGCCACATCACGGTTGTGTTTGACCTTGGGAGGCCAGGGTGGGTGTGACCAGCTTGACATCACTCATGTCAGGGGCGCCTGTGGCGGTCCGAGCGCTCTGCCAACAAAAATGGGCTCTTGAGCTTCATTTTTGGCTGCAATAGCTTCCTGCAACCTTCTGCCAGAGAAAATGGAGTTCAGTAGGGCTGCCATTTTCTCTGGCAGAGGGTTTCAGAAAGCCGTTGCAGCCCAAAACACAGCTCAGGAGCCTATTTTCGCTGGCAGAGGCACCACGAGTCGGTCCTTTGCTGTTTCCAGGGCGGCCCCGTGGGCCAAATTTAAGCACCCCGCAGGCCAGATCGGGCTTCTGGGCCTTGAGTTTCATACCCCTGAACTAGAGTTTCCCTTGAATTGAGAGCATCTGTACTTTTGGAAGAACTAAGCATTGGAACCTCATTTGCAGGAACAATTACAGCACCCTTTATCCATTCTTGTATTTTCTTTGCTGAGGGTAATGGGAATTACTGTCATCTGATAATATGACGAGCATAACCAACCGTTACGAATACAAGCAAGGTTGAAAATGATGTCATATGCATGGAATCCACGGTGTAATGGATGTGTTACACCAGGGTTCTTGAGTAAATGAAATAATATAACTTCATGTTACCATGTTTACTTTCCTGTTTGCTAGGTTTCAGGTGATCTGTGAACTTAGATATTTCTTTGTAGATATTTCTTTCATTTACCCAGTAACCCCATCAGTGAGAAAATAAATATTTATGCCATTGTTCCACAAACATGTTACTGAAATATGGATTTTGTTGTTGTTTGCATTTATAATTTGAGGGCTGAGTTGCAAGATAGACTTTGGCCCTGGAGAAAATAATTAATAATGTAACAATAATTTTAAAACTAATATACTGAAGGTAGTTGGTTCCAACCAACCTTGTGGGAAGGAAGCAGGCCTTGGAGAGAAAGGAAAGGATCCCAAATGCTTTTTTATTGGTATCTGGATTTTCTCACTCTCTCTTTTGTTTGTTTGGTAACCAAAGAGGAAAAAGATTGCATGGCATATGTCCATAAACTAAAAAATCTGGCTTAATGAAATCAGGATGCAAACAATTCACATACAACCAAGTTGCCCCTCTTGTTTTGTGACCAGCCATCAGGCTAGGACAACTAGAATTTCACATCAGAACTGTGGTGAAATAGTAACAAACCCACATCTCCAGCCGGATTTCTGATTGTTTGTTTGGAAGTGCTTGCCTGAGTTCTGGGCTCACCACAACTTAAGAAACTACAGTACAATAAATGCTGTGCCTTAGTTTAATAACTACCTTTGCAGAATGTGGAGTAGAGTGACTGCATACCAGTTGTTTATTTAGATCAGAGGTGTCAAACTCAAAGCCCGGAAACTGGATCCAACCTGTGGGGTGCTTAGATCTGGCCCACAGGGCTGCCCTGGAAATAGTGAAGGACCAGCCCGCAGTACCTCTGCCAGCAAAAATGGAGAATGGGAGGAGCAGGAAGATACTTGGGGAAGGGAGACAGGAATCCAGGCTGATAATTTCAAAGCTAGACAGTGGAAGAGGGTAGGGTTGGGAGAAACTCTTAGATTGACTAGGCAGGATGTAGACACAGATACAGAGATAAAGGTTTAAGAGAAGAATATGGAAGGCAAGTTTAAAAAAAAGAATAAGGATTGAAGTATTGATGCGGGCAAGAGATGATGGATAGAAGGTGAATAGGAAAAAGAAGAAAGAAAGATTTTTTTTCTTTTTTCTTTTTTTATAATGGTGGCAGGAGGAGAAATTAGAACAGAGATAGGAATGTGTTCAATAAGAGATTGTACACATTCAAAACAAAAGTAATAATAAAATGAGAAAATTAGAGATTGAATGATAGAATTACTAAATAAGTTTAAATAACATTGTGACTGGTAAATGTTGAGCAATTAAATAACATCTTTTAATATAAACATCTGTATTAATATTATAATTATATAGATTAGATGAAAGCAAAGAATATGAATAGAGTTATTTTGTATGTTTAAATAATATTGTGATTGGTATTAGAATAGTATATTGAAACATTAAATAATGAAACAATGACGGATAGTATTTTAATATAGATAAATTCACAAAGTGAAATATGGGAAATATGAATAAGAACTAAGTATTAAAAATTGAAAAATTAGAGATTAAATAATGGTATTATTGAGTTTTTTTAAATAATATTATGATTTGCAGTGGAATAATAAAGTGAAATAATGAGTAATAAAATGATGAAAACATATTTTAATATAAACAGGTGTATTAATAATGGAATCATAGATTGGAAGATGTAACAAATATGAATAGAATTAATTTGCATGTTTAAATAATATTGTGATTGGTATTAGAATTGTATATTTAAATATTGAACAATGAAATAATGAAGGATAGTATCGTAATACAAAGGGAACGTCTTTTAATATAATGGTGAAATGAATAAAAGTTATAATAAGACAGAAATAAGAGAAAGAGGGAATATTAGTAGACACATTTTTATAAAATAAGACAAGTGTAAGGATAAGAGGGAGGTTTAGAAATTGAATGGTGGTAGTATTATGTATGTTTAAACAATATGAAATAATGAAAGATTATAATTTGATAAAAATGTGTATTATTACTAGAAATATATAAACTGGATGAACGTGATAATTATGATCAATGATACTATTTTATTTGTACTGTAATGTATGGAATCCAGGTGACACACTGTTCACGCATTGATATGTATATATAATATAAAATAAAAAACTTGATTTAAAAAAAAGAGCCAATCATCAAACCATCAAACTGTAGAGAAGTATTGAGATATTGCAAGGTTCATCATGATCCTCCTACTCATAAGTAATTTTATTAATGACTTGGATGAGAAAATGGAGAGAATATTAATTTTATTAGATCAAAAGAAAATACAACATTGGAATAAACAATGAATACCCTGGAAGAAATAAATAAAAATCAAGATAATCTTGGTAGGCTAAAGAAATTAGATGAAAATAATAGAGTGAACTTAAACATGATAAATGCAAAAATATTCAAATAGGGAATATTTAACTCTACAGATATTTCGTTGGGGGTGTTACTTGGAACCCTGACAATAGCATGGTAAGATGCCAAGATTAGCAATAATGCATGCAGAAGTAATATTGCACTGAGTGGATAAAAAGACCAAATGAGTCACCCTTGACATATGGTTGCAAACAATGTAAATGTGATTTTAGACTACATTAATCGTAGTTTCTAATCAGTAATAATATCACATTCTCACTGTCTATGGAGATTCTTGGTCATCCAGGTCATGGTTGTCTCAAAGATGCTTTTTTCAAAAGGCAACTGGACTTTGTTTTTCCTCGAAGACCTTTTGCTTCTCATCGAAGAAGCTTCTTCAGTTCAGAAAAACAAAGTCCAGTTGCCTTTTGAAAAAGCACCTTTGGGACATCACATTCTCACATTAAGCCCTCCTTGCTTCGAAGCATCGCATGTTAGAACGGTTTCAGACAAAGTGGAACTAGTTCAGAGAAAGGTGACAAAGATATTCAGAGGAGCAGGGACTATTTTCTATGAGAAGAGGTGGAAAGAATATCTAATCTTGGGAGAAGAAGATGAGGCAATATATAATGGCGGTCTCCAACTAGCAAGTTTTTCTTCAGTGGGTGCATTTAAGTAGAGGCTGGGAAGTCAACTGTCTTGGATTCTTTCTTTGGACTCCTGCCCAGTGGTAAAATGCATTTTTTTTTACTACTGGTTCTGTGGGCGTGGCTTGGTGGCATAGTGTGGCTTGGTGGGTGTGGCAGGGGAAGGATACTACAAAATCACCATTCCCTCCCCACTCCTGGGGGAAGGATATTGTAAAATCTCCATTCCCACCTCACTCTGGGGCCAGCCAGAGGTGGTATTTGCCGGTTCTCTGAACTGCTCAAAATTTCCGCTACCGGTTCTCCAGAATCTGTCAGAACCTGCTGGATTTCACCACTGCTCCTGCCCAAACCAGATACACTATATAAACTCGGTGTCTAAATAGCTCTTACCAATTCTGTGATTATATTTGACTTGGGAAACAAGGCACACATAATTGAAGTTTAGACCATTATGAAGTGCATAGAAAATATATATATTAAAACCCGCTTTGCTTGATAACATTCATTAAAATCACAGTGAAATGGTTGTTGAACATTTTTTCATGGGAACAACATGATGCTTGATAGAACAGCCACCTCACAAAGACCAGAACTGACGTTAGAGAGTGGAGGGGGAGCAGGTTTTTCAAATACTGCTGTCTATGAATATTAAGAATATTACCAGCATTTAGTACGTGCATGTGTGTGTGTGGTGTGAAGGGAGGGAGGGAGGGAGGGAGGGAGAGAGAGAGAGAGAGAGAGAGAGAGAGATCCAAAGATGTCAGCTTTGGAAGCCATACTAGGCCGAAGGCTTCCACACGCTGCCACTTTCTCCGGTGTGGGAAAGTAGAAGTGGGGGTGGTACAAGGGGCTATTAGACATAATAACATTCTTCCTGCTGGTCAAGGTCAGGCTGAGCCCACATCTGGAGAAGGAGTGGCCGGAGTGATGTCTCGAGATAGGATGGTTGGAGATATGAGCATGTGATTGGCAGAGGAGTCATGAGGGTGGGGATTTTGGAGTTTGTATTACTGAGGGAGAAACCCGGATCCCCAGATTCAGATTTCATCCAACTGTGCCAGTTTACCTATGCTAGTAAAAGAACTTTGAAAGATGTTTGCTTCGAAGTCTTTTCTGCAAGAGGGATTTTCTGGAACGCTGACAAAGGAACTTTTCAAAATTGAATCCAAACTCCTGCACAGCCCTATGTTTTTTTTTTCATATGTAACATATTTCTCAGTATCAAATAATGTGCTCCTGACCCATTCCCCAAGATCAACTGAAATTTAAATGGAATTCAATAAGTTTTAGCTCTTCAACAAAGTTAAACTTTTGAATTTGTTAAGGGAGAATTAAGTTTTGGAAGGATTTGTTGGGTTGTATGTTTATGTGCTTTGTTTGTTTGCTTCAAAAAGAGTGGTCTTGGTATGCCATATAAAGATCTAGTGTGATCTAGAGTGGTCCAAAAAATGTTTTCCCATTACTCCAACAGCGGAAAACAATACTCTGTGTTTGTATGTGTTGTTGTTCAAGAACTTCTTGCTAGTTTTTAGATGAGATGATCCTTTGGCATAATCAGTCATCCCTATGTTCTTACTTTCTTACTTTTCTTGTTGGTTCATGAAAGTCTCCAGGATGGAAGTTCACTGATGTTATCTCATGTTGTTTTTATTTGTGTGGTTCTAGTATTTAAAAAGTATGTTTTCCATGGTAACATTGTAAAGAGAATTAAGCTGATTGTAAAAAGATGGTTTGCACATGTTGATACCCCCTTTACTTTCTGGTTCACAATTTGTCATGAAATCTGCATCAGACAAGCAGTGTATTAGAATTGAATAGAATAGAGCAGAGCAGAGCAGAGCAGAGCAAAGTAGGGTAGAGTAGAGTAGAGTAAAGTAGAGTGGAACAGAACAGAACAGAATGGAAACTTTGTCACTTTAAATATACACTAGTCAGCATACTTTAAATTAAATTTTGTTGCATTACATTTGTATGTAAACCTGACAGCTCATCAGTATAGTACAGTGTTTTTCAACTTTGGCAACTTTAAAATATCTGGACTTCAGCTCCCAGAATTCTCCAGATAGCATGCTTTCATACAGAACCAAGTATATGACTTTGGACCAGTCACTCTTTCTCAATTCTAAACTTGTAAGTTTTAAAAAAAATCTATTAACTCTAGAAAATGAGTGAATGAAGAATGTATATCACCCTAACAATAGAAGAGCCCCAATATCCAAAGTTACTGTCTTGCTCAGCTTGAGTTAAAATCTGTTGTTCCCCAGCCAAATCACTGCAGTCTCCAGAGAGTGCAGAGAGAACCTTCACATCACTTAGTTGATCTAAAGTGGATATATAAAAGAGAGTACCATCAACATACACACTACTCTCATCCTACTCCTAACAGAGGTTATCCAAAAGTGCAACCAATGCAATTTTATGTCTTACTTTGCAGATAACTTAATGTTGGTTTATCAGCTAGACAAGACCAGGTATCTGCAAATACTACTGATTACAAAGGGAATTTAAGTAATAGACCTCATACTTCTTTTTAAAAGTCCATTAATTCTTTGATTTTTGTCTTGCAGACATGTGAATAGTTGTTGAATAGAAAAAAGGTTGCTAGGTAAGACAATAACTGTCAATTTCTGAGATATAGAATGGCTATATAGTCAATCATACATGTCTGTAGAAATATGGATCAATATATAAGGTGGGCTACCTTATGATTCTTGACGAATGTATCTTTTCTTTTATATATTCCGAGAACGTATGCACCAAGACAAATTCCTTGTGTGTCCAATCATACTTGGCCAATAAAGAATTCCATTCTATTCTATGTAACCAGTTTGAATAATTGACCTCTAGAATATGGGAATTGACATAGCGGTCAATTTATTTACAGGAGTTTCTCATTTATCCAAGTTAGAAGACCAGCAAGCAGTATTGTCTCATAGTGTTTAGATATAATTAAGATTTAATGTAATTGAAAATAATGTTAAGTTTGAGGACTGTTCTTTAATTTTGTGGCTTTAGCTTTTGGTCAGAGGGAAATGCTCAGGGAAAATGTAGAGGTGCCATATTGATAGAAACACACTTATATTCAAACGCAAAAATGTAGACATCATATCACACTGGTTTCCCCAAAAGAAATTACTTTAGTTGTCATAGCAACCTAAAAAATACCAATTTGTGACATTATCAGTTATAAGAGACAATTGCCTTGTTATTGTGTTGCCATTAAAATTCTTAGCTGTCTTCAGCTTCTTCTCAACTTAAATCTAAATTTAAATGCCAAATTTTCAGTTTGTTTCATCTTGAGTTCTTTATCTTTGTTTCTTTGTACATACATACTGGAAGACCTTATCTAGAAATAGATTTTCCTGCTTTGCCTCAGGCTCCTTGAGAAATAGTATAATAAATCAATGAATTTAAGACTAAAAGAGAAAACAGAACAGAAACATCAAAAAATATCTTAAGGAGCAATTGAAAGTTATTCTTCATTTTTTCAACATTTAATTTCAAGCATGCTTGACATAGTCATTTCTAAAAATTCTTAGCTGGATATTAATGAGACAATAACACAATTCTTAAGAATACAAACCTATACACCACCTATTGTTTCTCCACTGGCAACACATCAGATACCCAAGATCGTGAAACAAATATTTTGAATTTCATATAATATACACATATAATCCTGCTATATTCTTCAGTACTTCAGGGTTCTATTCTCTTCCCATCTCAAATCCATCTTTGCTTTGGGAAGGGACCAAGTATTTTCATCGTGACAAGGTTAAAATCATATGAGAGAACAGGCCCATGATTTTTCACTCTGTCTCTTCAGTTGTATTTCTAGTGGTTCACTTCATTAGGCTGCATAAATGGGCTGCATAAACAGAGGGATAGAATCAAGATCATGTGAAGTGTTAATACCACTTTATAATGCCTTGGTAAGGCCACACTTGGAATTCTGCGTTCAGTTTTGGTCGCCACGATGTAAAAAAAGATGTTGATACTCTAGAAAGAGTGCAGAGAAGAGCAACAAAGATGATTAGGGGACTGGAAACTAAAAATATGAAGAATGGTTGCAGGAACTGGGTATGCCTAGTTTAATGAAAAGAAGGACCAGAGGAGACATGATAGCAGTGCTCCACTATCTTGAGGGCTGCCACAAAGAAGAGGGAGTCAAGCTATTCTCCAAAGCACCTTTGGAGAAGGTGGGCAGGACAAGAAGCAATGGGTGGAAATTAATCAAGGAGAGAAACAACTTAGAACTAAGGAGAAATTTCATGATAGCTAGAACAATTAGTCAGTGGAACAACTTGCCTCCAGAAGTTGTGAATGCTCCAACACTGGAAGTTTTTAAGAAAAGGTTGGATAACCATTTGTCTGAAGTGGTATAGGGTTTCCCGCCTAAGCATGGGGTTGGACTAGAAGACCTCCAAGGTTCCTTCCAATTCTGTTATTCTATTCTATTCTATTCTATTCTATTCTATTCTATTCTATTCTATTCTATTCTATTCTATTCTATTCTATTCTATTCTTCTATTCTATTCTATTCTAACCTACAAACTAGAAAAGATCTGAGTTTATGATCAGTGATTAGTTAACCTAATTCAATTAAATTTAAATTAATAATTTAAACAGTGATATATGAGTTTATTTATTTGATCCTTGTCCCAATCCTTTTGGACCCAGCAATTGAGCCCACAATTAGAGTCATAAGTCATGCTGGTCATTCAGCAAATTATCACATGATCATGCCTGATTTTACAACTTTTTAGCAAGTCATTAAGTGGAAGCAGCAGTAGTGAAGTGAACACGGTCATTAAGCAAACGTGGCAAATCCATTCTTTACTATGGACATTTTTTGTCAGAAACCAGAAGTAAAGGCCAATTTCCAGCAAATATGTCCAAATGAGTCACCCTTGAGATGTGGTTGCAAACAATGCAAATACAATTTTAGGCTTCATCAATAGTAGTTTCTAATAATGGGAGGAATAATATCACACTTACATGACCACAGGATACTGCACAAAGCCATAAATGTGGGATAGTTGCAGAGATCTCAAAATGCATTCACATGACCAGGGAGGGGTTGGAACTTCAAATCTGGATTATAAGTACCTTTTGGGGCATCCTTTGTAACCTCGAACAGTTGAATGGTTGTAGGACAAGGATTACCGGTTTTTTACCATTCACAACAACCCCAATGAGGCAGGTTGGGCTGAGAAATAGGGACTGGCCCAAAGTTACGCAGCCAGCTTCCATGCCCAAGAGACATCTAATTCAATCAATCAGAGCTGGAAGGGACCTTGGAGATCTTCTAGTCCAACCCCCTGCTCAAGCAGGAGACCCTATAACATTCCAGACAAGTGGCTGTCCAGTCTCTTCTGAAAAACCTCCAGTGATGAAGCACCTTCTGAAGGCAAACTGTTCCACTGATTAATTGTCCTCACTGTTAGGGAGTTTCTCCTTAATTTCAAGTAGCTTCTTTCTTTATTTTGTTTCCATCCATTGTTTCTTGTCCTCCCTTCTGGTGCTTTGTAAAAAAAGTTGACCCGCTCCTCTTTGTGGCAGCCTCTCAAATGTTGGAATTCTGCTGTCATGTCACCCCTAGTCCTTCTTTTCTCTAGACTAGCCATACCCAATTTCTGCAACCATTCTTCCTGTGTTTTTGTCTCCAGGACTTTAATCATCTTAGTTGCTCTTCTTCAGGGGTGAAATCCAGCAGGTTCTGACAGGTTCTGGAAAACCGGTAGCAGAAATTTTGAGTAGTTCAGAGAACCGGCAAATACCACTTCTGGCTGGCCCCAGAGTGAGATTTTGCAATATCCTTCCCCCAGGAGTAGGGTGGGAATGGGGATTTTGCAGTATCCTTCTCCTGCCACACCCACAGAACTGGTAGTAAAATAATCCAGATTTCGCCACTGCTCTTCTTTGCACTTATCCAAAGTCTCAGCATCTCCTGATGTCTAGTTCAGCACTTCACCTCTGTACATCAAGCTGGCTCTTAAGAGTTGTAAATCACACAGAGAGCTTTCGAGCAGATACGGCTTTATCAAGCTTTGTGCAGCACTGAGGGACTTCAACCAATCTCATTGTACATAAGTTGTGCACTGACAATAAAAATTTGAATTTGAATTTGACTTCTGCTCTATCAAAGGTGCTGTATCAAGCTTTCCTCCTTCGTTATGTTAGATGGCAGTGGGGCCAGTTCATAGTGGCAGGATAGGGGAAGCACAAGTCGGGAATCCCAAACCTTTTGCCTCTCAACTGATTTCATCTGTATAAGCAAAAGAATCCTTGGCATTTCCCCAGATATATCTGATAAATGTAAATGAAGTGGATGGGGGACGCTCAGCAAATTTCTGCTCATACATTTTAAATCTCACGAAGGACTGTAGGTAGTCCTCGACTTACAACTGCAATTGAGCCCAAAATTTATGTTGGCTAAGTGAGAAATCTGTTAAGTGAGATTTGCCCCTTTTTAGAGGTTTTCTTGCACATTTGTTAGCTGAATCACTGCAGTTGTTAAATTAGTAACAGCGGTTGTTAAGTGAATCTGGTTTCCACCTTACGTTTGCTGGTTGCAAAAGGGATCCCCTGACCCAGGGGCACTACAACCGTCATAAATGTGAGTCAGTTGTCACGCATTTGAATATAAATCACGTGACCGTGGGGACGTTGCAATGGTCATAAGTGTGAAAAATGATCATAAGTCATTTTTTCAGTGCCATTGTAATTTTGAATGTCTCAAAATGAACTGTTGCAAGTTGAGAACTACCTGTACTGAAAAAGGCCCCTGGATGTATATTATTGTATCTGATTAGAGTCAGGTATCTCCTTTTATCTAGTTCAGGGGTAGTCAACCTTTTTATACCTACCACCCACTTTTGTATCTCTGTCAGTAGTAAAATTTTCTAACCGCCCACTGGTTCCACAGTAATGCGCCATGTATCATTGTCTGTGCATGCCTCTCGCGCATCGTGGATTGGGTTTGGGGTGAATGTGTGCCGGCTACCAGCTCTGCTTGTCTGTTACAGCTGGGTGGTGTGGGGGGAGATGCATGAGCTATTCTGGGCCGAGGCTCTTTTGTTTGCGGTCACATTATAGCGCCATTTAGTTTCACTTACGTAACGCGAACTAAATTATGTGCGGGTGATACAAATAGTATATTTTCAGAAATTTAAATTGTCACAGGGAATTTTATGAAAACCTAATGAAAATGTTTTTAAATAATGCTATGAAAATTTTTAAAAAAGTCAAATTAAAAAAAAGGAAAGTGCTTCAGTATCGGACAAAACCCCTACCGCCCACCATGAAAGCTGGAACGCCCACTAGTGGGCGGTAGGGACCAGGTTGACTACCACTGGTCTAGTTTAAGAGGGGAAAAAAATCTTGTTCAGTTTCTTGATTTGATTTACCCTCTGAGAGACAAGGGCATTTCTTTAAATCAAAGCTTCCCAAGTTTTTTTCCTTCCATAATCAAAATTGCTATCAAAAGAGTCCTATTTACCCAGTGTGGGCAAAACACTTTATGTCACTTTCAATGGCCCTATTGTGATTGGGTAATAGGTTAATGTGTCGTTACCAAAAGAAAAAAAATCATTTTTACCCAATATAAATAATTTATCTAGGTTTGGAAGCATTACTTTATAATGCTAAGGCAGGAATTTTAAAAAAACAAACCAACCCAATTTTTAAAGCAAGAAATAATGGGTAAATTCCAGCGTTTTAACTCTGTGGGAACACACAATAATAATGAACAGATCAATATTCAGATACCCTATTGGTTGAGTGCTTTGGGCAAGAAACAATTATTGACTCAGCCTTCCATCCTTCCGAGGTGGGTAAAATGACGACCCAGATTGTTGGGGGCAATAGGCTGATTCTGTAAAACCGCTTAGAGGGCTGTAAAGCACTATAAAGTGGTACATAAGTCTGAGTGCTATTGCAATCTAAGGATACAAATGTAAAATCTGTTTTTATGAAAATATTGTCATTTTGATCTTTTTTCATTTATTTTGGCTTGCAAATTATAGTAAGAAAGCAATTTTTGACATTTGTGCTATGGATATCGATATTATTTTGTTCCAAGTTTAAATGCCATAGACTAGTGTTTTTCAAACTTAGCAATGTGTGGATCTCAGCTCCCAGAATTCTCCAGCTAGCTTCCAGCTGAGTTGAAGTTTACACATTTTAAAGTGGCTGAGTTTGAAAAATACTGCTATAATGCAACCTATCTTACTTAAGATTAGTATTGACATCTGTAGGTTTGTCATGCAATAACAGTATATTCCGTATATTGTTATTTTGCATGTCTCTCATCAAAAGATTTAAATTATTAATTAAATTTAGTAACAAAATTAGAGTTGCATTTCAGAATTCCGCATTTGTATTTCCCTTTTAACATGAAAATGTACAAAATAGAATCAAAAACCTGGGTTGGGTTTGGTGATCATACAGAGCTGCATCTTGCAAGCTTTTTCATTTTTGTCTCTGTTTAGACTGCATACCTGGACAGTTTCTATCGTTCTCCTGGAAAAAATTCAGGGCGTTAGAATTTCTTTGTCTTTTTGAAATATGTGCTCCCACCCCCCACCCCCATCTTCTTTTTGAATGCTTGCTTCCTCTCTCCCCCCACCCCATGTAAAAAGTCAGGAGAAAACCTGCAGAACAACCTGCAGAGATTTTTTAGTGGGCTTTGTTCCACAGATAGGCTCACAAATTGTTAGGAAACTTAAACCTTTGTAGAGGAGGGGTATTCTACATCTACATAGAATCTATACCAGAGGCCCTTTGATTTCCAATCAGCCTTGCTTGTTATTTTTTTTTTACCTGCAGTCATTGCTCTGTTGTCGAACCAACATGGTGCCTTTAATGAAATTCAAGACAATACCAATTCATCGGTGAATTGGTATTTTAATTGCAAGAACACAGAGAGGAATTTGTAAAGTTCCAAAACTTTGCATGGAGATTTGTGTGTGTGTCTGGGGGGGGTGTGGGGGGTCTGTGTATGTCTTTATTTATTTATTAAATTTATATGCTGCTCATCTTGTGGTTTGATGCCTTGGAGTAAGTTTGTTTGTTTTTTATTCCTGGAAACTGCATAGAGTAGTCCTTGAAGTTTTATTGCCAAAGTTTTTCAAAAGTGGTTTGCCATTGACATTGCGTTCCTTGCCCTGAGAGAGGGTGTCTGGCCCAAGGTCACCCAGCTGGTTTCATGCCTAAGACAAGACTTCATGCCTAAGGAGTTCTCATGGTCTCCCAGTTTGTACTCATTCACTTCACCCAACTGGTCCTCATTTTTGTGTGGGTTACTCCTTGTACTCATAGTGAAAAGAATGGTACTATAATTTCAGACTAAGCATGAGTTCACATGTGCTCTTTTAAGTCCCCTTTTTGTTTAAGACTGGCTCAGCTGCTGAAGAGTATAAAATAAAACGGTCGTACGTTCATTCAGAACTGTACAGCTGCATACCAACTGTTCCTGTGGTCAATGGAAAGGAAGTAGGGACAACCATGAATGGCCTACAAAGGCCCTTCCCTCATTTCCAATCAAAAGAAAGGATGGAGAGAACTGTTTTTCTTCCTAAAACACAAACAGAATTGAATGACATGCAGAATTTGCAATTCTCTCCAAATTAGATGGGAATTAAACTTCACAATCCTCCATGGGAGTTCGGAATAGCACAGGAGACTGCGCCGTCAGTATATGGGTTACTCTACATTCTGATTGAAAAGTAGACTTTTGAAAAGAGTATGTGTACAGTAGCGGCCCAAATTGTGGCAACCTTTTGCGAAAAGTGTATTTTCTAAAACTAGCTAATAACACCCCCCCCTTTTTTTTTTGGAGTAGTACCATAAAATTATATATCAATGGAAAGATAATTTAATCAAGAATGTAATGCAATAACTTTTATGAAGGATTTTCTATTAGAATAGCAGTTACAGTATAAAGAAGAAAAGTGAAACACGTAGAAAAAATGAGATATACAAAAATTATCACCATGTCAGTTAATAGTTGGGTAACCTTTAGCATGAATTACGGCCTTACAACGTCTTCCCATGGAGTGAACCGAGTCTTTTAGTTCTGCAGCTGTTATAATGTGAAACCAAGATTGAATGATTGCTTCTATTAACTGGGTTTTATTGCTGGGTCGCTTCTGACTAACAAGTTTTTTTAGTCGGCTCCATAGATTTTCAATTGGGTTAAGGTCTGGGCTATTCCCAGGCCATTCCAGCAGAGGAATAGGATTATTTTGAAAGTCCCCTCCCCCCAAAAAAGTGGTGCTATTAGCCATCAAACCTCAAAAATACACTTTCCTCAAAAGGTTTCCACAATTTTGGCTACTGTTGTACAATGATAATCAATGGTCAATAGCTCGATTATACATCAAGTTTTCAGAAGAAAATAAAAGTTTATGTGAGGATTTCTCTTCAGGCAAGCCCTAAGTGTGTGAAGTCCAAGCACATTCATACCTCAGGAAGATCAATTTTACATTATTTCCTTCTTTTCTGGAAGTCATGAGAGCTAGATAATTCAGCAGAGAATATTTTGTTGCCTCACAAACCCCATTATGTACAAACTCAGTTGCGGCCAACATCAAACTGATGAGAATTTGTAGTTCTGCCCTCAGTGTTTCTGTGAATGTTCTTGTCAGTTACAGCTGTACCAAATGTATGTGTTTAAATAATGCTTGCAGAAGAATAAAGCACCATGGTTTCTTTTTTCTTAGGTATCATCCTTGGCTTTTCTCTCCGATCCTATCACTTCAGCTACCGAGAAGTGAAATATTTTTCCTTCCCTGGCGAATTGTTAATGAGAATGCTACAAATGTTGGTTTTGCCTCTCATTGTATCCAGCTTAGTAACAGGTACTGGTGTAAATTATTTTCTAATTTCTTTTTCTGTTTTACTACTGTCATTCAAGTTTAACATTACTCTTTGTGTGTATAAGTGTATTGTTTAAAAAACAGTATCTAAGGATATACTCTAGGCCTGTCAAAGAATCTAGAATGTGATGTTGTTGCGTATCAATACATGGTAGTGATTATTAGATCAAAAATAAGCTCTTTTAATGAAAGGACGAGAGCTCTGTGGGAGAATATTTGCTTGCATAAAGAAGCTGAAATTCAGTTTCCAACAACTTCAGTTAAAAACTAAGATAAAACATTTATTAATTGATTACAAGTGTAAGGTGAATCATTATAGGTAGTCCTTTGTTGTGATATGTCATAAGTCGTGGTTGTTAAACCTTTTTCAATGACTGAAGTCCTGACTCTCCCAGTTGCAGTCATTAAGTAACTGCGCGGATCGTTAAGCAGAGAATGGGGTACCTCAAGGCAGAGAATGGGGTACCTCGGGATATGAGAAGCCTGGCGAAGGGCAAAACTCTATTTTAAGCCCTGGCTTACACCTTGCTTGCTTGCTTATTTTTTAATTTATTACTTGCTTGCTTGCTTATTCACTTACATACTTACTTGACCTCTATGCCAGCCATCTCACCAAAGGCAGCTCTAGGCAGCTTACAGATATTCAATTAAAACTCACTACAGAACAATAAAAGAAAAAATAAGTATCATACATTTTTTTTTTGTTTACATTTATACCCCACCCTTCTCCGAAGACTCAGGGCGGCTTACAGTGTATAAGGCAAATACAGTGTATAAGGCAAATACAGACCTTCTGCTGGGCCTCCCAGGACCTCCCTGTGTAGCCGCCCTCTGTAAAGCTTCCCACCCTGCCAGATCGCATAGTCTTGGGCCTGCTTCTTGTCCTGTCAGGTCTCACACAGGCTTGGGCCTCCTCCTACCTGCCCTGTCATGTTTTGTTCTTCTTACTTCTTCCAAAGATCATCTTTCTGAAAAATTGCCCCGCCCATGTGATCTTCAGCCTTCCTACAGAGGCCACTTTGCACTATTCTAGAGGTGCAGAAAGAGTTTCCTTCTCCAACTACTGCTTTAACTAGGATAATTATTTATCTCCTGTGTATTACTCTTGAGTTACAACTTTTTTTTTAATAAAGGATTTCCCTACAGTTTTGCAACCAAAATGCATATAAAACTAAAGCTGTAGCAGGTTCCCTCGGAGAATACTTGCAGAAAACCCTCGGAAACCGGGAGTTGGCCTCAGGGTCCTGTTTTACAGGGAAAGATGTTTATTCATATTATTGGCTACCTTCTATCAAGGGACCCCCAAGGTAACTTGGAATTATTTGAAAGCAGCTGGTAATGTATGGATTTCCCACTGCCTCCTTCCACAAACACAGATGGGTAACTTAGGCACATTTCAGTTCCGAAAAACACTGGCATGCGAGCTAAGAAGGAAAGAGTATAACTGCCAGTAAAACACTGGAGATTTTTAGAGTAGGGAAAAAAAAACAAATGAAAGGGAAGATTACTTTTAAAGTAATAATAATAATATTGTTGGGTTTTGTGAGCCCATTAGATGAAAAGATCCTAATGCTGTTTTAAGACCGTGTATGTTTTCTGTACAAGCCACAATGTTCAGGTAGCCATTTTATTTTTTTTTTACCATTTTTAATTCTTAGGAAGGGTGGGTACAATCCTCATATCCGTGCTTTATTATTTAAGAGGAGAATGAGATATGTAGCATGGCTAAAATGGTCTCCGGCACAATTTGAAAATAATTAGTTTTTTTTTAAGTTGTTAAAATTACAGATATAAAGTAGAGTGGTAAAAGCTGAATCTGTTTTTGTGTGACTTATAATTATCCTAGTTAAAGCAACTGCTGGAGAAGGAAGGAAGCTTTTTCTTGGATATTGGAAAAATAGTGTTTACCCTGGAGAAGGAGTCTATGTGAGACAGAGATTGTTTTCAGTCACACTCTGAACCAGGTTCTTTGAATTATTAAGCATTAGATGGTTCATGCAATACAGCTGATCCTCAATTTAGGACCATTTGTTTAACAACAGTTCAAAATTAGGACAGCCTTGGAAGAAGCAATTTATGGCCTCCCCTTGCACTTAACAAGGGGACACCCACAGTCACATGATCAAGATTGGGCGCTTGGCAATCAGTTCACATTCACAACCTGTTGCACCATCACCTGCAATCATGTGATAACAATTTGCAACCTTCCCACCCAGTTTCCGACAAAAGACATAAACCGGGGAAGTTGAATTTGCTTAATGACCACATGATTCACTTACCGTATTTTTTGGAGTATAAGACGCACCTTAGTTTTTGGGGAGGAAAATAAGAAAAAAGCTGATTGGCAGGTGGATTGGCCTCCCGGAATACCCTCAATCAGCTGTTCCCAGAGGTGAATTTTAGCAACAGGTTCCTTGATTGTGAGCTCTGTGCTTTGCTTTTTTTTTTTTTTTTGCTTTTTTTTTCTGCCTCTGAAAGCCTCCAAAGCAGAACTTCAGGAAAAAAGCCTCTGATGCTCTGTTTGGGGGCTTCTTTTCTGAAGCTCCATTTGGGGCTTTTTTTTCTAAGCTCCGTTTGGGGGCTTTTTTTCTGAAGCTCCATTTCTGATGCTTTTTTCAGTCTCTGAAACCTCCGTTTGAGAAGCTGGGCAGAGCTACATTTGGGGTATAAGATGCACCCAGATTTTCACCCTCTTTTTTTGGGAGGGGGGGAAAGGTGTGTCTTATACTCCAAAAAATATGGTAACAACTGAAGTGATTTGCTTAACAGCAGTAAAAGATAGTTGTAAAATTAGGTCTTGTTACATGATAGCTCATCTTACAAATACACCAACTTATGGTGGAAATTTCCATCCCAATTGTGGCCATAAGTTGAAGTTGTACATTGAATTATAAACTTACCCAATAGATAACAAACTTGGCCAAAAAGCCCTACCCAAGGTTAACACCAAGCTTAGTGTATTATGTGAATGTAACTGCTACATCTTTGATGGTTACATAAGTTTAACTATACATAAACATAGCCAGAATCAGCTTTAGAACTCCAGAAGTCTGTTAGAAGAGCAGAATTGAGCATCATTAGAACTAAATCATAGGCTGGTCTCACACAACACACTAAGGCAGACACACACAAAAAGCTTATGCCCAGCATCTGCTATACGACAATATTTGCCACTTGTGGAAGTAATTCATTCAATTAAATCAAGTAGATTTCCCACTGTGAACTTTATTGCATCCGCTTCTTTATAAATTCTAGCTCCTCCAGTTCAAAGTATTGTACCCATAGTAGGAGGCTTAAGGTGTTATTCACCTTCTCTGGCACTTCC
Source organism: Ahaetulla prasina (assembly GCF_028640845.1). Taxonomy (NCBI): domain Eukaryota; kingdom Metazoa; phylum Chordata; class Lepidosauria; order Squamata; family Colubridae; genus Ahaetulla; species Ahaetulla prasina. Next base: position 279,600,872 of record NC_080540.1, on the reverse strand, counting down.
TGTGGTTTTACTAGCCAATCACTGTGAGTGGTTTTTAGCATCCATCTTCCCCTTTCGGTGCAGCCGTAGAAGCCTACGATCAGCAGAGTTTGTAGGATCAGGCCAAGGAGCTATTTAATCTAGTCTTCTGTCTTGCATTCTGTGCCATGGATGCATTTAGGAAGCGGGGAACTTAAGGCATGCTTAGGACATTGCTTCCTTGTTCAAAGGAAGACAGGAGCACCATTATGCATTTAAACTTCTTTCTCTATGCCAGGGATATCAAACTCGATTTCATTGAGGGCCACATCAGGGTTGTGTTTGACCTCTGGGGGCCGGGATGGGTGTGGCCAGCTCGACGTCACTCCTGTCGGGGGCACCTGTGGTGGCCCGAGTGCTCTACCAGCAAAAACTGGCTGCCAAGCTCCATTTTCGGCTGCCAGGGCCACCTGCAACTCTCTGCCGGTGAAAATGGAGCATGGCCCTCCTGAGGCAGAGGGTTGCAGAAGGCACTGGCAGCTGAAAATGGAACTCAGGTGCCCATTTTTGGTGGCAGAAGCACCACAGGTCGGTTCTTCGCTGTTTCCAGGGTGGCCCTATGGGCCAAATCTAAGTACCCCATGGGCCAAATTCGGCCCCCAGGCTTTGAGTTTGACACCCCTACTCTATGCAGTCTAGCTGCCTCGTCTGACTTTTCTTCTGCTGCCTTAAGCCAGGAATTCCACCAAGGCTATAAACACTGACCTGTGTTTCTAGAGGTCAAAACATCGTGGCTGACTGTGAACCTGGAGATCTGGTTTGCATTTGACCCTGTAACCTTTTGCCTTCTTACAGAGGAATAGCTTCATGGCTCATGTCTCTTTGGAATGCATCTCAACGCTTGCCTTACATTCTGGTTTCCAACTTCCAACTTCCTTGTGCTATTATCATCATCACTGTTGATCGTTCCAGTCCCTAAATTTGGAAGGAAGGAAATAACATTTGAATCTCCTTGGCCTCTAAACTAAAATAAGTTCTCCATTTTGCTACCACATTCAAATGTTGCAGACGTGGGAAATTGGTAATAAACTTACCCTCAGTGTTTAGAATGTTCCCAAAGGAGCACATGATCGTCTCACCAAACTATATAAATTGAGGGACAGGAAGTCAATATTTATATAGCCAATCAGAGTGAGCATAATATTTCTGAAAATGTTAACTTCTTATCCCAATTCCTACTAGCCATTGGCTATCATTTTCCTGTTGTCTGAATTGCCCAATGGGCAAAACAAGATATGAGGTGGTGTGGATATTCGTAAATATTTTTAAAACTTGAGTTCTGAAGAAAGGGCTTTTTAAAAAATAATACAAATGTGTAGCCCTTTCTTAACTCTGGTGAATTTGGAAGTTCTTGATACTTATTTCTTATCAACCTGGAACAATGTTTTATTTAGATTAGCTTAGAACAGTGTATTTTAAACTTGGCATGCTGGCTGGGAAATTCCTGAAGCTGAAGTCCATACATCACAAAGTTACTAAATTTTGAGAAACAGTGGCCTAGAACAATATTCAGCCAGTTGTGGCATAGTTACAAAGCATTAATAAACCATGGTTTAGCACGGCGTATGAAACCACTGGAGGGCTAATATGTATGGAGCAATGAAGAAAAGCATTACTTAAGTAAAAGACACTTTATAATGTCTGAGCATTTACCATATCTGTGGTTGGATAAATTGGGAGAAAAAGAATGGTGTTTCCTAGCCAAGTTAACCTGCTAATCTTTTAAACAGATTTAAATCTATTATTATTGTAACAGATTGGGAAAATGTTGCAGATGTATTACCTCAGACCAAAAAAAAAAAGATTTTCCTGCTAATTTGCTATGCTTCAAGAAGTTTGGTTGGCTTGGGAAGTTACTTTGATGGACTTCCCTCTCATTAAATCACTGTGTTACTTCAACATTAAGGAATCCAGCAAAATCATCAAGTGAAAGTCCTTTTTTCAGAAGCTAATGGGCTTTGATTATACATCATTTACTTTCATATCCTCACCCGACTCATATCCCAGCTACCAGAAAAGGCCATTTTAAGCCATTTAATGATATGGGGAAATGCCTTTATAGGAGAACAGGTTGATTTAAGTGTCGCATCCATCAAAGGATGGTCTCTTCAGGTCTCTAGCAAGCAGGTATTGGCTGTCTTTCGTTACTGAAAAATTTTGGGCTGCTATTTCTGTGAGCCTTCATTTCAGATTCTTGGCATTGGGACAGTTAGTTCTTTGTGCTCTGGTATTACAATGAGGCAACCCAAAGAGAAAGAGACTCGGTTCAAGGCTGTCAGCTGTTACTAATCACCGTTCTATGGCTTGCTGTGAATCCCTGCTAGTCCTTACCTCCTGCTCTGCTTAGCACACATAAAGAAGATAAATTACTCCCTTAGTTTCTCTTCAAAAAGCATATTGTGTGGTGCATTCCAATATCATGAGGAAAAGATGGAATAATGCAAAGAGTTAAAGTGGTATCTAAACAGCCCACACAGTAGGCTCCTATTCTGGCAGATGTGAAGAACAGGAAATGTGCCACTGGCTTGGATATCTAGAAATATTGTGTTGCTTTGCGCTTGCAAAGTTGAGAATAGAGAAATGGGATGCAGCTCTGAGAAAAAGGGCATCAGGGTTTGTGTGTGTCTCTGTGTGTGTTTATAGGTTATTCCAATATTTCTTAACCTCAGCAATTTTAAGATAGGTGGACTTCAGCTCCCAGAATTCCCTAGCTAGCAAGACTGGTTGGGGAATTCTGGCAGTGGAAGTCCACCCCCATCTTAAAGTTTCCAAGGTTGTAAAACATTAAGCTATTCCAACTGGGCAACCTGGCATCAGCATCAAGGACTGTGAGAAGTTACAGCAAAAGACAAAATAACTTTTGAGCCTGAAGAAAATACTTTCCACAAATCTCCGAGAAGTCAGAGGTAGTTTTGCCAAATCTGAGGAATGGAGTAAAATTGAGTGGTCATGATACAAGTGACAAATTCTGAAATGGAAACGAACAGGCGGACAAGTTACTTCCTCAGACTTACCCTAAGAACTGAATTACAAGATACAGGTCGTCTTTGACTTTCGACCAGTCACCTAGTGATCATTTGAAGTTTTGACAGACTTTGACAGATCAGCACTTACGACCCAGATTCGAAGTTCCAATGGTTCTCTCCGCCATGGTCATATGAATGTACTTTGGGCATTCAGCAAGCTGTTCATGGCCATATTTTATGACAGTTTTGCCAAAAACTGGTATTTACTTCCAGTTTTCAGCCAAAGCTGCCCATAGCAAACCATGGGTGCACGTAACAACCACAGCATTCGCTTAACAACCGATGCAGAAAAGGCTATAAAATTGTCACGAGTTATATCTGTGATGGGCAGACTCCATTATGGATGTAATTCGAGGATTATCTCTTAAGAAAGCTTATTTAGCTTTATTTTATTTAGCTTTATTTGTATCTAAAACATCCTAATTAGATTAATCAGGGGTACGTTTCGTTTTTGTTTTGTTTTTAACTGTAGTTAAGAACTATATTCCATCACTTGTCACTGGGACGGTGCAATGTTTTTTATTCAACCAAGACTTTATTTGCTTTAAGAGAGTTAGAAAGAGGTGTTATATTTATGCTCTGAACCTTTTGAAAAGTGAATCCAACGAGCTGCGCAGACCTAGTGTGCATACATATAAAATAGCAAACAAGAGTGTTAAAAGTCCGTCTGATGCAGCATCTTGTTTCCTAAAAACACTGTCAACTCTTTATTAGGGTACCCTTTGCAGAAACCAGGGGGGAATGGGGAGGTTTGCAAAAGATAAAACCAGCATTATGCTGCAGCATCTCTTTTTGTACATGTGTTGTGACATTGCACGCATGTACAAAAGGAGCAGAGCTTGTTTTGCAGCTGAGCAACTCCGCTGTCCCCACTTTGATAACGCCATCAGACTTGTGGATGCTTAAGCATTAATCTTAGAAAAGTGATGCATCCCTACTCTAGGCAAAACAATCTCCTTTAATCTCATGGCTTCCAGATTTGTTAGATTTTTAACTTCTATCCTCAGCTAGCAACAGAGCTGCTCTTCCTGTATGTATGCAGTACATACTTGCTTTCGGTGTGGGGTTGAAATATTAGGGAGCACTACAGGAATCCCTTGGTTGTATTTATTATTCTTTGATTTAAAAGGCAGTGATTTAATTCCATCCTGCATTCCTTTTCAGCTACAATTTAATTACATGTCAGTTTGTGCCATTTGCCAGGCTGCATCATTTCATTAGCATTTTTTCCAAGTATTTCCCAGACCAATGAATCTTTATAGAACTTGAATATCGAGGAAGCAAAAATCCACACTTCGGAAAAATGCGTATAACAAAATGTATATTTAAGGTAGCAACATGTAAAAACAAATAACATTTCCTTGCAGTGGAAGGGGGAAACCCCTCAAAATTACATAGAATTTTGATAAAATGAAATAACAGCTGAAGGTACATGACATGCATTAAATGGATATAGGCTACTTGTACCTTCATTAATATTTAATTTCAGTGAAACCAGATGAGTTACAATTCGTTCAGTTGTTTTCCCTAGCAGTTTCCACGAGTAGCTAAATACGCTAGTGGGACATTGCTATGTTTCTAATAGTAATTTTATTAAAATTTGTAGTTAGGATAAAAACTAATATATTTTTTAAAAAAAAAGTATATAAAGTGCAGAAGAGAAAATATAAAAATAAGAATATAGTAAAGAAAAAGAAATGAAATATATATGGAGAGAGAGACATGGCTTTCCCATTCATCAGAATTGGTAGTAACTTGCAGCAAATGTTTATTTATTTATTTATTTATTTATTAAATTTTTATACCGCCCTTCTCCCAAAGGACTCAGGGCGGTGTACAGCCAAAAGATAAAAAACACAAAAATATACAATTAAAACAACAATTTAAAACCGAGCATATTAGAAAAAATGGCCAACATTTAAAAATTTAAAATTTAAAATTATGAACCCTAAAATAATAAAACCCCAGTTAAAAATTTAAAAATATTAAAAATATTATGCCAGTCCCGCTTGAATAAATAAGTGCGTTTTCAGCTCATGGCGAAAGGTCCGAAGATCAGGCACTTGACGTAGTCCAGGAGGAAGTTCGTTCCAGAGCGTAGGAGCTCCCACAGAGAAGGCCCTGCACATGGGGGCCGCCAGCCGACATTGTTTGGCGGACGGCACCCTGAGAAGACCCTCTCTGTGAGAGCGTACGGGTCGGTGGAAGGCATGAGGTAACAGCAGGCGGTCCCGTAAGTACCCGGGCCCTAAGCCATGGAGCGCTTTGAAGGTGGTGACCAAAATCTTAAAGCGCACCCGAAAGACCACAGGAAGCCAGTGCAAGCCGCGCAGGATTGGTGTTACATGGGAGCAACGAGTTGCTCCCACTATTACCCGCGCAGCTGCATTCTGGACTAGCTGCAGCCTCCGGGTGCACTTCAAGGGCAGCCCCATGTAGAGAGCATTGCAATAATGTTAGTAAATGCAGCAAATTCCCACATCCCATCTTTTATCTATAAAAAAATCCTTAAAGCATCATCATTTCAGTATCCATTAAGGGTTACCAGAGCTAATATGTCTATTTTAACCTTGATCTAACAAGCCAATTTTATATTCCTTCCTTTTAATTTAACATTCTCAATCTTCCTTCAAATAAGATCCTAAGAACTTGATTTCTTTTCATTTTCTTCTTGTCCTTTCTCACAGAAATCTGCAAAGCTGTAACAAGTCTCTTTTGCAAATCTAATATAGGGAAATTATCCGGGTCACTCACTTGATTTACTATTTGTGTAACCCTTTTAATTATTAAGCATTTTCCTATAGGAAGCATTCTTTGAATTAATTCCAAAATCTTTTTTTTCAAATCCATCTGGACCCTTAGTCTGTTTGCAGCTTTCCAAAATCAAAGTTCACCTTTTTGCTGCACCAAAATCTACTGTACAGAAATCCATACTCCAAGCTAACCTCCCTAGGTCTCAATCTTGCGTTTATTATAGGATTTGCCTGGAAGACCCCTGATTAAATTAGTCTAAGGATTGATTGCTTGGTTTGAATTCCCTCTTTAGAAGTTACTACCACCTCTCTAGGGTGGATTCTGGACTAGCTGCAGCCTCCGGGTGCACTTCAAGGGCAGCCCCATGTAGAGAGCATTGCAATAATGTTAGTAAATGCAGCAAATTCCCACATCCCATCTTTTATCTATAAACAAATCCTTAAAGCATCATCATTTCAGTATCCATTAAGGGTTACCAGAGCTAATATGTCTATTTTAACCTTGATCTAACAAGCCAATTTTATATTCCTTCCTTTTAATTTAACATTCTCAATCTTTCTTCAAATAAGATCCTAAGAACTTGATTTCTTTTCATTTTCTTCTTGTCCTTTCTCACAGAAATCTGCAAAGCTGTAACAAGTCTCTTTTGCAAATCTAATATAGGGAAATTATCCGGGTCACTCACTTGATTTACTATTTGTATAACCCTTTCAATTTTTAAGCATTTTCCTATAGGAAGCATTCTTTGAATTAATTCCAAAATCTTTTTTTTCAAATCCATCTGGACCCTTAGTCTGTTTGCAGCTTTCCAAAATCAAAGTTCACCGTTTTGCTGCACCAAAATCTACTGTACAGAAATCCATACTCCAAGCTAACCTCCCTAGGTCTCAATCTTGCGTTTATTATAGGATTTGCCTGGAAGACCCCTGATTAAATTAGTCTAAGGATTGATTGCTTGGTTTGAATTCCCTCTTTAGAAGTTACTACCACCTCTCTAGGGTGGATTTTGTCTTCGAGCTGATGATCAGTTAACACTGCTCAGATATTTACATGTGAGAGAAAAATGATGAAAACATCCCCTTCCCAATAGTTCACATTGTGGAATATATTGTAGTTGCAGATAATTGAGTGCTCAATCTAGCAAGATTTTGTCTATAGGTGAAACAACAAAGAATTCAGCTTGAAAAAATCACCATGTGCGATTCTTGTTTTAGGCCTGACATCAAGGTTGTGTTGCCTCTTGTCTCAACCCCCTACTTGGAATTTGCTCCCTCCTTCTTTGGAAATTGCCGCTTCTTTGTAATCTATCACACCATCTTCTGCTCCATGGGCACCATCCTTCACACATAATTGCCTGAGTAGCCACTTACATGTTAGCCAATACGATACAGTAGTTAGAGAGTTGGATTGGGCAGCCATTCCTTTTAGCCCAGTGGTCACCAACCTTGGCAACTTTAAGCCTGGTGTTGTCCTTGTTCTGGGAGTTGAAGTCCTCCAGGCTTAAAGTTGCCAAGGTTGGAGACTCCTGTTTTATCCCAATCTATCTAACAAGGTGGTTATTATGAGAATAAAATGAAGGTGTTCCCAGGATCACCTCTGTTAATTATTTAAAAGAGCAGTAACATATTAATGCAAGAAATACATAATTGAATGAATAATAAATGAATATGAACCAAAGAATTAAAACAGAAACCCGATTACCAGAAAAGAACGGGCATATTTGTGGAGAATAGTCACATGAGAAATGCTAAAGGTAGAATTAATTGCTATAGCTAAAATTGAAATATAAGAGATGTCAGCTTTGGAAGCCAGCTGCTTACCAGCTGCTCCCCCACCCTCCTTTGATAATCCAAGGGGAGACCCATTATCAAGTTAAGAAGATCTTTGACTCTAGACTGTACAGGGGTCGTTTACAATATTTGGTCCACTGGAAAGGGTACCTGTTGTCTGAAGCTACGTAGGTGAAAAGTTGGGATGTGAATGCTGATACTCTATTTTATTTATTTATTTGTCAAACACAACAGTATATATAAGTATAAGCATGAAATAACCATACAAATTGGATACAATCAAAGGGAACATTAGGACAGGAATGGTAGGCACGCTGGTGCTCTTATGCACATCCCTTACAGACCTCTTAGGAATGGGGTAAGGTCAATAGTAGATAGTCTTTGGTTAAAGCTTTGGGGATTTTGGGAAGAGACCAGAGTCAGGTAGTGCATTCCAGGCATTAACAACTCTGTTACTGAAGTCATATTTTCTATAATCAAGATTGGAGCGGTTCACATTGCGATTGAAACTGAAGTAGTCTTCAACAGGAAGGACAGGAAGGACTCTAGTCAAGCAATTTCATGATAGATTCCCTGAGAAACTAACAGGTACTCCTCAAGGTGAACCCCAGATTCCTAAAGCAGAATAAAGAATACACATTCTCCTAACCCCCTCTCCCCCCTCCTTTAGGTTTCTCAGGGAAACTATCATGAAATTGCTCGACTAGAGTATCAGCATTCACATCCCAACTTTTCACCCATGTAACTTCAGACAACGGGTACCCCTTCCAGTGGACCAAATATTGTAAACTTGAGGAGGCGGTTTTCTGGAACACTGACAAGAGAATTGACCACAGTAAGGCAGATATATATTCTATGCCTTCACAAAGCCCTATTCATTCATTCATTCATTCATTCATTCATTCATTCATTCATTTAACATATATGCTGCCCATCTCGCCTACAGGCAACTCTAAACAGCTTACAATCATAAAAGCAAGATAAAACCTTAAAACATTACATAAATAGTCCTTGACACATGACAGGAATTGAGCCCAGAATGATGTTCATATGTTGTGGTGGTCATTAAGTGGGCCACCACATAAACACTCAATTTTATGACCTTTTTGTGGCAGTCATTAAGCAAGGACCATTGTTTTCTTCAATGGGCTTTTTGTTTTGTTTTGCGGGAAACTTGAAGTAAATGCCTGAAACCAGCAAAATACCTCCAATCATGTGACTGTAAAATGCCACAAATAGCCACAAATGTGAGCCACTTGCCAAGCACCCCAAATTTGATCATATAACTGTACGGTGTATATGTATACAGCCATTTGAGCTCCAGAACTGGGTTATAAGTAGCTCTGAAGAGGTTGATCATAGCCTTGAATAGTCATTAAGTGACTGATTGTTAAGCAAGGACTTTATGGGTATAATTGGTAAGGAATTCCAGGATTCTTGTTCCTCCCAAACCTTTGAAGAAGGACCAGACAAAGCGGACATTGAGGGTGAAGGTCAATCCTCTGCAAAGAAGGTTACATTTCTGAGATGTATGACTCTAACTTTCTCCTTGTGCATCCTTTGTGTTAGGAGTGTCTGCCTTGGACAGTAAAGCATCAGGGAAAATGGGTCTCCGAGCAGTGGTGTATTACATGAGCACCACGATTATAGCTGTCCTGATTGGGATAATCATGGTAGTCATCATCCATCCTGGGAAAGGGTCAAAGGAAAAAATGCACAGAGAAGGCAAGATTGTCCGAGTGACAGCTGCAGATGCCTTTCTGGACTTAATCAGGTAGGCGGCATTTTTATGCATCTTGGCTCCTTCGATTGTGTTAGATTACAGCCCTCTTATTGCAACGCGGTTAGTGTGAATTGTAGGAGGGCCTTCCTGGCGGAAAGCTATTGACTAAATCAAAAAAGATGCTTCATGTGTGATCATGTAAAGCTAAGAAAATGAGTGATGCGATGGAACACCAAGGTGGCATCCTCAGCTTGGAAATAATAGCAATAGCACTTAGACTTATATACTGTTTTACGGTGCTTTTACGGCCCTCTCAAAGCGGTTTACAGAGTCAGCCTATTGCCCCCAACAATGTGGGTCCTTATTTTACCCAGCTGGGAAGGATGGAAGGCTGAGTTAACCTGGAGCCTGGTAGATTTGAACAGGCAAATTGCAGGCAGCCGGCAGGCAGCAGAAGTAGCCTGCAGTACTGCACTCTAACCACTGCGCCACTGCAACTCAATAATTCTGAAACAGTCCAAAAATAGCCTTATAGCCACAGTTCATGCTTGAACAATCTTTTGTGGCTGGGGGCAGCGCTTCGCATTTTTGGGAAACCTAAGAGCCACAGTTTGCAAAAGCTTTGCACACTTATACAAAGTAAGTAGAGCTCACCACCAAACTGAGCAAGACTGGGTGAATTGATTTGTTTCTTGTTAGTCTCTCATTCTGATGTCAATGAGAGCCGTTACCGATTCCTGCATCTTAGGTGTCATTCCAATTGCATTGGGGACGGTTGATGTTGGGAATACAAGTCAACATTCAGAGAGACATTATCTTAAAGATCAGAACATTGGTGTTCTTATTATTTATACTGTTTATTATATTCTGAATGAAGAAAAAACTTCACTGAATATATGTGTTGGTGAGAGATTTAACTCGTGAGAGACATTTCAATTACATGAGGATAGCATGATTTGAGTCAGGGTTTGCAAATAATTTAAGGAAGCACTTTACTTACAGTGAAGCAAATCTGATTTTGAAGCAGTGAAGCAGCTGAGCCCATTAGCTGGCAAGTGACTCAAAGCTCTTCCATTGTTTTCTGGGCCTGCCTATACATGGCCAGAAAACACTTCTACTGACCCAGCTTTCTACTACCAGCAACCAAATTATCCAACCCAAAAAATGTGGATTTGGATTGTATGTTGTGTTTAAAGGAATATTGGGGAAAAAATAAATTGATCATTCCTTAGCGTGATCCTGATAGGATGACAAATTCTTCGCTAATAGGTAAAAAAATATATATTATTTTTTCTTTTTTACAGGAACATGTTTCCTCCAAATCTTGTAGAAGCCTGCTTCAAACAGGTAAAAAAAAATTGAATCCCTTCCTACGTACATATGGGTATATTACATGTCCAGATTTAATTGAGATTACACAAAGACAAAGCTTATAATGCAAGGAATTGTTATTCATTGTCTTCCAGGGAGAAGCACTTACAGCTTCTATAAGATAAAATTCCAAACGGTTGTATTATCTGGACTCATGACCCAACCAGGATTAGGATTTTCAGTTGCTCTTCTCCACAGATCTCTGACTTATCAAAAGTATAAATATACCCCTATGGTTATTGCTGATGTTCCAGCAACCATAGATACAGAGAAGACAAGTGCTTCATTATTATTAAAAGTACAGCATAATATTTGATGCCAGCATTGTTTAGATTAGAGATTAACATATTGCAAATTCTTTAATTTCACAACATATAGACAGATTTAACCATCGTTTCAATTGGGAACATGTGAGCTTCCTAGACCAAGCCAAGTCCAAAAATGGTGGGTAATTTCTAGAAGCCTGGCACTCTGACAAATTAGTCATCAATAGACACATAGACATTAACAACATCTATAGACTATGCAAAAAGACAATCAACCAGCCAACCAAAAAGGGAACAAATAGATCCAAGCACCATTCCACCAGCAATCACTTACTTAGCACTGATGATGTTACCTAGTTTGGGTAATGAAAGATCTTCAAGAAAACAAGCAAGCTCAGCGAGCACCAAGGACCACCCATCCACCCATATTTAGATTATTTCTGTCTTCATCCAGGGAGGTCAGACAAATCTTTTGATAATTGCATTTGAGCAGTTAGAAATAAGGTTTCCAGAATTCCTAACACATGAATGTAATATTTGTCCTTCTAACCATCATTAACAGTTCAAAACAAACTATGAAGAGCATGTTCATCATACACATGATGATTCTAACGAAACGTCGGTCCTTGCTGGCATTATAAATAATGTAACAGAAGCTGTGGAAAACCTAACTCGGATGAAGACGGAGATGATCCCTGTACCAGGAGCTGTAAATGGAGTGAACGCACTTGGACTGGTTGTCTTCTCCATTAGTTTTGGATTAGTGATTGGCAATATGAAGGAACAAGGTCGGGCATTGAGAGAGTTCTTCGACAGCCTTAATGAGGCTATCATGCGACTGGTAGCTCTAATAATGTGGTAAGTATTAAATTCATGGTGCTACTATTACCTGTTTTGGAGTCCTCACACCTCTTTACTTTGAGGTCTAAACTGAACTTCCTTCTTGGTTGCTCTAACAGTTTCTGGGATGAAAATTCAAGAAGGTGGATACAGATACAGTTGCAAGAACTGGGTATGTCTAGTTTAATGAAAAGAAGGACTAGGGGAGACATGATAGCAGTGTTCCAATATCTCAGGGCTGCTGCAAAGAAGGAGTCAAGCTATTCTCCAAAGCATCTGAGGGCAGGACAAGAAGCAATGGGTGGAAACTAATCAAGGAGAGAAGCAACTTAGAACTAAGGAGAAATTTCCTGACAATTAGAACAATTAATCAGCGGAACAACTTGCCTCCAGAAATTGTGAATGGTCCAACACTGGCAGTTTTTAAGGAGATGTTGGATAACCATTTGTCTGAATTGGTGTAGGGTTTCCTGCCTAGGCAGAGGGTTGGAGACCAACCCTCTGCCAAGGTTCCTTCCAACTCTGTTATTCTATTCTATCCTATCCTATCCTATCCTATCCTATCCTATCCTATCCTATCCTATCCTATTCTAAAAGATCAGACATTAGGAAGAACTTCTTGACAGTAACAGCCATCAATCAGTGGAATAAGTTATTTCGTGGAATAATTTCTTCTTCACTGGAGGTTTTCAAACATTTGTGGTAATGTAATGAATCTTGAGAGACAGTTTGGTGTAGTGTTTGAGGTACCAGGTTAGAAACTGGGAGATCATGAATTGTAGTCCTGCTTTGGAAATGCTTTGAGTCACTTTAACTGCACTCTAATTCATCTAATGTGGGGTGGGAACCGGCGACATTTCAGATGTTGCTAAACACAAACTTTCAGTTGTCCTAAGAACTATATAAAGGATTCTGGGACATACGGTATAATTTAGCAAAATTATGAATATACTTGCCCACTTCCAAAACTGAATTTACTCCCAGCCATATTGGGAACACTGAAGAAAGTCTGCACCCAACAGAACTTTCCATTTAATCAGAGCTGTATTGGTTCTTTATGAATTAGTCTTTATGTATCATGACAGGGCTATCACTTTACATGATACTGTATTAAAAGCCTGAGAGTCTGTTGGTCTGTATTTTAAGATTGGTAGATAATGGAGAAAGGGAAGGGAAAATTATTCAGGGAAAAGAAGGAAGAAGAGGGTACAATATTGCAGTGATGCCTACTTAAGCAAAGTTATAGAATAACAGCCTTCCTGTACTTGACGTCTTAATTTTATTTAGTTAAGTTGTATAAAATATTGGTGCAGCCATACATCTTAAACTAAATTCTGGGCAGTTTACAATCACGAATAAAACCATAAAAGCTAAAAACAATAAACCAATAAGAAGTCTCAGATGGTTTCCTAGACTTCCCTGATTAGCATAATTACACTGACTAAGAATTCTGGGATTTGAATTTCAAACAATCAGGAGGACTCTAGATGGGGAAAAGTGTAAGTATGAACTCAGTTCTGATGAGTGATTTGTAGGGAAGAAATAAAGAACCTTCACACAATTGTTTCAAAAGCAATTATAACAGAAGTAAGGAAAAAAACCAGGGATTCTTAGGAGAACAGGAATATTGGAATATAAGACCAGAAATATGAAGCTAGAATAAATTCTGGATTTAAAAAAATCAGTCTCACTAACAAACTGCCTAGTTCCTATATTTGGGCAGAGTTAGTTTAATTCTGTAGTGTATTCATCGATTGAATTACAGCCATACTGTACAAGCTCTTGCGTAATTGGCTTCAGAATTCATTATTGCACCAAAGTAATATTTTACCCAACTAGAATGTGATTAAATTTTAAAAAAAAAACATATTTTGGAATAAACCACACCATCCATGGTTAAAGTCTGTCCATAATGAATTGGTATCTTCATATTCTCCTTTGTTTGACACTAATTTGCAGAATTCATTTTAAAAATAAATTATATTGTGTTCACAGAGACTTCCCTTTTGGTTCATAGACTGCTTTTCATCCAAAGATCTCCAGATATTATAATAAACAAGAATATACCGGGGACAATATATTTAGGGTCACAATCTCTGTATATATAGAGTGCTGCAAGGAATTTCCAAGTGCAAGAGAATAAAGATACATCACACAAAAGTAGACTTATAGGATAGCTACAAAGCAATGCATTTATGTTTCTCTCTGTCTCTTTCTCTCTCTTTCTTTTTCTCACTCTCTCTGTTTCTCTTTGTCTTTCTTTTTTCCCAGGTATGCACCACTTGGCATTTTGTTTTTAATTGCTGGGAAAATTGTTGAGATGGAAGATATGGGTGTGATTGGAGGCCAGCTTGCCATGTATACAGTTACTGTTATCATTGGTTTGCTCATCCATGCAATTATTGTTCTCCCACTTCTCTACTTCTTCATTACTCGGAAAAATCCTTGGATCTTTATTGGAGGATTGTTGCAAGCTCTCATCACAGCTTTGGGAACTTCCTCAAGGTAGGCTTTCACAATCAAATAGCTTGGGATACAGGAGTTTCTACTGGGTATATACGGCCGTTACATATGCATAACCCAAGAATAATAGGTCCCAAAACACACATACACACCCAAATTGGGTTGAGCTTATCTACAGATGTCTATGGAGATTCTCAGTCATCCAGGTCATGGTTGTCCAAAAGGTGCTTTTTCACGAGGCAACTAGACTTCCTGGTTTTTTCTTTGAAGACGTTTTGCGAAACGTCTTCAAAGAAAAACTAGAAATTCCAGTTGCCTTTTGAAAAAGCACCTTTGGGACTTACCTACAGATGTAATACTTTTTTAAAATGCTGTGTATTCCATATATACTAGAGTGTAAGCCTGTAAGCAGATTTTTAACATTTTAACTAAAATACCATGAGCCACCCACAGATAGGCTGACCCTCAAAATTTTCAGTTTTCACAACTAACTATGGATAGCAACATTTTTCATGGTATTTTGGTTAAAAACTTGAGAGCTTATTCATGGATAGGCTAGTCCAGGGGTCTGCAAACTTGGCTCTTTTAAGACTTGTGGACTTCAACTCTGGGAGTTGAAGTCCACAGGTCTTAAAAGAGCCAAGCTTGCAGACCCCTGGGCTAGTCTGTGAGCATATACAGATGTTTTTATTGCAAAAGATTGAGAGAAGATGTGATTGTTCCAGACTTCTGTCATTATCCCAGGTTTCTGTCACTCTTCAACTCTACTTTAGGTTTTACTTTACACCTAATTTTACACCTAACATGTTGTCCCAATATGTGTATAGCGACATTTATCTGCATCTGTGTACCATTCAGAGTACAATGTAAGATTTTGATGCACATTGTATTATTTGGCTGTATATTCCAATAAATCTTTTAATTGGACATCTATTTTACATTAATTTTTCTTAATCCTGAAAATTAATATCTGAAACTGCTTTGCATTGAGAGATATCTTTTAGTCTAGTGCTGTCTCCAAGTTAGACAGACATCAGTGAAATGAAAGGCATTGAAAATGTGTAGGCACCACACATGATCTAACTGTACTGTATGGTCTTTCTATAATATACACCCAGGAATCCAAATTCTGAGTGCAGATTCCCTCAAATTTGGACCACTGTCTGAAGATTAACTACATGAATAAATTATTTCTCTTTGTACATACATTCATACATACATATATGCATACATACATACATACATACATACATACATACATACATAGTAATGATATCTACTTGTATTTTTCTCCCCATCTGGTTTCAGTTCTGCCACTTTGCCTATCACTTTTAAGTGTTTGGAAGAGAATAATGGAGTAGACAAACGCATTACGAGATTTGTACTGCCTGTGGGTGCAACTATTAATATGGATGGGACAGCTTTGTATGAAGCCCTGGCTGCAATTTTCATTGCACAGGTTAACAATATGGATCTAAACTTTGGGCAAATTATCACAATCAGGTTTGTAAACCCTGCAAAAAAATACATATCCTTGTATACCTATGCAAGGCAACAAAGCTAGGAAAGTCGGAATGAGGGGCATTTCTGAGTGGGATGCATGGTAACACAGGGGGGACAAGAGGATGATAAAGTAGGAGATCATGAACAATTCAGAAATCACAGAATATTTCATTGTTTGCAATGCAAATTATTATATCAAGACCTAATCCAGATTGAGACAGCTGCATAGACTGCAGGTCTTCTTCATATTGTGCTAATTATTGTTTTTAGAGTAATATAGGAGGGAGGGAGGGAAGGAAGGAGGAAGGGAAGGAAGGAAGGAAGGATCTAAGAGATCTGGAAAATGCCAACTTGGTGAAGACTGGTCTAACTCATGAAGCTGAATACACAGTTAAGAATGGCTTATTTAGCTTAAGCACCAAATTTGCTTGTAAGAGAAATGAAAGGGGAAAGACTTTTGATCATGCAAACTAGCAACTGATTCCAACCAGACTCACGAACTTCTAGCCAACAACTTTTTCAAGACTGAAAGAGTTTTATGAGATAAGGACATACTTTTAAAAAATGAAAATGGCAGTATGATTGGTTTTATATCTCTTTCCTTATAACAGTATTACCGCAACAGCTGCCAGCATTGGTGCAGCAGGAATTCCTCAAGCTGGCCTGGTCACAATGGTGATTGTACTAACCTCTGTCGGTTTGCCTACAGATGACATAACGCTTATCATTGCGGTGGATTGGTTTCTGTGAGTAATTTTCTATAGGAAGTAGACTAAAGACACGAGTGGAAACCAAATTTATCAGTCATTGTAATTCCTGAAGAAATGTATTGGGTCTCTTTGAAACAATACTTGGCTACGTTGCATACAAATGTCAAACTGTCATCTTATATAAAAAGAAGACTAGAATAGGATACTGATGAGGATTTTTGGGGCAGAGATATGAAAGTTATTCATTGTTCACCTTCCAGGCTGTAGTTTTTAGAAAGATGCATTATTCAGTCCCGCCAGCAACCGTATTTTCAACATGCAAATCTTAATTTCTCTGTTATCTGTTTCTTAATGAACCCTTTCAAACGCTGCAGCTTGTGGCCATTTAGTTTGACTCTCCTGTGTGAGAAGGAAGAGGTACCAAAAGAAAATATGAATGTTACAAAACACCTATGTGCTGTTCCTTCTTGGAACTGATATTTAATTTTTAAATATGGCTTTTATTTCGTTTCACTATTTAATTTTTATTCCATCAGCCCAGTAACATTTTCTATTTACTACTGTGCAAATATTGAAGCAAATGTTATTATATTGCTGATATCATTTTAAGGAAAGAATGTGGACTTGTCTTATATCTTCTAGTGAAAACTTTCACTGTGTTGACTGGTGACTGGTTTACTTAATTTGCAACGTGTTCCCTAGGGATCGTCTGCGCACTACTACCAACGTTTTGGGAGACTCCATCGGTGCAGGAATTGTCGAACACTTATCCCGCCATGAATTACGGAACAAGGATGCTGAAATGGGCAACTCCGTAATTGAGGAGAATGAAATGAAGAAGCCTTATCAGCTGATTTCACAAGAGAATGAGAATGAAAAGCCCTTAGACAGTGAAACCAAGATGTAAGGTAGAGAAAAGTTGACACAAAGCACTAGAGATATGGAAAATGTACACTTTCTTTGGTCCTTCTGCTTGTTCCTCATTTCTTCTTGTACTCTCAAAGCACTGAAAAGGTTTAAGGATGAACTAGATATTACGAGAGACATAGAGTGTGTGACATGCCTCCTCTGCCTTGGGATAGCTAGGTTAGAGCAATGAACAACAGCAGGCTGTTGCTCCATATGCCTCACCTTGTTCCTTCCAGTAAGGAAGGCCAGAGGAGGGCAAAGCAAAGCACTGTATTTCCATGTATTGTGTTTACCTAGACATACTTTCCCTGGCCTGATGCCTTCCTGGTGTGAAACTACAACTCCCAGAATTCCATGCAGCAGACATGCTGGTTAGAATTCTGGCAGTCCAAATCCATTACATTTGTGGGACATCTGTCTGGAGAAGGCTGCACAATTTGTGCAGGAGAAAATAGGGATGAGCTGAGCTGCGCGTTTTTCAAAATTGGTGAAAAATATTCCAAATTTGTGGCTACAGGCCATTAAAAAAAAAAGGCATTACAGAACGTGATTTGCAACATTTTAATGGGGGGTAAATATTTTATCAAATTAGCAAGCTTATTCAAGAATATATATATATATATATTTCCTTATCCTGTTAAATGTGATCTCATTTAATATAAGCTGAAACAGCAAAAGAGAAGAAATCCTGAAAGAGGCTCTAGCATTTTGTTCAAATGCTACAAGTTCTTAGCACCATCAAGTCAACCTTTGACATTTCATGCTATTCCTAGAAAATTAATAGCAAATTTTGATTTCTTTTTTTAAAAAGATAGTGTTACCTTATTTCATTGCTGTTAGATCGGTACGAATACTATTTTTTTCTAAAGGATGAAATAAGTGAATAGTATTTCCCACAGGTCATTATATTTATGAATTAAGCAAAAACTACTAATCATGTTCATTTCTAACCAATGGGATATTTTAGTATCAGAAAGAGGCTCGTGCTTCTTGATACTGTGCACCTTCAAATCCCATTGATTTTGTATATCACAAACCTGCAAATACCTCTGTGTATGTGTAACATTATGACTCTCTTTTAGATGATAGTATTTAGCACAGATACTGCTACTCATACACACTGTTTCTTTTTTCCAGGATCAGAGGTCAAATGCACACACATTAAAAACATATGCACTTTGGAACAGGAAATTTATCTTAGTTGCTTCATTGCTATGGACATATTGAATTATTGCTATCACAGCAATTGTGATGTCATTATTTGATCAAACAACTGTAAATATTCTGCTGATTCAATCTAGTGAGGCTTTGATAAATTATAACCCACCAATCATATATAGTTTTCAGAAAGAACTGCTTTTGCCTCCTATAGAAACGGTTAATATGGTGGGATTATAAACAGTTAGGCTCCAGGAAGATTACCATGGTTCATAAATTGTCCTGCCTTTAAATCTCATTTTTTTTCCCATGGGAATTGAAATCCTCACTGATTTATATCCATATGGCATATCCAATCAATCGTGGGAATTATAGTTTAGTCTGATATTAAGAATCCTGTTGAAGATCCTTAGCACCCACCCACACACACACACACACACACATACACCCAACTTAAATTTACATGAAAGAGAAGCCAACTCTTAAGCCAATTAGAATTTTTGGCAAAGATTTAATCTAACAGTTCATCATCACCATTGCAACTCTCCTGAAACATCCCCTGAATTTAGCAACCTAAAGACCTAAACATATGAATTCTAAAACACCCATATTTTAAAAACAACCAAAATGAAATAAAAATCCCTTGTTTCCAGGCAGACTTTGCTGGACATTATGCACAATGCTAAGCCATCATCATACAGATGAGCAAAAAGATATCAAAACAGAGAAGTAGCTCACATAGAAGTGGTCTGCTATGATCAAACTAAGAAATAAATTGGGATTCTGTTTCTCTTAGCAGCTTGCTTGTTATATAGGAACTAGAGATTGCAGCTGAAAAGAAACTTACTATAACCAAGCAAAAAAATGAAGGTTTGCTGTGATATAGTTTATTTAATAATAGATTGCAGGTTATTTTAAACCACAATTCTTGATTGCACATAAAGGCAAGCCAGTAGGAATCAACTATTAAAAGAAAATTGGGTTTGGTTTGTCCTTCTTTGTTCCATAGGAATGGCTCTCCCCAAAGTTCTTTCTACTAGTGATGTAGTCCTTGATTTACGACCAAAATGGAGTCCAAAATTTATGTTGATAAGTGAGAATTTGTTAAGTGAGTTTTGCCCCATTTTATGACTTTTCTGGTCACTGTGGTTAAGTGAGTCACTGCAAGTTGTCAATTTAGCAACATGGTTGTTAAGGAATCTGGCTTTCCCATTGACTTTGCTTATCAAAAGGTTGCAAAAGGTGATCACATGACCCTGAGACACTGGAACTGTCATAAATATGAACTAGTTGCCAAGCATCCAAATTTTGATCACATGACCATGGAGATGCCATAATGGTTGTGTGACAAATGGTCATATGTCCCTTTTTTCAGTGACGTTGTAACTTGGAACGGTCATTAAATGAATGGCTATAAGCTGAGGACCAGTTTGTGATTTATACTGTCTGCAATTATAGCTAGTATGAGTTTAAATTAAACTTCTGTAGCTAAATTGTCTGCCAATCCCTGTGTTTAATCCTCTAGCACAGGGGTGTCAAACTCAAGGCTTGCGGGCTGGATCTGGCCCACAGCGTATTTAGATCTGGCCTGCAAGCCCACCCTGGAAACAGCAAAAGACTGGCTTGCGGTGCCTCTGCCAGCAAAAACAGAGCTCTGGGGGGCCCACATGCATGCCTCCTGGGCTCCATTTCCGGCCACGACAGCCTCCTGCAGCCTTTTGCCAATGACGGAGCTTGGGAGGGCTGCACATGGCCCTCCTGGGCTCCGACACTGGCAAAGGCTGCAGGAGGCTATTGTGGCCGGAAACAGAGCCTCAATGAGTGATGTCAAGCTGGCTACGCCCTCCCTGGCCATGCTCACCCACCCCCCAAGGTCACACACAACCCTGATGCGGCCCACAATGAAATCCTGCTGTATCAGGAAAGGTTTTAGAATCTCTGGACACCATGTTAAGTATGAGCATACAGCTGGAACTCTAGACAGCAGTGCCTACAAAGCATGTGTCAAGGTTCGGCTACATTTGTGCTTTCATAGTGAAATTACAGAGCCAAAAATGCTTTCAGGAAGGGGAATCTTCCGAAATTTGGTTAAATGCATTTTAAAAAAACAAACAAAACCCAACTGGTTTAAAGACTAAACTTTCTATTCCACTAACACTTTCTCTTTGTTAGCAGCATTCATCGGATAGACCCTGCTAACAAAGAGAGGAGATAACTTTGTATAAAAATAACACTAACATGGTGCTTGATTATTTTTTAAGAAAAAGAGTATATAAAGAGAATAATGAAAACATTTAATAAATATTGAAAATATAAAAGACATTTTTTTAAAAAAAGAGGTCTTGGGACTAAGAAAGGACAATTTTTTTAAAAAAATTGGCATGAGATTATGATTTTCGTCCATTTGAAGCTTGCTATTTTCCAGAACCCATTTATTTTTTTAAAAAAATAAGATTTTTAAATTATATTTTACATGCATGGTCACAGGAGACAGGAAGGAAAGCTTTATGCAAGCAGAATAATCTCTGCAATGGGACGCTTAAAGGAAGCCATTGTGACCTGTTACATTCCATATGTGTGGGACTCCTAAACCGTTATTCCCTTTTCTGCTAGTCAGTAACAATGGGAGACTCCCACATTTGAAAGAGTTTGACTTCATAAGATGGTGTAAATATAAACATACTTTGGTTGTATAGTTGTTGGAACAGTATTTTAATAGCATTTTTGTAAAATAGGGCTGAATTATTCCTTATAGCTGCCAATCTGTTACCGTGTTTCCCTGAAAATAAGACCCTGTCTTATATTTTTTTGAATCCTGAAATAAGCGCTTGGCCTTATTTTCAGGGAGGTCTTATTATTTTGGAGCGCATGCAGCAAGACAGGGCTCCTCTTGCTGTCTTACCTGATTTCCAGCTCTGTCTCCCTAACACTAACCAGAGGAAATGGCGGAGACCGGCTGCGCATGCGTTTAAATATTTTTTTGGGAGGGCTTATTTTCGGAAAGGGCTTATTTTCAGGGGGGCTTATTTTAACACATGCGCTGAAAAGCCCAATTGGGCTTATTATCCGGGGAGGTCTTATTTTAGGTCTTATTTCCAGGGAAACAAGGTATTTCAAGGTTCATTCATTTGTTCCCAAGATTGTAAGACTACCGAAAGGTACAAGATGTGTTTCATCCTGGCTAATTCTCAGAATTCTGCAGTTATGCCCTGATTTTTTTAATTTTATTTTTACAAAATGGTTATTTCACATAAAAATTGACATTATCCAATTTAAGCTAAAATAACTGGCCATTGTCTGATGAAATGAAAGACATTTTCAAGGTTCAGCCTCACAATTAGATTTAGAGCCACCAAGCATTACAGACAAATCTAGGCAGCCGCCCTGAGTCTTCGGAGAAGGGTGGGATATAAATGCAAATAAAATAAAATAAAATAAATAAATAAAAGAGAGATGATTTGCAATAGAATTCTCGGATTCAGTGTTGAAATGTTAAGTAAACTGCTGGTCTGGGGGAAAAGATTTAGGTTTTTTTGAGCTTTGACTATCAAATGTGGGAATGATATTTCTATTTAATCCAGACTTATAGCAGACCAACTCATTTTTCCATCAGCTGCTGCTCAGAGTTTACAATAGACCTTTACTATCCATCCCCTCTCCCAGAGGTGGTATTCAGACGATTCCGTCCGGTTCGGTTGAACCTGGACATAATGCCGTCCTATTTAGCCACGTTTTTGAGGCTGGGCGCATGCGCGGAAGGTCCGCTTGTGAGCAAAGAGCATGCACAGCGGTGGCTTGTGTGAGTGTAGGGAGAGAGAGGGCACACTCTCTCACATTTGTTAACTGGTAGGGAGGGTAAGCGAATCCCACCTCTGCCCTCTCCCCTTTATAAACCAGTATAGTAAACACTATACTATACTGATTTATAAAGGGGAATAGGCTTCCTTGTGCTTTTCTAATCGCTCAGTTTCTACTCGTGGGATAATTCCCAACGGTAGTAGTTTACGAAGAGTCTTTCCTCACTACTAAGCGTAAGCGAGGCCTGCTTTATCTGGGCTTTGAAAATCCAGACAATCACAAGACAGCAGCAAAGAATTGGAATTTTGTATACTTCTTTATTTTCATTGTGGATTTTTATAACCCAGATCCAGTAATCCTAATATGAACCACAAACCACTCACAAGCCTATATTTCCACTGGATGCCTCCTGTCGTGTTCCAGGCCAGGGATGGGCAATTAATTTTCCCAAGGGGCCACATGAGAAACTGGGACTAACCAAAAGGCCTGTGGAAGGGCCTATCCAATAGGCCTGTGAAAGTGCATAGGAATGCATGCACGCAAATACATAAACTTGGGAGGGTGGGGGGAATAGCAGCCGCCCTCAAACTAAAAGCAATGAAGTTGTATTGCATGCTTGGCATATATACTTATTTACATTTGATTTCTAATTTCCCATTGATCTCATTTGAGCTGGACAGGGACAGCCAAAGGGCCAGATATGGCCCAGAGGCCATAAAATGCCCAGATCTGTTCCAGGCTATATTACAAATGGAGAATGATAGACTCTTCCACATGATAGCGATAATGCCCTTTCTAGGGGCATTTTTAAAGACCCACCCTAAATTCTTGCTCTTGCTCACTGGCGCCTTTTGACGGACATTGTCAAACTGATAACACAAACAAACACAAGCTGGCTTGAAGTTTCTGAAACACATTGAGGATTATCTTAAAAGTGTGACAGGTGAATAAAACCCCGCAAAGATTTAACATTTCAGATTGTCCAGTGGGATTGTTGAGGTTGTAGGAACAGTCTCTGAATGGTGGAAGTAGGTAGGCAGGAGATCCGCTTAGCTTCCCCTTTGAAAAAGAATAGGAATTAACTCAGTGTGTCTGATGGTGTTTAAAGTAATGCAAAGCTCTTATGTAATCTCTGACTGTACGCAGTAAATGGATGTGCCTTTTTTAATTATTTGTTTCTCGTTTGCGCTAACAAAAGGAAAAGCTAGATTAGAGACAGATGTTTTCTGAAATGTAACTAGAGATATTTTTATAGCGGTACTGTAATGTGTACAAAGTTAATATTAAATTGTATGGAATAACTTTTACTATGGTTTGCTTTTGAACGGATACTATTTTTGGAAGAGGGTTGAAAAGATTTTCATGTAAAGGGCTATCATTCTGTGCTGTCACTTTAGGAGAAAATGGTATTACGAAGTGTGACAGTTCTTTAACTTTATACTAACTCTGTTTCTTACAGAAATCATGAGCCATAGAATATTCTCTCTTTTGTGCCTATTCTGAGTTGGCAATTGATGCACCCAGGGTGTGGCTTGAGAAATATTACTTTGTAGGTGTATTTTCAATTAAAAAGCAAATAGTTTTACATTATTTGTTTTGAAAAGTGTGGTCTTTTTCTCCTCAGTGAATAATGAGTCTAGAGGTGTGCTAGAATCTACACCAGGGGAGTCAAACTCAAGGCCCGGGGGCCATATCCTGCCCTGGGATGCTTAGATCTGACCCACGGGGCCACCCTGGAAACAGCGAAGGACTGGCCCGCGGTGCCTCTGCCAGTGAAAACGGAGCTCGAGAGGGCTGCACATGAGTCCTCCTGAGCTCCATTTTCGCTGGCAGAGGGTTGCAGGAGGCCGTAATAGCTGAAAACAGAGCTCAGAAGCCCGTTTTCTCTAGCAGAGCGCTTGGGCCACCACAGACTCCCCCAACATGAGTGACATTGAGCTGGCCACACCCTCCCTGGCCATGCCCACTCTGGCCCCCTGAGGTCAAACAATACCCTGATGCGGCCCTAAATGAAATCGAGTTTGACAACTGTGATCTACACACTTGCTCACACTTACAATAGCTATTTATTATACATGTTGGCCTCGGTCCTAAGAATGCTTAGCCAGACGTAAACCTGATTTCATCCAGGAAAGATAAAGATAAGGATGCCCTTTATCAACTGACTGCTACATTTTAACAGGGTTTTTTTTTTGGCAGAAATCATTTAGCACTGCAAAGGGGTGAAATTCACTTATCTTTCCCTACCGGCTTGCAAATGTGACCGTGCAAGACTCCTCCATGCATGTGCAGAGCCTTCTGCTTACGCGCAGAGGGTCAAAAACAGGACGCGATGATGTCCAGGCGGGTGGGCGGAGCCTCCCGCCGCCGGCGCTACCAGATCGCACGATCCGGATAGATCCAGCTGAATTTCACCCCTGGCACTACAGTCTTCCAAGATGTTTTCTTTCAACTTCAGTGTTACTCTCATCATAGCTGAAAAATAAGTCTACAAAATCCAGACAGCAGAAAAGAGTTGCCTGTGTCTGTGCTGCAAAATATTATTTCTCCAGATTTTTGCAGCCAGATAAGAGACAAGACAAGGTGGAGTAATGTGATATAGGTTAACTTACCTTAAGCTCTGTTCTGTGATATCTGCCATTCCCCTTTCCATATGCATCCACAATCAAACATGATCTTATATTTGCACATCACAAAAAGAGAGTGAGCCAGTTTGTATTGCATGCTAAGCCAAGGTGAAGCACCTAACCATGATTTTACTCATGATTTAGTTGTTAGCTTTCCTATAACCATGATCCAACATGTGTTCCAAACTTGAGGAGTTGATCTATCATTAATTTCTTCTTTCAGTGTCTGGACAGAATCAGTAGCTGAGACTATTCCAGATGCAGTAGTAGCTTCATTTCTCTGGTTATATTTTGAAATCCTTAGGCATTGGTGGGCTGCAAGGAAATGGAAACCTGAGGGATGTACAGAAAGTGGAAACCCAGAATGTACAAAGAGGCTGGTTTCATATGTCATGACTCCAACTTGATCAAGTTAAGTTCATTCATGAAAGGGTGATATTTCCACTCCCCCAATCACCAACCATGAAGTTGGCATAGATTCTGGAATGGCCAAAAACTGCAACTGAACACGAGTTGTTAGGTCATCTGGCATGGAGCCAAGAATAAATCGCTTAACTATGATTTACACTAAGCTTGGCATGTAAACATGCCTTGAATGCATGTACTGTGTTATAGCAATAGCACTTAGATTTATATACCACTTCACAGTGCTTTACAGCCCCTCTCTAAGTGGTTTACAGAGTCAGCCTTTTACCCCCAACAATCTGGGTCGCATTTTACCCACCTCTGAAGGATGGAAGGCTGAGTCAACCTTAAGCCTGGTGAGATTTGATCTGCCAAACTGCTGGCAGCTGGTGATCAGCAGAAGTAGCCTGCAGTACTGCATTCTAACCACTCCGCCACCGCGGTTATCCTGGGAAAATGCATCCCAGATATATATAATATTGAAAGGAACGTCTTGCTTTCTATTAGCACAAAACCCTATTTCTCACCATAATCCAGAATAATAATACTCTATTTTATTTCCAATATTTTATCAGAGACCACATGAGAAAAGGTCTAGATTTTTTAGATTGCACTACAAAAATCCTGATGACCACTAGGTGGCAACAACAATGCAGAAAGTCCTAGTTCTTTGCTGTCATCTAATAATCATTTGAATATCTGCAGGCCAGGTATGGCAACCCTGCCATAAGATCTTCAGTCAGTCCATATGACAAGCCTTTCCACCCAGAGTTCTTCAGAAAATGACTTCCTCCCAAGTCATTTTACATACATTTTACATACAGCAAGCATAATGCAATTATTCTATCTATATGCAGTCAGTGAAGTGTCTGAATCTGATCTTGGTGATATATTGTCATCACATCATATTTGAAAGAAAGAATAAAGCAGTTCCCTTAAGAATAGCAAAAGACAACTTACAAGATCATCTGCTATTTGCATATATGGAAGATTGGAGGACTCCTAGTATGACTTCTGGAGTCCACAAATGATAACATTCTGTTTTTTTCAACTTCATTGCCAGATAGCATATATTCACTGTATTTTCAGAAGCACTGAATCCTGTTCATCCAATTTGTGTTCTTACAAGATAACAATAGCACTTAGATTTATATACTGCTTCACGGTGCTTTACAGCCCTTTCTAAGATGTTTACAAAGTCAGCGTATTGCCCCCAACAATCTGGATCCTCATTTTACTGACCTTGGAAGGATGGAAGGATGAATCAACCTTGAACCATTCAGAATCGAACTCCTAGCGGTGAGCAATGAGTTAGCCTGCAGTACTCATTCTAATCACTGCATGACGCCACCATAGGTCCCATAAAGGTAAAGGTTCCCCTCACACACACGTGCTAGTCATTCCCGACTCTAGGGGGCGGTGCTCATCTCCATTTCAAAGCCGAAGAGCCAGCGCTGTCCATGGTCATGTTGCTGGCATGACTAAATGCCAAAGGCGCATGGAACGCTGTTACCTTCCCACCAAAGGCGGTCCCTATTTTTCTACTTGCATTTTTTATGTGCTTTCAAACTGCTAGGTTGGCAGAAGCTGGGACAAGTAACAGGAGCTCACCCTGCTATGCGGCACTAGGGATTCAAACCACTGAACTGCCAACCTTTCAATTGACAAGCTCAGCCTCTTAGCCACTGAGCCAATGCATCCCTTCTAGCGCTATAGGAAGTAGCTATTATTCCTATAAGTTTCAGACCTTTTTATAGCATGCTTCCTTAAAACAAGGAAATGCGGATTCAAAGGAAGTGATTTCAGTGGGGCATATTCTGAAGTAGATTTTCATACAAGGAAACATATATAGGAATTGATGGTAAGTCGTTGCAGTACAGACAAGTTCATACCAGCTTAAATCAGAACTGAGCCGACAATTCAGTGTTCTCAATAAAGAACATCATAAATCCTTTTTTATTCTACACACACACCCCAGCTCCCCAAATATTTTATTCATATTGACTGAATTCACTCAACACATTGAACTCAGTTGTTGAGACAACCCATTATCTGGATTCATAAAGTACACTGAAACATGAAGGCTGAAGTTGCACCACATCCTGAGGTGCAAAAATCAAGGTTAGCATTAATCAAACATATTGTGCAAATCCAACTGCTGGGTCTTTGTCTTATTTTCCTAAGTGTGTTACCTTTTTTTCCCCGTCTTTATTTTATATGCCACTCCAATCTTCAAAGTCTGGTGTTCATTATACAATAAGTATTGAGTTCATTTACTTTCCCCCAAGGTCATTTCATCCACTTCATATTAGAACTGTATTGTTCGTGATTCCACCATTTCATTTCACTTCCTTATGGTATGCCCAGAAAACTCAAAAAAAAAAAATAGAGTTTAAACTGGGCGGAGAATAGAACTTACGCATTGGGCTGTGTCTCCTCTTTTCCCCAACCTGCTTATGTGCATCCAGAGAACAGAACCAATATGAATTCTTCCTATCACTTGCAAGTAACTCCTGCTGTTTCTCAGCTGCCAAGGAAACTGGAGAGAAAACTAAAATTCTGGGGCTTGAATCGTTATTGTGTCCGCAGATGTGTAGAATACTATATATATATATAACAAGGAGTGGACCATTGTATTATGAGAAGAATACCAAGGACCAGTGGTGGGATTAAAAAATTTGTATTACTGGTTCTGTAGGTGTGGCTTCGTGGGCGTGGCAGGGGAAGGATACTGTAAAATCTCCATTCCCATCCCAATCCAGGGGAAGGTTACTGCAAAATCCCCATTTCCTCCCAATCATCTGGGACTGGGGAGGCAGAGAATAAATGGGGGCAGGGCCAGTCAGAGGTGGTATTTACCGGTTCTCCGAACTACTCAAAATTTCCGCTACCGGTACTCCAGAACTGGTCAGAACCTGCTGAAACCCACCTCTGCCAGGGACTGAACTTTCTACACAAAGCTAAGAATTAATTTTGCCAACACTGAGTGTCATGGAACATGTTTCAACGTAGTTCCATTAACGAATGTGATGCTTTTACCATTTTAGATGCATCAGAAGCAGGGCATTTTTTGACAAGGAATACTGTTCAAGTGGTTGCCTAAATTATCCTGTAAATGTAATATAAAAAATTAGATTAGTTGTAATATACCACCTTTTTAATTGCCTCACTACAGGAGAGGCACATCCCCATTAAACAGATTAATATTTTTAAATCATTTGTGGCTAGTGGAAACCCCCTAATTGTTTTGTACTCAAAATTCCAGATTCAGTTTCTGGAATGCTAACAAGTGGCAACAGATTTATAGAATATTCAATTAACCTTTGTGTAATTACATACGTACATGCGTATTTTTAAAAGTCTGGTCTAAAAAAGAACAGGGGGAATTTAAATCTTAATTTCAAATTACACAAACCTTCAGGGAACTTTTCATAAGCGTCTGATAAGCTGTACATTTATTTTACATGATTAGGGTTACTTGTTCTTTATAAAATGTATAGCTCACTTTTCACCTTGGGCAGATTTTTAAAATGATTAAGATTATGAATATCATATAAGTAGTTGGCAAGATCATTTTCATGTAAATAACCACTGAGAGTTGCCAGATTACAGTAGGATAAAAATAAAACCAGGACAACCATTGGCCCCACCAAATTGTCTTCCAACCTTATTATTCTATGTTCCATGTTCTTTATAAAATCTGTAGATAAGAAGATAAGTAGGTAAGAAGGAACCACTTCCACAATTAGCCTAGAAGACAGCTTATTGAAGTTTGAAATTGGTCCCAGGCCCAGCAACAGAGCTAAAGGCACATAATGCAAGGGTGTTTCTAAATGGAGGCTGGGTGGAATCCTACAGATCAGAAGGTGGCAAAAAATTTTGTGGTCAGCAACCAGCAGGCAATTGTGAAGTGAGAGGTACTATATTGTGCATGTGGGCAGGGACACAAGTTTTTCAGGGGTGTGTTTCCTGTGGCTTGGCAGAGAATCCGGGGTTGCTTTCAGCCTGTTTTAGAAAATACGCTGCAGTTGATGGGTGTTTCGTAACTCGGGTTGAAATTTGCCGCCAATTAATGCAAATGTTCCCAGAAGATCTGAGGGACTCAAAATGGATAACGGCACTTTTTTTCCTCCCTGGGGCCTCTGCTTGATTATCTTTTTGCTAGAAACAAGACCTCAGTTATAGAAGAACAAGGGAGGGAATTCCAACAGCCTTTCATCTATTATGAAAACTATGCTCTCTAGCTTCTCTTTTAAAACAGCACAACCTTAGGTTGGTTACTGTCCTGCTGAAAAGAAAATTGGGGGGGGGCAGGGACTAAATCTGATAGAATGGTTTCACTCAAAGCACGAACAAGCAATGCCCTACCAGTCAATGACTACTTCAGTTTCAACCACAACAATACACGAGCAAATAATAGATACAAACTCAAAGTAAACCGCTCCAAACTCGATTGCAGAAAATATGATTTCAGCAACAGAGTGGTCAATGCCTGGAATGCACTACCTGACTCTGTGGTCTCTTCCCCAAACCCCCAAAACTTTAAGCTTAAACTGTCTACTGTTGACCTCATCCCATTCCTAAGAGGTCTGTAAGGGGCGTGCATAAGCGCACCCGCGTGCCTACCTTCTCTGTCCTAATATTCTTTTTTTACTTACTCTTTTCATGTATCCAAATTATGTTTATACTTTTACATGTTATCTTATATATGATTTACAAATAAATAAATAAATATAAATAAAAAGTTCACCACAAATCTCACCCATGTGTTGAATAAATTATGCAGCTAAAAAACACCTACAATACTATTTTTATTTGCCAGAGTTCGAACGGAAATAGAAAGGGCCTGTCAGCACTACGTTTACTGTTTCTATGTTTTACATGTGGATGAGGCTGCATCCAGGTATTTGTAAACAAAAGTTATAATTAGCTTAATTAATGCTGAGGCTCACATACCCCCAGACAAAAGCAGACATTCTCACTGTGCAATTCCAGTTAACTTAAAAACAATTAAGAGCAGAGATTCAGGAGACTAAATATAAAAACTTGGCTCTCACTTCTGACAGACTTATCCATTGAATGTATGTTTTTTTGTGAAATAAAAATAAATATTGAATACCATTTTCTAAGGAGTCTCGGGTTATAAGAAATATTCTAACAAACAGTGCCATACGGAAAATATATGTCCTGGAAAATACATTATAATCATCTTCAAAATGTAGACATTGACTAGAGAGGGAGAGAGAGGCTAGTGTAAATGTAGTTGGATTGTAGACTTGTACAAACCGTAGGAACAGTTTCAGTAGTGGGTTTCAAAAAATTTTTTACTACCGGTTCTGTGGATGTGGCATGGTGGGTGTGGCATGGCTTGGTGGGTGTGCCAGGGGGAGGTTACTGCAAAATCCCCATTTCCTCCTGATCAGCTGGGACTTGGAAGGCAGAGAATAGATGGAGTCGGGGCCAGCCAGAATTTATACTACCGGTTCTCCGAACTACTCAAAATTTCCACTACCGGTTCTCCAGAACTGGTCAGAACCTGCTGAAACCCACCTCTGAACAGTTTCACTGATATTCTCATCCCAAATAATATAATTAATGCTGCAATAACAATAGCACTTAGACTTATATACAGCCTCATGGTGCTTTACAGCCCCCTCTAAGCAGTTTACAGTGTCAGTATATTGCCCCCAACAATCTGGGTCCTCATTCTTACTCTGATGAGAAACAGTTTAGTTTTATTGGTGAAGGAGAATATTTGTTGCTCAGGATTGAAATGAAAGTAGTGCTCTTTGAGCTTGGTTGTTTTCTTATAGATGTTTCATTATCCAAACTGGGTAACATAATGAGCACTGATGATGTTATCTGCTTTGGGTAATGAAACGTCTGCGAGAAAGAAACCAAGCTCAGAGAGCACTAAGGACCCCTTGGTTTGAGGGTCTCAAACTCACATCGTCATGGTGCCATCACTTGACGTATTGGGACTTTCCCCCCACTTCGCTAAACCAGGCATAGGGATAGCCAATGCATGATGCATCCGGCCCACGGGCCAGGAGTTTGACAGCCCTGCCTTAGTGGTTCTTTTTAAACTATTGCTGTGTCTCGCTCGCTTTCCCCGCAGCCGGGTCCCTCTTATCTCCTGCCGAACGCTGAGGAATGTCCTAGCATGCCTCCAGGCCCCAGCCCTGGCACCATGCCCAGACAGGCCGAACAAGACGAAGGACCTGACATGCCTCCAGCCCCCAGCCCTGGCTCCATGCCCAGGCAAATGGAGCAACTAGACCCCTCCCCCTCCCCCACAGCATGTGAGCCTGAGGAATGTGAATTGCCAACAGCTGGAGCCTGGAGAGATCCTCGCTTCAGGAGAATTGATAGGCAGCGTCAGCAAAAGGAAGGGAGGGGCAGGCCTGGATAAGTGCTGAGTCATGGAGCCACACCCCATGGCCTATATAAAGGATCTGCTTTCTGGCATTCTCTGAGTCAGGCAAAGTCTACCTTGGATTGCTGAAGTCACTTCCTGGTCTCCTGCCTGCCTTGAGAACTTTGCTAGGACTTTGGCAGAGCTGCAGAGGCACGCCTGATACGGACTTCCCCGACCTGGTCATCAGCGGAGGAGTGGGACACGACAACTATATTTGCTCAGATTATACATAGAAAGTTGAACATAATAAAAACACTGTTCATTTATTGATCTCTGCATTAATCCTGCTTTTTGCATGATCACTGCAAGAGACTATAAAAATTAGGGTTAAGATGAAAAGATGTGGATTGCATGACACCATCAAAGAGAAGAAGTTTCCAAGGTACAGCCCTTCTATCTGTTAAACAGTTAAGCTCCCAAATGTTGCCGTCTTTGCAGGATACTGTACAGGACTCAGTTATTTTAATGTTATTTTAATGTTCCAGTGTTATATGGAAGCTCAAGGATATAAGGAGCAACTTATTCAAAAATCGTGTAACGTATAAGGGAAAGATTACAGATTAACAGAGTTGGAAGGGATCTTGTAGGTCATCTAGTCCAACCCACCTCCCCCCCAACCCAAGCAGGAGACCCTACACCATTTCTGACAAATGGCAGTCCAGTCTCTTCTTGAAAGCCTCCAGTGATGAAGCTCCCACAACCTCTGGAGGGAAGCTGTTCCTTTGGTTGATTGTTCTCATTGATAAAGGAGGGAATTAATTCATGTGGGTGGAAATCAAATACAAACCTAGCAAAGTGTTGTTACAGAGGGATTTTTTTAACTATCAAAAAAATCCAGAATGAAATGTGTACTCCAAGTATACTTATCAATACTGAGGATTCCCAGCTCATTCAGTTTCTCATTCTATGCAATTGCTCACTGCAATAGGAAAGTAGAATATGCTGCTGCCAAACACTTAGTCAGTGCCTCTTTCAGGTTGTTTTGCATTATGAGTTCCTTTCAGGGAACTAAAAACAACAATCAAGTGAAAGTTCCTTCTGGGAGACTACCTGGAGATTTTTCAGCAATGTACCAAAATGATTTGCCATTCAACTATCATTATACATCACGCAGAAGACAAAAAGGTCTCACAACAGAGTAGCACAGCACGATATAGAAAAAGGTGAATGTGTGGCTGTTTCACACAAGACACTTAAGTCATTATTTGCTATATGGTTTGTCAAAGTAAGCACAATTAGCTGGGATCACAAATCATGCTACCATATCTGCCATGATGCAGTGTTGGATTTCCCTGGTTTTCTTGCTCTGAAGAACACACATGGTGTGTTGCTCATTTAGGTATTTGTGTCTCCCACGGCAACCACAGACCAGTGTGCAGCAGGACAACACTGGATCCAATACTCTCTTTTCCCAAAACTAATAGTCTGACCTATGGGGTCCCACATGCTGTTCAATAGCTATGTGATACTACTACATGGATATCATCCAGAACTTTGAACTGGGTTGCCTTTAGTAGACTGGTTACACATAGCAACCATTCTCCTTATTATCCAGTCCAAGGAAGCAATTGGCACATTTGAATGCTACCCAAGTTTAATAATTGGATGGATGAGGAAGAACAGCCTGAAATTAAATCCAAACAAGATGGAAATGTGTTCAGTTAACAGGAAATGAGAATTATAATTGAGACTATGCTTCCCTGATATGGCAAGTCTGCAGCTTGGGAGGGTTCCTTAATTCTTAGCTGTCCCTAGAATGACAAATGACATCTGTAGAGAGGCGAAAGTTTGCACAATGAAATGTAGTACACCACTTGGGCCAGTGGTGAAATGTAAAATTTGTTGCTACCGGTTCTGTGGGTGTGGTTTGGTGGGCGGTTTGGGTCAATAGGTAGTAAAAAATGCTTTAAAAAAGTAAAAAAAAAAAAGGTTCTGACGATCACAGCTGTGCCGTGTGATCATCGGAACCTTTTTAAAAAACTTTTTAAAGCATTTTTTACTACGTATTCGCTCAAACTGGTAGTAAAAAATGCTTTTAAAAAGTTTTTAAAAGGTTCCAACAATCGCGTGGCACAGCTGTGCCGCACGATCGTTGGAACCTTTTTTTTACCTTTTTAAAGCATTTTTTACTACCGGTTCGACCGAACCAAAGTGAACCAGTAGCATTTCACCCCTGACTTGGACCCTTTCCTGAATCAATTATATTTGGCGCAGTTAGCCTTGATTTCATCTTGCCTTGTTACTACAACATGGTACATGCGGGCTTTTCTTGAGAAACAGTCTGGAAGTCGCAACTGGCAACCAGGCAGATCTACTGTGGCCATCAGTTGCTTACCAACCATTGTTTAAGTGCTTGGGTTGACCTTCAAGCCCTGAATCGCTTAGGTCCTATCTAATGGCCTCTCCGGTCCAGCCATTAGGAATGCAGAAGAGGCTGAATGATCAGGAGTATCTATATGATAAGCAGGGAGACAGGCTTCTCTTTCACTGCTATGAGAATGCTCAGCCTCACAAGTTGTGATTGGCCCCTATTCTCTAAGCATTTAAAAACCTTAAGAGGATGCATTTTCCTGGTCATTAATTATTAATTCATTGCAGTACTAATAGGATGTCAGGAAACATCTCAACGTTAGCAAAACACTGAAAATTGCAAAAAATTAATGTTTTGCCTTCAAGAACCATTTGAACAGAAAGTTGGATATATAGTATGGAGAATGAATAAAATTAAATATTGCACCATACAAAATCCCTAAGGTAAAAACAGTGGAATAAACAATACATTTAACCAAATCAGCCTTTTAAAAACAATTTCAATTTTCACTATTAACAATATTACAAATGCTTTAATAAGAGACTAGTAGAATGACACTTTTAAAAATCAAATTTTGAACTATGTGCAAGCAGTACTATAGAAATAAGACATAAGACTTACAAGAAATAAAAAATACACAACATAACCTTTAATAATTAAAATATTACAAAATTATACTTAAGTATAATTAAGCATTATATTGAAAATTACCGTCCTCCGTCCTGTTTAACTTCTACATTAGACTTAAATAATATTGGGGTTGAATATTATCAGTGTACGGATACCACTCAACTATACATTTCTACTCTGAGATGAACAGATGAAGCTATCAAGGTCTTAACCCATTGATTGGGTGTGGATGGGAAGGAACAATCTTTGATTCAATCCCGACATTTTTGACTGGCTATTTGGAAGGAGGAGGAGGAGGAGGGGGAGGAGGAGGAGGAGGAGGAAGAAGAGGAGGAGGAGGAGGAGGAAGAAGAAGGAGGAGGGGGGGGAGGAGGAGGAGGAGAAGAAGAAGAGGTAATTTCTATTTATTCTTTGCAATATGTCAAACAGATAACCATTATATTTTATATCAAACAGATAACCATTATATTTTATATCAAACAGATAAGCATTATATTTTATATTTTGTGCAAAAAATACAGAGACATGGATCTCTACATGAGGATGTCTATGTGAGGAGGAAATGGTGGCATAGCAACCGAATTGTGATGAAGTCATCATAAAAATGCTGCAGCTTATATATTTCCTTCACGCATCCTGACTCAAGACTTAACTGCTGTGTTTGATGGTTTCATTATGCACTTGTCACTTTGATGTGACATTTTCTTGTGGTTAAAGACTGGTTGGACAAAAATGTGGGGACAGTCTGAGCCCCAGCTGCTGAAAGCCTTTGGTCTGTCCTCACAAAGTCTTTCCAAAAGTTGCCACTGAATTTCAAACTGAACATAAATATTCTTAAATGACCTTCTAGATAATGGAGGTGCAGCTGTACAACCATTATGATTTAGCTCTCCAGGAGCAGCCAGAAAGGAGAATTTCTGCTCAACCTCCTAGGAATTATTTAGTGTGATCCTGCAAGCTGTTTATTTAACTTGGGAAGGATGATCCCAATTTTGGAGCTAGTTCTCCTTGATATTCTGAGTTAGGGTTAGGATGTAAAAGAGTCTCCATGAGAAACCTATGAGTAACATAAAAAGTATGCTGAATGCAGTTGAAATTTATTACAAGTGTCTATGATAAAAAAGAAGAATGATTAGGTCAAGAAAGATTGGGTGCTGAATGGATGAGGATCAAAGACAAAATTTAATGACCAATGTGAAAGTAGGATGTTGAAGTGGCTTGGACATATAAAGAAAATGAATGAAAATTGAATCAAGGAACATTGTTCAACCAAACAATCTCCAACCATCCGTCGTTCAGAACCTTCAACCATATTTCTGCAATCTAGATTAAAGCGGTTGACATTAAGTTTAAATCTATTGGTTGCTCTAGTATTATTGCAATTGAAGCTGAAGTAGTCTTTAACAGGGAGGACATTACAATAGATGATTCTGTGAGTTAAACTTAGGTCTTGTCATAGGCGACGGAGTTCCAAGTTTTCTAAGCCTAGGATTTCAAGTCTGGTGGGATAAGGTATTTTGTTGTTTTCAGAGGAATGGAGAACTCTTCTTGTTAAATATTTCTGGACACGTTCAATTGTATTGATGTCAGAGATGTGATGAGGGTTCCAAACAGGCGAGCTGTATTCTAGAATTGGTTTAGCAAATGTTTTATATGCTCTGGTTAGTAGTGTAGTGTTTTTGGAAAAGAAGCTACGCAAGATTAGGTTTACAACTCTTAGAGCTTTTTTTGCTATGTAGTTGCAGTGGGCTTTGGCACTTAGATCATTTGACATGAAAACTTCAAGGTTTTCAACTGTCATCCAAAACTAGGTACGCACGCCCCTTATTTCCTCTACACCAAACACTGCAGATCTTAAATGCAAATTGATAAATACAAGAAGTATTGTAAACAAATTGCCTGAATTTATCCTCTTGTTAAACAATGGTACATTTGATATTATATTTGTATGCGAAACATGGCTGAACTCATCCCTCCCTGACTCCATTATTTCAGACAAAGAGTATCATGGTTTTCGGTCAGATCGCGAAACCTGCAGAGGAAGTGGAGTGGCTATCTTTTACAAAAAATCACTGAATCTAAAAAATATTCAAGTTGCACATAAACTTGCTCTTCCTGAAACTATTGTATGCGATCTGTCCCTTAACATCACACTTCGATTCTTACTATGCTACAGAGCCCCTGACTACGACATCGCACATGCGAACATGTTAACCACACTACTAACATGGGCTACCTCTTGCCCATATCCTCTCATCTTCCTGGGTGACCTCAATCTACCTCTTATTAACTGGATAACAAATGAATGTACAACTGAACCCATGCATACTACCCTGTACAACACTGTTACAAATCTAGGTCTTGAACAACTAGTAACTAACAATACAAGACTCAACAACTGCCTTGACCTCATCTTCTGCAACAACACAAACTCAATTTATGGACTACAAATAAAAGAACCCTTTTCCAACAGTGACCACAGCATGATAGACTTTTGTCTCAATATACGCCCTTACAAAAATCGTCATAATAATCGTATTCCAAACTATAATTTCAGGGTGTGCATAAGAGCACAAGCATGCCTACCATTTCTGTCCTAATGTTTCCTTTCATTATATCCAATTAATATAGTTATTACATACTTATGCTTATATATATGCTTATATATTGTATAGTTATTACATGCTTATGCTTATATATACTGTTGTGACAAATAAATAAATAATAAATAAATAAATAACAAGTACACCAAAGAAGAATCAATGGTCAAGAAGAAGAAAAGCAAGAAAATTGTGTCTGGTATAAGTGAGACAATGATTGAAGTTGTGCATGGATATAGTTGAAACAAAGATGGGTTGCAAAGATAAAAAGGCATTGAATGCTACTGTAGATGGTGCTGGTGTAAACTAAATTCAGCTAAATTTTCTTTCCTTATTATTATTTTATTGCTTTGATTTCCTCGGCAATTTCTTACTGATTTCAACGAAAGGTAATTGCACGCTGCAGAATTTGTTTGTACCATCTCTAGAAAGAGATCTCTTTCCCAGCTTTGACTAAGAAACCAGTTGCATCCTTTCCAGAAGGAGAGAAGTCTATTATATCAGTGATGCACGTAAGAGTGGCCTCGAAGCTGGATTACCACAACATCCTCTTCATGGGGTGATCCTTGAAGATATGGAAATTACAGCGAGCCCGATTTCACGGCTAAGGAGAAATATCATGGCCTTAGCCATCAAAACCAGCTGGGTGACCCTGGGCCAGTGACTCTTTCCCAGCCCAATTGACCACACAGAGTTTGTGGGGAAAATAGGTGGTGGAAGATGCTGAATATGTTAGTTGCCTTGAGTTGTTTACAAAAATAATAAAGCTGGAAGAATAGAATAGAATAGAATAGAATAGAATAGAATAGAATTTATTGGCCAAGTGTGATTGGACACACAAGGAATTTGTCTTGGTGCATATGCTCTCAGTGTACATAAAAGAAAAGATACGTTCATCAAGGTACTGAATAAATGAATGAATGAATGATTTTTTCAGTCTTTAAACAACCATATAGTTTCCAAGACCAATACATGTGTAAATATTTACACATGATAGTTTACCTAGATCAGTGATGGCGAACCTTTTCGGCACCAAGTGCCCAAACCGGAATGTGTGTGCATGTGCTTGCACCGGAGCGCCAGAAACCTGAAGACCAGCTGGCCGGCACACGCATGCTTGTTTTGGGGCTGTTTTCAGGCCATTTTTCAGGCCATTTTTGGGCTGTTTGGGGGCATTTTTCAGGGCTTTTTGGGAGGCATTTTCAGGGTGTTTTCCAGCACTCTGGTGCCCGTGAAGACCAGCTGGCCAGCCCGCATTGTGCACCAGAAACCAGAAGAGCAGCTGAGAATGGCATGCATGCCCATAGAGAGGGCTCTGCTTGCCAGCTCTGGCACGAGTACCATAGGTTCGCCATCATGGGCCTAGATCTTTTAATTGTTTCGTTTTCATTTTTGCTGAACTTTTTAAATACTTTAGTTCCCCCCGCATGTAGAAATAGCACTTAGACTTATATACCACTTCACAGTGCTTTATAGTCCTCTCTAAGTAGTCTATAGAGTCAGCATATTGCCTCCAATAATCTGGGTCCTCATTTTACTGAGCTTGGAAGGATGAAACACTGAGTCAACCTTGAGCCTGGTGAGAATCGAACTCTTGCACCAGTCAGCAGAATTAGCCTGCAGTACTGCATTCTAACCAGTTTGCCACCATGGTTCCACCATGTACTGTTTTATTATTTGAATCATGTTTTAGAATTTGCTTGCATTGCCTTCCTGTTGTTCTTCCTTGATTTCTGTATATCACCTTGACTTCTCAATGAATAGCCAGCATTCCAATATCCTAAATAAAAGAATAACCAAATTCATTATGAAGTCATTTGGAAGGCATTTATCATAATTGGCGGTAAACAAAATGTCTTAATTCTATACGGAAACTGTACAGCATTTTCAGTTTAATCAATTTATTTGTATTGTGTAGTTTTGACATCCCTGTGTAGTGGTGATTCTGCATGGATTTAAAATGGCGCATATGATGGAAATTCACTCAAAATTTCTTGCACAAGAAACCTAAGGCTGATGAGAACAAATCTCTCCAGCTTGGTGAGAACAGGTGCTGTGCGTGTTCCCATCGGACTTTTGCTGCCTATTTATCGTCTGCTTTGGCCTCCGCATCTTTTCTAACCATGCCTGTGCCAAGCTACACAGTCATTCTGTGAGTTGCATGAATGAATGAACCAAATAAAAAGAGACCACCCATTAAGCCTTCATTTAGCAGCTAAAGCAGGATGTAAAAAAAACAACACATTCCCGGAAGAATAAATGCCACTGTAGTTCCTGTAAAGAGATCAGGGAGTTGTTGCCAAAGTTTTGTGCTTCTCTCCATCTGTGAATTTTGAAGCCTTCAGTTGCTAGAAGCCATTAACAAATCACAGAAATATTTCCTAAAACTGCTAGCTTCTACTGCCACCTTGTGGAAAACAATATTTTTTTTTTTATGGAAGGACAACCTGAGCATTAAAGATGCATGTTGTTGTTGCGAAGTTGTGTCCAACTCATTGCGACCAGTGGTGGGATTCAGCCAGTTCGTACCACTTTGGGAGAACTTAAAGGTTGTTAACTTTCTGAGCAGTTTGGTGAACTGGTTGTTGGAAGAAATCACTAGGACAGAGAACCAGTTGTTAAATTATTTGAATCCCACCACTGATTGCGACCCCAGGTTCCTCCAGGCCTTCCTGTCCTCTACCATCCCCCGGAGACCATTTAAGCTCACACCGACTGCTTCGATGACTCCATCCAGCCACCTCATTCTCTGCCATCCCGTTCTTCTTTTGCCCTCAATCTTTCCCAGCATTAGGCTCTAATAATAGCAAGCATTAAAGATGCATAACAAGCAGGATTCCAAAATCCAGGGCTAACCAAGATCTTTAAAGAGTGTTGCTGACTTTTTCATGCCTCACTGTAACCCTATTTACTTATGGTTTGTTTAACACGATTTAGTGGGAAAATACAACTGACTGATTCACACAATATACTAAGCCAAGATCCAACAGCTGTTATGCCCTTTCTGGGACTGCTGTAATGCTTACTTTTATTGACGTTTCATTCTGAATATTGCTGCTTTTATTGTATTTTTTATTTTATTTGCATTTATATCCCGCCCTTCTCCAAAGACTCAGGGCGGCTTACACTATGTCAAGCAATAGTCTTCATCCATTTGTATATTATATACAAAGTCAACTTATTGCCCCCAACAATCTGGGTCTATTGTATTTTATTAAGATTTGATTTGTGCTTGACCATGTAAGGAAAATGAGTTATAAATGTTCACAAGAAATGCCATCTTGGTAATATACTGCTTTATTTAAAATCCTTGAATCCTGATTTTATATCATTTTAACATAGGTAGGATTTCGATAAAATGGACTTTTGAAGGACATACCAGTAACCCAGAATAAAAGTAAACAATTCACTTGTTCCATTTGTATTTTGTATTTATGTAGTTACTTACCAAACACATCTAAATTATATTAAAGTAAAGAAAATATCTTTACAATCTCCAAGGCATGTCACAATTTTTGAGCACCCCTAACATTTGGCTATTGAAAGGTGAAAAATTTGACATGCCCTACGGGTTCATTTAGTGACCATTTGAAGTTACAATGGCACTGAAAAAAAGTGGCATATGACCGTCCCCATGGTCATGTGTTTTCCATTTGGATTCTTTGACAGCTAGTTCACATTTACAACGGTTGCCATCTCCTGGGGTCATGTGATCCCCTTTTGTAATTGTCTGACAGGCAATTCAATGGGGAAGCCAGATCCACTTAATAACTGCATTACTAACTGAACAACTGGAGTGATTCACTTAACAAATATGGCAAGAAAATGGGGCAAAATTCACTTAACAAATGTCTCATTTAGCAACAGAAATGTTGGATGCTATTGTGGTCGTAAGTCAAGGACTAGCTGTGATCATGTGATTTTTTTTTCCACTTGTCAACAATGGCACATAGCAACAGAATTGTTGGTCCCAGTTGTGGTCACTAAGCAAGGGTTACCTGTAGGTGTATTTGATAATGGGACTGCCAGTACTTAAGGTATGTGGGATTTTTCTCCTGTGTTGATACTCCTCTGTTGAATTTGCCAGGTCTTTTGTTATTGACCTGTCTATGGATATTTTCTTTCCATATTATACTGGTTAGAATTAGAATTAGAATTCTTTATTGACCAAATGTGATTAGACACACGAGGAATTTGTCTCCGGTGCATAAGTTCTCAGTGTACATACAATAGTGATAGATCATTATCATAGTCATTGTAAAAATACATTCATCATAAAACATTATACTAGTTAAAGTTAGTATTTCGCTATGCTTTGCTTAATAAAGACTTCAAACTTTTTCTTTATTTGTGTCAGAGGTGGGTTTCAATTTTTTTTACTACTGGTTCTGTGGGTGTGGCTTGGTGGGCATGACATGGCTTGGTGGGCGTGGCAGAGGAAGGATACTGTAATCTCCATTCCCACCCCACTCCAGGGGAAGGTTACTGCAAAATCCCCATTTCCTCCCAATAAGCTTGGAAGGAAGAGAATAGACGGGGCCGAGGCCAGTCAGAATTTTTATGATCGGTTCTCCGAACTACTCAAAATTTCCGCTACCGGTTCTCCAGAACTGGTCAGAACCTGCTGAAACCCACCTCTGATTTGTGTGCTTATGGTTTCAAATTCATGAACCTCTTGCCCACATTTTCATATGGCAAAACACCATATTTATAGGTTACTATCCTTACACCACTTACACGGTGGCTCAGTGGCTAAGACACCGAGCTTGTTGATCGAAAGGTTGTCAGTTCAGTGGTTTGAATCCCTAGTGCCGCATAACAGGGTGAGCTCCAGTTACTTGTCCCAGCTTCTGCCAACCTAGCAGTTTGAAAGCACATAAAAAATGCAAGTAGAAAAATAGGAATCACCTTTGGTGAGAAGGTAACAGCGTTCCATGCGCCTTTGGCATTTAATCATGTTGGCCACATCACCACGGAGACGTCTTCAGACAGTGCTGGCTCTTTGGCTTTGAAACGGAAATGAGCTCCGCCGCCTAGAGTCAGGAACGACTAGCACATATGTGCAAGATGAACCTTTACCTTTATCCTTACTTTACTATCCTCATGGTGCTGAGCATAGCCAAAATGCAACTTGCTAGTCAGCAGATGCTGTCATAGTTATGTTCATAAACCACATTGGGTACTTGTTTCGAATTGCTATTTTAAATTTTCTCCCCTTATCTCCTCAGAAAAGTTTATACATTGGGCAATTGGTGGTTTTTTAAAATGTTAATAAAGCAACGTATGAAAGATTAAAATTTGGGATCTCTGAATGGCAATTAACTTGCATAGCTTCTGATCCACCAACCCTGGCTGCCGTGTGGTCAGAAGAAGTTTTTGTTCCTCTCTCACATTTGCTAGACTAATTCTCAAATA
Source organism: Ahaetulla prasina (assembly GCF_028640845.1). Taxonomy (NCBI): domain Eukaryota; kingdom Metazoa; phylum Chordata; class Lepidosauria; order Squamata; family Colubridae; genus Ahaetulla; species Ahaetulla prasina. Next base: position 279,558,137 of record NC_080540.1, on the reverse strand, counting down.
CAGCTCGCCTGTCTGGAACCCACACCTCATTTCGGACATTAATACAATTGAGCGTGTCCAGAAATATATTGCAAGAAGAGTTCTCCACTCCTCTGATCACAACAAAATACCTTATGCCACCAGACTTGAAATCCTGGGTTTAGAAAATTTAGAACTCCGCCGCCTTCAGCATGACTTTTTTTTTTTTTACATTTATATCCCGCCCTTCTCCGAAGACTCAGGGCGGCTTACAGTGTATAAGACTTGAGTATAACTCATAAAATCATCTGCTACAATGTCCTTCCTGTCGAAGACTACTTCAGCTTCAATCACAACAATACACGAGCACACAATAGATTTAAACTTAATGTGAACTGCTCCAGTCTTGATTGTAGAAAATATGACTTCAGTAACAGAATTGTTAATGCCTGGAATGCACTACCTGACTCTGTGGTCTCTTCCCCAAATCCCCAAAGCTTTAACCAAAGACTATCTACTATTGACCTCACTCCATTTCTAAGAGGTCTGTAAAGGGCGTGCATAAGAGCACCAACGTGCCTACCGTTCCTGTCCTAATGTTCTCTTTGATTGTATCCAATTCGTATGGTTATTTCATGCTTATATATACTGTTGTGTTTGACAAATAAATAAAATAAATTAAAATGTGACAAACTGAAAAAAAATGTCTATGCCTTCCACCTATGGAACTGCTTCCGGACTCAAGGCGGTGGGAGAGATATTCCCTTACGTGTTTCAATCACCGACCACCACTGAGCCAACCGATTGTGAACCAAATTTCTCCTGCATAGTGTCCCAGCCCCAACTCACTTCTTACACTGACCTCCTCAGTTCAGACAAATCTGTTCCTTCTACTGTAACACCAGTTAAAGGGGAAAGACTGACTTTCTGCTGCCAACGGATGCTTCAAAATGAAGTGTTTTGGAGCCAGAGAGGCAGGGGCGGCTTCCAAATCCCGTCGCTACAGATTTTCTCGTGCTTGTACGTGCTTCTGCGCATGTGCAGAAGTGTCCGCATAGGTGGACAGAGCCTCTCGCCGCCGCTGCTAGTGGTTCGCCTGATCCGGTGCAAACCGGTAGCAACCCACCACTGCAGAGAGGTGAAGGAGGGAAATTTTATGCCAACATTCAAAGTGCAGGGGCAGGTCTACCACAGGATAGGGAGTATCATGGCGGGGCCTCAGCAGCAGCCTTCATTTCTCCAGATCTACTTTGTTGCTGATGATGACAATGAGAGCCTGTCAAGACCATGGAGATGCTACAATGGTCGTAAGTGCGCAAAATGGTCGTAAGTAGCGAAGCACAGATAGTATATTATATTTTATTAGATAAAGCAACGTGTTCCTAATAAAACATCCTAACTTTTGCAGTGTTTGCTTTTTTAAGGCCACTGTGGGTTGCTTTACAAGGTGCCCAGCTTGGTGCCCAGCTTGGTGCAACACAGGTGCCCAGCTTGGTGCAACACAGACTGTGTTGCTTGATGTGACTAACCACAGGAGAACTCAAAGCACCAAATTATGCTACAAACTTAGAAAACTGTCTACGGTCAGGGGTGTTTTGTCAGCCTGAGCTCTAGTGTTACGAATTCATGATGATCAGTCATGGGAATTCATCTTTCTCCCTACAACCTCCGAGACTTAGCTGAAGGTTTTTCTTCCCTTAAGGTCATATTACTTGATCAAAGTTAAGTCACAAGTCTACCGGCTATTTAGAAAAAACGCAATTACAGGAGGAGCCTCCTCTTTTATTGCAGTCCTTTTGTTTCTTCTCCTCTCATATTATGCCAGTTTTAGCTTTGGCAATCGGTCCTCCCCGTTCCTTTTACCACTGAGGAGCTGAAAGACTATTTTGTTTATAAACCTTCCTTTTCTATCATGGCTTCCCAGAGGAATGGCAAATTCCCTTGCTATCCCCTCATAGCGGCTCTTGCATCAGTCTTCGTCTGTAGTTCTATTGACAGAATGAAGTGATGAAATGGGCTGTGCATCTGATGCAAGACTTTAAACCCTTGGTGGATGATTTGGTTCAAAACTCTGCTATTAGAGCTTGCCAGACTGGAAATAGCCCTTCCTGGACCGGTGGTTATCGTTTGCTTCTCATTAACAAAATTTGCAGTGCTTTTAAAATGCTGCCTTTGGCAATTGGCTGACACATAGAGATGAAGTTTCTCCTTTTTTTTTTTTTTAATCTTCTTGCCAAAAAATGCTATATGCTTCCTTTGGCAGCTGAATGCTGCGCACACTTAGTGTAATAATATGCATGGTTTCATATTTAGCAAAAGAATCACAGTTCATTCAGCCCAATAGAGTTAATATCCAAAAGGATCAGTGGTTTAGAGTTCTGTTTGGTTTCTTTTTTTCGGAGTTAAATTGTGTGATGGTAAAAGTTTCAAATACTGAGATTTCTGAAAATAGAAGGAAGAATCGTTTACCCATTTTTAATTGTCAGAGTGGACAGAAATATTGGATGTATCAATTCTAAAGGTAAAGGTAAAGGTTCCCCTCGCACATATGTGCTAGTCATTCCCGACTCTAGGGGGCAGTGCTCATCTCCGTTTCAAAGCCGAAGAGCCAGTGCTGTCCAAAGACGACTCCATGCTCATGTGGCCAGCATGACTAAACACCAAAGGCGCACAGAATGCTGTTACCTTCCCACCAAAGGTGGTCCCTATTTTTCTACTTTTTTACGTGCTTTCGAACTGCTAGGTTGGCAAAAGCTGGGACAAGTAACGGGAGCTCACCCCGTTACACGGCACTAGGGATTCGAACCACTGAACTGCCGACCTTTTGATCGACAAGCTCAGCGTCTTAGCCACTGAGCCACTGCATCCCTCTGTATCAATTCTATGATCATATAACACATTTTTTTCATTATTAATTCTTCTATGCTTTGAGATAACACAGAAGACTAATAGCAGCAGAGCTCCAATTTACACCTGAAAAATTAAACAGGGAGGAAAGTGTTACACTAAGAAAAAAGCATTGTACATTAAATTTAATTTAAAAACAAGTTTCATGGATTTGAGTGATTAACAACAATGATATACATGCCAGAGTTTATTCTTTAAATCAATTGAAACTGAATTTACAAGGCACCAAAATTAACATTTTCAAAGTTCTTGAAACATTTGAAGCAACAACTGAAAATCTTCATTTATAGACAGTGTGGATTTTTTAAAAATTCTAAAAAATGTTTGCATTTAACTGAATTACAGGAGAAATATGATAAAAATATTATCCCAGAAGTCATTTCTGCAGCAATTTAAAAAAAATTGACTGAGCTAAATGAAGCTTAAATGAATATTTCCATCTAGTTAAACACCAAAAAAAATGTGAGTTAAAAGCCCATTTACTGCTGATACTGAAAATGAAAAACAGTTATATGCATCAGAAGCAGATTCTCAATTTTCTTCTGATTCTGTCTTAAATTTTTAAATGAATTCTTCTTGATTATTGTTGGGTGAATTGTAAAAATTGATACTGATATTTTGTCTGAAAAAGCAATTTAGCAGTGCCTTTTGATGCAATGTGTTGCCAAAAGTGATGAACTGGTTTCTCATCTTCATTTCCTCTCCCAAAAAAAGTATAATAACTAAACTGAATGCCAAATAAAATTTGAGGATAAAACTCTCTTTGCTTCTTAAATAAAGTTGCCACATGGTGCAAAACATCTTCCGTCTCATAGTTCTGTTCTTAGTTAACTAAAAACTGCAACGTATGCATATTTAAAATAGCTTAAAAACTGAAAATAAATTCATTGGTTTGTGTGTGTGATTTCCTTTTTAAAAAATATGTACTTATATATTTGGAATCACAAAAAGCTACTAAAAATACCCAGCCCCCACGCTATATAATGTTTGACAGTCCTATAAGTATTAACACTGTGAGATGACCCTCACTCTGTCAAAGACCTTGGAGTACTCATCTCAAATGATCTAAGTGCCAGAGCTCACTGTAACAGCATTGCTAAAAAAGCATTAAGAGTTGTTAACCTAATCTTGTGTAGTTTCTTCTCCGGTAATATTGAACTGCAAACTAGGGCATACAAAACTTTTGCCAGACCAATTCTTGAATACAGTTCATCTATTTGGAATCCACACTGCATATCGGACATTAATACAATTGAACAAGTCCAGAGATATTTCTCAAGAAGAGTCCTCCACTCCTCTGCACGCAACAAAATACCTTATGCCACCAGACTCGAAACTTTGGGCTTAGACAACTTAGAACTTCGTTGTCTTCGGTCTGACCTAAGCATAGTACATAAAATCATCTGCTACAATGTCCTAACAGCCAACAAATACTTCAGCTTCAACCAAAACAATACAAGAGCACACAATAGATACAAACTCATGGTAAACCGATCCAAATTAGACTGCAGAAAATACGACTTCAGTAACAGAGTTGTCAACGCCTGGAATGCACTACCTGACTCTGTGGTTTCTTCCCCAAATCCCCAAAACTTTTCCTTATATTGTCTACTGTAGACCTCACCCCATTCCTAAGAGGTCTGTAAGGGGTGTGCATAAACGCATCAGCGTGCCTACCGTCCCTGTCCTAATGTTTTCTTTTATTCATACCCTTTACATATGTTTATAATTATGTTTACACTTGTGTCTGTCATAAAATACATGCTTGACGAAAATAAATAAATAAAATAAATAAATTAGGAAAAAAAACCACTGAAAAAAATGTTATGACTCTAGATGTAAATAGTGTAACCTGAGAAATGTTGGAATTGAAACATGATGTGCACTGTAGTGTGGCTCTGTGATACGTTTAACATGTGTGAAAATTACAGCTATGCCAGACAATTTGGTAGAGTGATGTGCAAAGGGAAAAGTAGCAATAATGAATGCAAAAACTATGGAGGAATTAATTAATTGGGTGCGCCTGGGTCAAGAAGGGACAATAAAGAACATCGAGCAGTTTTAAGGCAGAGGATGTACAGAGTAGATATTTGCTCTTAGAAATGTATAGAAGTTTATTTTAAATTACTTGATTTATTTTAAGATTAAGTGAATAAGCTTGAATTTTGGAAAGTTTTGCACAATATGCAGTTGAAGGTGGATTCCTGGTTGCAATTAGAAAATATTTATCAGCTTTATCTTGTATGATGGAAATAAAACATGCATGAAAATAAATGGAATGATGAAAGGAGCACCGTGGTTCGCATGGTTAGTGTTGTGGCTCCCGCTCCCGAACCTGGCCCCATGCCCGAAAGTGCCTTGGAGCCGGGCCTGCTGCCAGAAAGTGACTTGGAGCCGGACCTGCTGCCAGAAAGTGACTTGGACAATGAAGGGGAAGGGCCATCAGAACTTACCTCGGAAGCACCGGCCTCCCTGGATCAGTTCCAGGAGCCAGAAGCAGGCCAAGCGAAAGAGATAACAAGGCCTCCTTCTCCTGACTCTTCCCCCCGCCCCGGGCCATGCCTGCAGACCCAGCTGACAGCAATCAGGCTTGGCTCAATCCCATGTTTCGTAGGCAGGAGAGAAGAGAACAACAGAATCAGGGGAGGGGCAGGCCTAGGAAGTGCTGAGTCATGAAGCCACACCCCACAGGATATAAAAGGCAGCAAGAGCTGGTGTGTCTCTTTGTATCAGGCAAATCCACGGATTGACTAGAACTGAAGGTTGTGACTCACCAGTGTTTTGGCAGCCAACGAGGGCTCTTGGCATACGCTGGCTCTTTTGCTGCCAGAGCTGATAAGAGCCAGCTAATTAAGCCATCATTCGGACGGAGGCGAGGAGGACATAACAGTTAGGATGCTGGGAGGGAGGTTAGCAAGCCTGCGTTCGAGATCCAAGTGCTGCTGTGGGGCAGGGTTGTTCCAGCTCCTGCCAGGGCCATGAAAGGAGCCCTCAGCTGGGTATCCCCCAGACAACGGTGATTTTGTATGTGTGTGTGTGTGTGTGTGTGTGTGTGTGTGTTTTAATGACCCCATAATCCTTTGCATCTGGGTGGAGTCCGGGCAATTGAATGGAGCTTAGTGTTTACTGGCCGGATGCCCTTCCTGTCGCCAATGTGGAGTTCGCAGCAGGTATATTCTCTTTGTGCCCAGAGAGAGAAATATCTGCCTCTACCTAGGATCGAATTCACAGCCTCCTGACTGTGAGGCGAGAGCTCCACCTCTAGGCCACTGCACCATTCCCCCCAGACTATGGTGATGACACTGGCTAATCCTTTCAAGCCAGAAGCACCTTGATTACTATATGGGTAAACACTAAGCAGTGAATAAAACATGAATATATAATATCGTCTTGGTTGTTTAAAGTTTCTAGGGGCAAATGAGTAACAAATAATGGAGGTGACTTTAAAGGTTGGGAGTATGAATTATAATTAATTGTGCCCACTCAAAATGTAACACTCACATTTGTGTTCAACTCAGAAGATCTATCTTCATGCATTTTTACTGAAAAGAGAAGAAGGAGTTAATCTTCAGTTTGAACTAATGATTCCCAGAAGCTTAATTTACTTTCAGTAAATATTGTTCAGGAAACACACCTCCTTGAAGCATCTGTCTTCCTCTCCACCTCCTCTTCCTTACGCCTCCCACACACCTTGCTCTGTCCTTAATCTCTACGATATTTCTCAATCTCCTGGATGCCAAGCATGAAAAACTTATCAAATGCCAGTTCAACTGTGTTTCACTGAGTATCAACCCATAATGAGAGAGAATATTGAAATGGACTAATTAACAAAAAATAATCGAGACAACAGGCCACAATGGGCCCTTCATTAAAACTAAAATTTGAATAAAAATGGTAAAACTTGTGAACATGGTTACATTTATATGGTAACAAGAAGAAGAACTGCTTCCATTAATTAAACTGAGAAAAGTGATATCCCACATATCTTCCAGGCAGTGCGTGTGGTTCTTCTCCACCCCCATCCCTCAGTGTTTAATTTTATAATAACTGGCTTAAATTGATTAGGTTTAGAAATAATAATTATTCCAATGAATGTTGTGGTTGAATAGAAGTGTAAGCCTAGGTTTTCTTTGTCACATTCAAATATTTCACAGCTATACCGCACTGATGCTTTTATATTTTAATTACCATTTCAAGAAATGATTAGATCAGAGTTCCTCAACCTTTCTGGCTTTGCAGACTGGTATGGGGGGGAGGAAGAGGGGATGGTTTTGCGTGAAGGGCGGGCACACGTGCATGCAGCTCCTTTTGCATGAACGGTGGGCACGTACGCCCGCTGCTCGCACAAAGGGAGTACACTCACCTGCTGCTCCTGCAAATAGAGATGCGACGTGCATGCATACAATAGTGGCCAAAATTGTGGAAACCTTTAGGGGGAAAGGGTATTTTCTAAAACTGGCTAATAAAACCACTTTTTGTAAAGTAGTACCATAAAATTATATATCAATGGAAAGATAATTTAATCAGGAATGCAATGCAATAACTTTTATAAAGGATTTGCTATTAAAATAGCAGTTACAGTATAAAGAAGAAAAGTGGAACACGTAGAAAAAAACGAGATATACCAAAATTATCACCATGTCAGTTAATACTTACTTGGATAACCTTGAGCATGAATTACGGCCTTACAACATCTTCCCATGGAGTGAACCAAGTCTTTTAGTTCTGCAGCTGTTATAATGTGAAACCAAGATTGAATGATTGCTTCTATTAACTGGGTTTTATTGCTGGGTCGCTTCTGACTAACAAGTTTTTTAGTTGACTCCATAGATTTTCAATTGGGTTAAGGTCTGGGCTATTCCCAGGCCATTCCAGCAGTGGAATAGGATTATCTTGAAACTCCAAAAAAAAAAGTGATGCTATTAGCCATCAAACCTCAAAATTACACTTTTCCCAAAAGGTTTCCACAATTTTGGCCACTACTGTATGGTCCAGACCCGGCAGTGGCTCGCGACCCAGGGATTGGGGACTCCTGGATTAGATGATTTTAATTCTTAGTTAAAAATAACAGCTTTTGTACAGTGTGGTGGAAATAGCATATCCAATTTAACCATCATAGAAAGAATATTCGTAGGACTAAAGAATCAACATCTCTGCTTCGCGGGCTATAAAGGAATGGTCATGTCTGTTTATCTCAGCTGTTTTTGCTCTTCTTTGCTTAGAGGTGCTGAATATTGTCACATAAGGTATTTCTGTCTTGTCAATTTCCTTCCTAAGTAGAAAGATATAGAGTAGCCATGTCAGGGCTGGCCTAAGGCCATGGCCCAGAGTGCAAATAATAATTCAAATATATATATATGCTTCATCTATGCCAAGGTGCATTAAAAAGACAAAAAGAAGGTTTTCAACTTTTCCCATAGGATGAAGTTGGCTGTCTCTGCAATGCTTTCGTTGGAAATGAGAACATTAGAAATGTTGGAAGTTGAAGCATACCGTGTGTGCGAATGAGTGTTCCTGAGAATAGAATCTGCCCTTAGCAATTACTAGTAAAGCAGGTTTAACTATGTAACTATAGTAGAAAGGAGATTTATTTACAGGAAGTATGTCCTGGAAATGGGCAAAGCCTTGCAGAAACTGTGAGACAGAAACTCAGATATGTGGTGTGTGCAAAGAAATAAGGAAGTGACCTCAGATCAGCAATCTTTTACACAGAGGAGGGTGATATAATACATTCTTGACTATCCAGATCCTTGTCTTCTTGTGGTCAATCAGTCTGGAATACTACCGGGCCATTGTCATGGGATTCAGGTAGAGTTAGGTTTCAGCAGGTTCTGACCAGTTCTAGAGAACCGGTAGTGGACATTTTGAGTAGTTCAGAGAATCGATAGTAAAAAATTCTGACTGGCCCCGCCCCCATCTATTCTCTGCCTCCCAGGTCCCAGCTGATTGGGAGGAAATGGGGATTTGCAGTATCCTTCCCCTGCCATGTCTACTAAACCACACCCACCAAGCCACACCATGCCCACCAAGCCACGCCCACAGAACTGGTAGTAGAAAAATTTGAAACCCACCATTGGATTCAGGTCTCCAATAAGAAGTCATCAGAAAAAACTATATATACAGGTAGTCCTCGACTTACATCAGTTCATGAAGTGGCCATTCGAAGTTACAGCGCTAAAAAAGTGACTTATGACCGCTTTTCACACTTATGACCGTTGCAGCATCCCCATGGTTATATGATCAAAATTTGGATGCTTGGCAACTGGTTCATATGTATCAGAGGATCAAAGGGTTATGTAATCATCTTTTGCAGTACAATACAGTAATTTTATGTAACATTTACATTTATAATTAATTGTACAGAAATAATGTACAATATAAGCAACAAATTAACAGAGCAGTCTATAGTAAAACTTTCCAAATGCAAGGTAATCGCCAATAAAAACATTTCTTAATATAATATAAAACTTTAGCAAACAATGAGAAAGAAGTTTCCTCTGGTTTTATAAAGTTCCTGCAAAAAGAAGTGTTTTAAGAGCCTTTTTAAACTTCAAGAGGTTCGGTTCCAGATGTAATTCAAAGGGGAGTAACTCTATAGCAGGGATGTCAAACTCACAGCCCATGGGCCAGATGTGTCACTCGCTGGCCATGCCCACCCCATTTTAGCAAAGGGGAAAAAAGTTGTGATATGTCATGTGATGACAACATGGCAACATGTGTTTGACACCCCTGCTCTATAGAATAGAAGCAAATGGCACTATAACGTGGCCATTTTAACGCAAGGAAATACTGCACAATTAAGATAAGTGCAAATAGATGTGACTTGTAATCGAGATATTCAGATAAGTGACTGTATGTTGCTGTTGTTATCAGCAGTTTAACATGATGGAGCTCCTGAAGACTCAACTAACATTGGAAGCTACAAAGGCTGTCTGGTAGGGATAGGGGAATCAACTATTCAATGCAATATGGTTAGTTAAAATATAAAATAGGACAAGGACAGGAATTTTATCACAATGGTAGAAGATGTACTTTGGATTAAAAGAAATTCAAGATCAATCTCTGAAGGACCCAACTAAAAAAAGGAAGCAGGCGATCTGAAAGACCTCTGCTAAAATCCATAAAAGGCAGCAACTAAGGTGATGTAGATTTAAATCAGTACATAGTTTAACTTCTTATTCTTATGTACTGTTTTATCTCAGATGGAAAATATTACACCTTGTCTTTTAGAACAGTAATATTTTTACAACCTGGAACCATAATCCTAATACTTAGAGATGACGATATTCCTTAATCTGATATCCTCTGGATGTGTATCGACAAACTGCCAGGTTCCTAGATAATCTAGCAATGCTGAGAATTTTAGATATTAATACTCCCGTCTCATTGGAAAGTACCAGACTGGAGAGCATTCACATGTCTCCATTAATGTAATGATACATAGCATGAAAATAAGACCAGTTAGAATAATATTATATCACACAATTGTATACAATCTTAATATATCCATAGGGATTTAGTGTTATGTAAATATGTTTAGGATTGTGCATTTTATATCCTTCTATAGCAGGGGTGTCAAACTCAAGGCCTGCGGGCCGAATCCGGCCTGCGGGATGCTTAGATCTGGCCCATAGGCTCACCCTGGAAACAGCAAAGGACTGGCCCGCAGTGCCTCTGTCAGTGAAAATGGAGATGGGGAGGGCCATATGCGCCCTCCCAAGCTCTGTTTTCGCTGGCAGAGGATTGCAGGAGGCCGTCGCAGCCAAAAAGAGAGCTCGGGAGTCCATTTTCACTGGCAGAGCGCTCCAGTCACCACAGGTGTCCCCCCCCCCGCCCAACACGAGTGACGTCAAGCTGGCCATGCCCACCCCATTTTAGCAAAGGGAAAAAGTTGTGATATGTCATGTGATGACAACATGGCGACATGTGTTTGACACCCCTGCTCTATAGAATAGAAGCAAATGGCACTATAACGTGGCCATTTTAACACAAGGAAATACTGCACAATTAAGATAAGTGCAAATAGATGTGACTTGTAATCGAGATATTCAGATAAGTGACTGTATGTTGCTGTTGTTATCAGCAGTTTAACATGATGGAGCTCCTGAAGACTCAACTAACATTGGAAGCTACAAAGGCTGTCTGGTAGGGATAGGGGAATCAACTATTCAATGCAATATGGTTAGTTAAAATATAAAATAGGACAAGGACAGGAATTTTATCACAATGGTAGAAGATGTACTTTGGATTAAAAGAAATTCAAGATCAATCTCTGAAGGACCCAACTAAAAAAAGGAAGCAGGCGATCTGAAAGACCTCTGCTAAAATCCATAAAAGGCAGCAACTAAGGTGATGTAGATTTAAATCAGTACATAGTTTAACTTCTTATTCTTATGTACTGTTTTATCTCAGATGGAAAATATTACACCTTGTCTTTTAGAACAGTAATATTTTTACAACCTGGAACCATAATCCTAATACTTAGAGATGACAATATTCCTTAATCTGATATCCTCTGGATGTGTATCGACAAACTGCCAGGTTCCTAGATAATCTAGCAATGCTGAGAATTTTAGATATTAATACTCTCGTCTCATTGGAAAGTACCAGACTGGAGAGCATTCACATGTCTCCATTAATGTAATGATACATAGCATGAAAATAAGACCAGTTAGAATAATATTATATCACACAATTGTATACAATCTTAATATATCCATAGGGATTTAGTGTTATGTAAATATGTTTAGGATTGTGCATTTTATATCCTTCTATAACAGGGGTGTCAAACTCAAGGCCTGCGGGCCGAATCCGGCCTGCGGGATGCTTAGATCTGGCCCATAGGCCCACCCTGGAAACAGCAAAGGACTGGCCCGCAGTGCCTCTGTCAGTGAAAATGGAGATGGGGAGGGCCATATGCGCCCTCCCAAGCTCTGTTTTCGCTGGCAGAGGATTGCAGGAGGCCGTCGCAGCCAAAAAGAGAGCTCGGGAGTCCATTTTCACTGGCAGAGCGCTCCAGTCACCACAGGTGTCTCCCCCCCGCCCAACACGAGTGACGTCAAGCTGGCCATGCCCACCTTGGCCACACTCACCTCAGCCCCCTGAGCAGTGGTGAAATTCAATTTTTTTTACTACCGATTCCATGAGCGTGGCTTGGTGGACATGGCAGGGGAAAGATACTGCAAAATCCCCATTCCCACCCAACTCTGGGGCCAGCCAGAGGTGGTATTTGCCGGTTCTCTGAACTACTCAAAATTTCCACTACCAGTTCTCCAGAACCTGTCAGAACCTGCTGGATTTCACCCCTGTCCCTGAGATCAAACACAACCCTGATGTGGCCCTCAATTAAATCGAATTTGAGACCCCTGTTCTATAGGAACCGCATAATATATTGACTTGCTTGTAGTTGAAAATGACTTAATTACACGTAATCAACCAATGATTCAACACATTAGGCCATTTCATTTGTCATTTTACAAATTTGGAATTTCTGGATTTTCATCATATTTCAGATGACAAAAGCTACATTGCTGATTAAGACATTCTTAGAGTAGAGTACACAGAGTAACTGATAAAAGGACGCTTCTGTAATATATATCAAAAAAGGCAGAAGCTTACAGAATTAGTTGAATAGAATTCTGACTAAAATGGAAATCTTAGTTTTTAATTCTGGTTGAGAAAAAAGATTATGGAGTTTATTTATCTGATGTTCATTTTGCTCTGCTTTCCAGGTATGCCCCCCCACCCCAAATTTAACATCAGTTATAAATTACCAAATTATACCACCAGAGGGCAATAATCCACAAAACTCAAAGTAGGTTTTTAATCAAACGGAGTTTAACTTTTTAGAAAAAAATTGAATACCAGTTTGTCACTTATTCAGCTAGCATAAAGAAAACTTCACCTAAGTGAAGTTTCTGGAAAAAAATCAGCTACCATCTTAATTAGGGAACTACTTAAAGTATACCCCACAATGTGACAGGTGCTGTTTTATACCTATGATTCCTGCTAATAAGTTCTAATCTTTTTGTATTTTGTTGGGACAATAATATGAACATTACTGTTTTATTATTTGTTTATTTACAGTGCAAGACCAAGACACAAACATTTATCATTTATCGACAATACCAGAGCCTTCTGGTCAATGAAAAGTGTTGTAAACAAAACTTTCCCAATCCTCATAAAATAAGCTTTACTCATAAGAAGCTGAAACGAGCTTCTTCGTTTTTCTTAATTCCATTAGGTTTCAGCCTGATTAGTTTGTTTCAATTTTCTCAGGGGTTCCTTCCACAAACTACTTTTATTCTTCATTGTACATATGCCTCCATTCACTCTTTCTCCATTTTGGTTTAAATTAGCAGCTTTTCAGGGTACATATTTCCAAAGCCATTTAGAAAACAACACAAAAATGAAAAATAAATTTTGAAATTTAAAAGCTGCAGGTGACAACTACTGATATTTCAAACCTGAAATATACACTCCAATACACATTTAATTTAGAGAGAACTAATGAATAGTTAAAGAGTTTAGCATGAAGGATTAAAAATCCTCTTTAGCTGAACACATCCTAAACTGAAGCTGCCTATTAAGTTTTATCCTGCTTCAATGAACAGCTTCACTATCTGACGTCAGTATTTTGCAACTGTTAGCTGGCACAAGCACAATTTTTGTAGACTTGTCCTTGGTAAAATCTATTTCACTTTCACTCTATTGAAAAAAAAGTTGAGGAATAAATATATCCAGTGATGAGATTCAAATTATTTAACAACCGGTTCTCTGCCCTAATGATTTCTTCCAACAACCAGTTCACCAAACTGCTCAGAAAGTTAACAACCGGTTCTCCCGAAGTGGTGCAAACTGGTTGAATCCCATGACTGAATATATCTCTTTTTATTAATCTACTTACAGGTGCACAGTAATTCTTCAGATTTTAACATTTTCCTACAGTTTCAAATAGCGCTAGTTTGTCTAATTCATGTTAATTCATGATCTGATTAATCATAATTGAATAATCTATAACGGATACATTCATGCAACATACCAAGCCGTATTATCATCATTAATAATCTTCAATACTCTACTTTGAATCATAAAGTATGCTCATCTAAACAAAACATGGCTGAACAATGGAAGAGTAGGTGATAGGGGACGCGGTGGCTCAGGGGCTAGGACGTTGAGCTTGTCAATCGAAAGGTCGGCAGCTCAGCGGTTCGAATCCCTAGTGCTGCCGTGTAATGGGGTGAGCTCCTGTTACTTGTCCCAGCTTCTGCCAACCTAGCAGTTTCAAAAGCACATAAAAAAAATGCAAGTAGAAAAAATAGGAAACACCTTGGTGTGAAGGTAACAACATTCCATGCGCCTTTGGCGTTGAGTCATGCCGGCCACATGACCACGGAGACGTCTTCGGACAGCGCTGGCTCTTCGGCTTTGAAACGGAGATGAGCACTGCCCCCTAGAGTCGGCAACGACTAGCACGTATGTGCGAGGGGAACCTTTACCTTTACCTTTAGGTGATACATCTCAGTATCATTACAAATTCAAACCCAGTTCTCATAAAATGCAGGGTCACAAGACGGTTAGTAACTTGTACAAACATCAAAAGAGATTAATTGATCCAATGAGTTAATTTTCAGGGATTTAAAATTAGTCTCCAAATAAATCCTACACTCACCAAATGGAGTTACATTAACTCCATTTAGTCAATTATATCATGGGAACATAGAGCCGGTTAAAACATTAGATTAGAAATCAAGAGACAGTGAGTTCTAGCCCTTCCTTTGGCACAAAGCCAGCTTGGTGACCTTAGGTCAGCCACTCTCTCTCTCAGTTTTAGAAAGGATGCAGGGGCAAACCACTCCTGGGGGAAAAAACTTTGCCAGGAACCTGTCCAGTCAGTCACCAGGAGTCAAGAATAATTCTAAGGCACAAGCCAAAACAAAAATCCCAAACTCAAGTCAGCTAATCTAATTTGCATACAGCCAAAAAATAATAATAATGAGAGAAATGGTGACTTAAAAAATGAAGTCCCTTATTACAAAGCTCGCTACTAAAAGCTAGGTGAACACGCTATGCCTAAATCTGCCTAGCTGGCCTGTGGGAAAAAGTTTAATAACATCATAAAGTTTTTTTGGTACTGCCAGGTAGATGGCTATATCCTGGAGAAAGCAAGGAGGACAGAAATGAGGTCAGATCTTTGAAGTGGTTATTGCGAATGTTAGCTATCATTAGTAGCATCTATGGGCAAGAGAAATGGTCAGCCTGAAAGAAAGTAATGTAGCAGGGTCACCTCTTTTGTACAGTATATGCATCAGGAAGCTGCTTGCAATGCTATAATGCTTTTATTATTCTGACAAAAGCAACAAGATTCTGTAGGTACCGTTGATTGCCATTATTGCCTGTATGGAAATTTGACAGAGAGGCTGATGGGATGGTGCGCATTGTAGAAACCCAGCCAGATAGTGTTCATTTATCAACTAAATCAGGGGTGTCAAACTGGATTTCTTTGAGGGCCGGATCAGCATCGTAGTTCTCCTCCACGGACTGAGGGGGGGGGGTAACCAGGACGGATGCCTCCTGCTGTACCCTGTCAACCGTTTTTGGCCGGTAGAGTGCTGTAGGAAGCAGGGGAGACCAAAAACGGGCCACACAGGGGCTGCATGTGTCCCGTTGTGGCTGGCAGAGGCACCGCTGGCCGGTCCTTTGATATTTCCAGGCCAGCCCCACAGGCCAGATCCGGCCCACGGGCCTTGAATTTGACACCCTGAACTAAATCATAATGTGATTTATTTAACACATGGTTAAGTAGGCTGTTGCTATGTAGCTATTGGGGTTTATTCAAATAAATACATACATTTAGCTGGTGAGGTCCAGGAAAAGAGCTTTTTTGGCCATGGTTCTTATTCTCTGGAAAAACTTGCTATTGGAAGCGAGGTCCATCCCTATCCTTTTGCCTTTCTGGAAGGGCCTCAAAACCTGGCTCTGTCAAATAGCCCAGGACAGGGGTGTCAAACTCGATTTCATTGAGGGCCGCATCAGGGTTGTATTTGACCTTGGGAGGGGGGAAGGGTGTGGCCAGGGTGGGCATGGCCAGCTCAACATCACTAATGTTGAGCTGGCCACGTCCATGGGGGGCACCTGGGGTGGCCAAGTGCTAAGACAGGACTTCCCTCAGACCCTCCCTCACTTCATTTTAATCTTTCTTCCATGCTTCCATCCTTCCTTCCCCCCTCCCTCCCTCCCTTCCTTCTTGCTTTCCCTTTCCTCTTTTTCCTTCCCAATTCATTCTCCTTTCTTCTTTCTTCCCCTCTTTCCTTATTTGTCCTTGGCTGGTGAAGACCCCATCCCCATACTGCTCATGTACTGTTTTCTAGTTTTATCCAACTTCTGTAATTGTTAATGTTTTTAACTTTTTAAATATTTTTATATTCTTGCCTTTATGGTGTTGCAAATCATCCAATTATGTTGATAGTGAGATGGATGGCATATCAATTAAACAAATTAATAACCATGGTAAATTAAATTATGTAAATTAAATTATAAGACAATGCTTTATGATATCCAACTCTTGGCTATCTAACATTTTTATCCATTAACACTTTTATTGAGCTATAAAATAATATAAAATACAAAATAAAAAGTAAATAGGAAAGCAGTGGGGAGGGAAAGGGGAAGGAGAGGTGAAGAAAGATAAGAAAAGAAAGAAAAGAAAAGAAAAAGAAGTGTTGACTTCTGACTCCATTACAGTAAAATAAGGCATTGACATCAAATCACAACTTTTTGCTTTTTCATAATAATATGAACAAGGCATTTCTATAAAGATCTATCCGTCTACTAATCGGTAAAACCCAAAACCAGAGTTTTATTCTTCTCCACATCAAGCATGAAGTTCAGAAACGGTCTCCATGTGGAAACGAAAGTACTTATGTTCTTTTCTTTAATCAAAGCAGTCAATTTTGCCATTTTAGCCAACTCCATCAACTTCTGCAACCATTTATCCATAGTAGGAATCGAAGTGTCCTTCCATTTTTGTGCATGCAATAATAACATGATTTTTAAGAGAAGCCTATCAGGTCACTTGCAACCTGACCTTATATTTTAGCAGGACTGAACTTTTGACATGCTCTTGCTGAACACGAGAGCAAAAGTACATGCTCTACCATACTGACTCCGTTGGGGCATGAATACATTAGCAATTGTTATCAGCATACTGTTGCTGCTATCTCTCTCTTGTTACTAACTGCCTAGTTAATTAAGATTGCTGAATGCATTCTTGTTGCAGCTGTTTTATATGATGTATAATCAGCCCCATTCTTGAATTAACTACTCCATTAAATATCCTTATATTACAAATGTAATCTGTTATGGCCAATTTCATACACAGCAAATGGGGAAAAATGTGTGCTGTGATATTTGGATTGCAATCCTTGATATGAATTCAATTGAGTGTATATGTACGTACGTATGTATGTATGTATGTATGTATGTATGTATGTGTATGTATATGTGTATATATATATATATATATATATATATATATATATAAATATATATATATATATATATTTTCTGAGGTTTTCGCGGGTGTTTGTATGTAGGTCTTTGGTTATTTGGGTTTTCTCCCGCATAAAATTGGAAGTGTCTTGCTGACGTTTCGACGAAATCCCATTCGTCATCTTCAGGCTAGGTGTTTATAGCTTCGTGCTTCTAGGAGAAATGTGTGATCGCAGCTGTTTCTTCCTTTTAACTGCTAGTGGGGGTTTGAACTGATTGGTTGGGAGCTTGGTTGTGTTCTGATTGGGTGGAGGTGTGTTCTAATTGGTTGGGGGTTTGGCTGTGCTCTGATTGGATGGTGGGGTTGGCTGTGCTCTGATTGGATGGGGATGTGTTCTGTTTGGGGGGGCTTGATTGTGCTCAGGTTGGTCTGAGATGCAGGGGGATTTGAGTTGGTGAGCTGCATTGCTGTTGTTTGGCTTCGTGTTCGTGGTCGTGCTACATCTTCATGGTGGGTGTCAGTCTGCTGCATGTATGGATTGGAGGGGTTTGAAATGGCTAATGATGCAGCTGCGGTCTGGCTTCTGGTTCGTGGTCGTGCTTCATCATCGGTGTGGGTTTGAGTTTGCTTTCCGTGTGGTGGTGACATGCTGTGTGGCACTCGTGAGTGTGGGTCCAATCAGAGCACAGCCAAACCCCCAACCAATCAGAACACACCTCCACCCAATCAGAACACAACCAAGCTCCCAACCAATCAGTTCAAACCCCCACTAGCAGTTAAAAGGAAGAAACAGCTGCGATCACACATTTCTCCTAGAAGCACGAAGCTATAAACACCTAGCCTAAAGATGACGAATGGGATTTCGTCGAAACGTCGCCAAGACACTTTCAATTTTATGCGGGAGAAAACCCAAATAACCAAAGATATATATATATGTAGGTAGGTAGGTCTGGTGTCATTCCTCGTGTTAGGGACTCGTTTGTCATGAGGATGTCCTCCTCCTGGGTCTGGTGTCATTCCTCCTTACATGAGGAATGACACCAGACCCACACTCACGAGGTCCACACAGGATGTCACCACCACACATCCACCCAGAAAGCAGACCCAAACCCACACTGATCAGGAAGCACGACCAAGGACCAGAAGCCAGACCGCAGCTGCAACATTAGCCATTTCAAACCCCTCCAATCCATACATACAGCAGACAGACACCCACTATGAAGATGTAGCACGACCACAAACACGAAGCCAAATAACAGCAATGCAACTCACCAGCTCAAATCCCCCTGCAACTCAGATTAATCTGAGCACAACCAAGCCCCCACCCAAACAGGACACACCCCCAGCCAATCAGAGCACAAAAAAACCCCATCCAATCAGAGCACAGCCAAGCTCCCACCCAATCAGTTCAAACCCCCACTAGCAGTTAAAAAGGAAGAAACAGCTGCAATCACACATTGCTCCCAGAAGCACGAAGCTGAAGCCTGAAGATGACGAATGAGACTTCGTCGAAACGTCGCCAAGACACTTCCAATTTTACGCGGGAGAAAACCCGAATAACCAAAGACCTACATACAAACACCCGCGAAAACCTCAGAAAACAAATATGTATGTATAAGTATATATATGTATAAGTATGTATGTATGTATGTATGTATGTATGTATATATCTCCTACCTTACTTAGGCATTTTTATGAATGGAATGGAATGGAATGGAATGGAATGGAATAGAATGGAATAGAATAGAATAGAATAGAATAGAATAGAGCACAGTGCACAGCACAGCACAGCACAGCACAGCAGAACAGAATTTATTGTCACTTGGGAAGGGACCTTGGAGGTCTTCTAGTCCACCCCTTGCTTAGGCGGGAAGCCCTATACCATTTCAGATAAATGGTTGTCCAATCTTTTCTTAAAAACTTCCAGTGTTGGAGCATTCACTACTTCTGGAGGCAAGTTGTTCCACTGATTAATTGTTCTAACTGTCAGAAAATTTCTCCTCAGTTCTAGGTTGCTTCTCTCCTTGATTAGTTTCCACCCATTGCTTCTTGTCCTGCCCTCAGGTACTTTAAAGAATAGCTTGACTCACTCTTCTTTGTGGCAACCCCTTAGATATCTAAGAGTTAGAATCACTTACAACAATCTATAATAAAAAATAAAATAAAATCTAAAAAGAATCAGAGATAAAGCCTTCCACAAAGATTTCATATATTAGGACCGCATTTGAACAAAAGTTTTGCTCAACTAATTGAAAGGAGCAAGGGAAGGGACCAAATGAAACTCATGAGAGATTACACAATTTGGGTGTAGCTACACACAGACTATTTCCAGATCACTTTTATCATAGGTGGACACCCCATCCCCCAAAAAGCATCTCTATCAGATCTCAGGGAAGAGTTCTGAGCTGTTTGAAATGTTTCTCTGATCTAAACTTTGAGTGCTATAGAAGAGCATGTGGGAGGGATGGTGCCATGATCATACCATAAAAGTCCCGCCCCTATTTGTGTTCATGGGATACACATTAAAAAAGGGCAGAGTTTACATTACATGATTGCTGTTGCCATCTTGCCTCCTCTCTTCCAATCCCTCAGATGTCCTAGTGCTCTTTCCAACTTTGCGGTCAACCACAATTGGGGCCAGAATTTCTGTTGCTAAGCAAAGCAGTTGTTAAGAGAGTTGTACCCAATTTTACGACTTTGGCTATGGTTGTTAAGCAAATCACATGGTTGTTACGCGAATCCAGTTTCCGCCATTGATTCGGCTTGTTGGAAGCTGGTTGGGAAAGTTACAAATGGCAACCACATGACCCCAGGACACTACAACCATTGTACATCCATACTGGTTGCCAAGCGCATGAATATTGATCATATTACAGGGATGCTGCAACAATTGTAAGGGTGAGGTAGTGACCAGTGGTAAGTCACTTTTTTCAGTACCATTGTAACATTGAAGAATTGGTAAATTGGTAAGTTGAAGTCTACTGTATATCTCATCTGTTCTCTCTATTCCTTATGGCAAGGTGCCACATTATTTTCTCCCTATATTCTGAAATTGTAAATACTTACAGGAAGAAAATCTCAAAGACATCACTTCTGTGCAATGTGCAATGGGTGTACTGCTTTAATTGTAATTTATTAATTCTGAAAAGAAAACAGATTTCAATTGGTGAAGAGGTTTTTTTTAACAGCCTTGTCAGTAAAATTAATATTACAACAACTAGCTCTTCGGTGTGCAATTTTCAATCCCTTGACATATGGTATTTCTTACAAAAGGAAAAGGGAAATACTTCATTAGTACAGTAGCTAGATACTTAAACTAATCATTATCTATTGCTGGATTTTGACAGCTTGGTACCATGTATTTCTGTTGGTGGGAGTGTAAGAATGTATTAATTTACTAGCCTAAATGCAAAAAGTCATCCATGATATAGCAGTTACTTATCCCATGGAACATTTTTATGATTAAAACACTTCTTTTTTTTTTTTTTTGGCAAGAGCACAGAGGCAAATCAGAAAAGTTGCATTCCACTTCTTGGAGAATGGACTGTTTTCTAGACCATTCTAAGGTGACCTGGTCCAATGCTTGCAATGTTGTCACCTTCCCAACTATTGTATTAATTTATTCTTAAAGCAAACTAGGCATCCTTTCTAGTTAATTGGCAATCTTTATGAATTATATGATAAAACTAGTGTTTAAGCCTGGTTAAATTTGGCAGTAGGTTTTTTTTTTCTTCCAGCCCTACATCTAACTCCTTAACAGCAGCTAAATTTAGATGAAGGATTAATCTTAATGTTGTTTGTTTAATGTTTTTTTCCCCCAGGCTATTTTCAAGAAACAGAAAATGCCCAAAAGATTAAAGTGTGAGACTAAGATAAAACAAGCAAAACTGACCCCTGAAGTCATTTCTATGCTGGATTATTTAGTCTGTTATGCATATTCCAACATTGCAATAACACAGACCCAGAGTAAGATCATTATCTAGTATCTCCTACTTCCGTTTAATTTTATAACAACAGAACATCCTTTAACCTGTTCCAAACTCTATCACCTGATATACATGGCACCTATAGAACTCTTACTCTTCTGGTGAGGGACTTTTATTGTGAAGGGGAGGCTCAGTCCACTGCCAGAGGGAGTACACCTGATGGGGACAGGTGGCTCTCTAATCCTCTTTCATCTTTCAAAGGTAAGCGGACACCTGGCCTACAGAATATCTTCTCCATTGTAAAGGCCCATAATACATTTGACCTCTACTCAGCCCGGCTGTTCACAGTCCCTCTTTTGCTCTTTCACATTTGAGTCTTTAGGAAGAATGCCAGGGGGAAAATGGGAACAGGGATGGGGGGAATGTCTGAAAGCAAGAAAAATGGAAGTAGATTTTTGTTTTACCCACTCTTGCCATCAATCCAATCTAGACTGATGGATGCTGTATCTGTTGATATGTAAAGATGAATGGAGACTGGATAAACTGTTTTCTTTCAAATGCTGAATTCTCTAGGTATGTGTATTTGGACTATAGTTGTCATTCTTTCAAATAATTCATAAACCTACAATGAGGCATATTTTGTATGAATATGAGGGGCCCTGGATGTCATTGCTCCAATTGTTTGGAGCATTGGCAGCAGAGTCTGGATACCAGTTTCCAGATATTTTTATATAGGTTAACTGGGTATTGGCTTGGTCTTTAAATAGGTATCTGTTTTTATCAATTTTTATCAATTTTCAGAGACTTTTAATTTCACTGCAGGAAAACACAATTCTTGTTTAATTACTAGAGGAAATGGAAAAATAATTAACTCTTCCAATTCCATCGGGAATAACTCTTATTTCTATTATTTACTCATGCCTCCTGCCCTGCTGCTTTTTCAAAAACTATGAATATTTAAACTAAGATAGCAAATAAAAGGGCAAGATAAACAGCTACATGGAAACAAAAATCAGTATACTGTATGTTAATTTTGTTCCAATGCACATTCCATAGGATTTGGAGACCCTCTTAAACTACTTGTACTTAAGAACAATTATTGGCTTCAAACTTAAATATCTAGTACTAAGACAGAATGATTATACTTTAACAGACCACAAATTTAGCATATAATCTTAAAACATGGGGGATAGTTTCATATATTATGTTTGACATTATATAGGGACCTGACCTGTAATTTTAATTACAAAGGTCAGTCACCCAAAATTTGGAACTCCAAGGATAGAATATTGTTAGTATTTCCTGTGTCAACCCTGGGTGTTAACTTTGTATAAATATCATCATCATCTTTAGTACAGGAGTGATTGATAACAATACTGTGTGTCAATAGTATTATGATTTTTACTACAATGAAAATATGTTATTATAATTTGAGAGAAGAAATAGCAAACTGAAGACTGCTCCGTTAAAGGCAGAACTGATGACCACAGCAGAATGAAGAACCAGTGAGTAAACCAGTTCTTCATAACTCTTTTCTGGACAAGGACAAGATTTGAGATTGCTCATAAGTGCTCCAGACCAGGGCTCTCCAACCTTGGCAACTTTAAGACTTGTGGATTTCAATTCCCAGAATTGGGAGTTGAAGTCCACAAGTCTTAATGTTGTCAAGGTTGGAGACCCCCGCTCCAGACAGTTGCTCTTGGTGAGAAGGCTGCAGTATCCAGGTTTTCATGTTTCCTTTTCTAATCAAATGTGGAAATTATTAATCGTTTGCTTTTCAGCTATTGGGAACTTTTAGATCAACAATTTGTACACCATGAGATCAGTTTCTTTTAATCATTAATGCAGGAGTCTCCAACCTTGGTCCCTTTAAGACTTGTGGACTTCAACTCCCAGAGTTGCTGAGTGAGGGACTCTGGGAGTTGAAGTCCACAAGTCTTAAAGGGACCAAGGTTGGAGACCCCTGCATTAGCAAACTTTTAAATACAACTTTAGGGTTCAAAAAACAATTTGAATAAACAAAAGGGTAATTAGAACTCTGATTTTGGAAAATTATAAATTGATTAAGGGTCCAGATGGATTTGAAATAAGATTTTAAAGTTAAAAATCCTTGCTAGGGGACAATGCTTTTGTTTTGATTAAAAAAAACAACCCATAGGATGAGACTTTGAAGATTGGACAAACCAAGATGGTTTACATGGATAACTTTCCTATATTGGATTTACAAAATAAATTTGCTAAACCTCTGACAAATTTTATGAGAAGCAAAAAAGAAAAAATTAAAAGAAATCAAATTCTAGTATATTGTTTGAAGGGACTAAAGATCAAGTTTGTTAAAAGTAAAAGGAATGAATATAAAAATACTTTATTTGATCAACAATTTGTCATTTATTTGTCATTTCCGGTGTTTTGCTGATCAGGACTTTAATTTACTCTAATTTATAAATAAGAGATTAGACATGGAAAGAAGAAATCATTTGTTATATTTTAAGAAGTGATGAGTTATTAAAATTGTTTATACTTGTGATAAATTAATTTTTTCTTTGCTTTACAATATGCTTCCCCCCCCCCATTTTTCCATTTTTCTTTTCTGCACTATTTTTTCTTTATATTCTTTTATTTTTTAGTTTGTATTCATTTTTATCTTTTTTAATTGTAATTTTTAAAAAATAAGATTACTATAAAAATATGTTCTTATTGTATTCAAAGATTAATCTTGGATCTAATCCTATTGAATAGACAGGCATTAACATCAAACAAGTTAAATGAAATACTTGGTATTTTACTTCTTAATAGGATTATTAGGATTATCTTTTTAGTAATCTAATTGAGCAGAGATACTGCCTTTTCCTTCTGTCATAAATGATCTGCTAATACATGGGCAGCTATTAAGAAAGTACAATGTTGTTCTGTGCAAATTACAATCAGAATTACAAAATGAAAATTGTAGTAAATTTATATCCCACAACATAAATGAAAAGTGTTTTATTTCCTCAAAATGCGTTTATAGAGTTCACTGTGACATGATGGCAATACTATAGATCCCACTTCACTTATTAACATATTGCCAAATTGTAAGCAAGAAACCCAATATATTTACTCAAACTA
This sequence comes from Ahaetulla prasina, assembly GCF_028640845.1. NCBI lineage: Eukaryota > Metazoa > Chordata > Lepidosauria > Squamata > Colubridae > Ahaetulla > Ahaetulla prasina. The sequence continues at coordinate 279,533,747 of NC_080540.1, read as the reverse complement.
TATTGTTGAGTATAGTACACTATTTCCAAATAAGTATACTTATCCTAAATAATTTAGAATTATATATTCTTTTTAGATAAACAGGCAGTCATATTTCCCACAAATTTATCTGTGAATATAATAAAACAAGAGACAGTTAATAGAGAATTGAATGATATAATGACATTTGTGGGTTGGGACAGTATCAAAACTTAACTTGAAAAAACTCTCCTTGGCAAATAGTAATTTTTCTATTTGTGCATCAGTTTATCACAGTTGATATGTACAGTAACTCAACAGCATCTACCGTTCACAGTTGTTTTCAAGTGTAAGACTACCCAGAAATATAAAATAGTGAATTGCATCCTTAAAAACAGTTCCTAATAAAGGCATTAAAGAAAAACCAACCAACCAACCAAGCATTAGCATATTATGGATTCTTTAATGGGGGAAATTAAGTAGATATTATTGAAGTGCAAACAAGCTCAAACAGATGCTGAAACCAAAAGAATACTGATGTAATTCACTGCAGGTGCAGAACTAGAAGATCAGCTGCAAAACTCATCTAGAGGTGTCTGTCTGTCTGTCTGTCTGTCTGTCTGTTTCCTTAAAATAATAGCAAAGATGGGCAGCCTCATCCTGATATATGGGCACCTTGTATTTGTGGTCATAATTCTAGAAGGAAGACACACACAACATCCAATTGTTCTGGTGAAACTAACCACAGCAAGTATCCCTGGTGATCATAATGATGCTATGGCTATCCTTTTGCAATGCGTAGAGGCTGTGGGAGCCTGGATGGGGGACAGGCATCAGCTGAACCTTCGGCAATGTCCAATATCCTATGGATTCTTACTATAGTGTCATTTCACTGGAAAACCAGGATTAGGATCAGAAGCACTGGGACCCCCAGAAGTTATAAGATAATACAATAACGCAAAAACATAATAGTTGAGTTGGAAGAGACCTTGGAGGTTTTCTAGTCCAATCCCCTGCTCAAGCAGGAACCCTATACCATTTCAGACAAAGTGTTGTCCAATCTTTTCTTAAAAATCTTCAATGTTGGAGAACCCACAACTTCTGCAGGCAAGTCATTCCACTGATTAATTATTCTGTCAGGAAATTTCTCCTTAGTTTCTAGATTGATTCTCTCCTTGATGATAATGGTGATAATGGTGAACTTGCTTCCACAAATAGTCTGGGTTCAGATGTCATACTGTAATGTGTTTCTTTGGGTTTTGCTTTCACATATTGTGAGGATCTGGACCTGGAAGACTTTAAGTCATGGTTTATGTTTTAACACAATGTGTGAATAACTAAATGTGTATAATGTACCATGATTAAAATAAGCAATGGTTAGTGAAGGTATGCTTAATTTTCACTATTTCAAAATCATAAAAACTTTGTGTGATATGGCCAAGATTGTGTGACAGTGTATAAGCTCCCCCCGATTCCTTTCCATTCAATCATATCCAATTTTTGGAGACTTCCTGGATAAGTCCTGCAATTTTCTTGGCAAGGTTTTTCAGAAATGGTTTGTCATTGCCTCCTTTCTTGGGCTGATAAAGAGTGACTGGCCTAAGGTCACTCAATGGCTTTATGCCTAAGGCGAGACTACAACTTACTGTTTCTCAGTTTCTAGCTTGATGACTTAACAACTATGCAAAACTGGCTTTCATATGTGTTTTAATTTATTGCAATAAACACATAAGTGATTTGTTGATCTAGTCCAGTTAAAATAGATATCAAATTTAATGGTTTGTTTGAGCATTTATAATTAAAATTAGTCTTTGATTTTCTGATTGAATGTTTCATGCATTTATTTATACAGTACGCGCATCCAGAAGATGAATATCTGATAATAAATACGTTGATGACATGCCATGGAAGAAAGAGAAATAACATCCAAGTGAATAGCTAAAATTAAATGACGGAAAAATGGCATATTGCAGTGTGTTAAATTAGTAGTTTTAAAAACTGTTCATGGGAATCCTGTGAATGATTCCTCAGAATTATTTTAGGGATTTCTCTCTACATAGTATAGTGATAGAAAAACATCTGACATTATCTCCTTTCAATCTGTTGTAGAATCAGCTATGACAGGGATTTTCAAATTGTGGTGCTGACCCACAAAATGATAAGAAAAATCCCCTCTGATGAACACCCTCAATAACCAAGCCTCAGTTTATACATCAAGTCTAAATGACAGAAGCCTGCAATCTCATGAAACAAAATTGTGCAGAAACCTGAAATCTGGGCCTCACGTTCCCTATCACTTGCATCTCACAGACTCATACTGGATTGACATTTGCTCCCCCCAATAGTTACTGTAAATATTCCTGACCAGTTTTCCTTTTGTTGTTGTTCATTGTTTTGTTTTTTTTAATTTGAAGGTTAGCTTTATTAAAATAACATTAGGGTCAGTCAATCCTATTTTTAAAAAAGGAGAAATGTTTATTGCCGTTTTATCAATGTGGAGAAAGAGCACATGATGAAACATAATGGATAATTTAAACTGACCACACCATCAATACATTATATTGGCATCAATATCTAATAGCATGCTTGCTAGTGAATTCTGGGAATTGAAATCCACACATCTCAATGTTGCTAGATTTGGAAAAAAAAAACAACCACTGCTCTTATAGAACATTCCAATAGACAACCTGGGGGTAGGGGGTGGGTATATTTCTTTTATCAATACATTTCCACCTTTTCTGTGGCAAAAACATCATCGATTAATCTGCAGTAACTTAACAAAAATGGAAGCTATACATCCATGAATGAGAACTATTAAACCTGAGGTAAATTTTGGAGGGAAAAAATATGTTTTGGATGGTAGGGTACCAGTGAACAACAGTGACAGTAGACTGAGGAAAACGAAAGAGGGAATTCTTAAAATTCTCACGTGAGGAGTTGTGCCAGAGGCAAGTCTTAGTGATATTTTTAATAAACCCTGTTGATTTGGAGTACATCAAATATATTGAATTATTTTGGTGATAATGAAGTACAAACTTTTTCCTGCCTGTAGGAAAAGTACAGTCCCTGGTATTTTCCTCTCAGTCATGGGGAAAAAGGACAAAGGAGTTTAATTTTAAAAGTTCCACCCTTGGGGCATTTTTCATTAAAAGGGCACTTGTTTAATAAATACGACTGAGGAATAAGTGTATTTTGGTGGGTCCAGGTAACCAACATTTGGTCACTGACCACAATAAAGAATTTTGATTTGATGCCTCAGGGACGTAATCTCTCTGAGAGATGGCAACAACCACCCCTATTTCTCAGTAATTGATAGTCACATTTTTAAAATTTAATTTTTAATTCACTTTGGATAGCATACAATAAAATAACATGGAAAAACAATTTCTTTTAATGTTTACACTGTGATTTTTACTTGGCTGTACACCGCCCTGAGTCCTTCGGGAGAAGGGCGGTATAAAAATTGAATAAAATAAAATAAATAAAATAAATAAAACCTCATTTAGAAATCATTTAAACACAGCTAAGGGGGAGGGGAGGACAATTTCTAAATGTGCCAAAATACGAGTGCTAGACAAGCAATCTTGCCATGTGGTATTTTATTTCTCTGATACTGGCCGGATGCTGCTGAGGTACTTAGATATTTACAAGTGAGTAAATGCAACTTTTGAATTCACTTTTTAACTTTTTAATTGCTTAAGGTTCTTCTCGAGATATGAAAGATGGTTTTAAGGAAGGATGAGATCTTTGTGCTAAATCTCCTGTGAGATTTAGGCTGGGCTCACACATTGTGCTTATCCCTCATTTGACTAATTTGGTTTCGTCTTAGTTGTAATCACTACAGTGACCATATATCCTTTATTAGAAAGGACAGACCTGTATTTCAGAAAGCTGTCATTCAGATTTATTTAATAGTTTGTTTTCTTGGTTTTGCCCTTGAAGTTTGCTTTGTAAGACAAGATTACCGTATAAATGAAAACAGTAAGTTTTTTTTCCTTATGAACTTCTTTTAGATTTGCCCCTTTTTTGGGTTTGTCCTTTATTTTTTCCAAGAAAATAGTAGTTACATAACCCACCTCCCAAACCAGTGTAGCAGGTCAGCCACATTTGTGTGACCCTGGCCAAATTAAATATGAATTAATTTAATAAAATTTGGCTAAGGAAACCAGGGCTAAATGTAATGTGTGAATCAGATCAATGCAATCTTACAAAGTTCTACCCTAAAAGATGCCCCTGAGCTTAAAGATAATGTGCAGAATTACATGTAAGCAGGGAAAACATTTCTGCCAGTTTTTGTTTTTTTAAATATGTTTCTAAATAGAAAATAAGAATACATTCCCACATATATAGATTTGGTTAATTAAATATTTGGGGATTCTTATTTGAATACGTGGATAAAAAGAACAGAAACATTATCACATGGCAATCTTACTTAGATTTTATTAATATGGCTGGAAATAAAATGTTTGAAAAGAGTTCCTATCAATTTAAATTAACTATTAAAAGATAACTAGTCACTTAAGCTCAAGGGCTCCATCCCAATTTCATCATCATTAAACATCATTAAAATCAGACTTATTTTTATAATGGAAAGATAATATCTGATATTTCTAGTTCAAATATGTATTTATATGGAAATTGACAAGTCCAAATGTTCTTGTTACAGATTAGTGAAATTGGACAATCTCGATTTATCAACTTTTAATCAACTGCTACATTATAAATTATTTGACTGGAAATTTCTATAAAATTATTATTTTACCAACAGGTAAAAAGAAAAAAAAGTGTCTTAAAATGTATTGTTATGAATAAATAATAAAAAAATTGAAAACAAACAAGTAGGAACAAATGGTCATGGATTATTTTTTAAAAATCAACTCTTTATTGTTGGTACTACTGTCTGAAATAGGTTGTGGTACATTGTTTTTCGAAAAAGAATAAAGGATCACACATTCAGAAACAGGATTTAGTAAGGTAGGAAAGAAGGCACGGTAAGAAAATATTAATTTATTTCTACAAATATGGATTTATTTACTGACTTATTTAAAATATTTCTAGCCTGCCCTTTATCCTGAGGATCTTGAGGTAAGGATTATAGTTTGCTTAATAAATAAAAAGAATTTTACATACTATCGTAAAACACCTCTTGAAAATAATTTTGAAAACATTTCATCTAAGATTCATTCTATAAAGTCTTCAGTATTACATTGCCCAATTTGCATCTATACTTTTAGACTGTGAGTGCTATAATATCTAGGAGAATATATTGATAAACATATTTTGAGACTTACCCAATTGTTTTGAGTTTTAGAATGAAGTTAGAATGAATATGAAGAAATGAACTGATTCTTCAAAAAAAGAGTCCCAAAAACAAGTCAGAAGATTTGCTATACTTTTTAATTTTTTTTCATAGAAGGAAAACTTTCTATATTTATCCTAGTCTGAATATTTGCATGTACATGCAACATATGCACATTTCTTGTGTAACGTATTTAGAATCTGTCATTTTAAAAAGTATGAGTATAATCTAGACATGTTTAATTACAGATGTTTCGTCTGATTGATATTTGTTCCAGTAAACTGCTTTTAATACTGTATTAGGTCTTCTAAAACTGATTTCGCCTATTTCATTTTTTGAGAAACTTGGATATTTCAGAAAAGAGAGAAGAAAATAATAGTGAAGTCCACTTGAAAAACTGTAAGATTAAAACTGATCAAATATTGGGATCATACATATAATAATATAATATTAATTTCTAAAGAAAACTTTCATTGAAAATTTGCATAGTTGGATACAGTACAGAAAAAAGTGAGGTTAAATAGTGGTGAATAAGCTTTTGGGACCTAAGAAATTATTAATATATTTTGGAGCAGATACATACCAACAGTTCATAAAGTTTTTGATCAACTATGTACTAATTTTACTAATGACATCAGTGAGAGTTATTCAGTTGGGCTGCCCACTCCCTTGATCGTCACAGTCCCCACCTTTCTTTACCTTCCCTTAACTGCCACATGGTAACCCTATGCTTGGCTTCAACTAGCATCCCTATTTAGTTTTCTAGAGCCACTCCTTAAGGGCGGCATACATGCAGTTATTTCTTGACTTACAACCATAATTAAGCCCCAAATCTCTGCTGTTAAGTGAGACAGTAGTTAAGCGAGTTTTGTCCCATTTTATCTTTGTTTCCACAGTTGTTAAGTGAATCACTGCAGTTGTTAAGTTAGTATATGGTTGTTAAGTGAACCTGACTTCCCCTTTGATTTTTCTTGCCAGAAAGCCACAAAAAGTGATCACATGACCCTGAGACAGTGCAACCGTCATAAATATGACTTAGTTGCCAAGCATAATTTTGATCAGGTGACCATGGAGATGCTGTAAGGGTCATTAAGTGGAGAAAATGATTATAAGTCACTTTTTTCAGTGCTGTTGTAACTTCAGATGGTCACTAAGCGAACTGTTTTAAGTGAAGGACTACCTCTCTCACTCTATATATGACTTCAAGGATAACAAAAGAATGACAGAGAAATTACTGGAACCCAGGGTGGCCTGGCTAAATATGCTGCACTTGAAACCAAGAATACAGTAGCTTCCTGTCCTTAACTTCCCATAGCTGCTGATGTCCTTGGCTTTTTCCCCAACATCCTATTGAAATATATATGGAACACACATATGTTTATTCAATTTTGTCTCAGAAGACTTTATAAAAAAAATCTACAGCCCTAAGAATTTTAAACATAACTACCATTTTACGACCTACTTTCCATGTTGTAATTCGTAAAATCAAACTCTTTTTGACTACAAAGCAGTAGTGGATTGCTACTGGTTCTACCCGGATTGGCGAACTGGTGGCAGCAGCAGCAGGAGGCTCCGCCCACCCACGCTGGATGCTTTTGCACATGTGCAGAAGCATCTTGTGTGCGCACACAAGTGCGCGCACACAAGCAAACCGGTAGCAACGGGTTTTGCAACCCACTACAGCTACAAAGTCATAAATTTAAAATATATATTGCAAAACAAAATTAATTGAGGGCATCAGCTGATGTTAACATTTACTTTTGATTGTGTACATTTTCTCTAAACATAGCAAAGCTATGTTTACTATATAGATTGCAAATATTGCATATGTAAAAGTTCCTTACTATGCCAGAACACTTAATTATTTTGAGGGACTTGGACAAGAAGCTACAGTATGAGCTGATTTTGAGGAAAACAAAATGTTCAGAAGATTAAGACTGGATACTGTCTTGCTGAATAAATCTGGTTAACTGGTAAACATTTAAATGCTAAGAAATATATTGTAAGTATTACATTACCAAATATGACAGCTGGAATCAAAACACTAGCAATCTGAGATATGAAAATGATACCTCATTAACTGAAAGTACAAAAGACTTTAAAGAGTTCATTATGAAAGAAAAATGGAAAGTGAAAATCTGTATTACTGTATAAAGAAGACACATATTATGCCATCCTGGATATTTGGTGAATGTTACGGGTGACTATAGAGAAATTAAAGCGGTAGAAAAGTACTTGCGCTCAAGTACAGATAAGATGGACATTATGATGGGAAAACAAAGAGATTATTTATTCTACTGAAAAAAGCAGTGACAAACTTAAACAAGATCCTGAAGGAAAAAGGACTTTTCAGTGACAGCAAAGATAAAAATACTTAAAGTGACAACAGTTTTCAATGGTAATGTATCGTAAACCAAGATAAGGAAGAGAGAGAATTAAGATAAGGCCCTTGAATTATGGATTTGGAGATGATTATATATTATAAGAAGGACTAATGATCAAATCCTGGATCAAAAATTGACTGCTCCTTAAGGCAATAATTGGGGATTTAATTTCTGTATATGAAAACAAATAAAACAATGCTTGGCAAGTCTAAGAAAGTAGATGATGAGGGATAAGGAGGGATAAGAACACGATCATGAGAATATTTGCGGAGCTGGGACAGGTGAACTTGGTAAGCATTTGAACAGAAGCTGCCAGGGATCGAGACTAACTTAATGGTACCCAGTGACTAAATGATTAGCAAGCCAGTTTGGTTTAGTGGTTAAGGTATCAGGTTAGAAACACAAGACACTGATTTCTGGTCTTGCCATATACCGTACATAAAAGCCAACTGAATGACTTTGGTACAGTCATTCCCTCTCAGGCCAACTCACCTCAGATGGTTGCTGTTGTTGGAAAAATAGAAGGAGGAAGGAGTATTAAGTATTTTCACCATCTTGAGTTATCTATAACAATAATAAAGGCAGGATAAAAAAAAACTGAAATAAACTAATTTTGGCTTTAACTAAAATAAATTAAATCCCATTGGAGTTAATGGAATAACAAGGAATTTGTCTTGGTGCATATGCCCTTAGTGTATCTTTTCTTTTATGTACACTGAGAGCATATGCACCAAGACAAATTGCTTGTGTCTCCAATCACACTTGGCCAATAAAAAAAAATCTATTCTATTCTATTCTATTCTATTCTATTCTATTCTATTCTATTCTATAAGCCAGAAGCAACTAGCACCTCCAAGCTTTCTATGAGATGCGCAACCCTATTCTACACAGGCTTAAACTGTAAAAAAAAATCTTACTCTATTCATTCAGATTTATTTCTAAATAATTGTACAATAATGGCAGCCATCTTTGTGGTTGGGCTTTTAATTTTGGAGTAAATCTATGCTTCTTGATTGATAAGGGTTTATATTAAGGAATTGTACAGAAGCTTTAAAAGTACAATGGTCAATATATATTTAAGAACAGTTTTCTTACATGCAATTAATTTAGTTAGAAATCTGAGCAATCTAGTGTCAGCCTGGTTCATGATTAAAGATCAGACTGGATAAAAAAAAAAATAGGGATTTAAACGTTAGGGAAATTGATGCAAGTGAAATTGTGTTTGAAAATTAGCAATGCTGTATTTTCATTTTTACTATGGAGTACAGTGTTCTAGATTTCTTATCTTTCAAAATAAAACATCAGGATGTGCTGCACTACAATAAAAGCCAAAATACTGAAACAGAAGACATTTAATTAAACTGAAATTATACTTCCTTTCAATTGATTGCTCACAAAATTTACATGAAAACAAACTAGCTTTACAGATTACCACTATCTTCTCCAATGCGTAATGTGTCTATTTGTCAGAAATCAACAAAAAACCCATTATCTAAAGAAGAATGCTTTCACCTCACGTTACCTTAAAAAAAAAAAGAGGTTGGGGCAAAAAGCACCTCCATTCTAAAAATCAGAATGCAATGGAAGCTTCAAGTCCGTCGAAACGTCAATGTGGCAGAAAAGCAACGTCCAAGGGCGAATAACCTTCGAGTTGTGAGAACCCGATGAACAGACTTTCCCAAGAACGATAAATATTTTTACAAGAAAATATCTCACTGCGATAAGTATTTTTTACAAGAAAATATCTAAGAATTTTTTCTCTTCTGTTTTCTTACATGACACCAAGAGTTTACAAAGAATCTATTTTTTTGGGGGGGAAAAGGCAAAAAGGTACAAAATTATGTCGGCCACGTTACTCATGTTGACAGTTCGCAGGAGTTCTCTTCTTCAGCAGGTCAGACTTTTATCTGTACGCTCCGGCTTCCCTCCGAGACTTCAGAAAGAGGCAGGGAAGAGAAAAGAAAGAGAAACTGCGAGGAAGGAGGCAGCCAGGGGCACAACGTTCCGACACGCGACGCGGGGCGGCCATCAGCTGTCGCGAACAGGCAGCGAACTCCAGATACGGTCCAGCTGTTCTCCGCTCAAGGCTTTCTCGGAAGGCAGGAGCCAAGCGAGCGAAGCCGACGGCCGCGGCAAGCAAGAGCGAGAAGGGGGAGCTTGTTGGTGTTTGGCGCCGGTGGAGGGAGTCATTCCTCCAACTGCACTTCCGGTCGGCATTTTGTTCTGAGAGGGAGCGAGAGCGACACATTCACGCAGCCTCTTATTTTTTTCCTCCCTCTTCCTTTCCTCCCTCCCCGGTACCGACTCACCGTAACCCAAGCGATCCCCTCCCTGCCCCGCCCCGACCGCGTCCACAGAAGGAGAGGCGGAGGCGGTGACGGCGGCGGAAGAAGAGAAGGAACAAGCCGCGGTCGAGGAGATCCCCCTCCCCTCCGCTCGCTCCTTTCCTCCCTCCCCTCCCGGGGTTGGTCGCTCGGTGGGTGCGTGAGGTGTTTATCGAATCCGGTTCGGCCCGGCCTGTGTGGATGTTGGGGTGAATCAAGCTCGCTGGGAGGACGACGGCAAGGAGGAGAAGGAAGAAGAAAAATAAAAAGAGGAGGAGGAAGAAGAAGAAGAAAAAGACGGTGGCGGCGGCGACTTCAGGGATTCGCTTCGGCCGCTCTCCTCCCCTCCTCGGCTCTACATGTTCGCTGCACTGAGGAGGAGACGGAAGAGGAGCCAGCCCCCCTCCCGGCCCGGATTATTGTTGTTATATTATCTCCCCTCCTCCTCCTCCCGCTCCGCGGCGGCCCAGTGGCGGATCCTCTGAGGAGGGAGGGGGGCGGATTTTTTTTCCCTTCCTCCCCCCCCCACCGCCGCTTGGTTTTCGGTTGGATTCAGACGACGCTTAGCTCAGGTAAAAAACCCCGCTCGCGCTTTTCCGTCTCCGGGTTTCTTCTATTCGCTTCAAGATAAGCAGCGAGTTGGGCCTTCTTTCAGGCGAGGCGGCCCAGTCTGGAAGCAGAGCGGGGATTAGCCTTTTCGGCCGGTGTGGGAGAAAAGAGGGGGGGGGTGAATAATGAGTGGCAGCCAGGGGTGTTTCACGTTTCTCTCCGCCTCCTCCTCTTGGGGTTTGGCGGATGAGAGTGGTTTCTGCCGAGCTGCTGGAGATGCCTAGGCCCGGAGGAGGGCGCAGGCCCAGCGGCCAGCGCTTTCACTCCAGCTCGGGGATGAGAGAGGCGAAGTGGTTTCACTGTGACAGGCCTCGGCGCCCGAGAGCAAAAGTGGGAGGAGGAAACAATACAGTTAAACAGCGACTGGGCACCGAACCTGTGCCATATTTACAACTTCGGGGGGCGGGGGGGGGAGGGGGGGAGAGTGCGGAAAGGAAAGAGACGAACGTAAAGGTCCTAGTCAGAATAGGGGAGAGACGGTCGCTCGTTTGTTTTCCGTTTGCAACAGTTGCATCTTTTATTTGTCTTAGTTTCAAATTTGTAGTTGGGTGGGTATGGTTAATATTGGGTACATCCCCTCAAATGCATAGATTTTCTTGAAAAGTAAAACTAGTTCCTACTGAATAATTTGCAGAACAGACATATCCACTTCACTGGGAATCCCTGGGTTGCCTAGTATCGTTTATGTCATACTTTATAGATACACAGTGAACAGCTATTTTGGTCCTTAAGAGGAAAGAGTTATTTGTAAGAACAGGTATCCTATTTGAAAAAGGGTTATCTGTGTAGCTACTTGACGTTTTAAAGGTCAGACCACTGTGAAATCATGTTATACATATGTTTATATGGGAACATGTTTTATTGAAGATATTGATGCATACCTCTGAATAGCCTGATTATTATTGAGTTGAAAAAATATTCTTACTTTTAAATGTATCTAGTTTGTGTAACTTTGAATCAGATATCTGAAAGTTAATAATCTTATAATACAAATGAAGAATGACTTTAGTAAAAACATTAGGATATTTTAGAAACCAGATAGATGCCTGTAATTTTTTTCCAGTGTATATTTCTCTGATATAGAGGTATGAGGAATTGTGTTATTCAGCTGGTCTGATAGCTGTTTTTAAAACCAATTTAAATCTTAGGGTTGTTAAGACAAAGTGACATTTAATTGTGCTCAGTTCTTATTAAGTTGTAGATGTTCTAATTTTTTTGGAAATTAGTCTTATGTTTAATATTTCTCAATAAAGTAACTTTTGTTAAGAAAGTACAATTGTGCTTTTATGGCCTGATACATGTTTAAAAGGATGAAGTTAATATAGCTGTCACATAGGAGGCGTGTTTTTAATGCTGTAAATCCATGTAGTAGTCAGCAGTGTGTCCGTGATTTGTATTGGTCAGGCAGCAGTTTGAATTTTAAAAAGCCTGAAGATCCTGCTGAGCCCCAAACCCGGCCTCTCTCCCTCCCTCCCTCCCTGTAATCTGCCATTCCTGTCTTTGTGCTGCCTGGGCCTGTTAAACACTGTTTGCAATAGGGCCTCAGGCCTATATGCATGGGAGAGAAACCATTTTCAGTCTGAAAAAGTAGCTTTTTATTTTTGAACTTTATTATTTCAAGCATGAGCTACAAGTTGCTTTAAAATGCTCCTGTGTGTGGGAGGTTGAATCTGTCTCTCTGTGTTTAACTGTTTATTTTAAGAGCTGAAATAGGTCTAATTTACAGAAAACGAGGGACTGAATAATCAAATACAGTATTATTCATAATCAGAAAGTAACATATGATGATTCCTCTGTTGTTTATATTAAATATGTGGAATTTTGCTTAAATTGAAATGAAGTTTATTCTCATCTTGTGTCTTCAATAAATTATTTTAATGTAAAATTTGCTCTTGAATCAGTTTTCTTATAGGTGTATATGGGTTTTTCACTGTGCCTTTGTACTTCATTTAAATGTTTCATGTATTTGATAATATCCTTATGATATACTCTGTATTAAAAAGAAATCAGTACATTCAATTTGAAATGTTTCTAAGATGCCTGAACCATTATTTTGATAATACATTGACATATTTCAATGTATATAGTAAGAAACTATGGTACCATTGCTCTCAAACAGCTTAGAGAAAATTGCCAGAAAATTTCTTAAAATATAAAATAGAATGTGCTTTTCTATGTATAACCATTTTTATTAGGTTGTAAGATAAGATACAAAATACAAAAGTAAATAGGAAGAAGGGGAGTGGGGGGGGGGAGAGAAGGGGAGAGAAAAGTGAGGGGAAACTGGGAAAAAGAAAAAAAGATTGACTTTTGACTCCCTCTATTGCAGTAAAAAAAAGCATTAACATCAAACTACAACTTTTTCTTTTTCTATAATATAAAGTAGCCATTCCTATAAAAACATATACAGTCTAGTATTTGATTAGAATGCCATAGTTAAGGCAATTTTCCCATAATTTCTATTTATAAAGTAATGCACAATTTCAATTATTTGAGTTCTTAAATAATATTTTAAAAATTGGTGAATGGTGTATTTATATATAATAAATATTTATTACAATTTCATAATTACAATTATAGTAATTTTAAATGAAAATATTGTCTTCCATTAAAATAAATGATAGTGAGATAGCTAAAGATTGGATTCTTGACAGGAATTTAAGTAGATTATTATATCTGAGAGAGTTTGTTTATTTTGTAAACATTTGAAATAATTTCAGAAACGAATGTATTTAAAAATTAAGTTTTTGAGATTGTCTCAAGTGTAACTATTTTACATGTCTATTGAACAGAGCCATTTTTTCAATTTAAGAAACTGCTCAAAAATTATTCTAGGCATTCATTCGATGGATCTACAGAAGGTGGCATTATGACTACAAACTTTTGCATTTGTTTATTTTGGGTATGTGTGTGTGTATATATATATGCACAAGTTGTATGCTCTTTAAATATGACAAAAGTAGCTTTTGTAGAGAGTGTCAATTTACTGAGAATGCAAGAAAATTATTTACAAATTTTGCAGTGATGGTGAAAAAAGTCATATTTTATTATAAGAAGCGTCAATGTATTATCATTTTATAATATGTCTTAATGTTTGTATAAGATCAACAAAATTAATAAAAATGAACAATATTCAGTGTAGGAAGAAAGGAACTCTAAACTATGTCTTTGTGAGGAATGCCTTATGTCTGATAAAAATTCATGCATATTTAAAATTGTTTTTGCTTTTGACTACATAAATTCATTGTCTTATGAAAACAAATCTGATTTGTAACGCTGTAATTTGCTTCCATGTATTCCAAGCAGGACTGGGATGCTCTGTTTGTAGGACATTTTGTATCTATGTGTCTATAAACATACAAACACAAATTCAGTAGTAGTGGCAAGCTGTATTTGGTCCTGCAGTAATTTGTTAAACTATACTGAAGACTTTTGTTAAAACAATGGTAATGATTAAATTTTGTTTGGCTTTACTAAACTTTTGTAACTAAAGTTTAAGAAGAATTATTTAATAACATATTTTCTTTATTATATTTACATGTATCAGATTTGCAGTTGTGTGTGCTTTTAAAGATGTAAATAGAATTGAAAATGTTATTTTTGCTTGATTGTCTCTTATACTTTATACCTGCTTTCAAGTTTTTATTTTAAATCTTTTAAATGTATCTTTTAAAAACAATCAGCTGAGGTCTTTGAGCTTCTTTTGCAAAAAATCATTTGCTGAACATTAAGTTTTGCCAAATATATATTTTGTAGGAAACTAAAGAAGTTAATTTTGAATGTTGGTGACATGTGTCAAATACTTGGGGATAGTTCTTTAGGCTAGGACATAATACACTATATTCTCAGAACAACCCAAGTAATATAACACTCACTCAGTATTTCTTATACAGTACTAGAGGAGCCAAATAAGTCTCAGCCAGGTTAAAAGTAATTGAGGCCAACTCTTATATGAATTATAATTAAGAATGTACATCAATTTGCATATGAGCTCATTCGGTGAAAATATTTGCAAAACTTGCTCAGATAATCTGTACTTTATTTGTTTAAAGCTATTTTTTTACCTACAAGGATGGGAAATTAAAGATACATTATGGCTTCTCTCCTGGAGCATTCTAACTTTGAATGCTGAGCAGGGTGGAGCTCTGTTCAAAGAACCTTGAATATAAAATCCCAGATTGAACATAGCAAAATGCTTGCATATGCTGAGTTAGGAAATTGATAGAACATTCTCAATTTAGTTAGGACTTTGATTATCTTTATATACTTATGTGCTTATAAATGCCATGGTAGCTTGGTGGTCAGAATGCAGTATTGCAGGCTAACTCTGCCCATAGCCTGGTGGAGTTCAATCATGACCCGTTTTTAATTGATTCAGCCTTCCATCCTTCCAAAGTCGGTAAAATGAAAACCCAGATTGTTGAGGGCAATGTACTGACATTGTAAACTGTTCAGAGTGCTCTAAAAGACTAAGGAGTGATATATAAGTCTAAGTGCTATTGCTATTATGCCAGGATATTGTAATTCTTCATTCTTAGCAAATTCTTGAGATCTGCTTTAAAAATACAGTACTCCTTATCTGAGAAGATTGTTTCATTGTGATGATATAATAGGTGAATCATTGGCAAATGTTTTATACTATATTTTGTTATAATGAATGGTCTTGATTAATTTTATATATACCACATTTTGTTCAACCAGATTCTAGCATAATAGTCACTGTAATATAATACCAGGCAGAATTCAACAGTAATTAATGTGCAGGTGAGATTTATTCCATTTTTTTTCTCTTTTGTGTACTGTTCTACATTGGTTTGTATCAAGATTGCAAGTTTAAAAGCCTAAACTGACTTGTGGCTTATCTTTTATTAACTTGTAGTATCAGTAAATTTCTGTTTGTAATTATTGCTAAATGTAATACATTGAACAATAAAAAGATTTGATTTGAAGTTATTTGTCAATTTGAAAAGAAAGCTAGCTTTTGAATGGTCTTACTATGAATATAATACAGATTTTTCTAATAAGTTTTTTTAGGAAACACTTGCATTCTGCATACTAAATGAAAGTTAAAGATGTATTCTTATATATACTTAGCTCTGGATAAATTTTAGAACTTTTTAGTTCTAGAGTTTTAGAACTCAACAGTACAAGTTAACTCTGAAGTATTATTAAATAATTATCCTCTGTGGGCTTTACTATGGTTGGTTTCACAATCAGCCAGGTGTACAGATTGCATTTGCCATTTTTATCTACTTATAAACCTATAGATGTTCTTTGATTGCACCCAAGGTGTCTGTTGCTCTTGGTGCTATCTTTGCTTTCTTTTGCCACAGTTCTTCTTTTATTTGCAGGTCTTTGTATTTTGTGATTGTTTTAGTTGTTTCTCTTCTATACTGCTGTATCCAGCTATTGCAACATCCACTATCACTATTAATATTGATCATTGTTGAGTCAGTCATATGTTTGGACTGGATTTGGCATTTTTATTCACCTGTTGAGTCCTTTCCAAGGACCTGAGTTAGGCAGATATGGAGTGTTAAAGGTATCATCACAGGATGTAAATGGTTGCAAGTAAAGCTGCCTTTATAGTTAATTAATGTTGATTTTATCAATGCTGATGGTGTTCAAGTGGTGCTTAGAATGTTTTGGGGTTGTGCCCAAGTACTATCGATACTATCTTTGCTTTTTTTTCTTTTTGCCCCAGTTGTTCTACTACTGTTTGCAGGTGTTTTGCAGGACAGTTGTAAGTCTCTAGAGTATTATTTGGGAAGTGCTTTCTGTTTGGATTTTAAAATCCTGGTACACTTTAGCTGCTTCATTCTCTATTTGTCTCTCTTGTGGTCCCATCAGTTTTTGCTTGCAGATCTTCCAATGTACTATTGTTGCTACTTTGTCACGTTGTTGTTTGTACTCAGTCTGTCTGATAATCTTGCTGTAGTTAACTACCATAGGTGGTGCACTGTTTCTTCAGCTTCTTTGCACAGACAGTATTTGTTGTCTTTTGTATTCTCAATTCTGCCTTTGTTGCAGGGTTGTTGTTTTTTTTAAAAAAGCTTGGTCCTGTGCAGCCAGAATTAGCTTCTCTGTCTCTTCAATTACTGGTTTTAAATGGGTTTTATTATTTATATTGCTTTTAATAATTCGGCCATGTAGAATAAGTTTTTTAACTGTTATTTTAGTCTGTATTTATATGTGCTTTTTACTTGCCTGTGAACCGCCCTGAGTCCCCTGGGAGATAGGGCGGTATATAAATGTGATAAAATAAATAAATAAATAAATAAATTCAATTTCCTACTCTTAGCCATTGCCAGGTCTTGTTGTTAACTGCTTTGCCTGCTTTTTAAAAATGTATTCAAAAATATATTCAATTTTAAACAGGTAGAATTAGTATCCATTACAGTTAAGAAGCTGGCATTTGCAGATTCTGGTGACAAAGTCTTGTCTCATAAACAACAAACATAGAAAACATAAAAAACTAATCTTTCCTGATTTTCCTGAATAATGTTGAACGAGGAACAGGCATGGAGTGGAGAACTACAGTATGAGTTACACATAAGTAACTTGTAAATATAGTCATATCAAGTCAATAGCAGTTGTCTCTGAATTTTCTTTACAGTATAATTAGCAGTGATTTGCCAGTATGCAATTTAAAAAAGATCAGGTCCTTATGCTACCAAATAAAGGCACAGATCTCTCTCTCTCCCTCTCCCTCTCTCTCTCCCTCTCTCTCTCTCTCTCTCTCACCTTGATGCAGGAGAGTGAATAAAACTTGAAACTTCAAGAAGTTTCATCTGCCAGCAGCCTGTTTCCTTTTTCCTCTTTCTTTCTTAGCTAGTATTAAGTTAGGAAGCCAATGAATCAGCACCCACCATTGTATGTTGTGCAGAGATGATTCTGAATATTATGAGCAGTGACATGTAGAACATAGGCTCCTTTACCTGGTTTTGACCATACTTTGAAGGCATAATAGAACTAGATAATGTTGCATCCTCAACTCAATACCTTGAGTGCATAATACACATTTGAAAAAAATAGGTTTACGCTGAGATAGCCATAATATAAGGGAACATTATGTTATGACTTTCCTGTTCACCAAAACAAATTTTAAAAGGGTAGAAGAATATAACGTTAATATGATACCTAAAACAAAAAGTGGAAAAATAACTTTCCAAGGACTATCAGTTAAAAATGCTGTGTATAATTACAATTTTTGTACTTTGATCCATCAATATGGAACCTGTAGAGTAATACATGGCTAGGTAGCAGATAAGATTACTATGTTTCTGTTTGCTATGACGTGCATCTGCCAAGAATGCTAATATTGGCAGTCTGAAGAAAGTTGAAATATTTCTAAGGAAGTATTTGTGTGTGCATTGTGTGATCACTTGTTCTCATAACTCAGTGTGGAGGTTAGGCAGCAACTTGTACCTGCAAATAAATTTTTGGGAAAAAAAGTTTCAATAAGTCCTTAATTTTTTATTTCTCCTAATTCTCTAATTTATTTCCTCTCTTAATTGTTGTATTCTGTTAAGATCAGATTTTAGTTTATATGATGATATTGTATTACTAAAAATTAGTTTTTGTGAATTATGTATAGATAATTTTAAACTTCTGTTTGATTTTTGTGTAATACAAAATAATCATGTTTCGAGATACTGAGGTCCAAAAGTATTGTGCTTGAGTTTTCTCCTATTCTCCATATTCCTATTTATACACAATTTTAAAAACTCAGCAGGTAATAGTTGGGATACCTCTCAAATATGGATAGGAAGGTGTCTTCAGCATGGAATTTGCCTGCATAACTGCATATCTTTAATTATTTCTGCTGTATGTGACTGCACATTTCACCTTGGATTATAAAGCTGTTCTGTGATTTTAAATGTTGGACTCATTGCTGCTGCTATTATATTGCAGGAATACAATTACAATTCAAAGCAATTGATTTAATTCTGCAGGATTTTTGTTCTTTTAGCAATAAGTGCTATTTTCAGTTTTTTAAAGCAAGATTCATACAATTTAAGAACAGACCAATTTTGTTGACCTTTAGCTTTAGAATTCTTTCTGGGTACCATCTAAGTTTAATAAAGTTATTATCTTTTCCTGAAGAATAGAGTTGTCAGTAAAATGAGTGGTTCCGCTTGGGGAGTTACGTTGTTGCTTGAGATCTGTTTTTGTGGAGATACAAGGAACTTGCAAAAAGAAAAGCAAAATTCTATGATTTACTTGTACAGTGTGGGTATTATACCCATTATAGTTGCCAAACTAACTTGAAGTTAAATGAAGGTTTATTTCAAATTAATTCTCAAGTAAATTAGTTAACATAATAGTTTTCTAACCTAGCTACAATATTTAGTTTATAGTAAACATCAGAGAAAAAGCAAGACAATTATTGGTATCAAAATTATGTCTTCCATCTCTTTATTTTTTCCCCTCTTCCAATGGTTTCTTAGATAAAATTGTGTATTGTCTATTCTTACATAATAGAACTACACTGCTTTCTCATTAATATTCTCATATTTGAGCACTTGAGGTTAATGTATGAAAATGGATAATCTGTTCCTTTAGTTGGGGATCTGTTGAAGTTTATGTTGCAAATTGAATCGTATATCAGATTTTGAGTCATAAGGAATGGGTGTAAATGCTGATTCTGAGAAAAGGAATGTAAACATTTTTAAGATTCAGATTCAGTTTGTTTGTGCTTACTTTGAAAAAAAAGTCATAATTAGAGTTTCCAGGAATGTTTTCATAGACTTGTAATAAGTATCTGAGACATAGAATTTATAGATTAAGCATGTTTTATCTGTGATCTAACGTTATTTCTGTTTCCCTCATCCTATATTTTAATAGTTTGTGAGTTTAAAGAATTTGAGTTAACAGTTTTTCAAATGAGTCTCCTCCACATATCTGTTGTTTGAATGCATCCTCTTTATTTTAATACAATGTATTAATCTCTTTGGTCACTGCTGCTTACATAGTTGTTCAAGTTGTTCAATTCTTTGCTACCGCTATCTGATAGAGATACTAAGATGAAATGTGCAATTGTTTGTTTGCCAAATATGGACTCTGTTACTGTAACTCCTTTCAAAACGTGTTCTATGCAGAATCTATGCAGGTTGAAACTCAAAAATTCACTAAGTGTCAAATCTTATTAAAAAATCTACAAAGCAGGTTGATATTTATAGAGTCTTATTTTAATAACATGGATGTGATAAGATTTGAACTTGAGAGAGATGCTGATAGTTCTGAAATTGCACTACATAAAAAAAGAATAGGAGTTTGTAATACAACTAAGGAAAAACAAAAATGTATACAATGTGGAACTGTGGAAAGGGAATACTATAAATACCTGGACGCTCTTTGGGAAGAGTGATCCAGAGTTTCATCTCTAGAGCCACCCAGAGGAATTTTTGAAGCATTCAGAACCATGATGGTGAACCTACAGCATGCGTGCCAGAAGTGGCACGTAGCACCCTCTCTGATGGCATGCGAGCTGTCACCCCAGTTCAGCTCTGTTGCGCATGTGCACATGCCTCCCATTGGCCAGCTGGTCTTCAGGTCTACTGTGCATGCATGGGGGGCAGGGCACATGTGCAGGGGTCATGTGCACATTGCATTTTGGGGGTTTGTGCACGCGCATTCTAGTTCGCACATGCGTGCCTTGGGCACTTGGTCTGGGAAAGGTAAGCCATCACTGATTTAGAGGATAAAATAGCTTGGATTTGTTTGCAGTTGGATTCCAAACATGGTGCAAAACCTGTGGAGATGGCTAGGGAATAGACTTAGTAAATTATCTGGGAACGGTTTGATTCTGTTAGACCTGAGAAAGTGGACAGGGTCCTGCGGAATTCAAATGCTGTCACCTGCATATTAGAGCCATGCCTCTCCTGACTGGTTAAAGCCACCTGAGAGGTATCATGTGGGTGGGTTTATGCATTGGTGAATTCATCCTTGTCAAAAGGGAGTGTTTCTGGCTCCTTTTAAAGAGGCACTCCTCTACATAAGAAACCATTGCTGGATCTTGTTGCACAATTTTTGTCCAGTCTCCCCCATTCTCTTTTTACGCAAGGTCAGGAAAGTGTTGGCGTTGCAACTCCAGAGGCTCCTGGGGGAAACAGATTATCTAGATCAGTGATGACTAACCTTTTTGCCATTGCTTGCCAAAAGCAGGGGGAGCACGGTGTGTGTGTGTGTGTGTGTCGTACCCATGCATGCCCACACCCATAATTATATGTGCCCCCCCATGCATGTGCATGTGACCCCCCCCGGCTCCCAGCTTTTGGCACACAATGGTATGGTGGGCTTGGTAGGCCCGTTTTTTGCTCTCCCCAGATTCCAGAGCCTCTCTAGGAGCCTGAGGAGGGTGAAAAGGGCTTCCGGGGGGGAGGCCGTTTTTGCCCTCCCCAGGCTCCTAGAGAGGCTCTGGAGCCTGAGGAGAGCAAAAAAATGGGCCTTCTGGTCCCACCAGAAGTTGGTAAATGGGCCATTTCCGGCCTCCGGGGGGGGGCCGTTTTCACCCTGGGGAGAGCAAAAAGATAAGCTCCTCCCCAGGCCCTCTGGAGCCTGTTTCCCTACTTCTGGTGAGCCCAGAGGGCCCGAAAATCAGCTGGATGGTGCGCACATGTGCGCCTGAGCTAAGCTCACGTGCCCACTGATATGGCTCCATGTGCAACCTGTGGCACACGTGCCATAGGTTCCCATCACGAATCCAGATCATTTTCAGTCAGGTTTCAGGCCCAAATATGGTAGCACTCATGGATGGTTTGTGGCAGGAATTGCATGGAGGTGATATATCCATCCTTGCTCTCCTTGACCTCTCAGCAACTTTTGATACCATCGACCATGGTGAGAGTGCCTCCTGCCTAGCTATAATAACCAATGTAAATGGCCAAATTGTTTTTTTTAATTCTTTTGGAGTTTATAATCTCATTATTCTATAATTTAAATTTTTTAAAATCCTAACTTAATTTTAAGGTTAATTTTATATGTTGTTTATTTATTGATTATATTATATTGAACATCACCCGGAACACTTCTTTGAGGGAGATGAGCAGTTTAGAAATCTGAAGCATAAATACATTTTATTATTGGTTTAGTACATTCACATACAACCCCCCTAAAGTATATGCTGAAATTTAATTCATAATCCAGAATCTTTGGACTAGAGCTGCATACAGGATGAAGCAATAAATACATATTTTTCCCTGTTAAGTGGAATTAGATAAATTACTGTTGCTGCTATAGTAGCTGCATTTATCGGAATTCAAAATTCACTAGAATTTTGAATTCTAGTAGCTATATTAAATCTAATAAATAATGATAATAATCACCATATTTAGGCAGACCATCATTATTACTAATATTTTGAAATGTGTCAGGATTTTGATTCTCTTAATCTTGTTAGGGTTGCATTTATATTCCTATACCCAGCTATAGTAAACTAATGTTCTATAGGAAATCTGGAGTTACAAGTCTCAATGCCCAGCCTGTGGCCAAATTTTTAACAGACTGATTGCTTCATAAATTTTCTGGCCACTTAGTTGCTTGTACCTTAGCCAAATTCTCACCTTAGATTAGGGGTGTCCAAACTTGGCAACTTTAAGACTTGTGAATTTCAACTCACAGAATTCCTCAGCCAGCAAAGCTGGCTAGATAGTACAGTTACCTATCTTAACTATTCTGATGTAGTGCTGTGTAATGTAAAATCCCAATGGTACTGTCTTCTGTTACTAGGTGTAACTCAAAACTGTTATTGTTAAAGCTGTTAAATTTGAATTGTTGATTTCACTGAATGGCTAGCGAGTATGTCTCTGTGCTACTTCTGAAGTTTGAAAGTGACAAGTCACTGAATATAGGGAGATAAAGTACCATTATCCTCATATCTCATTAAACCATTATGGCTCTCAAGAAGCAGGA
This sequence comes from Ahaetulla prasina, assembly GCF_028640845.1. Classification (NCBI taxonomy): domain Eukaryota; kingdom Metazoa; phylum Chordata; class Lepidosauria; order Squamata; family Colubridae; genus Ahaetulla; species Ahaetulla prasina. The sequence goes on along the minus strand of NC_080540.1, from coordinate 279,511,260 downwards.
CTACATAACCTTTGTGTTCATCCAGCAGAGTTTATATCAATTTGTTGGCTTTCCTCTAGTATAGTCAGTTAACATAATTGAACTTGCTTATGAAGTAGAATAAAAATTATAAATAAGGTGAACTAGTTTATTGCTATTGCTATATAAATATTGCTAGCTGAATGTAATATAACTAATTATAATGAACTAAGTGTAGCAGAGAAATTTAATGAATAATATAACATTGTCAAGTTTTTGAACTATTGTAGGCAAAAAAATGTAAGAATTTATTTTACAATTTAATTGTATTTTTCTATCACATTTTAAAGTGAAGTTTCTACAAGACAGTGACCATGATAGCATTATTAAAAAGTAGAGTGTAAAATATTGTCAAATAAAATAGCAGCATAAAATGCTTGTAAAACTTTAAAAGCAAATGCTAGAATTATTTATTTAAAAAAATGGACTGAGACTTATCAGATTCTTGTAGAATAATAAATAAAAATAAGTCAAGGTAAGTTATTAACTGAAGATTTTTATTTTTTCCCAAAAGGATACCTAAAAACTATGTAACAGAGCTTTTTTTAATCCTAAAAATTAAAAATTAGTGCAGTTCCTATACTGATAAGAAGCAGTTTTTGTAACAGTAAGGTAGTTGACCAGCAGTAGTGTTTGTGGTGACTTGATCCCTCTTTGCCATGGCAGAACCAGAATCATACCTTCAGGACTGTTCTTAGGACAAATAATAAGGGTGATAATGAGTCACTCTGAAAGATATCTCTGTTAATGTTAACACATCCATATTTTTCACTTCCAACCAATAGTTCTGCCTTCCACTCCTTTTTTTTCTATAAACATTTTAATGCTTTTATTAACAATAGTTCTTTCCAAATATTTGACTATGTGGTAATGAATCAAATGCCTTTTTATAATCAATCTAGACCAGGGGTGTCAAACTCCACTGAGGGCTGCATCAGGACTGGGATGGGCGGGCATGGGCGACTGGGTGGCTGGGCCAACTGGGTGGGCGTGACCAACTGTGTGTGTGTGGCCAGCTTGATGCCACTCCCCAAACTGCTGGCATCTTTCCATTTCGCATTGGGTAGATTGGGACGAAGCTACGTTGGCCTGATGTTTCCTCTTTGCAGTGGGTAGACCAGGACGGCTCCATGGGCCAGATCTGACCACACTGTGGGCTGAATGTGGCCCGCGGGCCTTGAGTTTAACACACCTGATCTAGATCATATATAAATTGGTTTTTCGGATTTTGCAATTCTTCAAAACTATTTTATCAATCAGAAGTTGATTTTGTGTACCTCTGTTTTACCTTTTATTTTCTTTCTCTTCTAAGAATGATGTTACTTTCTTCTAAATAATCTTGGATGTTTGCTATTGTTCCTGTGATTAAACATTGTCGGCATGCATGTTATTGGCCTGTAGTTTTCTGACTTTTCATCGTTTCTAACCAGTTCCTGATTTTTCTAGTATGCATTCATTAAACTGTTTAGCTACAATTGGATGTAAGCCAGTCAGAATTGGAACCAGAATTCATGCAGTTGATCATTTCCAGCAGATATCCAGTTTTTAACTCCTTTCAATTTTTAACAATCTCTGCTGTTATTATTAATTTTTCCATTTGATTTTTACTAAATTCAACTTCAGATTCTTTTAGCCATCGAGCATTTTTATTATATATATATTTTAAATTTCTGATAGATCTTTCTAAAAAGGATTGTTTCTTTTTGTTTGGTTTTCCATTGTCAGAATTTGTATTGTCATTAATACTTTCGTAGAATTGCCTCTGGTTTGATTGAAATAGCTGATTTTGCCTTAATTGGAAGATTTGTGCTTTATAACATTCATTTTTTCCAGCTATTGCTTTTATTATTTATTGCTTTATGATTCTAAAGCGTCTAACTTTTCTGTTGCAAAGCCATTTTTTTTAATTAAGTTGCTCTTGAACCTTACATTTTTCAATTTCTGGACCTTCATGTTCTTTAAATTCCTTGTATCTGATCTTAATTTCTTTATCTTGGCCTTAGTCTATCATCTATTTTGGGATTAAAATGATTTTGCTTTTGTTTTTTGAATTTTGATACCCAGTTCTTGTATAACCACCACTGTTGTATTGTAGGCAAGCTGATCAGTCTATTGGATACATTTATTTTAATCCTTGTAAGCACCAGCTCCTAAATTCTACTGCCCACTTGCTGACAGAAGCCCAGGAACTCTTAACATCTAATATGATTCTTGTTGACGAGGTGACGACTGATCTACTTTAGGATTTTTTTTTCTCATTATATTAAATGGGCTGATGGATATACTTAGTTTAACTCTTCTGCTAAGATCTGTTTGGCCTGGGTGACCCTTCTAATAGAATACACTACTACCAGCATAGCTCTCAACCTCATCAGAGCATCACAAGTCCTCCTGTACATCAAGCGGATTTCCATTATTATACACACAATAATGTGAAATCACAGTTGCCGGTTCTTTAGCTGATATTGGTTTTTATATGCATCAAGTTTTTCCCAAGAACATAGAATGTTCTAATGTATCTGTGTAGTATATACGAGTATCCAGTTGTATGTCTTTGAATTTTCTAAATGCAGTCCAAGATTTCTTGGTATGGCACCCAGTGTGGGACTGTCACGGCTGATTTATTTGGAAGGTGTTTATTTGAATTCTAAAATCCCAGAGCACTTTAGTGTCTTCATTTTCTATTCTTCTTCTGTTTTGTGGTCTCACCAGTTCTTGTTTGCAAGCAAATCATATTGGTTGCTTCAAATTACTTTCAATTCCATCAAATGTCATGATAAAGAGGCAGCTTGACATGTTTAGAAGGGAGAGAATATCATTCTGGAATTCTCTGAGATGTTGCACTCCTGGATTGTTAAACTTTGCATAGCTACAAAAGTCTGAAATTTTAACAATAGTTTGTGTTGGCATTGGCTGAATACACATATTAAATCATGATTCATATATGGTGGCTTGTTTCATTTATAAGTTAAAACCTATACCATGGTTTACTAATGTATGTGGTTGGATTCATACACCATGTAAAGCAAAACCAAGCAATCCATATTATAAAATAGTATAATGTATAAATTTAAGCATAGTCTAAGAAGACTGTGTGTTAAGAAATAAAATAAGCCATATTGGAATAAAAGTTATATTGAATTTTGCTTGCTCTAGAATACTTAATTTAAAAAAAAAATATTGTATTGATATATGAATCTGCCTGTCTTTTATTTGCAACTCTAGACAGTAAACACAAAATTAAAACTAAAGAAACAAGAACAGAATAATAACAACAGTTACACAATAATAGCACAATGGTACCCTAGGGCATTGAACTCAAAACCACATAAGTCATATCAGAAAAAGACCACAAGGATGGGCTTACCCAATTTACAGGCTTTATTCTTATGATACTTTTAAAATGATTTTAGCATTCAATCAATTTGATTAGGTGGCAGCATGTATTTTAAAAAGCTGTTGTAGGATTGCATCTGATTAGTACTTTGATGGGAGATCACCAGGAAGTACTTAGTATGCGGAATTACTTTTTGAAAGTCATCTCAAAAGAAGGCAGAGGGAGAATAACTAATGCATGTTGTCAGGAAAATGAAAGTCAAGTGTTTATCTAGTCTCAGAAGAAGAGAGATCACAAACATTCAACCAGAAAAGAACAAAAACTTTTTGAAAACAGTCATTATGCATATTCTTCTCACTCCCCAGTCCATCCCTGTTCAGCCAGGAAACTTTCAGATATTTAATTTCCCTAATCTAACAAGATAATTCTGAGTTTTGTTTTGGTCAAGGATCTATCAAGGAGAATCAAGGAACTACTAAGGAGAAAGCCACACTCCACCAAAACTAGCAGGGCTAGCTACGTGCACTGGTGATATTATCTAGCTTCATAATAAAACATCTGCAAGCAAACAACCAAACTCAGATAGCACCAAGGACTCCACAATGTTATTTCTATATTTTATTACCCTGTTTACCCCAAAATAAGACATCCCCTGGTAATAAGCCCAATCGGGCTTTTGAGCACATGGCAATAAGGCTAAGCGCTTATTTCAGGGTTCAAAAAAATATAAGACAGGGTCTTATTTTTTGGGAAACATGGTATTAGCTATCCTACCTGGCTTGCTATGTCTCCAAATTTGATAATCTTCCTTCTACCTCCCCATCTAAGTCATTAAAAAAATGCTGAAAATATACAAGGCCCATGACTGAACTGTATGGCAACACTTTTGATTCCTCAGTCCATTTGACAGAAGAAACATTGTTGAGCATTCTTTGAGGAGTTTTTATATTAGCTGGATTTTTAACTTAATTATCTTGTCATTCAGCTAACCCAGTGGTAGTCAATTTAGTCCCTACTGCCCACTAGTGGGTGTTCCAGCTTTCATGGTGAGCGGTAGGGATTTTGTCCAATACTGAAGCACTTTCCTTTTTTTTAATTTAATTGACTTTTTAAAAAAAATTCATAGCATTTAAAAACATTTTCATTAGGTTTTCATAAAATTCCCCGTGACAATTTAAATTTCTGGAAATATACTATTTGTATCATCCGTGCATAAATTTAGTTCACATTATGTAAGTAAAACTAAATGGCGCTATAGTGCGATCACAAACAAAAGAGCCTCGCCCCAGAATAGTTTGTGCATCTCCCCCCTACACCACCCAGCTGTAACAGACAAGCAGAGCTGGAAGCCGGCACCCCACCCCTCCAAACCCAATCTGTGGAATCGGTGGGCGGTTAGAAAATTTTACTATTAACCAGTGGACGGTTAGAAAATTTTACTACTAACAGAGATACAAAAGTGGGCGGTAGATATAAAAAGGTTGACTACTCCTGAGCTAACCAATCAGTTGGTTACTTAGAATCTTATGAAATACATTGTTGGGATTAAAGATGTGTTACAGCAACAGCATTTTCACCCTACTAAAGAAGTTACCAATTAAAAAATAAGATGATATAGTGGCAGAATAGCCTATCAGTTAAGGAGGCACTTAATCTGATCCTAAAGTTTAAACTAATTCAAAGCTCCTTATGATTTGGGACTGGGTTACTTGAGGGACCACCTTTCCTCAATTATTTTTACTGTCCGGTCTAGTCTGGCAGGATAGGCATATGTTACCCTTTCAAGGTAATCCAGGCAAGAAGCATTATCAGGAGGATCAGCATTATCTGTTGTAAGATTACAATAAATAGAACCTTGCAAGTATTTCTTGCAGGTTCTTCCCTCTTTTCTTTTTAGTCTCCAGAAAACTAGGGAAGGCCCCTTCTGAAATGCTTCCTGTGATTTTTTTTCCACCTATGGGCTGAGCCAGGGGTGTCCAAACTACGGCCCGCGGGCCAACTGCGGCCCGCGGGTCAGTTTTTATTGGCCCGCAGCAAATTCTGAAAGTATAATTGAATATGGCCCTTTTCGGCCGCCTCCCGGTGCTTGCCCGGTGGTTAGCTGCGAGGCTCGCGGCTCCTCCCCATGGGCGGGAAATAATGAAGGGAGGGGGCGGAGGAGGCGGTGAGCGGGAAAGAGGCTGCTGGCCGTGCCCGACCCCAGCAGTTCTACCCTCGCCTTCCTCGGGCCGCCTGGCGAGGCTCCTCGCGCCTCCACCCCTTGGGCAGGGAATAATGAAGGGAGTTTCAAGTTCATACCAAATACAAAACAAAAGCCAAGATCAGGGGTGTCCAAACTTGGTCTCTTTAAGACTTGTGGACTTCAATTCCCAGAGTTCCTCAGCCACACCCCAAAATAAGCCACGCCCACAGAACTGGTACGAAAAAAAATTAGCCCCCCCCCCCCCCCCGTTCAATGGTGTGGCCCAGGCCTTTGCTTATTTTTCTGTATTTGGCCCTCACCAAAAAAACTTTGGACACCCCTGGGCTGAGCAGTCTTTTATCAGGTGGCACAGTGATTAGAGTGTAGTACTGCAGACTACTTCTACTGACTGCTGATTGCCAGCAGTTTGGCAGTTCAAGTCCCACCGGCTCAAGGTTGATCAGCCTTCCATCCTTCTGAGGTCAGTAAAATGAGGACCTAGATTACTGGGGGCAATATGCTGACTCTGTAAAATTGCTTAGAGGGGGCTGTAAAAGCACTGTGAAGTGGTATATAAGTCTAAGTGCTATTGCTATCAGACAATTGCTTAGGCTGTGGGTCTTCCGCCTCTCTCTGAAGGTCACATTCATCATGTTATACTCTGGGTCCCATTGGACAAGGAATGTGAGTTGGTGAGACATACTTTTTTTCCTGTGGTGTCTGCCCTGTGAAACATTCTTACTCTGGAAATTGGAGTTGCCCTGACCCTGTTGGCCCTAAAGACCTACTTCTGGACTTGGGCCTGGGGCTCTGAGTGTGTGAAGAGTTCCATTTCCTAGCTTTGCTAGAGACTTCTGAGTATGACACCTCCCTTGGCTGCTGTGTACTTTAATACTTGTATTTATGGTTGGCATTTTTAATTTATTTGCCACACAGAATAATTTATTGAAATGCATGCCATACAAATGGAATAAAATAGTTTTTCCATCGCCAACTTTCTGTGAATCTAAAGCTTCAACCCCATTTCTCCATTCCTTTCACAGTTCTATCAAAAAACATACAATCTTTTCAGGAAAAAATGAGCTAAAATAGAACATGCATTTTGTGTTCATTTAGCAGTAGCTGTCTTGCACTATTTTCATGAATTTTGAACATATCCAACATAATTTGTTCTTACCATTCTTTGCTAATCTTGGGTCATATTCATTTTTGTGATACTATCATCAGAATTCCAGTGTACATTTAAGTACTATAGGTAGTCCTTGACTTACAACAGTTTGTTTAGTGACTCTCAAAGTTACAAGAGCACTGAAAAAAGAGTCTCTTTCACAGTTTTCACTGCAACATCCCCATAGTCATGAGATTTACATTTGGTTGTTTGATGATTGGTTCATATTTATGATGGTTGCAGTGTCCCAAGCGCATGTGATCACCTTTTGTGACCTTCTGATAAGCAAAGTTAATGGGAAAGCTAGACTCACTTAACAACAGTGTTACTAATTTAACAACTGCAGTGATTCACTTAACAAATGCGGCGAAAAAGGTCGTAAAATGGGGCAAAACTAACTTAACACATTTCTCACTTAGCAGCATAAATTTTGGGCGCAATTGTTGTAAATTGAGGACTGATGGCCTCTCCTCCTATTTACGTCCTTTCAGTATTCTTTTTTATCTCCATTATGTTTTTTGTTTGTCCAGAATGATTTCTTTTTGCCTTCCATTTTTCTTGTTAGAAAAAAAATCTTTTTAGAGCTAATACTTTGGATCTGATCTGTTGTAGATGAGGTTTTATTTTGACAGCAATGTTTGCAGATGGCACTTTCCTAAGTACCCAGAGGTTTTGCTGTGGTTAGGTTTAGTTTTGAATTGGGTTTGATTTTTGTCATACTTTTATGCTTTGCTTTACTGTACTTTTCTGTATGTTGAATTCACTGTATTGATAGTCAGTTTTGGATGTACTGATTTGGGAAAATTGACAATTTTTTGGGAAATATTTGAATAAAAAACTGCATTCTTGCCCATTTGGCTTCATATAAATAAAAGTGGTCCACAATTTTATGTGATACTTCTTATGAGAACTCTTATCAGGCCTTTACTGTGCATCAAAATATGAGGAGAAATAAGGAATAATATGTTGGGAGTCAAAGCCAGAATGCTGAAAATGTTAGTAATCATCTGACATCTGGTATTAAACAACAGAGATAAAAACATGATTTGTTAAGTCATGAGACAATTGGAAGAAGAAGGTATCAAGTTTAAACTTGAGAGCTTGTAAGAAGGGACTATAACTTAATTCTGCCTTGAAGAATCAACTGCTTGGTGGCTTCAGTCTTTATGTATAATAAAGATTATTTACTAGCTGTGCATATTAAATATCTGAAATGTCTGGGAAGTCTCACTCACATTTGAATCAGTTAAGGAAGGGAATCTTCAATTTTAACAATTTACTTTTATGGTGTGATAGATAAATAGTATTTTACTCAGTTCATCCTTAAATTTTCAGTGGAAATTGAAACTGAAACCATGAGTGGTGATAGAATAGACCAGTATTTCTCAACCTTGGCAACTTTAAGATTGTGGATCTTAAGAAATTCAACTTCCAGAATTCCTCAGCCAACCATGATGCTTCTACTTGTGCCTGCAAAAATTGCTGCATGGTGAAGTCATCTCCCCATGCTGAACAAACATGTGATCTCAGTAATCTACTAAATTAGGGTAAATAACATGAAGTTCATTTGTGATAACATTGCAAGGCTTTCTTTCCAAAATTAGTTCTTTCCACAATTAAAATCTCCTACTAGGGTTGCATCTAATATTCTCCAGATTGGCTGCGGGAGAGTCCAAAGCGTGGGTTGATTCTTCCTTCCTACAAAGATTGAGTCGACAGATTTGTCTAGCCACGCCCTTCCTGTTCCTCTTTCTCCCAATTTATTCGACTCAGTCCTTGCAGAGTGGAAGTGTTCAGTCAACGAAGGAAGTTTTGGACTCTCCCATGAAATTTTTTACAATTTCTCAATTTCTTTGTCTTTAGACTTGCTTAGCAAGTGGAGGGGGGTGGAAAGGCAGCTTTTGCCCCGCCACGATCAGAGATGGCTTTCAGCTTCCAATAACCTGCAGGCTACTAAGGGCTTGGCCGTCCTGAGAGACCCCCTGAGGGCAGTGCGAGCTACCCCAGACCTGCTGGGAAGGCCACCGGCTCAATTTAGGGTGCATTGGGGATCCAATCGCAGTCTGGCTGGGAAGGCCTTTGCTGTAATTGGTGGCTCATTACAGATTGAGCCTTGGCCGGCTAACCCGGGTTCGTCCTGGCACTGCCGCCTGATCTGCAGACTTCAGGAGAAGCCGCTAGCAAGTACGCAGGCTACCCCAGGGCTTCCTGGCACTGCTGCTGCCACTTAATTGCTTTGCCTTCTCTCTTGGAGTCCAAAAATCTGCCTGGCCTAAGACGACTGATAGGGCAGATCTAGAGTAGGGGGATTTCTCTCCTGCACATCCTGGAACATCGACTGGGTTCCCATCAGCTGGAAAAAAACAGCAACTAGAAATGGCAAACATTCCTCTTTCAAGAAGACCACTAAGGCTGCAGAGAAAGATGCATAGAGAAGGCAAAAAGCGTTGGAAAAATGCATTGCTATGGCTGAATAAAAGCAAACTGAATTGGAAGGGGGGTTGGTCTCCTCCCCTGCACTTCTTGTTGCCTCCTGTCCTTTTTTTGCTGAACAGTTGGTTGCTACCACTGCTGCAGATATACAGAATCAGCCTCCAGAGGGTGTGGGAGAGCAACAAGGAGCAGTATTTTGATCCCTTTGCATGCTTAACTCCTGTTAGCTGGCAGCAAGGTCCTGTGACTAGAAGCCACACCCCTGAGGCTACATTCATGCCAACTGTGGCTGGATTGCGCCCACGGGAAAACCAGGGAGGCGAATTGCTAGAAAATATCAATGAGATAATTTCAAGGGCTATATCGCAAGGCATTGCTGCAGGCCTGCAGCAAAGTTGCCATCCCAGGCCCAGAGGTTCAGAGGGCCTTTCTGGCTCTGTTCACCTGACTCAGGGTCAGATTGAATTTCCAATTACACAGCCACCCCAGTCTCCCTGCCACTCATTGGAGACTGAGGGCTCCCTGGTGGGGGAGGGCAGTCAAGGAGTTATAGGAGGATGAAGGGTTAATTCCTGACCCTCCAGCATTTGCTGGATTATTCCCTCCAGCCATGTTCAAATCTCTTTTACACAAAGCCAAAGCAACTTCTTGCTTAGGAGGGGGATCTACCCTGGCTGATGTGCCACTGACCAATCAGGACCGAAGTGATAGATTTTTCACTGAACCTAAGGTGAAACAGGAGGAGATCCCAGTTCCTCAGCTGTTCAAAGATGTGATCCAAAAGCAATAGGATCGGCCAGGCTCCTTTCCCACCTCTAATGGGAATGACAGGCAATTTTACCACCTGGAGCCAAGCCTCTTGGAGGCGCTCCTGTTACCAGAGGTAGATGGTCCAGTTGCAGCCCTGGCTTCTTCATCTGCAACCCTCTCAGGAGATATGGCAGCCAATTTGAAAGTCGAGGACAAGAGGGCAGAGTTAAATATGGGAAGGACCCATCAGGCGGCCGCGTGGGCTATTAAAGCAGCCTCAGCCGCCTCGTTCTTTAACGCCAGATGCAGGCACAACTGCCACAACAGGAGGGTAGGCTACACTAGAATATTAACAAACTGATAGCTGCCACTCAATTTTATGCAGATGCCACCTTGAATGAGGCAAGGTTTGCCTCCAGGGCCCTTTTATCCGCAGTGACATCCAGTGGCATCCAGACGCATGCTTTGGCTTCACCACTGGCAAGCTGATGTAAAATCCAAGTGGAAATCGGCCTCTGCTTCTTAAACAGGTAATAAACTTTGGGGAGTGGAGACAAAAGAAAGATATTACCCTCGTTGTCCGGGAGAGCAGGCCGGCGGTCATCTCCTTATTTTCATAGGACAAATTTTTGCAGTTTTGAACAGGATTTTCCACAACAACAGAGATATTTTCTCAGAGGCCAGACCATCAGGCAGATAGGTCTGGGTTTCGTGAGAAGCCCAGACAGCGGTTCCAGGGCAAATGGCCATTTTGGGGGTCGGGAAGGTGACCCTTCCACAGGACTAAGTGATGCTTTGGGCCTACGTGCCATAGGTTCACCATCATGGGACTAGACTGTGCTTTTTGCTCATAATCCTTGCTTTATACTCCTCAGGAGTAGCTTTTTCGGTATGCAGCATCTCCCAGGTTACAAAACAGAGGTGAAATTTATTTCTAATTGTCAGGTTACCTATTTGTTGCCATAGAAGACTACTGACTGCCAGGACTCTGCAATATATTCGAAAGAACTACTTTGTAAAGCACACAGAGTGAATGAAGTAATTCTCTGCAAAGGACTAAAGCAGCCAAATCTTCTGGAAGTCTTTGACGGTTTTTTCCAGCTATCTTTCTATGAGTATAAATTCACAAACATCATTTCCATTCAGATAGCTGCATTGTGCATTACATGCATATACATGAACCTGGACCTTGGAAAAGCTTTCACAGTTGTATGGAGTCTTCTAGAGGACTCTACTGTTTTAAACTTTCAAAGAATACCACTTTGCATGCAACAATATACTCTGGACACTGTCCTTTTCAAATGCTTTGTTAAATAAGCATTGCATAGAAGGGATGCTCAAAAAAACATACTTGTACTAATTAAAAATTCACAATTGCACTTTCAGTTCATTTATAAGATGCCTTCACAAAATAGTAAAAACTGTCACAACACAGCAGAACACATAACACGACTAAGTGCACAGAGAAAACAAACCCTGATTTTAAAAGGTTCCTAAAGGCCTCCTTCCCCCAGTGTATGTGCATAAATCTAGAATCAGCAAAGGAGTGTCTCCTGAACTGGGCAAACCCTAAACCCACAGCCATTTAGTGTTCCTCTGATTGAACTGAAGTCTCTTGTTCCCCATTTAAAATCCCCTCCCCATACCTTCTAGACTACAACTTGGCAGTATCACTCGGTCCTGCAAGGATGGAGTTGAATAATTAACATATTGATGATACCTGACCCTATAACAGCAGATGACTGTTTTGACCAAGGCCCAAGTAGTGACTACTAAACATAATTCAGTCCTCAACAAACTTATTAAAACAGCTGAGAATTAATTCATTCTCGGCTTCTTCCAAAACAAAATTCTTGATAATCAGTCCAGGGCCTTATCACCAACCTTTGATGTCTTTGGCAACCCGCCAAAGGCTTTTCTTGGCAAAACCCCACAAAGTTCAAGAGACACTGACAAGAAGCATGGAAATCAACATTGCTTTTCTACAAAGAACCCAATGTTGCTGCTCTTTTATTATTTATTTATTTATTTATTTGATCGTATTTATATACCGCCCTATCTCCCGAAGGACTCAGGGCGGTTTACAGGCACTTAAAAAACACATAAACACATAAATACAATATAAAAACAATTAAAAAACTTATTCTAAAAGCCCCAAAAATTAAAAATATAGAAATAAAACCCAATTTAAAACCCATAAATTTAAAATCTAGCTCAGTCCTGCGCAATTAAATAAGTGTGTTTTAAGCCCGCGGCGGTTTTAAGCCTTATGGGAGTGGCCAATCATCTTCTGGCCTTATTCCCGAGTTGTCCTTTTTTCTTCAGCTGCTCTTGCCTTCTGGCAGCTCTTCGTACGTGTGCACTAGGAACAGGCTCCTTCTGTTCCTCTGCCTCTCTTCTGTCTGCCTCTGGAGGCTCCGGAGTCTGCGCATTGCTCTCAGATGGCCCTGGCCCCATCTCTGCCTCCGATGCAGAGCTCTCGTCCGGGCCTTCCCCTGACTCCAGGACTGGCTCATTGTCCTCCCCAGCCTCTTCACTGTCTGACTCTGCTGCCAGGTCCACAGGCTGCTGGTGGACCACAACAATGACCTCGTTCAGTGATTTCATGTAATTGTAAAATAAGAATGGAGCGAGAGTAGAGCCCTGGGATACTGTAGAACATGGGTGTCAAACTTGCCACGTCACATTGCCGTCACATGCCGTTTTGCAATGTTTTCTCCTTTGCGGAGCTGTGGTGGGCATGGCCTGCATGTGATGCATCTGGCTCATGTGTAACCAGTTTGACACCCCTGCTCTAAGAAAGAAGGGATTTCAGGTTAGATCTCTTCTCTCCTGCCAACATTGCCTGGAATGGATTTTGAGAGGACGAGGAGAGCCATCACAATGTCATGTCTCCCAGTCCTAAAGTTAGAAGCCAGTCCTGAAGGATACTGTGATTAGTGATATCAAAAACTGCAGAGATCAAAGAGCTATGTATATACCACCCCTATCTTAGTGTTTGCAGACAGCAATTAGAAATGTGATCAGTGTTGACTCAGTAATATATTTCTGTCTGAAACCTGACTGAAAGGGATTCAGATAAACTATTTCTTCTAGCAATTTTGGTGTTGTAAACCAGACACTTTCTAAACTACTTTCCCTAATAAACTGATGAAAATTGTTCAGTATCACTTTATTGAGAGTTGGCTTCTTGGGCAAACAACATACCATCATTTTTTTTGCCTCCTTAATCCATCAGGAAGGATGTGCATCTGACAGACAACTGGGGTGGCAGTATGTATAGCACTGAAGATTCTGTCCATATTAATGCCAGCAGGTGCAAACCCTTCCTAGAGTTGAATTGGAATATTCTTTCAATTACTGTATTTTTCGGAGTATAAGACACAGCCTAGTTTTGGGGGAGGAAAATAGGGGAAAAAAATCTGCCTACCAGGTATTTGGCTAACATCCTTAGTCTGGTCCGCTTCAGCACATCAGTTTGCTGGTTTTTTATCCCCTGCTTGGGAATAAAACCCCCAGATTTTTTCACATGTTGCTCCATATCAAAGGACAAAACAAAAAGGAGTCCCAACCGGTCCATCCTGTTCATAGTCCCAAAGGCCTAGGGGGGGTGGAGCAGTGGTGAAATCTGAACTGGTTTACTACTGGTTCGCTGGCTGTGCATGTATGTTGCACGTGCATGCGCAGTGCATGCCGAAAGCAGGCATGGGGTAAGTAGAACAGCACGCAGTGGGTGGGTGATCAGCTGTGGCGCGCGATCTTTTTTTTTTTTTACTTTTAAAAGCATTTTTTTACAACCTATTCGGCTGAAAAGGTTGTAATAAATGCTTTTAAAAGTAAAAAAAAAAGGCTCAGCTGGGATTGTCAGAGCCTTTTTTTACCTTTTAAAAGCTTTTTTTTTCAATCTCTTCAGCTGAAGAGATTGTAGAAAAAATGCTTTTAAAAGATAAAAAAAAGGCTCTGACGATCGCGTGGCTCAGCTGGGCATGGACAGGGAGGGGGCAGGGATTTTTGCTACTGGTTCTCCAAACCACCCCCTGCCATCGCTACTGGATCAGCTGATCCGGTCCAAACCGGGAGCATTTCACCCCTGGGGTGGAGAACAATTCTGGACCTGAAAAGATAAAACAGACATCTAACTTACCAAAAATTCAAGATGCAGTCCCTCCAGTCAATCTTGGGGAGCATTTGAGAGGACGATTTCCTAACATCCATAGACCTCCATGTACCTATCCTGCCATCCCACTGGCAGTTCCTGCGGTTTCACTACACGAGTCAACATTATCAATACAAGGCCCTATCATTCGGCCTATCCTCAGTACCCAGGACTTTCACCAAATTGCTGGCGGCACATCTCAGGGCAATTCCAGTGTGTGTCCAATGTTACCTGGACGATATATTAATACAGTCCTCTCACCTTCGGGCGACAGAGAACCTACGAGTCACAATCAGGGTTCTCCAGGATCACGGATTCTCTGACAATTTTGACAAGAGCCACCTGGCTACTTCCCACTGACTGCTACACCTGGGGGCAGTAATAGATACCAGGTCGTGGGAGGTCTCCCTATCCCAGGAGCGTCAGGTCAGTATAAAGAACTTGGAGAGTCAGATCCGTGCGGAATGAACAGTGTCCCTGCCCCATCTCTTGCAACTCCTGGGTAAAACAAGAAGTTTTTATGAAAGAAATGTTCTATTTCCACACTTTTCCTTTATCCTGCCATCTCCAAAGTCTAAATTCACGCAGCTGTAAATGATCTGTTTGCTATCTAATTTTGGCAGCATCATTGAAGACCTCAAGAAATTTGGAGAGTTTTTCAATGGAAAAAATAGATTTCTACATTTCTATCCTTTGAAAATAAGAATGAAGAGAAATAGGGGGCTGAAAAAAATCAGACAGTATTTTCTAGTAATGTATTGATATCTCTGAAAGGCCTCTTACAATCCTTCCACTAGGCAGAGAAGTGAGCTACTGCCTGCCCCTAATTCTGCATGTGTTCGTTTTAATAAAAAACAGACTAGGAGGAAGTGATCAGAACACTTATAGAGAAATAATGTTAACATTAAGAAACTGAACTTGATAAATGATGCCTGGAGTTTAGATGGGTTTCTGTTTTGTTTTGGTATGTTGTTAGGTATTTTATTTCTTTTTAAATATACCATGATGTTTTAATGATTTGCATATTCTGTAAAACTTCTAAAAGTCCTTAGGATTGCACTGGAGTATAAATGTAACAAATGCATGCATGCATGCATGCATAAATAAAAAGAAAATTACAGCATTACCTAGAGACAGAAATGTATCTTCCTTTTGCATGTATTACTTGTCTTCAGTAGTGTCCAAGAAGCTTTCGCTTCATATCCAAGAAGCTCTGACTCCAGTCAGAGCTGAAGAAGCTTCTTGGTTGAGAAGTGAAACATCTTCAAAGAAAAATCAGAAAGTCCAGTTGCCTCTTGAAAAAGCACTTTTGGGACAACCAGACATAAGACTTGCCTGCTATTATCTTGGGATCCTTAACAACCTCATAGTATACTATACACCTTGCCATTAGACTGACTTCTTGGCCATTCTTAGGAAAAATAATAACATGTTTTATTTTCTATTCTATCTCCCTGTTCATTAGTTGTTGAGACCAAATTTTTTTAAACAGTTTTGTAGTTCTTTCCAGCTTCCTGAATATTAATAACACCTTTTTAAAATGTTTGTAGCAATGTCTTTTGTTTGAGGTATGATTCACTTTCACAAACCTGTGTCATAAAGAATACAGTATTTTATATAACAGCATAACTTGGAAAAATCCATCTTAACATGAAATATTAAAACAATTTTCTTGGGTAGTAGTTCAGCATATTTTTCCCTTTTCTTTTAACAGTGAAGAATCCTAGCATGAAAGCACCAAAGTGATGCATCATATCTTTGAGATGATGTTTATAGTTTTTTAACTAAACTAGCTGTTAGCCTCATTCAAGTTCCAAAGGAAATTGTAAACACTGGAGTTTGAGGATTGCAGTAAATATTCATCAGAATTCTGTATCCAATTGAATAAAGTTATGGAGTACTTAATAGTTGCTAGTACTTAGTATTTGTGTGTGTGTAATGAATGACTGTAAGAGTATGTTGGAATCACCTTGAGAGATGAGAAGAAGAGTTGCTGGCTATGGAATGATCAGATAAAAGGGAAAGGAGCCCAAAATTGCTTAAGAGGCAAAGAAACTTAAAAAGGAACTATCCTAACTGACTGTTAAAAGTGACCAGGGGAGTTTCAATTTTTAGATTTGCAAGATTCTGTTAATATAGTCTGACAATAGGTAAAGCTTAAAGGTAAAGGTTCCCCTTGCACATACATGCTAGTCGTTGCCGACTCAAGGGGACGGTGCTCATCTCCATTTCAAAGCCGAAGAGCCAGCGCTGTCCGAAGACGTCTCCGTGGTCATGTGGCCGTCATGACTCAACGCCAAAGGCGCACGGAACGCTGTTACCTTCCCACCAAAGGTGGTCCCTATTTTTTCTACTTGCATTTTTACGTGCTTTCAAAACTGCTAGGTTGGCAGAAACTGGGACAAGTAACGGGAGCTCTCCCCCGTTACACGGCAGCACTAGGGATTCAAACCGCTGAGCTGCCGACCTTTCGATTGACAAGCTCAACATCCTAGCCCATCTAGTCCTTTGTTTTCTGTCAGGCCTGTCATCAATCTTGCAAGTCTGAAAATATAGATCTCCTGCTGTCACTTTTAACAGTTTGATACTTTAGTGTAGATCCTTTTTAAGTTTGTTTCTTTGCTCATTAAGCGGTTGTGGGCTCCTCCCCCTTTTATTTGATCATTCCATAGGAAATGTCTCTTCCCCTTTTTCCTCAAAGTCGTTTTCACATATCTTTATAGAGGTTCAAGAAACTATCTGAATCCAAACAAGTTGGAGTCAGTATGGATAGTGATCTTCAGGCCTGGGAAATTATTGTTTATTTTATTTTTGATAGACTTCATTGCTTGATAGTGTTGCTAGAAATTTAAGATGCTTTGTGGGTTTGTGTACCTTTTACTACTTGGGTTTTTCCTGAATGGGATAGTTGTACTGTGATATATCATACTTTTGGTGTGTGTGCGTGTGCGCGCGCAGCTCGTATCACAAAACTCTTGGCAACTTAAAATAGTATGGATAACTGACATGTTTACAGGTAGTATGGGACTTACAACCGTTTGTCTAGTGACTATTCAAAATTACAGTGACACTGATGAAAGTGACTTATGACCATTTTTCACACTTATGATCGTTGCAACATCTCCATGGTCACCTGATCAAAATTTAGACACTTGTCAACTGACTCATATTTATTTATTTATTTATTTATTTATTATTCGAATTTATATACCGCCCTATCTCCCAAAGGACTCAGGGCGGTTTACAGGCATATAAAACATCAATATCAATATACAAATTAAAATAATCCTTAAAAAACCTCCATGTACCTATCCTGCCATCCCACTGGCAGTTCCTGCGGTTTCACTACACGAGTCAACATTATCAATACAATATGATGGTTATAGTATTCCGTAGCCTTGTGATCATCTTTTGTGACCTGACGAGCAAAGTCAGTGGGGAAGCCAGATTCACTTAACAACTGTGTTACTAACTAACAGCGGTAAAAAAGGTCATAAAATGGGACAAAACTCACTTAACAGAAATTTTGGGCTCAGTTGTGGTCATAAGTCAAGGACTACCTGTACTTAAATGAACTGCTATTTTAGAAATTATCACATTATTGTCTACCAAGCTAATTCATACTATTGATAATTGCATTTAACATTTTCCCATGTTCTCTGGTCTAAGCATTAATATTGACAGTATAGGTCCCTCTTTCAATGGATCATTGGAACAGTACATTAGCATTCACTTCTGTTTGAGAGCATTTCAGTTTAGAATATCTTCCTAAAATATGTTTGGCAGCTAATTTGAATCTGTTTCATTTCTAAAGCAACATCTTTTTGTTAGCTCAGGAGTTTATTAAATTTTAAACTTAGTCTAAATTGATTTTAAAATGGAGGTTATTTATTGATGGAATAGATTACGTCTTTCTTTTAAAATAACATATTTAAATTTTATATTTTTATGTAGTTGCTTTGTGTCTTAGGATAAAAGACTAATTTTGGTATATACATTTTAAAAAGTAAAAACAAAGTTCTATCAATTGATTCAGTCTTTTCACTATTAATCTTCAGTGCTTTCCATTTAGTTTAAAAGAAAAAAGTATAATAAAATTAATGAAATTTATTATCAATTTTATTTACTGAATGCTAAAAAAAAAGGTAATCTCAAATTTGGTATTTCAAGGTTTTTTTTGAACCAGATAAATATATCTTGGAAGTTAGTTAGTTACGGTACATGTGTAACACTATAGGAAGGAGTAAGAACTCATGATTGTCCCAAAGGTGCTTTTTCAAGAGGCAGTTTGGCTTTCTTCAAAGAAAAACCAGAAAGTCCAGTTGCCTTTTGAAAAAGCACCTTTGGGGTAAGGTCCTGTTGCTGTATCTGCATTGCAAGTTTTACTAACATCGGACCATTTTTGAGGAAAAATTAATCATGTCTTGTTTTATAAGGTTGCAGAAGGAACATCTGGGAAATTAGGAAAATCAAATTAAAACTGAAAGTTGTCCAGTTTGATTGTAGTGATTCTGCTTAGCAGTAAGAGAAAATGGTCAGTACCTCAGAGGTTTAGTTCTAGAGTCATTCAATTAGTTTTAAGCCTCAATATAGATTTAATATCAAAAAGTATTATATAGAGGCAGACCAATTGCGTTTTGGAAAAGTAATTTCTATTTTAACAGTAGTCTATCCCAGTAGAAACTGAAGGTCTACAAATGTTCAGATTTCCTTCGAAAAATCAATCATTATATCTTCAATAAAAGCCGTGTCTACCTATTACTTCTCCATTGTGGTGGAGATAGCATCCAAGAATGGGTGCTAGCTGATTGGACTGTGTCTGTGAGAGCTGTGAGGACATGCCTCCTTTACCAGTGGTCCCCAGCTTTTGACTCAGTCCCTCAGCTAGGACAGATGTGTCAAAAATGACTCCATTCCTTTGAGCTATTTTCCAAAGCACCAGAAGGCAAGACAAGAAACAATGGAGGGAAACAAATTAAGGAAATAAACAACCTAGAACTAAGGAGAAATTTCCTAACAGAACAATTAACCAGTGGAACAGCTTGCCGTCAGAAGTTAAGGATGCTCCATCACTGGAGGCGTTTAAGAAGAGACTAATGGTATAGGGCAGTGATGGCTAACCTTTTTGCCGTCATGTGCCAAAAGTGTGGGGAGCGTTGGGGGTGCCCACACCCATAATGCAATGCTTCTCTGCGCCCCGTCGCCTGTGCTCCCCCGCGCATGCGTGCACAACCCTCCCGCACTCCATTTTGGGCAGAGGCCCTAGCAGGCCTCTCTGAAGCCTCTGGAGGCCAGAAACTGCCTGTTTCCTGATTTCCGGTGGGCCCAGAAGGCCCGTTTTTTGACCTCCCCACTCTCCAGAGGGCAAAAAAGGCCTCACCCCCCCCAAGGCCGAAAACTGCCCATTTCCTGATGGATATAGGGTCTCCTGCTTGAGCAACAATTTGAACTAGAAGACTTCCACGGTTCCTTACAACTCTTATTCTGTTTTATTCTGTTTGCCAAAAAGCACCTTCTTGGCTTTCTGCACAAGAAGCATTTTATAGATGTAAAATAATAGGCAAACACAAAAGTTTAACTTATCATGAGATTTCAGAATTATGTGAAGGGAAATGTAAAATAAAGTTGAGAAGAATTGGTGACCAAGAGATATGGCTGTCAGTGGTCTTCTAATGCACAATTATTAGAAAGATTTAAAGTAGACAAAATAATTTATTGTTTTGAATATTGTAAGACATTGTATACAAATGATGAACATGTATTTACTAAAATATATACATTTTTATTGAAATTTGAAACAAGAACAAGTAAAAGAATGTGTGATAAAGTAGGTTTAAGTTCTGGTTATACACTTATGTAACAGTGGCTCTGGTGGCTCAGACTGGTAAGACAGTCTGTTATTAACAGCAGCTGGTTGCAATTACTGCAGGTTCAAGTCCCACCAGGCCCAAGGTTGACTCAGCCTTCCATCCTTTATAAGGTAGGTAAAATGAGGACCCAGATTGTTGGGGGCAATAAGTTGACTTTGTATATAATATACAAATGGATGAGAACTATTGCTTGACATAGTGTAAGCCGCCCTGAGTCTTCGGAGAAGGGTGGGATATAAATGCAAATAAAAAAAAGGGGGAAATATACTGTATTTTTCAGTCTATAAAACACTCGGATTATAAGATGCAGCTAGGTTTTAGTAAGGAAAACAAGAAAAAAAAATCTGCCTTTGCCTCCCAATATCCATCGGGTATTCATCTGACCCATTCGATGTCGCCTGTTCTCCGTTGCCCATTCGCCACGGCTCGTTTGCTGCTGCCACAGCCTGTTCACTGCTGCCTGTTAACCGCCCAGGCACCAGGGCCTGTTTGGCACCGCTGCAGCCCATTTGCTGCTGTGGCCCTTTCTAAAACAGCTGATCCGTGCTGCACCAAACCCCTCCCTCCGCTGCAATATTTTGCTGTATAAGACGCTCAGACTTTTCCACCCACTTTTTCGGGCAGGAAAAAAATGTCTTATACTCCAAAAAATATGGTAGCTAAAAGGATTAAGCTTTACACCATGTTATATTCTTAAAGAGAATTTTTATAAAGTGATATACTATATGTATATGTCATTCGAGAAATTTTCTAGTACAATGATGGCGAACCTATGACACACGTGCTGGAGGTGGCACACAGAGCCATCTCTTCTGGCATGTGGAGCCATCACCTGTTGCTCTTCCAGGTTCCAGCGCGCCGGACAGTTGATTTTTATGCGCATGCCAGAAACCAGAAGAGCAGCCACCCATTGCACATGTGTGCTCCAGGAAGATGATCTTCCTGTTTCCAGTGTGTGCATGCACATCAACCACTTGATCAACTGCTTTCAGGTGCGCATGCACGCGCAAAGATCAGCAGTGGGCGTGCATGCCGAAAGATGTAGAGATCCTGACTGTCGCTTCCTAGGGGAGCTGAGCTGTCAGCCAGGACGGGCGGGTCGGGGCTTCCCTCCCTCTCCGCCCGAGCGGGCTTCTTGCACAGCCCCAGGTGGTCCGGAGCACCTGGCCAGCTCAGGCACCCCAGAAGAGCCAGCCGGCCCCACGGAGCCCCCTGCAACTTCTGCGAAGGAAGCGCGACTGCTTCCTGGCCAGCGCGCTGTCTCCGGTGTTCTTCCTGTGCAACCCTGCCGCCCTAGAAGAGTTGCAGCAGTGGCAGCTGTAGGGGGAAGGGCAGGAACGACCAGCTGGCTCAGGTTCACAGGGCGGGGAGGGAGGGAGTCCTCCCCAGTTTGACTCGGTCTTCCATGAGTAGAGACTGAGGAAAATGAGGCTCAGCAATTCAACAAGAGGAACAACTGGAAATTTATTACCGAGCAAGGCTCAGCGATCACAGGGCTGTGGTGGCTCAGGCTGTAAGATAGCCTGTTATTAAAACACAGCTGCCTGCAATTACTGCAGGTTCTAGTCCCACCAGGCCCAAGGTTGACTCAGCCTTCCATCCTTTATAGGGTAGGTAAAATGAGGACCCAGATTGTTGGGGGGGCAATAAGTTGACTTTGTAAATATACAGATAGAATGAGACTATTGCCTTACACACTTTAAGCCGCCCTGAGTCTTCGGAGAAGGGCGGGATATAAATGTAAATAAATAAAAAAAACAACAGGAGAGCGATCCGGGAAGTTACTGTTGGTAATCCTCCCTACTGGCCTGGAGATCAGCCGAGGTCCTTTCTGGTCCCGCATTTAGCAAAGGGGGCATTGCCTTCAACCGGGCAGCCCCTGGCAATCTTCTGCGAATGCAGAGAGGGACTCAGTCCCTGCCTGGTGTCATCTAGGCATACTGACAGCGGCAACATCTGGCGCCTCAAGAGTCACAGCAGGAGCACTCATGACGAGCCAGTCTGCCTGATTTTGCAAGTGGAAAGCGGCTGATTCCTTCGGTGCCTCCATAGCCTGGCAAGAGTGCTCTTGTGAGCCAGTCTGTCCGTTTCCACACGATGACATGGCTACAGTGCTTGATGCCATTGCAGCTGTGACAGGAGGCCTTCCTTACAGTTCTTTGAGCATGGGAGTGCCCAACGAGGTTACAACCGTGGCAGGAGTGCTTAGTTCAAGCCAATCTGCCTCATCCGCCAAAGATATGGTGGCGACGGTGCTTAGCACCACTGTGGCTGCAACAGGAGAGCTCTGGCGAGCCAGTCTGTCCCACTTCACAAGGTAACATGGCAGCTGTGCCCAGATAGCATCGGCAGGAGAGTTCTCTTAGAGATGGCTGCCAGCTTACACAACATAACATGGCGCCATTGCAGGCGTGGCAGGAAAGTGAATCTTTCTCGCAGGAATATTGGCAGAAGCACCGAGCGCCATGACTGTCATGGCAGGAGAGCTCATTCCGAGCCTGTCTGCCTTCTATTGGGAGATATATTGGCGGGCACGCCAGGAATTATGGCAGGAGAGCTCCTTTTGAGCCAGTCTGCCTGTATTGAGAGATAAATAGGCAGACGCACCTAGCGTCACGCTAGCCCAGCAGGAGTGCTCCCTTTGAGGCAGTCTGCCTAGCTCTTGTATAGGGGATCGAGCGGCGGAAGCGCCAAGCCCCAGAGCAACCGCGGTGGGAGAGCCCCTTTTGGGCCAGTCTGCCTAGGATCAAGAGGTAAATTGGTGGGAGCACCAACTGACAGAGCGGCTGTGGCAGGAGAGCCTCTTTCGGGCTAGTTTGCCTTATCTCAAAAGATAAATTGGTGGGAGCGCCAGAGTGGCTGTGGCAGGAGAACCCTTTGGGCCAGTCTGCCTGTGTATCACAGGATAGATTGGCAGCAACGCCAAGCACGATAATAGCAGCAGCCTTTTGGGCCGTTCTGCCATATTGCAGGAGGTAAATGAATGGGGGAAGCTCCCTTCGACCCAATTCACCTGATTACACAAGCGTCATGCAGCGCATGCACCTGGCGCCATTGGATCCATAAAAAGAGAGCCCAGGTGTCCTGTTTCAGCCAACAAATGGCGGGAATATTGGCGCCTTTACAGCTGCGCCCTCTGCTCCACCTTGTCAATTTGTGTCGTGTCCCACTCCTCCGCTGACGGCTGGGTCCGGGAAATCCGAATCAGGCGTGCCTCTGCAGCTCTGTCCAAAGTCCTAGCAAAGTCCTCAGAGCAGGCAGGAGACCAGTAAGTGACTTCAGCAAGATAAGTTTGACTTTTTGCCTGACTCAGAGACTGCCAGAAAGTAGCTCCTTTATATAGGCCATGGGGTGTGGCACCATGACTCAGCACTCATTAAGGCCTGCCTCCCTTCCTCTGCAGCCTCCGCCTCTCCAATCTTCTGATGCGAGGGTCACACCAATCAGCTGTTCTTGGGAGTAAACCCTCCTCAGGCTCACCTGCTGTGGAGGAGGGGGAGGGGTCTAGCTGCTCCGTTTGCCTGGGCATGGAGTCAGGGCTGGGGCAGGGAGATTCTCCTTCTGCAGTTTGTGTGGGCATGGAGCCAGGACTGGGACCGGGAGGCATACATTCCTCAGTGTTCGGGAGCAGGTAAGAAGGCCCCGGCTGCTCTGAGGGCGGGCAAGACACAACACTTTGCCTGCCCACAGCCAATATATATCCCTATAGGGCACAGTAAAGCGTTAGGCTATGTCCGCCCCCGAGGTCGGCTGCGGCCACTCTCTATGTAGCACTTTTGGTGGCCATCACATGCACTTCCTGGGTGATGACCAGTCCACTGCCCTGGCTTCAACAAGGGCTGGCATCGGTTAGAGGTAGGGAAGCGGGCCTGGGAACGCTTAAAGGGTTCCACCCTCGGGAAAGTGCTTGTCCCAGTCCGGACTGGTAGGCAGAGGCAGGACCATGCCAGCCTGGCCCTGACAATGCTTTCATCGCTTCCTTCCTGCTCCTCAAAGGAGCTCCTTCAGCTCCAGAGGTTGTGCTTGCCTTTAGCCAACCTCAGACTAACACCTTTCCGGCCGGGTACGGCAGTCAAGTAACCAGTCTGGGGAATGGTCTCACCATCTACCTCACTGTAGGAGGTTATTCTGGGTCTGGAGGTCTTGTACCCTTCGTCGAGCATGCAGCCTGATGGTCTGCCAGCTCCCTTGGTACGCACCTTGGCTTCCTTGCCCAACTGGGGGACACCACCATAGGCTCCTACAGGCCGATGTGGGCGGTTATATTATTTCTTACTGTTCAGGATCCCCAAGGTCTCGGGAGGCTCTGGAGCAAACCTTGACTCAAAGGCCCATTTATCGCCTCTACGACTTCCCCACGGTTCACCTGCATAGGAATTTATTTTATATTATGGGCGGCTTCGAGGTTTGTGATGGCTGCTACTTTCAGGCGACGACATGTGGTTAGACCTCTCGTTCAGACCCCAGCTGTCCAGGGGAGGGCTGCATCCTTCCCTGTTTGCTTAGGTCCTGCCACTAAGGCATCGGTATTACCTGGAGATCAGTCTGGCCTCCTGGCAAGGGTCCCTGGCTCCAATACCGGTGTTCCAAGAATAGGCCTTCTCACTGAGCATGGCATGTAGTCTCTGTTCCCACGTGTGCTGCCTTACTTGGCAGTATTTCGGATCCCTCAGTGGTATGGTATATCTTCCCTGGTCATGACCCGCCAGAGTCAGACTTTGCGGCTGTCCTAGGGAAGGCCTTCAGATTAGTCAGTGCAGGAGACCTCCTGACTCGCCTTAGTGGCAGGGGAAGGCCCTGTCTCCCAGGGTTGGGATCCTTCTATGTGTATGATTACAGTGCCGAAGATACATATTCCCTACCAGGTCCAAGGGAGATTATTTACAATATAAACCTCCGAAGGGCCCAACATTCCCTTCTAGGACAGCAGTAGGCTGAGGAGGTGGATGCCTTCCATTCTACCAGCCAGAGACCTGGACACTTAGGCTTGCACCACATCTCAACGGACAGGAGCTGTGTGCCGGAATTCTAACACTCCTGGCTTTCTGGGCCTCTGTGTTGGATCGCCATGTCTTCCTTGTCCTAGAATACTTATCGGCACTGCCCTTGTACCCCGCCTACTGGGTTCCAGTCATGGGCCCACAGATCACGGATTCCCAGGGCCTCTGGATAGGGAGACCTCTTCGTTCTCTTTGGCCTAGTCTGAACAGGGTTCCTTGCTCAGACAGACTGGTGCTTACAGCCCGGGGGGGCCAGTCAGAAATGGCACTCTCTTCAGTTCCTGCTCCAGCCCCTGGTGATAAACATCACCACGGTTTCCTGCTAGAGCTTTGTCCACAGATAGGCACCTACTGGGGCAAGGGAACCAGAGCCCATCGTTCAAAGCTTCAAAAACGCCATCTGTCTTCACTTCTATCTATCTGGGATCCTTGCTCATTCGGAGTCACGAGGTTCGGGCTGTCCGCCTGGCGTTGCCAGGGGGTCTTGGGTGGACAATTTCTGTCGTGTCCCACTCCTCCTCTGATGGCCGGGTCGGGGAAGTCTGTATCAAGCGTGGCCACAAAGCCTCTGCAGCTTTGCCAAAGTTCTATCAGTGTTCTCAGGGCAGGCAAGAGTCCAAGATGTGACTTCAGCAATCCAAATTAGACTTTGCCTGACTCAAAGAATGCCAGAAAGCAGATCCTTTATATAGGCCATGGGGTGTGGCTCCATGACTCAGCACTTATCCAGGCCTGCCCCTCCCTTCCTTTTGCTGACATCGCCTCTCCATTCTCCGGAAGCGTGGCTCCGTCCACCCTCCAGCTGCTAGCAATTCCAGCTCGTGACTGGCTTCTTGCTCTTCATGTTCACATGCTGTGGGGGAGGGGTTTATTTGCTCGGTCTGTCCGGGCATGGTGCCAGGACTGGGGGCTGGAGGCATGCCAGGCCATTCGTCTTGCTCCGTCTGTCCGGGCATGGTGCCAGGACTGGGGGCTGGAGGCATGCCAGGCCGTGGCTGAGATAACAGGAGACGAGAAGGGCCCGGCTGCGGAGAGGGGGGCAGGCGAGGCACAACAATTTCCCTTCGGAATGCGTCAGGGCTCCACGGCTTCTAGAATGTCTTCACGCTAGCAGGTAAGGGCTGCCCAGGTAGGTTTGGCTGGGTGCCCAGCTTAAGCACGTGGTCTCGATTTCTGGTTTTAGAGTTTCTCCACTAGTCCTATGCATAGGACGGTCGCCTGTTCCCTTGGGAATTGCTGGAGGGCCTGAGTCTGATGTTTCCAGCATCCGTTCGAGGCAGGTACCTCTGGCATGACTGGTACATACAGCCTCCTGTGCTACTTGAGCAGCATGCTGGATACCTGGTGGGGATTTGACCGGCTACTGGCCGTTGACTTGGACAAGAAAACCTACTATCTGACGGTCCTCTCAGCAGGAGGCCCTAGACAGAATCCTACCTGTCAGAGTAGGTCTCTGTTGGACTTCTCCTTATCTCTGAGGGTATTCCTGGGGCCGTTGGGCACTGGGCTATTTCTGCTGCCCTTGGACCATGGCATGATCTGTCCCTGCTGCCAGCCTGTCACTCATGGCTGGTTGGAGGTTGTTCGCAGTGTTTCCCTGCTGGAGTCTTCCTCCCTTGGGGGGGGGGGAACAGTGTTCTTCTTTTTTGATTCCAGGTATCTTCCAGTAGCACCATGATCGGTACATTGACTCTGGGAGGATGGAGTCGGGTGAGCATTGCCTTGCCTGCAAGCGTCAGACCCTTTGGTGGCCTCCTACTTCTCGGTGTTCCACCAGTCACATGGCCACGCCGGCTGTGCGGGACAAATGGTCCTTGGTCAGGGAGATCAGTGGAGCTGTTTGGTCTTTACCAGTGGGCTGACCCAGCCTTGGCCAGTTGAGTCCTCCAGTGGATTCTTGCGGAGCGTGGGACTTGGGACCAGACTGCTTCTCTCCTATATGACTGACTGGCTTTGGTATGTCCCATTCGTGGATGATCTTTCCCGATACTATGGAGAAGGGGCGTTGGTCCTTCTCAGGGTTTGGGGAAGATCATCCAGCCCCACCCTGGTGATCATCTGGTCCATAGTCCGAGAGGGGCTCCTGTTTTCACAGGTATTGAACCTCATCATCGCTACACCCTCGTCGAACTGGGGAGGACCCAGGCAAGGGAGGCGTGGCCAAGAAAGATTGACTCAGTCTCCAAGCAGAGAAGCAGAGTTCCATTCATTCCTGGATGATCTTCCCGAACCCTGAGAAGGAGCATATCAAGTAAGACCAATGCCCCATTTCAATATAGTGTATAAATTGTATGAAACAGTGAAACGATGAATTGTTCTGACTGTGTATTAATTAAAAATAATGTGGAAGTTAGTTTTCATACACCAGTTCTGATTTTTCAGATTAGCAATAGGAATTTCAGTTACAAAGTGTGTTGGTTAGCTAGCCAGCAATATGTTCTTGGCTGATCTAAAAAAATAAACAGGTTCAAACCTGATTAATAAATGGGTGGGAAACCTTTAGGAAATACTATGAATAAATGCTAGACTGAGAAGTTGGGGGGAAAAAATCTGCCAGAAGGCAGCAGCAAACCACATCTGTGTTATTGTGAAGAGAACTCTCTTCTTTCACTGCTGTTCAAGAGAATGTTTAACTTGATTAATTGGTTTAACTTGTAGTGTAATTTGTTTATTCCTTACATAGAAAGGCCTCTTTTCATTCATGTTTTTAATTGTATTCAATAGGATATATATATATATAATTTTAATGTAGCACTGTCTATGCCCTAGGACAGTGATGGCGAACCTTTTTGGCACCGGGTGCAGAAAAGGGAGCACGCATGCACACTCGTCTGGGCTGCAAGACGGAAGAGAAGCTGCTCAGGGGGCATGCATGTGCTGGGAAATGAACTTCCGGTTTCCGGCGCATGCATGGTCGCTGGCCAGCTAGTCTAGCTAGCGCACATGTTCTCACTGGAAAACGGAAGACCAGCTCTTCCAGTTTCCGGCACTGCTGCACAGACGAAGGCCAGCTGATCGTTGCATGCGCATATGCGCCAGAAACCCGGAAGAGAAATGGGTGATGCTGCGTGTGCCAGGCAACATGGCTCCACGGGCCACTTCGGGCACCCACGTGCCATGGGTTCGCCATCATGGCCCTAGGATATCAAACCATGTAGCATGGCTGTATTACTATTAACCTTTTTATCTTTCCTATTACATTACCTATTCCTTTAGCATCTTATGACTATCACTTTGTTGTTTGTATCTTATGATTCATGATGATTGCATTTTAAGATTATGATCTTGATTATTGTTTGTTGCTATTATGTACACTGAGAGCTTATGTACCAGAGACAAATTCCTGTGTGTCCAGTCACACATGGCCAATAAAGAATTGTCCTCTCCTCTCCCCTCTCCTTCCCTCTCAAGATGATGTTTTTAAAAACCCAATTTAAGTTAACAATCTGAAGTTTATTGTGACATACAGTTTCATAATCAGTGACAGAAAATAGAATGTACAGATTATAACTTCCATGGCACCTAAAGTAATTTTTATCAAGTTAAAGAAAAATGATGGAAGGTCATTTTGAATACTATTAATAAAATAAGCCCCAGTTGCCCTTATCATCCTGCACTGTGATCCTTGATACACCAGCTGAACTTAGCTGTCTTCTTATTCCTGCTCTTGCTGTTGAGGTATATCAGGCCTGCTTCCTGAGCTGGTCTGAGCTTTGGCTACAGGAGGAAAAAAGTCCAAAAGCAGCCCCAGAGGCGTGCTGCACCAAAAAGCCCCTTTGTGTTGCTATCCTAGTTCAGTCTCTTTTTTGACTGTGAAAAAAAATTCAAAAGCAGCTTCTGAGCAGCAGCACGCCAAAAAGCCCTTTGCAAAAGGCTCCTGGAGTGTGGTACACCAACATCCCCCCCTCCAAGGTTCAGGGGTTGCTTTTGGCTTTTTTTTGTACTGTGAGACCCAGCTTGGTCCAGAAGCAGCGGTGAAATTCAATTTTTTTTACTACCAGTTCTGTGATAGTAAGTGGGCATGGCAGGGGAAGGATACTGCAAAAACTCCATTTCCTCCCCACTCCTGGGGAAGGATACTGCAAAATCCCCATTCCCACCCCACTCTGGGACCAGCCAGAGGTGGTGTTTGCTGGTTCTCCGAACTACTCAAAATTTTCGCTACCAGTTCTCCAGAACATGTCAGAACCTGCTGGATTTCACCCCTGTCCAGAAGCATAGTGCAGAGAGGCTTTTTGGCATGCCACAGCTCTGGATCTTTTATTTCTCCATGCCAGTGTGAAATCCAGACATATATCAGAATATAAGCAAAAGTAGCCGCCTGCTCACCATTGGACTTGAGTATCAAGATGCCTACAATATTTAAAAGGAAGTATCTCCCAGAATGCCAAGAGCAAAGGAAACAAAGCCACAAAGAAAATACAGCTTCTGACCTCTCACGTGTTTATAAACAGATCTCTCTTGATGACCTCACAGAATGAGCAGAATGATTTTGAAAGACAGTCCTTAATGCAATCTGATACTCATTAGTGTAAATAAGAACTTTCAGATAAACATTGGTGCATTGCCGTGATGACAAACCTATGGCACGCGTGCCACAGGTGGCACATTTTGACTGGACTAGATTTTTTAAAATTTTAAATGTCTAAATTTTAGATTTGGTTTTAAATTGGGTTTTATTGTTTATATGTCTATTTTAAATTTTGGCCTATATAATAAGTTTTTTAGATGAATGTTTTTACTTTGTATATTTATGTGTTTTTATATGGCTGTACACCGCCCTGAGTCCCTAGGGAGATAGGGCGGTATAAAAGTATGAATAAATAAATAAATAAATAAATAGCGCCCTCTCTCTGTACACGAGCTGTCGCCCCAGTGCAGCTCTGCCGTGCGTGCCCGTGCGTGCCTCCTGCCAGCCAGCTGGTTGTCAGGTTTCTTCTGTGCATGCAATGGGTGGGGGTGGGGGAAGGAAAGCATGTGTGCATGGGGCTGCGTGCACATGCGTAGGGTGAGGCACACGGGTCCGCATACACAGGGGGCAGTGCGCATGTGGATGCATGTGTGGGGTGCTGGGGCCACATGCACATTGCATTTTGGGGGTTCAGGCACATGCGCCCACATTTGCACATACATGCACGCGCTTTGGGCACTCAGTCCGGAAAAGGTTAGTCATCACTGCTGTATTGAATTGGATTTAGAAACGTACTGCTAGTCATTGGAACTGCTACAAAATACTGTATTTTTCAGAGTATAAGACATACTTCTTTCCCTCCTAAAAGAGGATGGAAATGTTGGTGCATCTTATACACCGAATACAGCCATTTTTTGCCTCCCGAAGCCCCGTCCTGCTTGTCCCATTTTTGAAAAAAAATGGCCCGTTTTTTGCAAAAACAGGTATTTTTGCCCTCCCCCAGCCCTCGGGAACAATCTGCAGGCCTCCCAAACCCTGTGCGTGCCACATTTTTGTGAAAAACGGGGCGCTCAGAGGGTTTGGGAGGCCTGCAGAGTGCTCCTGGGGGCCAGGGGAGGGAAAAAAACTTTTTTTTTTCTTACTTACCTCTTCGAAATCTTGGTGCGTCTTATACATTGGTGCGTCATATAGTCCGAAAAATACGGTAAGTGTTGTGCTGCATTAGCCCTTTCTTTCTTTCCTTCCTTCCTTCTTTCGTTCTTCCTTCCTTCCTTCCTTCCTCCCTCCCTCCCTCCCTCCCTCCCTCCCTCCCTTATCCCATTTTTGTACCATTAAAGGTAGTATACATGTTTCTGCCTCCTGTTTCCTGCACAACAACTCTGTGGGGTGAGTTGGTCTGAGAAAAAGTTATTGGCCTTTCATGTCTAAGGAATAACTAGAACTCACAGTCTCCCAATTTCTAGTATTAAAAAACTACATTCAACTGTATCTGGTCCTGACTGTCAGGATTACTGTAAATCTACTACTGCCATTCGTGCACTCACACAATGAAGTTAGGCTTCTTCCTGTTCTTTTACTTTATTCACTATCTATCAGTATGGTATCAATATCTTCTCTAATTTTCTACAATTTCATTTAAGTAGTTTTTGTTATTATTTTTCCAAAGTGCTTTCCAAAACCATATTTTGGCTGCTGTCTTGGCTTCTCTGAAAGTTCCTCCTCTTCATCACTTCTGTATTCACAAATCCCTGTGGGGTAAGTGATATATCCTCATAGGCATGCTGGCTGACTGCAGCCTTCCAGCATCTCTTCCTTCTGAGCTTTTAGTTGCTCTTCTCCAGTTGCACAAACGTCAGTGGTGGCCTCCATGCTTTTCTGTCCCCAGTACCAGTCTCTTTCTAGCGGAATTGCCCTTTTAAGCATCATTGTCTCTTCTGTCAATTTCTAGGGCTGAATTATCATAATAATACTGCACTTCTGAAACCTACCAATTGAACTTTTTCTTACTTACCTCTTCGAAATCTTGGTGCGTCTTATGCATTGGTGCGTCATATAGTCCGAAAAATACGGTAAGTGTTGTGCTGCATTAGCCCTTTCTTTCTTTCTTTCCTTCCTTCCTTCTTTCGTTCTTCCTTCCTTCCTTCCTTCCTTCCTCCCTCCCTCCCTCCCTCCCTCCCTCCCTCCCTTATCCCATTTTTGTACCATTAAAGGTAGTATACATGTTTCTGCCTCCTGTTTCCTGCACAACAACTCTGTGGGGTGAGTTGGTCTGAGAAAAAGTTATTGGCCTTTCATGTCTAAGGAATAACTAGAACTCACAGTCTCCCAATTTCTAGTATTAAAAAACTACATTCAACTGTATCTGGTCCTGACTGTCAGGATTACTGTAAATCTACTACTGCCATTCGTGCACTCACACAATGAAGTTAGGCTTCTTCCTGTTCTTTTACTTTATTCACTATCTATCAGTATGGTATCAATATCTTCTCTAATTTTCTACAATTTCATTTAAGTAGTTTTTGTTATTATTTTTCCAAAGTGCTTTCCAAAACCATATTTTGGCTGCTGTCTTGGCTTCTCTGAAAGTTCCTCCTCTTCATCACTTCTGTATTCACAAATCCCTGTGGGGTAAGTGATATATCCTCATAGGCATGCTGGCTGACTGCAGCCTTCCAGCATCTCTTCCTTCTGAGCTTTTAGTTGCTCTTCTCCAGTTGCACAAACGTCAGTGGTGGCCTCCATGCTTTTCTGTCCCCAGTACCAGTCTCTTTCTAGCGGAATTGCCCTTTTAAGCATCATTGTCTCTTCTGTCAATTTCTAGGGCTGAATTATCATAATAATACTGCACTTCTGAAACCTACCAATTGAACTTTTTTCTTCTTTTTATCTCCTTTTCCATCTTATGATTTTTTTTCCTTGTTCACTCATTTGCTTCCATCCTATTTCCTTTAGTCTCCTCACACTGACCTTTCTCCAAGATCTCATTTCTTTCCAAACTCCTACCTTCTCTTCCATCTCTCTCTATCCATTAATCCAGCTATTTTCTAATCCAACTTGTCAACCTGTCCCTAGTAGAGTTGTATAGTACTCAGGGCAAACTTGTGCTTACAATCTAGTATAGGATCTCACCATATCTATTTGTTGCTCCTTAAAGAAGCTGCACCATTTTGTAGATTTCTAGTCTTTCAATATTTTGCATACTTATACTTAAGCTTTTCAATTACAGCTCCTATAGCATCATCCCCTGTGGATCTGATGGTGACTAAAGTAAAGTCTGCAAAGTGATTTTGAAACAAAGAAAGCTTCCTTCTTAGTAGATGTGGTAGCCACTTCCATTATTGACATTATATGAAGTAACAATTTTCTGACATTAGCTGTTGCATCTGTAGTTTTTTGATATTGTGAAATTGTAGGTTTGCCTATTAATAAAAGGACTTTTAAAATAATATGTTGGCTATTTTTAAGCTCAAGATTTTCAAAAACAGAGACAAATACTGTATTTAATATGAGGTATGCAATTTGGTATCTCAAATTGCATACCTCAAAGAATCAGAGACTAGAAACTGGGAGACCATGAATTCTAGTCGTGTGTTACACAGAGTCTATTGAATATTAAACTCAATCAACTAATTCTTAAAATTAAGAACCCAAGAACTCTGTTTTTATTTTAGGGACATTTTGATTGAATCATACTTTTTCAGCCCTAGGAAGAGCCACTTCTGAAAATGTTGTCAAGAAAACTGAAGGGGCTAGTTAAGCAGTCCCTTGGAGTCAATACTGACTTGAATGCATTAAAAAATGTCAATACTGCTGGCCTAATATGAAATACAGATATGCTTGCCATTTGTGTCTGTAATGCTGCTCATATAGATCTTAAAATTTTAAAAGCCCTTTTTTGGTAATAAAATTATGAGATTCTAGACTTCTTTAATTGCTAGTTCTCTTTTATCAAGATAATTTGATGGGGAACTACATAATAGGTACATAACAATACCACCTCTGCTGCAAAAAAAATAAATAATTGCTACCAACCTGCCTTCCATTGAGGACCTGTATACTGCACGAATCAAAAAGAGGGCCATGAAAATATTTACAGACCCCTCGCATCCTGGACATAAACTGTTTCAACTCCTACCCTCAAAACGACGCTATAGAGCACTGCACACCAGAACAATTAGACACAAGAACAGTTTTTTCCCGAAGGCCATCACTCTGCTAAACAAATAATTCCATCAACACTGTCAAACTATTTACTGAATCTGCACTACTATTAATCTTCTCATAGTTCCCATCACCAATCTCTTTCCACTTATGACTGTATGACTGTAACTTTGTTGCTGGCAATCCTTATGATTTATATTGATATATTGACCATCAATTGTGTTGTAAATGTTGTACCTTGATGAACGTATCTTTTCTTTTATGTACACTGAGAGCATATGCACCAAGACAAATTCCTTGTGTGTCCAATCACACTTGGCCAATAAAAAATTCTATTCTATTCTATTCTATATCAGTACTCTGGCAGAAACACAGACATAGGAAAGCAAACTTATCTGTTCATGAGGTACTGAGATAATAGAGCTGTGTGGCATGTGTATAATGATTGACACTATTAATAAACTAACAGCTGAGTCACCAAGTTTGGTGGGAAGGACCATATGTATCCTTATTTTAAAAAATAAGAATTTTTTTAAAAAGTTATTGTTTTTGAAAGTTACTGTGATGACTTTGAATTTTAGGTAACATTTCTGGCAAGTGAATAATTTTTGAAAAATAAATGTAGTTCCTTAGAAACGTTGTTTGCTAGTTGATGAGCATACATAATAGACCCTGTTTTCTCCAAAATAAGACACCCCCAATCATGGCAATAAGGCTAAGCGCTTATTTCAGGGTTCAAAAAAATATAAGACGGGGTCTTATTTTTGGGGAAATATGGTAGAAGTTCATTATAAACTAAAATGTTTTCAGCCCTCTCTTATTAGCAAGACACATAATAAAAATGTTTACAAATATCCAGGAAAGAAGATTGTCTGACTGATAATGAATAGAAAATTTGTTTTTTACATTTTTATTATGAGTACACCTAGATGATAAATTCAAATGTTAAAATTTTGATTGCACATTATTATAATCAAATATTTAGCTTTTACTCAGTAAAGTACTGAGTAAAGTACTGGGAACACAGATAATGCTTCATGAAAAATATTAAATGTCCCTAAAATAAAAACATAGAGTTCTTGGGTTCTTAATTTTTTTTTGATTGCGTTTAATATTCAATAGAGACATTGTGTTCTACCACTAGTAAGAGAAGGAAAGGAAAGAATTCAAGAGATGCAGTTGCTCAGAGGTTTGTTTTTTGTGTGTGCTTAATATATAGAAATTAAGCATTTTTGTCAGCAACATGTATTTTTGTATTTTCATAGAAAGCTATTTTTCAATAGTCAAACATTTCATCACTTTCAACTAGAGTGGTAGAATTGAATAAGCAAAACAACATTCCTGAAAGAGCCTGAAATTGAGGACAATGTGGTTTTATCTTTTGTACAACTCTTTTAAGGGGGGCAAAGAATTGTCTGGACACATGTTACGTTCTACTATTTGTCTAAGTTGAATGAGGGTTTATAAGAACTAAGGTGAAAGAATATAAGGAACAAGGGTTACTCCAAAGTATAACAGACTCCCCAAAATTTACCCTCCACCAGTATCTGAACTTCAAGTTTGAAAATCTGTTGCGCCACTTGCTCTATGGACCAACTTCTCCCTGAGATCCAGAGAGACCCAATCCTTCTGACTTTCCAGAAAGCTGGGGAAATCTGGCTCTTTACTCAGGCTGCCAGAATAAGGGCAAAAGCCCTTTCCTCCCAGAAAGCTTCTAAAGCTGAGGAGGACTCCAGGAGGTGTCAAAAGACCCTGGATAAAAGAATTGCCAAGACTGAGAGGGAAGCCGAGGGACGGAGAGGGGAAAATTCCCCTAGGGATGAAAGAGCTGTCATTTCCCGCCTTTTGCTAGCTCAGCCGTTAGAGCATTCAAATGATGCAAGGCAACATATGGCACTGTGCTCTCAGGCCTGGTTGCCAGATGGCGCCAGAGAGCAATCCTCTCAGCCATCATTTACATCAGATTGCAGTCAGATCTTTTTTGCTTCACTGTCAAACCTGCTGCCAGCAGAAAGACATTCGGCGCCACCTCCAAAGAGGTTGAATTCTGCACCAGAGGCCACCTTTACACCCACAGCGACAGGGCTCTATCCAGGGGAGAGCCAAGAGCCTGAAATCTTTGATCAGAAGGGATTGCTGCAGGCTTGCAGCAAGGATGTCAGACTGCTTCTGTGGCATCTGACACCCCCCTACATCAGGGCCAATATCTAGCACCCCAGGCTCAAAGAGACTTGATGGCCTTTCAAAGACCTCACTTACCCACTTCATCCATGCAGAGCAGAGAATCGCTCTCAGGAGATGAAGACCAAGGAGAGCTGGTGCTTTCAGGGGATGAGGGGATGGCCCCAGACCCTCTGGTCTTTGTAAGGCTATTTTGCCCGGCCCTCTTTAAATCCCTACTCTATTAGGCCTAGGCCACAGCCCACTTGGGAGTCAGCATTGGGCCTAATGGACCCGAGTGAGTTGATCTTTTCAGAGCCAACCACGGAGAGCAAGGAAATTCCCTCACCTAAACTATTCCTGGATGTGGTCCAGAGGCAATGGACCCAACCAGGGGCATATCCGGCTCCAAGTGGGAAAGATAAGTGTTATAATGTGGCCCTGGACCTCTCTGAGGCAGGACAATTTCTCCTACCAGGAGGCCATCTACTAACAGAATATATGACTCAACCTGGAAGGCCTTTTGAGACTGGTGCTCCAAAGGTCACATTGACTCCATCTCTGTATTGGTGGCCCAAGTCCTGGCCTATCACCCAATACCATATGCAGACAGGTGGCAGCTCTGTCCTCAGTGTTATCCTGCGGGGATCTGGAGTCAACTCACTCAACTCCCTATTGTGCGCAGTTTCATTAGAGGCACAGCTAATCTAAAGCCTCTGGTGGTACACAGGTACCCCACCTGGGACCTGCCCAAAGTACTACAAGCTCTCACTTCTGCGCCCTTCAAGCTGTTACCGTCAGCCAGCCTGTACTTCCTTACCTTCAAGGTAGCCTTCCTTGTGACCGTCGCTTTGGCCAGATGAATATCTGAACTGGCAGCTCTCTTTATAAGAGAGGACCTATGCATATTCCATTCAGGATGGTTCTGTGGTTGGATCCCTCCTTCCTTTCCAAGGTGAATTCCAGAAAATAATCTTGCCAGACTTCTGTCCAGGCCCGCCCCCCGCCCTAGAGAAGAAGTGGCACACCTTGGATGTTAGGATGGCCCGCCGCACCTACATCAAGAGAGCAGCCTCCCTTAGGAGGACAGAATCCCTGTTTGTATCTTTCCAGCCCTCTACGCTGGGTAACAGGGTTACAGCATCGACCGTAGGCCAGTGGATAGCCTATGAGCTTTTTTAGTGATTTTCTTGACACTCCATGGAATTCTCAGTCTTATTCAAACCAAAATTCAAAAGTGTTAAGCTCCTTACAGTTGATTGACTTAAATGTTTCATCTTTTTTTTTTGCCTAAGCAGTAACTCTTGCATACCTACATCAAGATAATCTTCTTTATTCTCTAAAATTTCCATCAACTGATTTCATCCACACTCCATGTTCCCTTAAAACTGCCGGTCTCCATGTTAGGAAACTTACTGTGGCCTGAGGCAACATCATAGAATCATAGTGCTGGAAGGAATCTTGGAGGACTTCTAGTACAACCCCCTGCTCAAGGCACGAGCCTTATACCATCCCAGTCAAATGGTCTATTTTGAAAACTTCCA
The DNA here is from genome assembly GCF_028640845.1 of Ahaetulla prasina. NCBI lineage: Eukaryota > Metazoa > Chordata > Lepidosauria > Squamata > Colubridae > Ahaetulla > Ahaetulla prasina. The sequence goes on along the minus strand of NC_080540.1, from coordinate 279,474,070 downwards.
GTGATGGAACACCCACAACTCCAGGAGGCAAGCTGTTCCATTGATTAATCATCCTTACTATCTAGAAATTCCTTCTTATTTCCAGGTTCAATCTCCCTCTGACAAGCTTCTTATCCTGCCCCTCAGATGCTATGTGGAATAAGTCAGGTTTCTCTTCCCTGTGGCAGCGTTTCAAGTCTCCCCTGAGCCTTGTCTTCATTAGGCTAAACATTAGCCATTCATTGTATGATTTAGCCTCCAGACCCCTTATCATCTTTGTTACCCTGAGTTCCCCTTCTATCCTCTTGTCTAGATCATTTATGAAGGTGTTGAAGAGCATCGCGCCCAGGATCGAACCTTGAAGTACCCCACTGCATGATTTTCTTTATGTAGATATAACTCCATTGAGGACTACCCTCTGCATGCATTTGATCAGCCGTCAGTTAAACAATGTCGACTGGCGGCCCCCAGGGGGAGGGCCTTCTCTGTGGGGGCTCCTGCCCTCTGGAATGAGTTGCCTCCAGGGCTTCGCCAACTTCCCGACCTTCGGACCTTCCGCCATGAGCTGAAGACTCTTTTATTCCATCGAGCAGGGCTAGTCTAAAAATGTAGTTTTTAATGGGGTTTTAGTTTTATTATTATTGTTAGTTTTTTAGCATTTCGGCCACAAATTATATTAATTTTATTGTGTTTTTAATTTGTATTTATTGTGTTTTTTAAACTGGCTGTTAACCGCCCTGAGTCCTTCGGGAGAAGGGTGGTATACAAATTCAATTATAAATAAATAAAATAATAAAAATTGAAAATCCATCTGGTGGTGGTACTATCCATCCCATATTGTTGTATCTTACCAAGAAGTAGGTTGTGGACTACTTTGTCAAATGCCTTACTGAAGTCCAAGTATATTATGTGCGAGTCATTGACTCGCTAATTTAGTTACTGTATCAAAAAAGGCAATAAAGTTTGTTTGGCATGATCTGTTTTTAATAAACCCATGCTGGCTTCTACTGACCACCTTGCTTTCTTTTAAACGCTCACAAATTCTCCATTTGATTATCTTTTCTAAGATTTTCTCAGGTATTAATGTCAGGCTGATTGGCCTATAATTTCCTGGATCCAATCTCCTCCCCCCCTACTTTTGCTTTGTAGATTGGTACAGCGTCACTTGTTTTCCAGTCCTCTGGTATTTCCCCTGTGCAACATGAGCCTTGAAAGATTACATCTGGCAACTTCTTCCAAACTCTGGGATGTAAACCATCTAGTCAAGTGATTTGTACTCATCCAGGGTGGATAGGCAGTCTCTTACTAATTTTTTGTCTATTTGACATATACCTGTTCTATCAATCTTGGTGCTGTTTTTGATAGGCTGGGCTGTTTCTTCCTTTTGTGTAAAAACAGATGCAAAGAACTAATTAAGCAGTTCTGCTTTTTCATTGCTGCCTGTCATCTTTTTGCCATCTGTTCCCATTAGTGAGCCTATCATTTCCTTGACTTTCTTCTTGTTCCTTACATATTGATAGAACTTTTAACATTATTTTTGCCGTTGGTTGTCAAAAATATACCATCATTATGGGCAGAACCTAGTTTTAGGAGTCCTGATTAGTACAGGAAACAGAATCCTTTGGAGTTGAGCAACTAATAAATTATGAATGAATGAATGAATGAATGAATGAATGAATTTGGGAAAGTGGCTACCATTAAAGTTCAGAACTAGATGGTTACAAAGGGGCCAAAACAGCCCAGCATCAGAGTACTTGGGAAACAGCTGCTCTCTATTACTGTTGCCCCCTCCCAGGGAACTCTTTATGTTGGTTACTGCAACAGAAGAGTTGCAGAGAAGGAATGTGTGGCAGGCAGATAGACCTGAAGGCATATTACAGGATGAACAGAGCAGTGCTGGAATCAATATGAAAGCCATGAAAATCATATACTGACTAAGGCCTCTCCACATACCTTGATGTTGATTGCATGGCAAGTCATAATTTAGACATAAGGTGGAGAAAATATATTTTTAACCTTAACTTCTTATCAGAAATATGCAGAGCACTTAAAAAATGTTGAGTTATAAATCACTTTCAAAGCAGGGTAGTACAGAATACTTGTTTCATGATAGAGCTATCAGACCCTTTCTTTGAATTCCCAGCCATAGTCTGGTCATGGAATATATAGGCTGAATTGTACAGACATGTGTAGTACGAATGAAGAATGGGCTATACAGTACTTATGATATTGCAAGGGAGATGTGTGGATGTGGACAATATGCATTTTTGATAGGTGACTTATGAGAGGATAATGGAGGCTAAAGTGTATTTGTTGTATTTAAGTTCATTTTCCCTTACCCAGAGGCTTATGTGTGTTCCTGTAATTTTGCCTTGAAAAAGTTAAAATGAGTTTTAGTTTGAGTCTAAATTGTCTTCATTAGTCAACATGCATCTTTAACTGCATATTCATACTTAAAACACTTGCTTTTAAAAATAAGTATTATTGTAAAGTTTTTGGTTGCATTTTATAAAAATTAATTCCATAAGGTATAAATGTTTCTGGCCTGATTTCATTTAGTTATTTATCAAATTTAGATATTGCTCATCTCACTCTCATTTAATTTGTATCGTATTATAGCATATTGGAATTTGTCAGTTTGCTGAATAATAAAATAAATATACAAATAGGATGAAGACTATTGCTAACATAGTGTAAGCCGCCCTGAGTCTTCGGAGAAGGGCGGGATATAAATGCAAAAAAATAAAAAAATAAAAAAATTAACTTGATTATTTTCAACAAATGTTCATTCACATCTTACAGTGGCTCTTTGAACTTTTAAAACTAATCTGTGTGCAACATAATAAATTGTTTTGAAAGAGTTAAACTTCAGATAATTGTATAAATGTTTTTCAAAATAGAATAGTAATCCCTCTGTGGTTCTTCAGTGTGATATTTTGAAAAATTATCTATAAAAGACATGTTTTTGTTTTAGCATAGTTACTTTAACTGATTTGATTTGACTATATTTTGCATTGATTTGCAAGCTTTCAGAAGGTTTATCATTTATAATGAATCCTTTAAAGTTAGGCAAATAGTTAACTAAAATAATAACTACAGTAAAAAAAATCTTAGAATAGGAACTTCAGTTCCTTTCAGTAAAAGGAACTGAATCTGAATGTCAGTTTGTACAACAGGCATTCTAAAATATTGTTACAGAATTTGTCCTCAGCTGTTGAAACAGTTTTTAAAATTCACTGTTAATAAAACAACATAATACCACTTGAAAACCATAAACATATGTCAGTATATTTTTATAAATCTCTCAGAGAAGGCAGTAACTGCTACTTATTTGCCAGATAGTATAAGATGTCCAAAGGGAGTCTTCCTGCAATCATTTAGCTTTTGTTATGGTGTGTTAGTTGTGCTTTTAATGCTGTAAGTCCCTAGAAAGTATTTTAATGATACAATCATGTGAATATGTACAGCCTTGTATAAACAGTGTTTTTAACTTTTTTGTTCGTGAGTTTTACTCTTATGTATGTGCAACTTTAACATCTCTCCAAAATTCCTGGTTACTCCTTGATACAATTCGATTGTTTCTCCTTTTACAAAAAAGAAATATCATTTTGCAAATTCATTATATTATGTATAATACTAAATACATATCTACTTTATATATATTTGCTCAACGTACTGTACTTTATGCTTATTTTATTTTAGTGGTTTCCTCAATTTCCTTTATGTCTTGGATATAAATATTTCCATCAGATGTTTCACCGTTTCGCTCTTGTAGTCCTTCAAACTTCATTCTGCTTCTTAAACTTAAACTGTTTGCAAGAAAAATCATTCTATTTATTTTTTAAACACACTTTAATTTTTTTCTTTAATTTGTGGACAGGCTTGTGTTCCATTCCACAAGGGGGCAGAGTTCTCTTATTATGAAAAGCTTAAAGAATACTTGCTTTACATTTTAATTACAAACATGTTTTGAAGTTGAGCTAGATGACAAATCAAAAGCAAAACGTTGTTGGAGGAATTGAGGATGAAAAGGTCACTTTCTTTACTGTGACATCATATGAAAAGTACTAATTCACACATAATGTATAATGTATTGCTGGGTTTATTTTCAGTTTTAATACTTGTACAGCTACTTTTTAAAAGTAAAGTTAATTAAGTTACTCCAGTAGGCAAAAGAAACTCATTTTAGGTCCTTTTTTGCTGTATCGTTATGATTTATATTGACTGTTTCCTAGTATGATTTGTTTGCTTATTTGTACCCTATGACTATCATTAAGTGTTGTTGTACCTTATGATTCTTGACACATGTATCTTGTCTTTTTATTTATACTGACAACATATGCACCAAAGACAAATTCCTTATGTGTCCAATCACACTTGGCCAATAAACAAAATAATTCATTTTATTATTTTATATATAAAATATAAAATATTTATATAATTCTGCCATTGAGGATCTGTATACTGCATGAGTCAAAAAGAGGGCTGTGAAAATATCTACAGACCTCTCACATCCTGGACATAAATTGTTTCAACTTCTACCCTTAAATGACACTATAGAGCACTGCATACCACAACAACTAGACACAAGGACAGTTTTTTCCCGAATGCCATCACTCTGCTTAACAATTAATTCCAACAACACTGTCAAATAATTTACTAAGACTGTATTACTGTTATTTCCACTTATTACTATAACCATGTTTCTTGCATCTTTCAATTTATATTGTTTTTATTTGTTTCCTAGTACAATTTGATAGCTTATTAGTAACCGTGACTATCACTAAGTGTTGTATCTTTTTATTCTTGATGAATGTATTTTATTCTCCTTATGTACACTGAGAGCATATATACCAAAGACAAATTCCTTGTGTGTCCAATCACACTTGGTCAATAAAGAATTCTAATTGCTAATTCTAATAAGAAAATGCAAGTTTGTAACTTTACCTTATTTTTCTGGCTGCACATAAATCTTCCTTAATGATGATTCCTATTCCTATAATTTCTATAATTCAATAGAACCAGCCACATCTGCAGGCCACCACATTTGAAGAAAAATAACATTGCTATCTATGGAATATGTAATCCAAGGAGCTCAAAAGATCTGCCATTAACCTTCAAACATTTTATACTAAAAGGGCATCATATATTCAGCCACAATTATAATTTGGTGCTCAGATTGTTATTGTTCAGTCACTAAGTCACATCCAACTCTTTGCAACCCTATGGACCATAGCACGACAGGGGCCCTTGTTCTCCACTGTCTCCTGGACTTTGCCCAAATTCATGTTCATTGTGTCGATGACACTGTCTAACTAATTCATCCTTTGCTGTCCCTTCAATCTTTCTCAATGTCAGAGTCTTTTCCAATGAGTCCCCTCCTCATTAGATGGCCAAAGTATTTGAGTTTCAGCTTCAATATCTGCCCTTTCAAAGGACAGTCAGGATTGATTTCCTTTAGGATTGACTGATTTGATTTCCTTGCAGTCCAAAGGACTCTGTAGTCTTTCCAAGCACCACAATTCAAATCCGTCAGTTCTTTAGAACTTAGCCTTCGTTATGAATGGTCCAACTCTTACAGTCATAAATTACTACTGGAATGGTGCTCAGATAGGGCCAGGTAATTCTTTTGCTGCTTTGGAAAGGCATACTAAGTTCTTCAAGACTTTATTTCAAGTCCCGAAGTTGTATTTCAACTGTGATCCTACATCATTAGGTTGGCAGTTGTAAGATTAATTCATATTTGCATATATTGTAAATTAAATTGCTGTAATTCCCTGAGACTTTTTTCTCTTGGACTAAGGTGATACTTAACTCAAGTAAACATACTAGAGCTGTGATGGCGAACCTATGGCATGCATGCCATAGGTGGCACGCGGAGCCATCTCTACGGGCACGCAAACCAATGTCCAGGTCAGCTCCACCACGCATGCCCGCATGCCTCCCGCCGGCCAGCTGATTTTTGGGTCTCTGCTGGGAGGTGCATGCATGTGCAGGAGGTGGGGGTGGTCATGCGCGCATGCATGGGGGGGGTGCGGTGCCCCTGCCTTGCCCTGTTTTTGGTTCCAGGAGGCTTCAGGGAGGCCTGCTAGCACCAAAACGGGGTGTGGGGGGGGGTTCCCCACCCTGTTTTGGTGCTAGCAGGCCTCCTGAAGCCTCCTGGAACCAAAAACGGGGGTGGAGTGGGGGCAAGGCCTGCTAGCACAAAAACGGGGTGTGTGGCGCACTCCCCACCCCCCATTTTTGGTCCCAGGAGGCTTCAGGGAAGCCTGCTAGCACCAAAATGGGAGTTGTGCATAAATGGGTAGGGGGCGCGGTGATGTCGTGCACACATATGTGGGGGGATTACAGGGGGGTCTTGTGTGTGGGGTTGGGGCCTGTGGGGAACATTGCATTATGGGTGTCCGCTCGCATGCGCACACTTTCAGCACCCGAGGAAAAAAAGGTTCGCCATCACTGTACTAGGGTAGGGACGTAAAGATAGTCCTTGACTTGTGACTTTTTGTTCAGCGACCATTTAAAACTACCATGTCACTGAAGAAAAGGACAATCACATGTACAAAATTCAGTTGTCTTGTAATCTGCCTGCCCTTATGACAGATTCAGATGCAAATGATTTCATTTCATTAAAAGCCAATTTTTATTATATAATATGTAACATACCCAGCAGTTTGGCAGTTCTGTTTACCTAATAGGTAAATTTTATATATACAATGTGTTTTATGGACTGGGCATTAACTCAAGTAAAGATTCCTCCTCCTCACCATCCTTTTTTGGATAATACTATGACTTCTTTCTAACCCTGGGCATTAGTTAGTTTTCAATTACACTATGTTTGTGTATAAACGAACTGTATGTGTGTGTGTGCTGGCATATTCCCAGAAGTATTAAATCCTTTGTTAGATTTTTTCATTGGCAAAGTTTAAAATCATCCCATCTATATTACTATTGCAATCCTAGAGCATGTGAATTGGAACCAGCTGCAAATTACTGACTAATTGGTACATATATAATCTATGAATTCAAGATAGACTGGGGGTTTATTTTTAGTACCATTACAGATCTTGATATCCAGCCTCTTGAAAAATCTGGTCCTGATTTTCTTCCAAATATTTCAATTTTAACAACAATTTTAACAATTTTAAGTTCCATTAACTTAAAGTGGTACTCATAAGTAAATATTTATAACAATGCATGATTGCCACTGTTAAAAAGTCACAAGCATTTGCTGATATGCTGAAAATCACCCTGAGACCTACCAGTAGATCATTGAACTTTTTCATTGACCTCTCCTCATCTGAATAACTTGGAAGCAATCCCTTTTGAAATTTTAGATTGCAGTATGAAACCAAAACGCTTACTATGTTTACTCTGAAAATTTGTATCAGATTAATTTGTGAAAGTAATATTAGCAATAGCATCTGTCTATTATGCTTTTTTTGAAAGTAGAACAGGATATAATGCTTTTAATTAAATAGAAGAAGCAATAAGAAAATAAAAAGAAACAAAACAATAACAAAATAATGTAAGGACTTTTGATATATGTATATCAGATTCTACACAATAATTTCAATAAAGGATGACCTCATTACATTTATACATAATCTGAATGCAAATTGTTTATAGACTACAAGTAATATAAAGCCATCAATTTGGTATATAATTGGGGCCAGGAATCCAAACAGCATAGAGAATCCATTTCTGTTTTCCATTTGTCAATTTCAATACAAAGTAGTTGAAAAGAATATGGATATTCAAAAATATTAAGTCTTGCACCAAAGACTAATGACTTCTCACAATATAATAACTGAAACGTATTTTAATGAAGAATTATTTTCATATCTCCAACAACATGCAGTATGGTCCAATATCATCTTCATTGATTAAGCCATAATCTAAAATTGCATTTTTTGCAAGTTCATTTAGACAGCATCTCATTATTTAGGCAAAACCTTCAGTTCTGTAATACATTCAGTCTAGAGCCATCATGGCGAACCTATGGCACGCGTGCCAGAGGTGGCACACAGCGCCCTCTCTGATGGCACGTGAGCCGTTGCCCCAATTCACCCCCGCCGTGCATGTGAGCGCACCTCCTGCCGGCCGGCTGGTCTTTGGGTCTCTACCGTGCATACGTGGGGACGGGGCGTGTGCGGGGGCGCATGCGGGGGCGGGGCTTGTGCAGAGGGGCACGCATCCATGCGTAGGGGTGAAGTGCATGTGGGGGAGCTGTGCGGGCATGCATGAGGGTGGGGTGCATGTGGGGGGCTGTGCACACATTGCATTTTGGGGTTTTGGGTGCTTTGGGCACCATCACTGGTCTAGAGCATGATGCATTTTATAGTTTACCTGAGAGAAAAATTGGCTTTGTATAATTTGACTGGGTTAAGAGACTGTGTTTTGCATCAATTCCAAGTTCTTATCTGTGCAAACCAATCCAGGAAATGTCCTCTTCCTAGTCACTGCTTCCATTCCTGGAAGGCTGTCTTGATTGCTAGCAACTCCTTGTTAAATCTTTTTTAGTTTCTTTCTATGTATGGTAACACAAGAGAAAAAGACATACCGTAATATGTCCCCCCTCTTTCTTTTATAGCTTAGAGTAGTACTTCTCCAACAGCAGCATTGGTCTGGCCATAAACTGCTGGGAGTTGTCAGAGTTATGGAGAAGAAGGGGGCACTTTGAAAGAAAAAGATTAGTTTCAACTCTTGGAACGCCTATGGCTCATGTGTTGTCCAATCAAACTTCCTTTCCTTCTTTAAAAGTTGTGAAGAGAGGCTTAACTTGAATGCAAAGGTGTATTCAGCAAAATTGAATGAACTTTCTGTAAAAGTTGGCAAAGCCCAAGATGTGCTGTATATCTGTCACAGTAAGAGGAGGATGCCGTATTGTGCTTTAGTTATATAGCAGGAGTGGCAAACTCGATCTCATTGAGGGCCACATCAGAGTTGTGTTTGACCTTGGGGAGGGGCATGACCAAGGTGGGAGTGGCCTGCTTGATGTCACTCACCATTTTCAGCCACATTGGCCCTTCCGGGCTCCATTTTCTGCCGCGACGGCCTCCTGCAGCCCTTTGCCAATGAAAAGGGAGCTTGGGAGGGCTGTGCATGGCTTCCCCAAGCTCCCTTTTCACTAGCAGAGGCACCACGGGCCAGTCCTTCGCTGTTTCCAGGGTAGTTTCTTCACTGTTTCCGGCCCCTAGGCCTGAGTTTGACACCCCTGTTCTATAGTATAGCTACTGTAGATCCTTTATTCCAGATAATCTAACTTTTTCAAATCAAATGCTTACTTTTCCAACTTGGAAAAAGTTTATTATCTTTCAGTCTTTGCAAAGCATTTCTGAGATGCATAACTTGAAATGCAGCGTCTTTGAAATTGGTTAAGATGCATCCAAATAAATTATACCATATTATCAGTTATGTCAAAAATAGTTTTACTTAGTAATCATTTTATATATTTGGAAAAATATATCTTTTGTATATTTTAATTATTGAATTTAAAAAATCTACTTTCTTTAAGACTATATATAGGGAAAGTGGCATTCCTCTTGCAGGAGACGAGGCCTATGACAGCTAAATTTTTGTTGTAACTTGATATGCTTTAGGAAAAATTAAACAATTTCTGGATTGGGAAATATAAGAAAAAGAACTAGAGAAACTAAGATTAGTATCTAGATTGATGTAAATAGGCGAATAAGAAGTATGGTAATACATGGATGTATACACAAACTTTTTATTTTTAATTTAACATCTTCATGAATCAGCAGATATTTATTAAACCATCTGTTACATTTGAAAAGGCAACTCAACAAACAAAATCAGAAAAATACTTCCTGATCATCGTTGTTGTCGTCATTGTCATCATCACCGTCTATTATTATTAGAGTTGGTTTTATAGTCAGCTAAATATTCAGACTGGATTTGGCATTTTTATCCACCTATTGAGTCCTTCCCAAGAACTTGGGATAGGAAGTTCTTGTTGGTATATGGTCGCAGGATGTAAGCTGTTCCAAGTAAAGCTGCCTTTTGCAGTTGAAGGTGGTGATGTTGATGGTGTCCAAGTGATGCTCCAGTTGTTTTGGAATTGCACCCAAGGCACCTGTTACTATTGGAACTATCTGTGTTTTCCTTTGCTATAATTATTCTACTTGTATTTGCGGGTCTTTATATTTTGTTGTCTTCTGTAGTTCTTTCTTTTCTATTTTGCTGTCTCCAGGTTCTGCCACTTCCACTATCCGGATGTTTTTTGTCTATCTTGTCGACAGTTAGGTCTGGCTTCTTACGGGTTCTTATGAATTCTTATAGAATTCAGGTGGTTGTCTGAATTCTAAAGTCTCCAAACACTTTAGCTTCTTGATTTTCTATTACTTCTCTGTTTTACTGTCCCTGTTCTTGCTTGCAGGCAAATGGTATTTCTTGCAGATCTTCCAAACCACCATTGTTGTTACCTTGTCATGCTGTTGTTTGTAATCTGTCTTTGCAATCTTCTTGCAACAGCTTACTAGATGAGCTACTTTGTAGTGATGGCACTTATTAACTATTCCTGTCTTCTCAGTTCTGACTTTATATGCGTTTGTTCTTAAGGCTTGGTCTTGTGCATACAGAATTAGTCCTTTTCTCTTTCTTCAACTTTTCTGCTCTTAGCCATTGCCGTTGTTATTATCTCCTTTTTCTGCTATTTTTTAATGTACTGACCATGTAATGCTTTGCTTTTTCATGCCTCTTTTCAGTTCGTCATTTGATCATTCTTGTAGGCCAGTTTGGTGTCTCCAGTACTCAACAGGCCTTTCTGGTATACTGCATCTTCTTCCCTATACTTAGTCCTCGACTTGCAACAGTCCATTTAGTGACTGTTCAAATTTACAGTGGCACTCAAAAATGACCATTTTTCACAGTTACAACTTTTGCAGCATCTCCATGATCATGTGATCAAAATTCAAATGCTTGGTAAGGGGTTCTTCTTTATCACTTGCTGTGTCCCAAGGTCATGTGATCATCTTTTGTGACCTTCTCACAAGCAAAGTCAATAGGGAAGCCAGATTCACTTAACCAGGTTATTAACTTATCAACTGCAATGATTCACTGGCAAGAAAGGTCATAAAATGGGGCAAAACTCACTTAACAAGTCTCTCATTTAACAACAGAAATTTTGGGCTCAATTGTGGTCATAAGATGAGTACCTGTACTTCCATTGCTCTTTTTTTTTCTTCAACCATCTGATGTACTTCAATTATTATCATTATAGTTTATTATAAAATCAGTCAAATGTTTAGAGACTGTATTTGACATTTTTATCCATCTATCAGGTTCTTCCCATGGATCTGGGATAGACAGTTTTTTGATTACTGTTACTATTCATAGTATTAAATTATTTTCATATAATAAAAGGTTGGTATCAATGAACAATCTGTAACTTCATGAGCTGAATTTGGGAACCTCTGCCCTAAGTTGTCTCTTCTGACTTTGTAATCATGTTGCCTTAGTTTATTCCAGTTTTTCCAATTTCAAGATACCTCATTGTAAATCCCAATTATATGTATAAACTCTTATTCTCTCATTACCTGAATTATCTGCTTATTAACTTCAGCAACATTTTATTGTTGTGAAAGGTTTCTTTAAAGGGGCCCGTTTAGTATAAGTAATATATAAAAGTAGGTACATAATTCTAAATTTTGCTGTTTCTCATGCTTTCAATGCACTGTTGTGGCTCCAGCCACCCCAGGGCCTGGCCCCCTGCCAGAAAGTGACTCAGAGAGTGAGGGGGAAGGGCCGTCAGGGCTCCCTTCTGCAGGGCCGGTCTCTTTGGCTCAGCTCCAGGAGCCAGAGGCAGGCCAGGTGGAGGAGGTGATGAGGCTTCTCTCTCCTGTATCTCCCCCTGCCCAAGAAACGCTTCCAGACCCAGCTGTGGACAATCAACCCTGGTTAGATCCCAGGTTTCGTAGACAAGAGAGGCGGGAACAACAGAAGCAGGGGTGGGGCAGGCCTAGAAAATGCTGAATCATGGAGCCACACCCCACAGGGAATAAAAGCAGGAGGGGCTGCTATACTACTTCGTGATGAACAAATCAACTGACTGGAGAACGCTTGAGGTGAACTATCTGAGTGAGCATTTGGCCTGAATTGCTGTTTGCTCCTGACTTCCTGGTTGCTCCGGTAACGAGCTCTGCGACACCGGCATCAAGGAGATAAGAAAACCTTGGCAGACGAACGCTGGTTTGCTGCCAGAGCTGATAGTTGCCGTGGACTAAGTTGTTGGCTAATTGAGTCAGTTCATGTGCCTCCCGGACTGAGGTGGGGGACAGAATATGCACAGTTTTATTAACTTGACATATTTCAGTCAGCCATCTCTATAACTTGGTTATATATGTCTGAATCAGGTCTAAAATTTTCCATTGGGTTGTTTTAAGGACAATTTTAAACGTTAAGGTTTTTTGGTATGTTTATTGACATCTAAACTAAGAAATGCAACATACGGCTTTTTGTTTCTTTTCGTCATTTTTGTCAATAATCAAATCACCTTTTCTTTTGTGTTTGGAAAGTTAAAGTGAACATATCTATAACTATTTTACTGAATAACGTTTTCCTGCTTAGTTGTCTAAGTATTGCGTTAAGCAGACTCTGTACTTTAAAAATCAAAGCATTAATATAACAAATGTGGAAAATGCACATTAACTGCATATTTGTTTTTATTAAAATAATATCAATGTTATTCATGCTTGGGTTCTTCAGGGACTTCTACAGATAGTCCTTGATTTATAACCATTTGTGTAAAGATAGTTTAGTTACAATGGTGTTGGAAAAACTAACTTATGCTAGTCCTCATACTTGTGATTGTTTCATCATCCCCGCAATCACTTAAGTTTCTTGCTTTTATAAAACCTGGTGTGCATGTGCGCACTGGGAAAATGGTCTCCTGGTTTCCGGCGTGCACATGTGCCCCGGCCACCTGGTCTTCCAGTTTCTGGCACACATGCGCACATGAAGACCAGCTGTCTGGGGCGCATGCATGCACCAGAAACCAGGAGAGCAGCCGCCTGATGCACGCATACACACTGGGCGGCTGCTCTTCTGTTTTTTGGCGCTCCCACACATGTGAAGACCAGCTGGCCAGTGCACCAGAACCTAGAAGAGCAATGTGCCCAGAGAGATGGTGTTGTGCCTCGTCCGCCCTTCTCTCCGCAGCTGGGCCCCTCCCATCTCCTGCTATCTGAGCCAGAGTCTGATAGTGAAGAGGAACGGCCTGGCATGACTCCAGCCCCCAGCCCTGGCACCATGCCCGGACAGAATGAGCAAACAAACCTCCCTCCTACAGCGTGTGAGCACGAAGCCAGCCACGAGCTAGAATTGCCGGCAGCAGACCAGGAGGACGGAAAGATACAGTGGACGGATCCCCGCTTCCGGAGAATGGAGAGGCGACGTCAGCAAAAGGAAGGGAGAGGCAGGCCTGGATAAGTGCTGAGACATGGAGCCACACCCCATGGCCTATATAAAGGATCTGCTTTTTGGCATTCCTTGAGTCAAGCAAAGTCTCATCTGGTTGCTGAAGTCACACCTTGGATTCCTGCCTGCCCTGAGAACTCTGAAAGGAATTTGGCAAAGCTGCAGAGGCTTCGTGGCCACGCTTGATACAGACTTCCCAGACCCGGCCGTCGGAGGAGGAATGCCACTTCCGGCACATGTGCCATAGGTTCACCATCGTTCTAAAGTATTGATTATTCCCCCCCCCCCGCTGGTGTTTTCTGATGAGTTCCCCTTCCATCCTCTCATCTAGATCATTTATGAAGATGTTGAAAAATACTGTGCCCAAGACCAAACCTTGAAGTATCCCACTGCATACTTTCTTCCATTAGATGTAGTTTCATTGAGAACCATATGCTGAGTGCAGTTGAACTTAGAGCAAGTTCATCTAGTGGTGGTACTGTCCATCCAATTTGTTTTATCTTACCAAGAAATAGATTGTTGTGGTCTACTTTGTCAAATGCCTTAATACGTAATATATTACGTACACAGCATTTTGCTGGTCCACTAATTTAGTCACTTTGTCAAAGAATGCAATAATGTTTGTGCCATGATCTGTCTTTGAGAAATGTATGTTGTAGTAATAGCTTTGCTTCTTTCTAGGTATTTGAAGATCCATTGCTTGATTATCTTTTTCCAGGATCTTCCTAGGTATTAGGAATCAGGTATCAGGTATTAGGCTGATTGATTTATAGTTACCTGGATCCATTTTCTTCCTTTTTTGAAGATTGGAACCACATCAGTTCTCCCAATCCTTTGGTAGTTCCCCATTGCTCTAGGATTTTTGAAAGATATGGTTCAATGGTTCCAAAATCATCTGCCAGCTCCTTTAGAACCCTGGGATACAAACCATCTAGTCCCGGTGATTTGAAATCATCTAGAGTGGATAGGTGGATAGGTGTTGTCTTACCATTTTCATCTTTAAATGTATTGGAAATCCTCTGAATAACTATAAACTTAACTTATATGTTAGCCACTGACTTTGGTCTTTCGTCTTTGACTGTAATAAACTTGATTTGATTTGACTTATGACAACAATTAAAACCAGAATTTCCATTCCTAAGCAAGACGATTGTTAAGTAAGTTGTGCCTAATTTTATGACCTTTTTTTTACCACAGTTGTTAAACTGCAGTTATTCAGTGAATCACACGGTCGTTAAGTGAATCCAGATTGCCCCATTGACTTTGCTGTCAAAAGCTGCTGGGAAAGTTGCAAATGGCAATCATGTGACCCCAGAACTCTGAAACCATCATAAATACATGCCGGTTGCCAACAGGCCAAATTCTGATTTTGTGACTATGGGAATGCTGCAGCAGTTGTAGGTGCAAGGACCGGTTGTAAATCACCTGTCAGATCAGCCAAATCAATCTGGCAATCAATAAGGTCACATCCGGTATATGAGAAACAACTACATACACCTCTATAGAAATACAAAAAAACAAAAAACAAAAAAACCCCAAAAAAACCCCAAAGATGAAAACCTTTTTAAATGCATTTGGGTTAATATAAAAAGAAAAAGGAATGACATTACCATGATTGTATACTGTTGACCACCCAACCAAACAGAGAATATAGATAAACTTTTTGCTAATCGTTAGCTTAGGTGTGCAAGAAGGATGCTATAATAGTAATTGGTGATTTTAATTATGCTCAATTGGGAAACAAACTCTGCACCAGTGGGAAATAAAACAGATTATTCATGAATATAGAAGAGAAGAGCTCCCATATGAAGCCAGCATGGTTGCCTAAAGAACTCTAATAAACTGAAAGACAACAAGGACAATAAAAAATAGAAAGAGGGACACATAACTAAAGCAGAATACCAGTAAATAGCTCAAATCTACAAAGATGAAGTCAGGAAAGTGAAGATCTATAAAGAACTAAGACTTGCAACAATTGTAAAAAAAAAGTTTTCTTTCAACATGTAAAAAACAAGAAAAAAAGTCAAGAAAACAATTGGTCCACTAATGGGAAATGATGGCAAGGAAGTAAATGGCAACAGGAAGAAAGTTGAACTGCTTAATTAATTCTTTGCATCTGTCTTTACACAAAGGAAAAAAAATAGTCTGACCTAACAAAAAGCAGTGCCATAAAGGATAGATTGGGAATACAAATCAAAATAGGGAAAAAAATCTAAGGATTTACCATGGGTAATATTAATTTGTGAAGCTCTGTAATGAATGGTGCCAATGGTCATTATGGGATTAGACCAAACAACAAGAGTATTATTCCTTTGTAACAGGATTGCAAAGAAGATTATTACCTTTCAGTCACATATTACAAAATATTTAATACATGTGTTCTTTTTTCTTTCTAGAATTCAATATATCCCAATTTATCCCAATTAATATATCAATTAATGCAAATAAGGCAGGCCTCCTGCATTTATAGTCTTCTGTCTTCCAGGATTATACTTCCTCTATTCAGTTTTAATGTCTTACTGTTAACCATGATTATCATAATATTGGTAGCATGCCTTTTTGTGTGTGTGAGTAATTAAGTTGTACAGTTGCATCTAAAGGCAGATGGTTAATATAGTTGCTTATTCCACATAGATTTCCCCATCTCATTTCTTGTCATTTTACAATATCCTCTTATGCTTGTTTACTTAGAAATAATTTGCTTAGTTCAGTGTAGCTTACTTTTATGTAGTCCAATATATAATATGAGGGAAATGGGTGATTAAGAAATACGAAATATAAATAAATTATTTTATGCACAGCAGTAGTTGGACATAGCAGATTATTTGCAGGTTGCCTGTACCTGAGATAATTTTTTGAGCTGTTTCTCAAGTTTTGTATTTATTTAGTCAATCAAATATAAAATATTTTCCCCCCTCAAAATTCTATCTTGCTTCTCAGCCAAAAGCAAACAATAACATACAACTAGTTAATCAGGAAGGACGTTTAGCAAGATTACAATTCTAAAACATAGAAAAGGCAAAGGGATAAAAGAAAAGTCTTGGTGGACCTGGTTTTTCAATATAGCTGGCAGAAAATAATATCCTAATTAATATTTATGATAGAAAGGAAAATCTTAGTTGTCTAACAGAAAATAATGTATATATGTGTTGCTGAAGTTGTGCTAAATCAAAGCAGCAGAAATTCCCATTAATTAATTTTCTTTAAAAATATTGCTATTTCCTATATTTTTTGAAATTTCCATTATAAAGTTCTGAACATTTTGTATTCAAATAACAGAATTTGCATTATAAGCGAATGTAGGTAGGGAACAATTAGCTACATTTTTACTCTTCATTAAAATGAGTTGAAATGCGAAAACTAATGGGTTAGTAACAGAATGTCCACTAGCACTTAATCTGACTGTGTATGTGTTTTATATGTATTGTATTGCATTGTGTCATGTTATATTTTGTGTGTTTGTGTGTGTATGTGATTTTATTTATTGTATAAACTCAACCACAGAATTTAGATTTTTTTAATATACGCACCCTGAGCTTTTGTATTTTAAGCTGCTGTTTACTATTTTTTACAAAACTGACTTAATGCTGACTTTCATAAAGTTTTATCAAACGTATGATGTATTTTCTACATTTCACCTGTTGAATTCTGAATATAATACAGCAAATATTATAGACAAAAAGTATACTTTATCTGAAAGTATGTTTTGCGCCCTCTTGTGGACAAATATATACATAGATAAATTTTAGCTTATGAATGTGTATAGTTAGTTGGATAATGGGATGGGAAATTAGTAATTAGCCACTAACTTACCACAAATTAAGTTTCATGAGCATTTTTAATATTGCTACTCTTAATCAAGTTTCTTGGATCTTTATTCTTTTTTTAAAAATATACTAGTTGTTTCTTTCTTGTTCTAAAATATTCTAAAAGATGTTGAAGCACATTTAATCCGATGTCTCACTAATCCACAAGAATTTATTTCTGACTTCTACACTGACAGAGAAAACAATCAGGTTTCACACATATATTTTCACCTTTTTAAAATCCTTAATTATTATTCTAATTATTTTTTTATAATAAGCCATTGTTGTGTGGAGGTACTATACTGAGACTATACAAGTTGCCATTCAATAATGGAAATCATTGAGCAAATCATTTCATCATTGATGATCCTTCAGCCTAGCATTGTTCATCAACGTGAGAATGTTGATATGGGGATAAAATGGGAAGACACTACTACGTATGACACTTTTTGCTCCCCAAAGGAAGCAGGATACCAATGTAATAATAGCTTCCTACCTGGAAGATTGATCAAGAATAAAGTAAAAGTACCCACCAACTTTTTATAATATCATATTCTATTATTTAATATGTTTTAATATATGTAACATTTTAATGTAAGTTACAATATTATACACGTAGTCCCCACTTAACTACCACAGCTGGGATTGACAGCTCCATTGCTAAGTGATAGTTTTTAAGTGAGCTATCACGTGATTGCTACAGATTTAGCGCCTCAGTTCCACTGCCGCCACTAACCAATCCACTCATGGCTGTTAATGCGACTTGTTATTTTACTGCTGGCTCCATTGACTTTGCTTGTTGATAGGCTGTTGTGAAGCAGCAAACAGCAATCGTGTGACTGTGAAACGTGATGCTTGTAAATGATTGCCAGTTGCAAAGCACCTGAATTTTGATCACATGATCCAAAGATGTTACAATGATTGTAAGTGTGAGGGTTGGTCAGAAAGTTATTTTTTCAGCAGTGCTGTAACTTAGAAAAGTCGCTAGGGCACTAGTTAAGCAAGGACGACTTTTGAACTGAAATTGTTTTGTTCACTTTTTAAAGTCAGTCTTAAAATAGACCAATAACAAGCATATGATTTAGAAGTTAATGTATTATCAATCTTTAGTATGCTTTTTCTTGTATCTAGACTGGTCAATGCTTATGCTTTAAAAGCACCACTAGAATCATTTAAGAAGCTGTAACCATTATGTCATAGAAAAGCAATTCTTAGACTTCTAAGTGAAGTCTAAGCAGAGGAGAGGCAACGCAAAGAAGGCAGTGAGGATCAGCTGGAGTGGCCAGGGGGGGGGGGAGGCAATAGTGGGTAATGGCAGAATACACCAGCTTCTTCATCTCAAGTTATGCTGTGCAGGAACTTTGAATAGTCACTAAATGAATGGATATAACACAGGACTGTGTATTAACAAGCCAGTTTATGTAAGTAACTTGCCCAGATATTACATAATTTCTTGGATTGTTATTGTTGTCTAACAGGTCAGTCTGATAGGAAGTTCATCCTCATCTGGATAAGCTCTATAGCAGAAATGGGAGCTACACAAGTAATCCCTGAAGTTCAGACACATTCTCCTTGGATCAATATAAATTAGACTGTCAGCTTGAATATTCAAACAGTTATATTTCAACATAGAGTAACTCAGACTAATTATGAAAAAAATAAATAGAAGAAACTTTGCATAATGTCCTCAGTTCTTTAAAAGAATTCAGCAGGTTCATCAGCATGATCCTAATTCTCCCAAAGGGTTCCTGTGCATATATGCTTTATTCCTGTGATGGTCAACCTATGGTATGTGTGCAACAGATGGCACGCAGCGCCCTCTCTGTGGGTACATGAGCTGTCATCCCAGTTCAGCTCCACTATGTATATGCGTGTACCTCCTGCCGGCCACCTGGTCGTCAGGTCTCTGCCTTGCATGCACATGGGGTGTGTACGGGGAGAGCCATGTGCACATGCATCGGAGTGGGGTGCATGTGGGGGGCCGCAAGTGCATGTGGGGGCGGGGTGCATGTGTGGGGTGGGGCATGTGTGGGGGGTGCACGCACATTGCACTTTGGGGTTTGGATGTGCATGCATTGGGCACTCAGTCCAGAAAAGATTAGCCATTACTGCTTTATTCCAATGCATTCAGTAGCATTTGCTCAGTGTTTTAATAACTAGCATATCTAATTCACAAATTATTTGACATCAAGTCCAACCATATTTCTGGAATGCTTCTGTCATTGTTTTCAATGATTTTGCCTTGCTTCACACATGCCGAGAGACCAAATCTATATCCATCAGGAAGTCAATATAGGGACCATGATGAATGCATGACCCATACAATCCAATGTAACTGCAAAACAATTTGATGATGAAGTTCACACATCTGTTTTATGATTGTAGAAGTATTATTTTGTATGTTCCTTGTTATAGAAATTTATTTTGAAAAATAATTGCTTTTAAGATAAAGGTTCCCCTCACACATATGTGCTAGTTGTTCCCGCTCTAGAGGGCAGTGCTCATCTCCGTTTCAAAGTCAGTGCTGTCTGAAGATATCTCCATGGTCATGTGGCCAGCATGATTAAATGCCAAAGGTGCATGGAACACTGTTACCTTCCCACCAAAGATGGTCCCTATTTTTCTACTTGCATTTTTTATGTATTTTCAAACTGCTAGGTTGGCAGAAGCTGGGACAAGTAATGGGAGCTCACCCCGTTACGCGGCACTATGGATTTGAACCGCTGAACTGCCGACCTTTTGATCTTCAAGCTCAGTGTCTTAGCCACTGAGCCACCACTTTACTATTAAATAAAACAATTCAGAGATCCCTAAAATACAAGACTAATGAGTTCAAATAAAATTAAAAATATAATAAATTTTGGGAGCAGGTTTTTATTCCCAATCTAGCAGATAAATAGACAGATAAATAGACCTATTTACATAAAGTTTATTGACAATGTGAGCTGGAAAGATTTCAATAATACAAAATATTTCTGCAGTACTGGGACCACTGTGATTCTAATTATCTGCTGTGTTAGTTATCTGCTATCGTTCTAATAGAGAACAGGATTCTGGTTATACAAACAACTCCTAAAATAATGTACTGTGCCAGATCTTTATTGAACTATCTCTTACTGCTGTATCCAGAAGGGTTAGTGACATCATATGAACATCTACATGATTGCCCCAATTATTTTTCTTATAGTGATCATATAGACCTCTCACTTTATGCAAACTTTACTTTTCTTAGTCTTGTTTTATATTGAATATTAAATAAAACTCTGTACAATTACATTTAAATGTTGTTTTGCTTTGCAAATAGAATCTTTCTTTCTCATTCCAGTGTGTGGGAGATGGGAAGTAATGTTAGCTGGCACCCGAACTAAAATCTGTGTGTAAGCACCACCATCCCAAGCACTTCAGGATGAATGGGGATATGCCTCATGTTCCCATCACTACTCTTGCAGGGATTGCTAGTCTTACTGATCGTAAGTATCCTTCTAAGTTTTTAAAATTAAAACTTAATATAGTTATACTTAATATAGTTATCTTAAGTTATTTATATCAAAATATCTTTGGAACATGCTTCTTGTGTGTGTGTGTGTAAAATAATAAATGTGTGTATGCCTCCCCCCCCCCCCAAAAAAAAAAACACCTCTTACCTTATTTTTCTTGGGTAGAGGGATGAATAGTTTGTAATTTTAAATTCCCAATTTGACAACAGAGCAAAATATGCAACTGTGTTACAACATAATATTTTTACCCCTGGATCAATCTTGGCAGAGAAATACTATAATTTGAAGTTATTTAACTTTTCAGTTACAAAATGCAATTAAAGTGACCAATAAAAATCCAATAAAAATCTTAGAAATTATTCAGTGGAAATTGTGCGCTGGATGGTAAAGAAGTCCCAGCCTAGTATTTTTTAAGCTCTGTGCCAGGCATTGATTCAAGCATAACAGATAACTGGCCAATTCTTGATGCATAATAGATGCATAATTTTCTGGCACTTGATTGCTATACACAAATATGCAAAAGAAGAGAATAGTAACATGTAACATGGAAGTAGAACAGGCTGAGTTGATGCTCTCTGGGCACATTGGAATTACAGCTTCTGGAATTCCCAGCAGGAATATCAATTTGGGGAAGGCTGAGTATCAGAAGTATCAATACTTCAATTGAGCACAAAATTTATGTTGCTGAGTGAGAAATTTGTTAAGTAAGTTTTGCCACATTTGTTAAGTGAATCACTGCAGTTGTTAAGTTAGTCACATGGTTGTTAAGTGAATCAGCCTTCCCCATTGACTTCGTTTGTCAGAAGTTCGCAAAAGGGAATCACATGACTCTTGCACACTACAACAAGTCATAAATGAATCAATTGACAAGCATCTGAATTTTGCTCATGTGACTGGGAATGCTGCAATGGTTTAAGTGTGAAAAACAGTCATAAGTTATTTTTTTCAGTGCCGTTTTAACTGAACAGTCACTAAATGAACTGTTGTAAGTTTAGGACTATCTGTAGTTACTAGTGTCAGAGGCATTATTACCAGAAGTGGTCTGATTCACAGTATTTAATATTGCAGGAATGCTATATGGGAGAAAAAGTTTTCTGAAATGCTGATTTTTTTTGATGGAATAATGTTTTATTTTAAACAGTTTTGAATCAGCTGCCTCTTCCATCACCTTTGCCCGCCACAACTACAAAAAGCCTGCTCTTTAATGGACGAATTGCAGAGGAGGTGAACTGTCTTTTGGCTTGTAGGGATGAAAATCTGGTTTCACAACTTGTACACAGCCTCAACCAGGTGTCAACAGATCACATGTATGTATTTAAAGCAAAGCATTTTAAAGCTGACTATTATATGTGTAGAAATATTAAAGACACTTTATTGATACCGCCTAGGTTGTAGAAACACAAAGTTCTAATCCACTTTCACAAAAAAGCTTATTTTTATTTTGGGCCAGTAAGATTTTGTTGCTGTTGTTGCTCAATGTAGTTAATAGTGTTTGTTGTGGAGCAGCGCAGGAGGAAGGAGCACTTAACATGTGATGCCTTGAGGTCCTGAATGAAAGGCTATACCTTAGTGATTTAGTGAAAAGTGAGTAACAAAACACTAACCAGTTGAGGAAAGTAATGTAATAGATTGCAACACCAATGTTGTAATAGTGTGATTACTGCATGATTTTCAGCATCTTTTTGTTCTGCTTTACTGAATAATACTGAATACTGAAGCGCTGGATCTCAGAAAATGGTTAGATGTGTAGTTTTTAGAGCTCTGAAATAGACTACACATAAAGGTATTAATTTATAAATATGAAATATGTAATGATTTCAAAAGAGTTCAAAATCATATTAGAGACATAAAATTATTTATATTCCTTCCTTAGTATTTTTACAAATAACTCAAGGAACCGAACATATCCAACACATCTTCCTGTTTTCCCCACAATAACAACCCTGTGAAGTGGGTTGGGCTGAAAGAGAATGACTGGCCTAAAGTCACCCAACAGGCCTTCATGGCTAAGGTGGAACTTGACCTTGCGATCTCCTGCTTTCTAGCCTGGTGCCTTAACCATTAGACCAAACTAGCTCTCTAGATTGCTAAAATCACTAGTCCAAAATTATTCCAGACAGCAATAACATATATAGCAACTCAGATTCAGTTAGCAACTCAGATACACAGGTTTCATTCCACAGTTGTGACTTCTGTCAATTATAGGTTTCTTCAGAGAAATCCCTGGCAAATGTAGTACCACTAAGAAGACACTTGTGCTGTTCTTGAAATCCAGACAAATGCACAAAGTATAGAGCTACTACTTACCCAGTTCATAAAACTTAGTAACAATTGTTAGTTCTTGAACTCCTTAAGAAAAGTTGTTGTATGGTCCTGGTGAATTACTTCCCTTATAAGTTAGATGGGGTATTTTGCACCAGAGCTAACTTTTAGACCAATTTCAAAGACAGAACTATTATAAAAGAATATTATAGTAATTCAGTTCTGAAGTTAACCAATCCTTATATTCAGGAATTTCCATATCCTTTGTAATTGATAAAAATAGCTTGAGGAAGTTAAAAAAAATATCTATAGGCTGAAGTAGCTCCCAGTCCCTTTTATTTATTTATTTTTGAAAATTTTTATTTATTTTTAAACATAAAATCAAAAAACCTCATCAAATCAATTCCATTACAACGTGCTATAAGGATGTTAACATATCTTCCTGTGCCTTCACAAAATAATCATCTCTTCCATACATATATCTTATAGCCTTTTAGATTGTCCTGGGATTGTATGTTGAAATTTGGTGGCAAAATAATAAGTTTCTGGTGATACTGTTTTCTGTCACTTTATTCCACTCTTTAAGCAAGAGAATAAATGCAAAATTAACCAAATTATTTCCAATATCATGCCCAGGGCCCTGTTTAAAAACACTAAAATTCAAAGGTACTTATCAGCTGCATGCTAAGCATGGGGCTCCTGAGTTTTTAGGCAACAACTGTATCACAGGTACGTCTTTTGGAGACTTCAGAATCTGAGCGTAAGTTTCAAAAAACAAACTTTTATCTGTCCCCCCAAAACAAAAAATATTGCCATCCCTGATCTGGGATCAATACAGATTGTACACCTACCCTTGGGGGGAAGAATAAAGCTTGTCCAGAAAGAACAGTATTCATAAAACCTGGATAAAATCTTTTCTGCATGTCTCTCTGTAGTCCTACCTTATGTTTTTTGGAGCCTTATCCAGGCCACTATAGCATTCAGACATCTGTCAAAGGGCTTTTCAGTTTTTGATGATTCAGATGATGTTAATGTGTAGAGATGAGTAGCATCAATTATTATCATGCCTTAATTCCAACAGCTTATAACTCCCCCAAGAGCTTTATATAGATATTAAATGAAATGAAAAAGAATGGAACCCTGTAGAACCTCACTGCTTAATTGTCAATAGCCAGAGGTGTTTTTCCCCCTAAACATGGCCCATTTAAGTACTGTTCAAAGCATAATAATTTAATACATAAATTCCTATTGGTTAAGGCTGATGCAGAAAGATAACACAATCAGTGTACTAAAAATCACTGAAATATTGACAGTCAATCTTCCTTAGCTTAAAAAAATTACAATAGTTGTAAATATTGTTATTTATAACTAGATTAGTTGAAAAAAATCATACGTAGAATCTTAAATAGGTCACTGGAAGTTCCTTGCTCTTTTAAAAATGGTGAAATTTCATTTTTAAACAAATTAGTCAACATTTATCTTATAGTTGTGTGTTATTACATGCTATTTTTAACACATTTTTAGAACAATGCAAAATTAAGAGGAGCAATGTTATTTCTTGATCAAGTGTTTTAATAGGAGAGTTAATAATGGTGAGACTGTTGCTTCAAGTTTGAGAACCTATTGTATTAAGATGAAAACAATTGTGCTGTATTTCATAGAATTTAAATATAGATAGTTCTCAATTTATGATCATTCAAAGTTACTGTACAAGTGACTTAAAATAAAGTAGTATGATCTGACCTCAGAGTTACAACTTATTTTATTGCTGGGCCATCAGCTCGCATTTATGACAGTTGCAGTGTTTTGCAGTCACGTGTTCACAATTTGCTATTTTTTTGTTAGTTTCCAGCAAAAATCACTAATTTGGGAGAATGGATTTGCTTAACCACCACACGATTCGATTAACCACTGTGGTAAAAATGGCCACAAAAACAAGTCTGGTTTCATAATGCCCCAACTTATGACTGCAACAATTTGTGAACAAAATTCCAGGGTCCTGTATACGGTATTTATTTCATGCTACACACCATGAAGGAGAAGAAACCATTTCCATTTCAGAAAAATGATATTTTATGGGTGTCCTAATTAATAGCTTGCATGCTGGACAATATACTCACATATTCCTGTAACTCTTTTGTTTTCTGTATCTTACATCAGAGAATTGAAAGATAACCTTGGCAGTGATGATCCAGAGGGAGATATACCAGTCTTGCTGCAGGCTGTCCTGGCAAGGAATCCTAATGTTTTCAGGGAAAAAAGCATGCAGAACAGATACGGGGTACAAAGTGGTGAGAGAGTTTTTATTCATTTCACTATATTTTCTAAAGAAAATATTAATCAACTTTGTTATCTTTCTGGTGTGACAGCACAAATGGATTTTAGGTATACTTTTAAATTTGTTGGCTTATTTTGTTTTCAATACAATTCTAGCCATTTAACCCTAAGACTTTGGGGGGAAAAAACCTTTATCCAGACTAATAACAGAATAATGATCCCTTTCAACTAAGTGCAGTACTCCTAAAAAAGTCACTTTGGCATGGTCTTACATGTTAAAATCTACATTAAAGCAAATGCCTTCAACAATTGCAGAGCTTCTAATGTACTGCCTTCACTGGAAGAGTTCCTAAAAATTCAGAGAGATATTCAGAGATGTATCTGCCTTGAAAGTAACCCATATTGAACATTAGGAATTGTCCACACCAAATATTATGTGATATTTTATATTATATCATAGAATGCTTTCTGATAATTTTTATGCCAATATGTTTTATAAAATTGCCAAATTTCAATTCCATGGAAGTGACGGGTCCCACAGTTGGGGTAAGGTATTTCAAATAGATAAGTTAGCCCATTTGAGGTACCTTGGTTCAAAATGTTTTACTGTGTGCCGTTTTACCCAGTTAAAGGTTACACATGAAGAGTTTTGTAAAAGTTACATGGGAGTTTTAATAGTATATGGATAGATTGTGTTGGACATCATATTTAACTAAGATTTATTATGAAAACTAAATGGAAAACACAAAGATGGGAAGATTGAGTACTACTCACAATGAGGAATGGAAAATACAATATCTATACATATTGCTGACTGGAATTCTGTTATATACTTTTTTTTTGCAAGAAACAGAGAAACTTGAACTTATGAGTTATGGTTTTGATGATTAGACCGAATATATTATACAAAAATTAGAATTATTTTATAACCATAGAGCAAGACATAAATTTATAATTGTTCTTATAACTGCTGTAATGAAAATCAAAGGCTACTTCTTTGTAGCCTTCTTTTCTTTTTCTTTTAACTTGGTTTTCTGTTTTCTTTTTTCATCCTTTATTAATTACTATTAGTTTTTATTTTCTTTCTTAAAGTTGTGTGTGCATGTAAAAAAACACACAAAGAGATACATATGTATAAAATAAACTTAAATGGACAACTGAGCCCAGTTACCCTACTCTCTGTAAGTCCCTCCTATTTGCAATAAAGAATTTTAAGAAGCCTCTTCCAAAATTCTCTTCCAAAGTTCTGCTGTCATTGTATGTGCTGCTCATACTTTTTTGCATAATTATTGTGTTAAAATTGTGTTATAAAGCTAACAAATAGATAATTCAGAACAATCTTACTCTTTTTTTTTTAAGGAATGATGATGCCACAGTACAAACTTTCTCAGAATTCCATGCATGGTAGTCCTGCATCTTCCAATTATCAGCAAACCACTATCTCTCATAGTCCTTCAAGGTATATATCATCTTTTCAGATTTTGAAGTGTGATTCTTTTGGTCTGTAACAAAAATATTTAATTTGTTTTGTTTTGTTTTGATTTATACTTCACTGAAACCATGATACAATAATTGGGATGCATTTCTAGCATTTTAAAACTTTGCCTTTATATGATAATAGAAAAAAAGTAAATCGTTGTTTAGAGATCGAAAGCCGCCTTATACACACAAACACACTAATACGCATATGAGGATTTACATAATATCAATAAAGAATGATCAGATTTCTTTGTGATTGTCCATACATAATCTGTATAAGTAATTTGTCTGTAAATCATATGTGATACCAGGCCTTCAAACCCCTGAATAATTGGAACCATACATTTTATCTTTTGAATGTTAAAAGACTAATTTCTTAGTAATAGTGATGGCACAGAGAATCTTTTTCTGTTGTTCAGCTATTAGTTTCTCTGTGTTAGGCATGTAATTAAAAATGAATGTCCAAAATTATTAGTATGAAAGTTAAATTAATAATATAATTCTTCTCAGAATGTAATAACTCAAGGATATTTCAAAAAATATGTTTTTGAAGTATACCTTCATTGGATCACCAAGAACAAAATGATTTATATATTTTTTTTCCTTTACGAAATTCAATAAGGTCCTAAGGCTGATCCTTTTAAAAATAAAGTAGACTCTGTTAGTTACTGACATTTATAGGTAAAGGTAAAGGTTCCCCTCGCACATATATGCTAGTCGTTCCCGACTCTAGGGGGCGGTGCTCATCTCCATTTCAAAGTCGAAGACCCAGTGCTGTCCAAAGACATCTCTGTGGTCATGTGGCCGGCATGACTAAACGCCAAAGGCACACGGAACTCTGTTACCTTCCCACCAAAGGTGGTCCCTATTTTTCTACTTGCATTTTTTATAGGCTTTCGAACTGCTAGGTTGGCAGAAGCTGGGACAAGTAACGGGAGCTCACTCTGTTACGTGGCACTAGGGATTCGAACCGCTGAACTGCCGACCTTTCGATCGACAAGCTCAGCGTCTTAGCCACTGAGCCACCCTTTTACTAACATTTATAGACCCACATTAAGATAGTTCCTCACTATTCAGACATTGGGGTCTTATTACTTAGTCACATTCAGTCTGTAAAATTTGCATGTCAGATTGATTTATCAATGACAAGTATTTGTAACGTGTAATAACACGAGTTATATAAATACATTTACTAGTAAAAGGCAAAAGATTTGTGCAATTTGAAGAGAATAGGGTTGAAAGTTTTAGAAAAATGAGTAGTTAATGCAGTTTATGGCCAAGCAGAAATGTAGTTTTCTAGGCAGAAAATTTCTGCAAGCTTAAAAAATTTAGCTACTCCTGTTTTCTCGACACTCCAGAAGTGTTCATAATAAATATTAGTGAATATTATTTAAGTAAGTAAATTTGGATTCATACAGAGACTGGGTTCTCTGTTTTACATTCTGTTCTGAAGTGTGCAGGTAATTATGGTGCAACAGTGTGCTCTTATAAATTGCCAAACTAAAATGCTACATATATTTATCACTAAACTGCTTTGTTGTTTAGTTCTCTGTTCATATTATTTGACTGATTTACCAAGGATGAGAATATTGCTAAATGGTGGCTTGGATCCAGGGAACCAAGCACAATTCTTTAGATTCAAGAATCAAGAAGAGTTACAGAACTACAAGGAAATGACTCCTTATGATACAGTTTCATGTGTGATGTTAAATTATAACAGTACAATTGAAATATGATGTTTAAAGAAAGAAGATGTCGTAATATTTAAGGTTCAGTACAACATGGTCTTGAAAAAGGATTTTCATATAATAAAAACTCTGAATTGGTATCACCTTGTTTGGAGACAACAAAATTAATCCTAAATTATAAATTCAGTACTTGATATGTTAATAGAATAAACTTTTTGCCTGCTTTTGCTGATCAGCATTCTGTGATCTGAAAAAGCTTTTTGCTATTCCAAATTCAAATTAATATTCCCAGTTATATCGACCTGTTCCACCAGGTCAAGCAGGGAAAGCGTGCTCTGTGTTTCATTGAGATATTTCAACTGGCAGGATCTTCTCTGCTATTGCCCTTGCTTTGAAATATTTTATCCTCAGAGATGAGGCCAGCCTTCACCCTTCTGATTTTCTGGAAGAGTGTAAAGACTTGACTCTTCCCATCAGCAGGGAGGTCTAAGTATGAAGTAACCCAGGAAATGATTGGTGACTTGCTTTTTGAACTTTTAACTTTGAATTCCACTTTTATCTTGTAAGTTTTAATTTTGTTCTTATCACTGTCTTTAATCTAATATTTTATTCATGTGTTTATATTATTATGTTATAAACTGCCCAGAGTCACTTAGGTGAGTTGGGCAGAGTGGAAATTTAATAAATAAAAAAAGTAATTAAATAATTAGGGAGATATTATGTTTATATTGGTGCTCTTACAGTATTTCTTTGGATTTTATTTGCAGTCGATTTGTGCCACCACAATCAAGTTCTGGTAATAGATTCATGGCACCACAAAACAGTCCAGTGCCTAGTCCATATGCTCCTCAGAGCCCTGCAGGATATTTGCCATATTCACATCCTCCAAGTTACACGCCTCACCCACAGATGCAACAAGGTATTTTTTTTCTTTTCAGAGCATGCTAAATTGTTCCATATGCACTTGGTTAAAGGAATAATGCCTTAATTAAGTCAACAGTTTTTAATGGTGCCAATTGTTAAAGAGTTGGAGTTTGTGTGAGAGAAGTAACGGATTATGTGCTATGCTCACTTTGGCACCTACCTTATTCAGTGCTATCATGCAGTCCGTGGCAGATTATTAAAATGGGAATCCTGACTCAAAAATAATACAATTTTCACTGGTCCATCTTAGACAATGAAGATGTCCAACCTGGTAGTTATTTCCATTCCTTCCTTCTTAGATGCTTTCTTCCAATACAGTGTACTATTTCCATTACAGGGTTGGAAAGGATATATTCAGATCATGGCTGACATTATTGTTGGTCGCAAAGTCAGCCAGATGTTTAGACTAGATTTGGCATTTTTATCCACCTATGAATTCCTTCCCAAAGACCTAGGATAAACATGTTATTTGATGCTGTTAAAAGAATTGCAGAATGTAAGCTGTTTCAGGTTTTAATAATATCATAGTCGGTCGCACTGTCAGCTAGAAATTTAGACTGGATGATCATGATGATTGCTTTTAGGAATGGCCTGCTGTTGTCTTCCTAGGTCTGAGAGAGTGACTAGCTGAAGCTGACCTTGTGCTTAAGGTAGAAGTTGGGGACTCCCAGTGTCTTGCTCAGTGCCTTAACAAATACATCAGTGCTTCCCAAATTTTCTCCTTCATCACCCAAAATTGCTTATCAGAAAGTTTTATCACTTCAAGGACAGGTTCATAACTTCACACTTTCCTTCAGCACCTTCATAACTTCTATATTCATTATATAACTATAATGAATAGTTGTAACTCAAAGATTATCTGTATTATAAAAACAGTTTCATTGATCTTTATGTCATTTCAACAAATCATAATTGATAATTTCATCAATTTTCATCTTAGAGATTTTCAGATATATTTTAATGCACACTGCAAACTTTAAGTCAATTTAAACATCCGTGTTGTGATGGGTAATGGTTTTGTGTATTGTTACCCAAAGTAAAACCACTTTTACCCAATTCTGGGTAATTTACCCAAATTTCATAAGCATTGCTCTCCCTCCCTCCCTCCTTCCCTCCCCCCCTCTCTCTTGTAAACAAGTGTCAGCAATATTCTTAATTCTTTTTTACTGTAGTATTTGTATGCAGAATTAAAATTGTTTTTTAAAATGCTGAAGGCTGTAATTCTTAAAATATTTTAAGTGTTATAATCAGTTCTTTTAATATTTCCATTAAAGATAATATTCCTAAATCCTATCACCAGAGAAACTTTGAATTTTATTGGTCAAAATGTTTTTTAGGATAAAAAAATCTGCTCTCCTATTTCAAAATCTCAATGTTTTAGACTTGTTGATATTTACATATAGAATAGATAGAATAGAATTTTATTGGCCAAGTGTGATTGGACACACAAGGAATTTGTCTTGGTGCATATGCTCTCAGTGTACATAAAAGAAAAGATACGTTCATCAAGGTACAACATTTACAACACAATTGATGATCAATATATCAATATAAATCATAAGGATTGCCAGCAACAAGTTATAGTCATACAGTCATAAGTGGAAAGAGATTGGTGATGGGAACTATGAAACGATTAATAGTAGTGCAGATTCAGTAAATAGTCTGACAGTGTTGAGGGAATTATTTGTTTAGCAGAGTGATGGCCTTCGGGAAAAAACTGTTCTAATGTCTAATGTCTAATAGATAGCAATCATTTGCATTAAAATATGCATTTTGTTTGTGCTATTTTCTCTAATAATCAATTGGCTGTTATGTAATATTACATTGCATTCATCATGCATTATAGCTTTGATAATGTTGATAATTTCAGTTCAATGGAACCCTTCTATTCCATTAGGTTCTCTTGCCACTAATCCATCCTATCATAAAGTAAATCATTAATTTATCTATTTCATGGTTGCCTCCTCTAAGTCAGAACTGAATATGGGCTGCTTAGCATGAAATTTTCTGTTGCTCAGCTCTTTTAGAGTTATCTAAACATCTTGGATTATGTGTCTGAGTTAGAACATTATACTCAGTTTTCTTTTTGTTGTTCTCCAAATCATTGCCACATATTTTCATCCACTGAATTAATTTTTTCTGCATTCTTAACCAGTTCAAGGGTGAATTCATTCTGACTTTGCCATGGGATGAAATTGTGGTTAGAAATATTAGCCCTGTACAGAAACCTTACTTATATCACTTTTTGTTTGCTTGGTGGCATGAATGTGAAGGAGATTAGGAGCTCCAACACATCATACCAAAAGAAACATTTGCAGTGACCAATGTTTTGTTAAATAATCTATCCTTGCACATCAGAGTAATTATCGTGTCTGGCATGTCTTTGTAACCTATTTCATGTTCACATGTTGTCTTCATATTTTACTACTAGACGTTCTAAAGCGTCTTACACAAATTTTGAAGTTATGAGGAGAACATTATTCTTTTTAATTTCAAAAAGCATAAAAAATGTATAATACTAATTCTTAGTATTTTCTACAAGCAAGGCAATGAATTTTCTCCAATAGGTATTTTGCAAACTGTGGATGGGTTTTTAAGGTCTTTACACCTTTAAATACAGTACAATGCATGTAGGCTAAATTGTGCCATTTATACTCTCTTTGGAATATACAGATTATGAAACCCATGCTACTAATGTTTTTCCCTGTGCTGTCATGTAAGGAGTTGAATTGTTCAGAATTGAAGTCAGGCAGGCCAGTAAGGTAGAATTGAAACCATAAAAAAAGATATGTAATGTGCTTGCAGAGCTGTTAGAAAATGCTTATATATGTGTTTGTATAATCTTACTTTCAGCTTCAGTATCCAGCCCTATTGTTTCAGGTGGGATGAGGACTATACACGAAAATAAGATTACAAGTCAGTTGGGCAGTTCAACCAATCACCATCCTGATAACACCAGACATGGCTCTAGTGAAGACTACCTACACATGGTGCACAGAATAAGCAGTGAAGTAAGAGATATTTATGTTAGCCTTTAGTTTTCCTACCTCTTAATAAGGTTAATCACTAGGTAAGTGTTATAAACAAGAAATAATTGTTTTCAGAGTTAATTATGTCTTTGTTTAGATACTTGTATTATTAATTTAAGCTCAGTTTTATCTTTATGTATTATACTTTTGTCTGTGTCCCATTTTATAAATTAGTTGACTAAAAGTGATAATGCCTCTGCTGCTCTTTATCCTATTAAGCATTGTATTCAAACAGAAAATAATGAATCTTAGTCTGGTGTTTCTGTGTTCCTATTTTATTTAAACATAAATATTCCACTATATGATAATTTGGATTCTTATTTCCCTGTGCACTGTTGTTTTCATTGTGAGGCAACTTATAATTGATTTTTTTATGCCTCATCAAATGTTTAAACCTTTCCGTGGTACTTTTCTTAAGTTATCACTAATAACTATTTCAATCTTTGGATGATATCAAAATGGAATGGAGGAGAAAAATGCACAAAATTATGTGAATTGTGTGTATAATTAATATGGGCTAATAGTTTCTGTTTTCATTGAAGTATCTCAAGTGGTAGATGAGTTGGCTGTTTAAAACCTCTCTTTGATGTATATGTATTTCTAGTTCCAAATTAGATTAAAATTGTTAGCTTTGCCAAAAACTATTCCACAGAGCAATTTGTCTGATCTTCACATGGTTTTCAGTGGGAATCATCTACTAAGAATTAAGGACAGCTCCTTAGTAGCATTGCCATCCTCTGCCAAGAAATATCTATCAGAAAGTTTCATGGCTACCTAGAAAAGTCGTAATTTTAGTAGCAAAAGTTGTAAGTAAAGTATGGCTGAGATATTTACAAATATTGCAAACGATTGTTTAAATAATAATTTAAAAAGTTGTTCATTTCTAATTATCATAGGATGGTGATTCTTCAATAAGGAACACTGCATCATTTTCCTTGAGGTCACCACAGTCAGTATGTTCTCCCGCTGGAAGTGATGGAACTCCCAAAGGTACTTTTATAGTTTTGTATTCTTCTAGTTGGACTCTTCTAAAAATTCAAATAAAGAAGATACTTGATATTTTCAGGGATGTGCAGTCTTTTTTGGGCAGGATGTTGCCTCTCTCCCATGATAAGACTATGAGAAAGATATTAGATGGGCCAATACAAAACAAAATCTGATCCTGACAAAGGGGAGTGAAATTAACCACTGTTCACTTTTTATCTCTTTAAGAATTAAGTGTTGGCGTCACCTTTTGGATTTGGATCCATAAGTGATCCTTGACAGAGATAAATATCTGGTTATTTAAGAAGAATTGATCTTCTAAAATGTAAAATTATTACAAATATTTAAATTCAGTATTAATTTTGAAAAACGGGAATTTTAAAATTAAAATATTTTAAAATAAAGGTACAAATTCCCTTTTGTCTATAAGAGAAAGTAAAATTTCATACTCTTAATTGCAGTGCCATTTGAAATTTGAATATATTTATAATTTTGAACAACCTAGCAAAATATACTTTTTCCATTGTTTTGTAATTCCAAACACTCATTTTTCACTGAGGTCCTGAAAAGGTCCTGAAAAATTTGTGGGCTACATTTAGTTCTTTATGGAGTTGAATACAACAATATTAGAAGTGGGGATTATTGTATAAGTGAAGAAAAAGTTTAAAATCATTGTTCTAATTGTTTGCTAAAAGTATATGAACCACATACAACCTTATTCAAATAATTTGATCATTAACTTCAGTATATTATATATTTTATATTCGGCCCAAGACATTTGCTTTTCACTAAGTGTGGCCCAGGCAAGTTGAAATATTGAACACCAATGATCTAATGCAGGGGTGTAAAACTCACACTGTCATAGCGGCATCTCGTGACGGCTTGGGACTTTCCCCCCCTTCATTCAACCAGGTGTGGGCGTGGCCAGCATGTGACGCATCCAGCCCTTGGGCTGATAGTTTGAGAGCCCTGATCTAATGAATCAATGTGATCTGATTATTTAAGAATCTGAAGTCAGTTTACTTTCACTTTTGAGTCTATTTGGTTTGAACAGTTAATTTGATAAAAAGTTTGTCTTCATGTATGCAATTTTCAAGATTTGAAGCATCAAATCATTTTAAAGGAATGATTTGATTCAACTGCCTTTCAAAGTTTCAAAACGTTCCATCACTTATAGGTGTTACAGAGAGATACAAATCAACTCCTCACCAGGTAGTCTGAAGATCTTTGTTCTGCCTTTCTCTGAAGTTATAATGTCACTATTCAGCAAACGTAGTATTTAAAAACAAAAAACAACAACATCCTTTTAAAAAACCTATGTGCCTGATCATTGAAAGATTGCCCATCTTTGTTCTAAAAAAATGGACTTCTGACGTTGTTGATTTTATGGATGAAACTTTTATTTAATAGTTAAAATTAATATCATAATACTATCTTAATTCTTTCTAATTAAATTTTATTAGCGATAGTAGATACTTATTTTCTTTATTACAATAACATGATAACAAATATAGCATGATTTGTAAAGACTTGTGTCAGTCTTCCAACTAAATGGATCTCTAAATAAACATGTTATTCCTGTGAGGACCATCAATTGTGCAAGCTAGTTCTACTTTAGAGGAAAGATTTTCAACTGGAGAATTAATTATATACATATTTAAAAATACACACACACACATTTCACTTTGGCTTTGATTTTCACTTTAGTACATGCTAAGCTGACAGTAGTAATTACGGGACAAAAGTAAAAAGGGAGTTATCTTGGTCATTCATCTACTTCATCTAGACAACTCTTCTTGGGTGGTTTGAAAGAATGTTCATTGACTAGGCTGCTGTATAGAAGATAAAAAAAATCTTGGATTACTTTATTGTCTTTATTAAATATCTAGAGAGCATTCAGATTTTTATATCATTTTTATGAATTGAAAAAGTATGATATTTAAACATTCAATAACTCAATAAATTCTTAGCTTAAATTATTTTTCCCTTAATATGTTTTTGGGAGTGGTATTTCTATACTAGTAACCATTGTTATTAAAAGATTAGTGTAAGTGATTTAATTATATAAATCACTACTAAATTATTTTAATTAGTTTTAGAATTGTAGACAATTTTGTGATTTTTTTTTGATGAATTTTCCATTTAAACATACTGATTTTGTTTGACTCATTGGATTTTTTAAATTCTTTTCTCTAATAAAGGCCAGAACTAACATTAGTACTGCGCTTACTTTATATGAAAGATCATTTCAGAAAGGATGGCTATTTACTTTTTGGATAGTAACTAATCTTTTCTTAGAGCCTTCAAAAATGATTCATTTCCATACTACTTATCTCCATATTGTTAAACCAGAAGTATGCTTTTGTTGCTCAGAAATGTATAAACTGAGCAAAAAACCCTTGTTATTTTTGGTATATTAGGATTTTGTGTATTAGAACTTGTGTATTCATTCTAAAAGTCCTCTTGATTTTAAGAAAAGCGCAAGATTCTGGTACACATTTTGATAACTTGCTAGAGGTAAGAGGTAAGTATTTACTCTTTTAATAATCATTGTCACAGAGCCATTAGGGTACATTAATCTACATTATGGTAGATTAATTACTGATAAAATCAAAAAAAAAATACACAAGTATTTATATAGTAGAATATGATCAAATCAGTTTCTCAAATTTGAGTTTATTTTCCTTTGTCCTCTTCTAGGAAGTGAGAGAAATTTATTGAGGGCAACTTACGTATAAAAAATGTTTGTGGGGATAAATATGTTGAATTATCATTTATAACTTGAGAGGTGAACATTTAATACCTAAAAGACTGAATTGATTATGTACAGTATGCTGTATCAGACCAAATGTTAAATATTTGTTAGTTTAACTTGTGAAGTTTAGTTTATAAAATACTACCTTGATCTAATATTTCAGTGCAAAATGATTTATTTATTTATGCATTCAAATTAGTTATGTTACAACTGTATGTCCTTCTTTTAGATTCTTTTGTTGTCAAGCCTAAAGTGACTGAATAGATTTGTAGTTCATTAAACCTGTAAAAGTGTTGTAAGATTTGCATGCTGTGAAATCTCTGAATTTCTGAACTTCTCTATGAACCATTCTATTTTAGATAAAATTATTAGTGAATTTATAAAAAATCAACTATGGACTGGAGTTCAAGAACTAAGAATAGTATTAGTGAATAAAAATGAAGAATGATGAAATTTTTTTAACCATAATAAAAATACAATAATAAGATAACTTTTGTGAAAAGGAGAAATTTGGGTTTAGGAATTTAAAGGAGGGGATTATTAAGGCACAATAATACAGCTCATGTGTTGGAACAATGTATTTTCTAGGATTTCCTAAATATGTACTAAGGTATCAAACATAAAAGTATTGTGCATTTAGAGTGAAATTGACTCACCTGTAAAAACAGTTGAACATTTACTTCAATGGAAGTGAAAGGCTGTAAGGATCCAATTAAGAAAAGATAAATTAGTGTTTGTTTAATATACCGACTCCTGGTTGGGAAAAGAAGTAACAAAATGGAATAATAGATTTACTATTGGAATAGCAAAGCATCTCTTGACAAACATTCTGATAGGGCAACCTGAAAATTGCTGATACTAATCAAACTGAGCTATTTGTTCAAGTTGCACGTGAACTACTTGCTCAAGTTGAACCTGAAGGTGAGGCTTAAGAAGCAAAACAGATCTAATTAAAAGACCTCTTATTCGCAGTAGGTTATGAATCAAGAAAATTTTCAGGTAGATCAAGCTACCTGATAAAATATTTGGAAAATGTGTTTTTGAATCTAGATAAAGCTGTAGTCTGTATGCTAGTCTTCCTCTATATTTTAGCTGTATTTATTTGCAAAATATTTTTCAAAAGATTGTATATATCAGAGCTTCAGGTTAAGTATTTTCCTTGCTGATTTCTATTTTGTAATATCTCAGGTTAGATGGAAGTAAATGGTCAATGTAACTGAAGTCTTGTCCAGAATAACTGTACTCAAAGTATATTTATTAGAAGCTTGTTTTGAAAAAATGTACAAGAGCAATTCCATAGTCCTTTTATGCAGATTGATCAATGGCATAATTTATTTTCAGGAAAGTTTTCATTAGGGATTCTCCATTAGTTTGAGATGAATGCATATGCAAATGATTCAGTGCTGTTAACATAAATTGTATATTCTTTTTTATTCTCTAAAGAATACCTAATATGCTAATTACTACTGTGTTCTCTAGGTAATTCATTTTTAAATGCAAAATAAATAAATAAAAATGAAACTTCCAGCTTCTAAAGTTCAAGGGTACATAATGTTCCTTATGATACTTTTATAAGAGACAGTTCACAATTCATTTTGTACTTTATCTGGGATCCTGAAAACATGTTGTGAACTCAGTATCACATGCTGGAGTGATCGCTTTGGACAAGGAAGAAATACTCTACTATAAATTGCTTATATATAAAAAAATCCTATAAAAATGAAGGTGACAAATACATACCTATGTTTGTGTGTGTGTGTGTGTGTGTGTGTGTGTGTGTATAGTTTTTCAAGTGTACTTGAATTTAAAATACAGATATTATAATATTATTAAGTAGTTCCTTCTAGTTGCTTCACAGACCATGATGTTTTAAATCAATCTTAAATTTTCATATCTGTGATGCTTGCTAGTTGAAAATACAACAGCATCATATAAATTAGTAATCTGATCCTACCTTTTTTTCTGATAGAACAGGAAGACATAACTAAAAAAAGGAAATATTTTAGTTGGCAAAGAACAATTAGAATAATTGTTTGTTTTTAAATTTTATTTATTAATTTAACCCCACTTGAGTTGTTTAATGGATTCTAGATGATATCCCAGTATTTTGTTGAGACAAAAATAAGGTAAAAGTTTGACAGAGAAAAGAAATGCATTTGTTTTATTAAATGATGTGATAGGAAATCTGCTTTGCTTATTCCTTTGAAATATATTGTCTGAACATTGGGAAGGATGTGATGCTTATAAACAATAACATAATGTACCTAATGTTATGGCAACTACTGTCAAGTATGTAAATATACAATAATTTGTATGTACAGATGATTTCAGTTAATCACTAAAAAATGCAAAGGCAAGTAATCTGCTAGCCATTAAAATTATTTTCCTGTGTATAAAATGTACAAGCTTTTTATGTTTGATGTTATGTGTTTATATTGCAATCGAGTTTTATTCTCTATATTTGTGCTTTCATCACTATAGTGAGTGACTAACCATTTCAGTGCTAACCTTGCATTGGCTGGTTTTTGTTTAATATTTGTTTCTAATAGCTCGCATCTTGAACTGAAATGTGAATGTATTATGTCAAAAGTATTGCATTTTTTAAGAATGATTCTTCTGCTAGATGTGGATTGCCAGATTGGTAGGCATAGATTTTGTTGTAGTGTTTATTTTCAGAACTCATTTTTTATTTTGTAAATACATATATATGTATTAATATGAATTGTTAATAAAGGTTGTTACATTGTGTGTGCTCTCATGAAAATATGAATCTACATAACTACTCAGTTTTTCTAAATTATTATTCTAGGATCAAGACCACCTTTAATACTTCCATCTCAGCCTCCACCTTATTCATCACCTAGAGATGTTCCCCCAGACATATTGTTAGATTCTCCAGAAAGAAAGCAAAAGAAACAAAAGAAAATGAAATTAGTCAAGGATGAAAAAGACCAGACTGAAAAATCTGCAATGTATGATATTATTAGTTCTCCATCCAAGGACTCAACTAAACTTACATTAAGACTCAGTCGTATAAGATCTTCAGATATGGACCAGCAAGATGACATGCTTTCTGGTTTGGAAAACAGTAATGCATCGGAAGGGGATATTTCTTTTAATGTGCAGTATCCAGGACAGACATCTAAAACGCCAGTTACTCCACAGGATATTAATAGGCCTCTAAATGCTGCTCAATGTTTACCGCAGCATGAACAAACAGCATTCCTCCAGGCGCAACAAGTGCCTGTTTTACAACCGAACACTTCAGTTTCTGCAAAACAACCTCAAAATCCTTTGGTACAGACACATCCGCAGGTTTCACAGCACGTGACTATTACGCCATATGATGAAGTAGAGTTGGATGCATTGGCTGAAATTGAACGGATAGAACGGGAATCAGCTATTGAAAGGGAACGGTTTTCAAAAGAAGTGCAAGACAAAGGTAAAAATGCTTGTAGTCTAAAAGATAGTTGACTATCCTTGGTGTGGAAAGATACTATACAATTGCTATAGGGATACATTTCTGACAATGCACAGCAGGTAGTTTCAATATATCATAATTGTAGAAGGGTACTATTTATTACATACTTATTTCTTATTACATACTGGCAGTTACAAAGAAATGGCTTGTTGCTCAAACCATATTTGTTCACAGTCTACATTCCTAAATCACAAAAAGCTATAGTACTTAAGTGTGTTTTAGCATATACAGGCAGTTCTTGAGTTAAGAATACAATTGGGACAGGAATTTCCATTTCTAAGCAATGTGATTGTTAACTAACTCATGCCCAGTTTTACAACCTTTTTTTTTTTTTGCTGCGGTCATGAAATGAATCACTGTGATTAAGTGAATCACATGGTCATTCAGTGAATCTGGCTTTCCCCATGCAATTTGCTTGTTGGAAGCCAGCTGGGAAGCTCACAAATGGCAGTCATGTGGCCCCAGGTCACTGCGGTTTCCATAAATGTATGCCAATTGCCAAGAACCCAAACCTCAATCACATGACCATGGGGATGCTGTGATGGTCATAA
Source organism: Ahaetulla prasina (assembly GCF_028640845.1). Lineage (NCBI taxonomy): Eukaryota > Metazoa > Chordata > Lepidosauria > Squamata > Colubridae > Ahaetulla > Ahaetulla prasina. The sequence goes on along the minus strand of NC_080540.1, from coordinate 279,433,924 downwards.
GTGTGAGTATAAGTCACTTTTTTCAGCACCATTGTAACTTCAGGTGGTCAATAGAGTCGTAAACCAAGGATTACATTAAAACTGCCTGCACAGCATCCTAAACTAGAATCAAGCAAAGTATATTATGGTTTACCGTGGTGCATGAATCAGGGCAAAGACATGTGTAAAGATCTATTCCAAATTCTTAGTATAGGAATTGTTATAGTTTCAGAATTGTAGAGCAATTCCACTCACGTTTCCTGAGAAATAAATCTCATTGTATTTGAATGTAGGGATTGAAATTGCTTTAATTTATTACCTCAGATTTTTGAGGACTATAACATTTTCTGAAATTGATCTTGTGGTGCAAAGAGATGTAAATTGTATTTTTCGTCTCAAGGAAGATGTTTTAGAAATACTTCTTGAGAAAATACTGAAACATTTTAAGTGTATTAAGAAAAGTAAGACTTCCAGAAAAATAATTGTAGATGAATTGGAAATGAATGAAGACAGGAGGAAGGAATACAACAACAACAAATGGCTGGTCCTAGATTAACACCTGCTGTGTACCATTATGTAAAATAGTCTTCTCTAATCTGGAAAAAAATGAGTTCTATCTGAAGAAAGGTGGCAGATGAAGCTTCCTAAATCAGTCCTGATCAGAGGATAGTGTGGGATCTGTTTATAACAGAAAAAAAAGTGTGAAGGGAAAAAAATAGTTTGATATTTAAACTCTGATTTACATTCCATAAATTTATATTAAATATAGTTGAGAATGGAAGAACAAACATGATCAGATGATCAGTATGATTTAAAATAAACAAAGATATCTATGTGGTGTGGAACCATTATAATCTTGAGAGCATATCATATAGTAGACCCATTTTGATGAAGCTATTAAATGTTGGAAATCGGAGGGAAGATTATGCACAAAAATTCCAGGTAATTTCAGAAAAGAAGAAAATGCATTGCATAATTAATTGAAACAACTGAATTGCAAAATTGGTGATACAGGAACATACCATATCTGAAATCTTCTTAAATTGAACAATAACATATGATTTCAATTCCTTCTTATATGCAAAGAAAAGTTTCAAATAATCTATCTTATTTTATGTGCCAGAATCGTAGACCAAAGTATTTGACATCAAACAGTCATTTTCAGTTAAATTGATTACTTGCTTTAAAGATAGTTAATTATTAAATGTTACTAGAATTGGTTCAGCCTCTTCTTTTTAGAAATATATTGTGTTGCATCTTTGCCTAAATGATAAAAATACAGTCTTGGTAAATTATATTCTAAAATTTTACCTTATTGCTTGTTCAAAGTACAGTATATTTTATAATAGATTTTTTTAAAAAAATGTCTGTATAGTTTTGTTTTGTTTTTACTTGAAGAGAGCTTAGTAGACAACATTGACTTATTCAGAACAAACCTTGCTAAATTGATTAAATTGACATTATGGAAGAGGCTTAGCTATCCTTTCGAACTGAGCATACTGAGATTGTAGCAAGGTTTTTGTTATGAAAGTATCAGGATATAATTTGAGAAATGTGAACTAGAAAACTTTGAAGGATTTATATGATACTATATGAACATTCATATCTGAAAATAACAGTATTTATATTATTCTTAAAATTAGACTATTCTTAGGCATTCTTCATGAGCCATAAAGATTTTATTATATTTGAATATTTTAATTATTACTTGGAACAAGATAATATATTATATCTAAGTTATATCAAACATAGGCTGAAATTCATGAAAATGTAAAAAAAGATTAAAGCTTATGCAGGTAGTCTTCGACTTATAACCATTTGTTTAGCAACTATTCGAAGATACAATGGTACTGAAAAATGTGCCTTATGACCAGTTTTGGCAGTTATGATTAATGCAGCATGTCCATGGTTACATGACCAAAATTTGGGTGTTTGGCATATATTTATAATGGTTGCAGATCCCAGGATCATGGGAGCCCCAGTTGTCTTCCAACAAGCAAGGTCAATGGGGGCAAACTGAATTTACTTAACATCTGCATGATTTACTTTACAACTGTAGTGATTTGCTTAGCAACCATGACAAAAAAGGTTGTAACCAGGTGCAACTCATTTAACTGTTTTACTAAGCAACGGAAATTCTTGTCCCAATTATGGTCATACGTCAAGGGCTACCTGTAAATATTATTGTATATTGGGGGCTTATATCTGGCCCCAGATTTCAAGAGAAAATTGTTTAGGAGGTCGTAGTTGGATCATGAGTCAGTACAGATGCTCCTCTAATTACAACCATTCATTTAACAAATGACACTGAAAAAAGTAACTTATGACTTGTCCTTGCATTTAAGACCAACACAACATCCCAGCATCCCTCCGGTCACATGGTCAAATTCAGGTGCATGGCAGCCAGCATGTATTTACAATAATTGCTGTGTCCTAGGATCACATGATTGACATTTACAACCTTCATCAAAATTGATGAAGGAAGCTGGATTCGCTTAATAGCCATATATTTCTGTTAAGAAATCCAGCAAAAAGATCATAAAAACTGGTGTATCTCACTTAATAACCACATCAATAATGTATGGTCGTAAATCGAGGACTACCTTTAATGTATACAAAATAAATATAACGTTTGCTTTGTTACAGTGTCATAGTTACAAGGTTAGATGAAATTTTATTTGTAGCATTATCTGAAAACATATAGAGAATTTTGTATGGAGATAACTTTAGCTTGTGAATTATGAAATGAATTTAATATGTATAAATCTACTATTAATTGGTTAGAAACTGTTCAAAGTTAAAAGCTATTCAAGGTTGTGAACAATCCAATCATTGGAGAGCATGACCAGATGGTGCTTTCCGTACCATATATTTTCTTCCATGGATTGAGCCAGAGGCTGGAGTTACCTATTGGCTTTATGCAGATAAAAAAATTCTATTTTTCTACTTTAATTATCAGTTTCTGCTTCATATAAGTAAAATGTATTCAAATTATGCTCATTAGGCATTATTTCAACTATATGCCAAAGTGAGCACAGTACGTGAATTTGTCATTTTTTGAAGATCTAATTCTAAACTATAGTAATTTAATAATTTAAATACAATTTTTACATTTTGAAATGCAGATTAGGGTGGCAAAAATAAATTTGAAAATATCTCAAACTTGTGATCCATTCCCACAAAATGTAAGAATGTCTTACATAAAACTCTTCTTCCTGGAATATCAGAAACAAATAGATTGCTAATTAACTAGCAGGCTACATGATGTGGAGGATTGTCTTAATTCTGATGATATTTTATAACTGGATAGTGCTTAATCTATCAAAATTTGTACATTCACAGAATTCTACTAATTATTTATTTATTATTTAACACAACAGTGTGAAGTTAATAATAAATCCATATGAGTAGGTTTCAGTTAATTAGGAATGTTTTTATTTTTATTTAATTATTAAATTTATATGCCATTCATCTCATGGTGTGAGGTGATATGATGAGTTGAAATGTGAACTTTGCAACATACAGTCCAATTTGAAGAGTTTTAGAGGAGATTTGTAGTCATACATTTGTACCAATCTGTATGTTTCTCCTTCTCTATTTTGTATTTTCTTTTTTTTTTTTCCTGGGGAGAGAAACAGTTAGAATCCATCTTTATCATCTGTTTTAGACTTTGTTTAGAATGCAATTATGAGACAAAGGTTCTGTCATTATCTGCCATGCTCAGTGTTTTTTTCTGTAAGGGTCATCTCATAGATTTGACCACATAGACTTGATACACCTGTTTTTCTTTTTTACACTCGTTTTGGGGAAGATAATGTTACAGGCCAGCAATCTCTCTCCACCTTTTGGCATTATTTCAGGAATATATATATGTTATAATATATATATATATTATATATGTTATAATATATATATATATTATATATATTTATATATATATATATATGTATAATTTGCATTTATATCCTGCCCTTCTCCGAAGACTCAGGGCGGCTTACACTATGTCAAGCAATAGTCTTCATCCATTTGTATATTATATACAAAGTCAACTTATTGCCCCCAACAATCTGGGTCCTCACTTTACCTACCTTATAAAGGATGGAAGGCTGAGTCAACCTTGGGCCTGGTGGGACTTGAACCTGCAGTAATTGCAGGCAGCTGCTGTTAATAACAGACTGTCTTACCAGTCTGAGCCACCAGAGGCCCCTTTTTCAAGCCACTTCATTGTACTCAGGAGCTGTTTATCAGACTGATTCTGGTAGCTGGACAATTCATTGATCTCTACCCAGCTTGATCCCCCAGCATAAGAAGTTGTCAATTTCAAACTTACCCTTCAAGATTTATCCATTCCCTGCCCAGAATTTCATGTAACCCTGATGTTTTGTCTACACCTAAATTGCCTTTGAATTTTCAGTGCTTTTCCACTGAAAATGTGTTTTCTCAGACATGAGGAAACGTTATGTGGGGATAGGAGCTATTTATAATATTTATTTGCTCTAAGCCAAAAATAGTTGCATAATACTCTTCTAACAGGATATATAATTTTCACCTATTCTGATTACTGTATTGGAAGACCTATGCTGCAGTTATCAGTGTCAAAACTAATGTCACAACTTTTATGAAGAATTTCAGATATTAAGATCCTAACTTTTCCTTCCTGCTTCCTCCAATTCATATTTTGGAAAATGGTGCTAAAATTGGGGCAATACCAGCTACATGGATATGCTCTCTGTACTGTTTCAGTCTCAACAAAAGACCACTGCATCAGTCTCAACTTTACAACTACAGTTAACGTTAAATGTTAAGTTAATCTGTCAGTTACTTTGGTATCATTTCTCCCAATAATTCTGATATTATCATCAGTTCCGTTGCTATATTTACTATGCTTTCAGCCACTGTTACGTCTTTTCTTTTTCCTCTAGCTTTGCCTTCTGCTGAGTAAAATAATTTTTTCTTTAAGCATCTCCTGACTTTGAAGAGGATTAATCAGACTCCAATTCTGATAAATTTTCCTTCCCACTATTGGAGTGGGTAATCAAAACTCAGTATCACATTTAGAGGGTATGTAACCCTACACTGAACAGTATGTAGATACCCATTTTCCTGAGCTCAGAAAAGTAATAGCTGTCATAGGTTGGTCTGATGTTTCAACTGTAACAAAGGTCCATTTTCTTGATAGGAGTATTAGTATTCCAAGTGGCCAAGATTTCCTGCAAAAACAGGACTCTGTAGTACTCCTTCCCTCTCTTATTCACACTTTGCCTATAAAAAGAGGTAACTGACAGGCAAAATGAAAAAAATAAATGCATTTTATAACTATGCTATCATCCTATAGAACAGACTACTGGATATGCATAGAATTATATGCATTTTCAATGGGAAAAAATGTCACTACATTTTTGGAGAAGCTTTCTAAAGATAACAAAGAGCCAACCTTTTTGAAGTAAAGATGTCCATCTGACCAAGCAACAAGTCATATTGCTGTGGTAAAATTAGCTTATTTGATTGTGCTAAAGTATCATTTATGGCTTTGCAGATTCACATGGACAGTTACCTAGAATGAGGTGAAAATAATTTCTTCTAAGCAACGCAAAGTTAAGCTGCAATAATTAAAAACAATATATAAAATAGTCCTATCCTCTGAACCATCAGTTTTATTTACTTAGCAATTATTCTATTAGATACTATCCCAACTCTTTTCCTAAGGATAAAAAATAATTAGCTCAATTTTGAGGGGTCTGTATTTTAAAAATCTACATATATTCATTAGCGCCATCTTTACATCAATTTATCAGTTGATATACTCTACTTTTTATCCAATATAGGTCTTAGATGTTACAGAGGATACATTTCTTCTGCTTATGGGAATCTTTCAAATACTCCAGCATCCATTCTTGATTAAGTGTATATTGTCCATGTCTGAAAGGCTATAGAATTACCAGTTTTTGAATTTTTCCTTTTGTATTACATGTTGAATCAGAGCTGAAGATCGAGGCCAATTCTGGACTAGAGGCATTTTTATTTTATTTTCAGATAGCAATTGTACTCATTCTGAGTGTCTGGTAAACAGCTGTTGGTCTGAAAAACTCTTATTTTCTTAGGATCATTCACCAGCCTATGTCTTGGTGATGCTCCTTTACTCTTACTTTTCACTATTACTACCCTTAGATTTGCTACATTGCTGCATGTCTTCATTAAATGGTAGCTGTTGCTCACTTCCAAGTATCAGTTATTAGATACTATTACATAAAAACTGTCTTTAGAGGCCTCTCTACACATTACAAACTCTTGCTCTATGTTGAAATCACTTTTCACAGGTGAGCTTCTCTCTGACTCTGTTTCAGTGCAGAGAAGTTTTCCTTAAATCTGACTCAGACCACCAACTTCATTGGAGTAATGCTGAATGTGATAGAAAGTCTCATGGTCTTGCTCCAAGACAAGCCTTGAGCTGAAGTGGACTCTGCTCTTGCCTTATCCTGGACCAAGTTCATCACAACAGTTTGAGTGCAACAGATGTGAGTCCAAATGATAGCACAGACTTGATTTCCAACCTTTGCATGCATCTCTGAAATCTTGATTTTTCAAATCTTTCATCATTGCCAAACCCAACAGCAATTAGAATGTGTATTTGCATCTTAGTGCATTGATCTTTAGAACAATAAACCAGGATTAGAAGTTACTAGCTGAATTTATCTTAGAGCAGTTACAATCATATCATAATATTAAAATAGATACTTCTTAAACAGGTTGAAATTTTGGCCCAGAAATATCAATGAAATCCTATTGTAGACGGTACAGCTTTTTACATATATAGTCAGGATTGAACCAATCTATGTCTGTATTAGATACTGTAGTTCCCCTTTGGAACAGTTTTTTTCTCCCTGATGGACATTCTCTTTGTCTGGAAGAATCCTACTCTAATGATTCTTTGAATTACATTCTAAGCATTCTTAAGAACTGAGATGTTTCAAGAATTTGTTTCACATATAGAAGGCACAGATGAAACTCATTATAGTATACTGGAAGTTAATGCTATTTGTATTGCAGTGGCATTAGGCAAAGTCTTTCTGTACAAATAGAGAAGAATTCTATCTGTTCCTGCCACTCTTAATTATTAGCAAGTAAAGTTTGTGATTCTGTTCCACTTGGTGAAAGAAGCCTGCATTCAAGAAGTAGATAATCCAGATTTAAACACACTAGACAGTGAGGTTTTTTTGGCACTCCAGCCTTCTGAGTCTTGCACTGATTATATGAAACAATCAGGTTTTCACTTATTTTCCCTACAGATCTATGGTACTTTTCTTTAATTTGTAAGCGAAGCATACAAAATTGCTATAAATGTAACCTGCCAACTCCTTATGTTCAAACAAACATACATGTGATTCTGCCTCTCATTATTCTCCATTAGAGTTCATTTGTCTGCTCTATCTTCTCAATGGCATTGACATTCAATTTGAGCCACAACAATATCTGTTGTTGCTGATATATATGTACATTTGCAAGATGTGTGTTTAATCTACCTTGCTATGACACTACTGCCTAGAACTTTGGGCATAATTAGTCCAAGCTTTAGGAGAGATTGTGTTCATTGCTTTGAAATAATAGCTTTTTATGATGTATAAATTGGCTTGCTGTTCACCATGTATATATACATATGATCTGCAGAAATCATGGTTAACAACAATTTGCTTGTGTGTATTTTGGTTCTTCAAATAGTTTTCTGTTCATTATAAAAGCTGTAATCCTTATTCATTGACTTGGTATTTAAGGTCAAGAAATATTCCCTCTCTTGGCCATCACTGAAGTGGAAGAAAAAATGAAGCTCAAATTGGTGCCTAAAGATTTCAATTCTAGAAATTTTGCCTAAGAGGCTGGTTATGCCAAACTCATAAATATTCAGCCAATCACTCAAACTATTGAAGATGCATGTAAGCAACTTGCTTCTCTAGTTTCCATGATACATTCATATAGATTTGTGGAAATTCAGAATTGAGGAAGTATGATAACTGAAGTATCTTTTACAGTTCCTTCCACAATTATCAGTGTTGTATAAATGGTTTACAAAGAAATTAGCAAATAATTCACAAATAATGTTTCAGTTCGATCAAAGTATATAGTCGTGTATGAACATATTAAAATACATATGTTTTATGTGTCTACATAAAGTGTTCTATAAAATGATAAGCACCTTTTAACAATTTTTCTTTGATCTGCAGATAAGCCTTTAAAGAAACGAAAACAAGATTCCTTTCCACAGGAGGCTGGAGGTGCTACAGGAGGAAATAAACCAGCTTCTCAGGACACAAATTCTGCAGGAAATGGGTCACGACCAGCCTTGATGGTTAGTATCGATCTACAGCAAGCCGGACGGGCGGACTCTCAGGCAGTTCTTACTCAGGACTTGGACATTATCAAAAAGCCTGAAGAGATAAAGCAGTGTAATGATGGTTCTCTATTCATTGCCCAAGATGATGTAATTGGAGTACTAAAACTAAAAACAGAAAACTTCCCTGAAACTCTAAGAAAAAAGTCAGATTCTGAAGGTATAAAAATGGAAGTACAACATAATGAGAACAAACAAACAGGAATACAACAAAATGAGGGTAAACGGATAGAAATTAAACACTGTGAAAGCAAGCAAGCAGAAGTTAAACATGAAAGCAAACATGAAAATAGACAGGTGGATGTGAAACAAAATGAGGGCAAGCAAAATAATGGCAAGCAGGAAATAAGACAAAGACCCGAGACTCCAAAACAAAAAAATGAAGTGAGGCCAGATACTCCAAAACAGAAAAATGAAGGCAGACCAGAAACCCCAAAGCAGAAGAATGAAGGCAGGCCAGAAACCCCTAAACACAGACATGAAAACAGGCGTGATTCTAATAAATCTTCGTTGGAAAAGAAGCTCGATATATCTAAATATAAAATGGACATGAAATCTGATCCATCCAGGGTGAAATCTGAAAAGTCTGACTCATTAAAACAGAGGCCTGATGGGCGTTCAATTTCTGATTCCGTAAGACGGGATCATGATGGCCTTAAACAAAAAACTGAGGACAGAGCTGAATCAGAACGATACAGAGGAGATCCATCAAAGTTACGAAGACCAGAATATTTGCGATCTTCGAGTAAAGGGGAACATGATTCTAAACATATCATTAGAACTGATAACACAAAAGCAGAGAGACTAGAAAGGAAACACAGACATGAGTCTGGTGAGTCCCGGGATAAGCTGTCTTCTGGAGATCAGAGATCAAGACCGGACAGTCCTCGTATTAAACAGGAAAGTAAATTAAGAACTGATAGACCAAGTTTTAAATCGCAGAACAGTAAGGATGATCGGAGGACAGATGGTAATAAAAGTAAAATGGATAGTAGTAAAGCACATGGAGATAGTAAAGCTGAGTTTCCCAGTTATTTGTTGGGGGGAAGATCTGGGGCTTTAAAACATTTTATCATTCCAAAAATAAAACGTGATAAAGATGGCAATGTCATGCACGAAGTAAGGAAATCAGAATTTAAAGGTGAACCGAAGAATAAGGTTGAGAAGATTGGATTAGTAGAAGATCTAAATAAAGGAGCCAAACCAGTAGTTGTTCTGCAAAAGCTTTCTTTGGATGATGTACAAAAATTTATTAAGGACAGAGAAGACAAATCAAGAAGCTCTTGTTTCAGATCTAACAAAAACAAGTCATCCAAATCAAGTAAAGGTAAGAGTACAACATTTTATCCATTAACATTTAATGTCTCAATGAGTTTGACTATAAAAAGTTCCTTCCTTGACAATTAAGTTATTAATAATTACTTGAAAATAAATTATAAAAATATTAGTTGGCTTGACTTATTTTGATTTTTAATTCATATTTCCATGAAAAATGATGATGAAGATGATGATGATTTTATGTTATGAAATCTAGTTTTGTGAATGTAGTCAAGCAATATCTAGATAGTTGTTCATTGGAGCTGTTTCATTTGGATTCCTATACTGAGCTGAGGGCTGAATTCAATGGTCCAAATGGTTCTAATTCAGTGACTCTAGTTTGTGATGGGATAATTTGATCTCTTAATGATCAAGATTTCCAGTTTGCATTTGGGTGATGACCTTGGCCCACCCCATTTTAGAATGGCTAAAATATTAAAGGTGCTACATTCATACAAAAAGGCACTGTTGTAGAAAGTGCTGTCTTATTGTCAATGAGAAAGCATTATAGGTTCATGCTACTGGATTGTTCCTGCTTTGTTTCGTTCAGCCAGCAGAAATGGATTCAGGCACTCCAACTATGCCAAAGTTTGAATGAAAGGCATATTAAATAATTTGAGCAGCTTATTTTGTATATAAAGTGGAAGAGATAGCTCTACATTGCTTCAACACAAATTTTTGGGGAAGTCCAGTTCCAGTTTATTGTTCCTGAACAACAAATGCCAGAACCTTGGAAACCACTCCCTGTCTCCAAAAATAAGTGAGGAGGGAACAATTAAGATGCATATTTTCTCTTGGAACAAATTAGAACTTAAAATGAGATCCTGAATCATTGTCATGTCTAAGCTTCCTATGGAAGCAAAACAATGTAATGTGCCACAGCAAAACATACGTACAGAAAATGATTTTGTTTCTGCCAGAGTGAATTAGGCATAAAGAGCCTATGTAGATAACAAAATTGTATTGTTGACAAGGTAGTTGCACTCAAAAATATCCACTACTCCTTAAAACATCACAGTCAGAAGGGTCTCAGATGAACAATTTAAATTTTGTCTTACCTTTGAAACTATGGTGTGATCATTTTTTCTTTTTAAGGCCTTTGTATATTTTTTACTTTAATTTTCTATAAATGCTTACCATGACTTTCATAATAACTGTTCTATCTAAAGATGTGAGAGATGTGAATTTTTAAAATGTATTTTCAGAAATAAATATAAAAAATTAGGTAAATGAAGAAAAGGTAGTCTGCTAATATTACTGCTTTTATTTCTCAGGTAAACACATATGATCACTGGAGTTAAATATCTAATTTCTATCATTCAACCATTATACTCCGCAATTGAATTTTTCAGCTTAATTTCAGATGGCATTTTATCTTCTATTTTCATATAATTCTTAAAATAAATGTAAATATATTTTAAATGGCTTTTATCTACAGTTCTAGCTGGAAGAAAGTCATATATGGAAGTGGAAATAGCTGTTCAAACAGATCATATTTATTTATTTATTGCACTTATATGAATTATAAGTTTAAATAGATATGAAAATGTGGTCTGTGAGTTATGACTACAATGGGAGAAGAAATACTTTTGTGAAAAGCTTTTTGCTTCTATTAAAGTGGGAGCATATGTATTGCTTCATTGATATATTCTGCAATAGACTAGTAAACCTTTCACCTCTTTGAAACTTGAATTCTGTGGGCGAAAGTCCTTTCCACAGTAATACATAATGAACAGATACATTCAAGAAGGTAGACTTGAAGAACTTTTCAATCTTTTTCTGATGGCTTTGATGTTACAACTTATTGTTGTAAATATGTAGAGAAAAATGTTTGCTACCTTTATTATTTATTTGGTTTCTAAACATTACTGAAAATGTATGCAAACTATACTATAGATTCTTAGATTCTACTATAAGTGCAGAATCTGAATCTTGTCAATATAATTTATATCTGTGAACAGAAACTAACTTCAGACATGTTGCATGCTAATGCACACTATTTGCTTTCCCCAACAATAAATTAAGTTGCTGTACCATCGTTAATAATTTATAAATTGGCTTGGGGGTTTGATGTGAAAAGCAGTATAAAATGTTAATTTGTCTTATAGATATTAACAATATTTGGATTTATATTCACTTATAGTTTATTCTTGATTAATAGGTAGCATAGATCAGTCAGTGTTAAAGGAATTACCTCCAGAACTGCTAGCAGAAATTGAATCTACCATGCCACTTTGTGAACGAGTGAAAATGAATAAACGTAAGCGTAGCACAGTAAATGAAAAACCAAAATATGCTGAAATTAGTTCTGATGAAGACAATGACAGTGAAGAGGCTTTTGAAAGTAAGTAGAATGGTGATTTCTTTTGATAATGGTAATAATACATGTATTTGGTAATATGTTTTCTAGCAGTTTGCAAGTCAACCTTGCTAATTTGAGTAAAGCAGTTTAAACAGATGAGGCCAGGATATACTGCTGCAATACATGCACACACAACCACAACCACAACCACAACCACACACACCAGAGACACCTTATGTTAATGGAAATATTAAACCTAGCAAGCTATAATGTTTATTAAGTATTCTGATAAATAGTTTTTCTACACTATGTAAAGGCATATGTAATTTAGTTAAGTAATAGTCAATAATCTCACTTTTTTAAAAAAAAGCAAATGAAAGAGGCTACAGAGGTGTAATGAGACAGGAGGCTTTAGAATCAAGTTTATGTGCTGTTACTGGAATACATCAAAAGAAAAACACTAGAGCTCCTTACTGAGAACTTGAAAATGTAGAATTAAAATTGAATATAAAGTAGTATTTGAGCTAGAGCTAAAATTGAATATAAAGTAGTATTTGTTGTTCTTGTTAATGAACAACAATTTTGTATAGATATTGGTACAAGGTTTCAAATTAACAAAATAAATGAATATGTGATCTGTGTGTGCAGTGGCATATTGCTTATATTATTTATTTAAAACTAAGCTATTCTACAATAGAACTGGTTCCAGCAGCAAAATTATTAAAATGAAGTTACAGGATTTCCTTTATGGAAAATAATAATTTCCTGTGAGATTTATTCCAAAGGTTTAAGTAACTGAAATTAAAATTGGGAAGAAAACATTGCAATAACTAAGCAAACCATTGAATGAACTCTGAAATGATAATTTTAAAATATTGAATATTGAAGCTATTTTTAAAATTTTCATTAAGGTATACAAATGGATATTTCTGAATTTTTTCCTCAAAGAGTGCTACTGTGCCAAGAAAGAACTTTGCATGTTTAATATTTCATAACTGAAGCCTTGTAGATCTCCTTTGCACTGATAACAGTGGTTATTTCTAGCTTCTCGGAAAAGACATAGAAAAGACAGAAATGATGACAAAGCCTGGGAATATGTAGAACATGACAGACGTTCTGGAGATCATAAAAGGAGTGCCCATTATCATGAAGGAAGGAGGAGTTCTGGTAGCAGCCGATACCGCGCTCGAAGTCCAGAAGATTCAGACATGGACGATTATTCTCCTCCTCCTAGTCTCAGTGAAGGTAATAGGATATCCAATTGTTTTTGTCAGTTACATTCTGCTAGTGGGTGCACTCCTGTCTTAAACAGTCCCATTTTTGGGGACCAAAGAAGTGTGCCTTCTCTCTCACACTCTGAAACAGCATCCACCCATATATGTAGTTATTGCTATCTCTCCTGGGATTCCAAAAAAGCCTTTAGGTTCTGGCTTTGTTCTCAGATCTGAAGTTAATGTTTGTGAGATTGTTATTGTGTGTTTTTTGTTATTGTTACAGTTCTTTTAGCCCAGACTGTCTGTGGCATATATTTTTTACTGTTTTATGATTACATAAGCTGCCCAGACTCATGCAATCATGAAACATAAAAACCGCCCTGAGTCCTTCGCACTGCCCTGAGTCCTTCGGGAGAAGGGCGGTATACAAATTAAAATATTATTATTATTATTATTATTATTATTATTATTATTATTATTATTATTATTATTATTATTATTATTATTATTATTATTATTATTATTATTATTAAACAGGTTAAATTAAATCTTCCATATGAAGATCCAGGATGTATTTACTTGAACAAAGAGGTTGAGTCTGTAATTAGAGCTAATATCACCAATCTTGAATCTGATTAATTTTACCTGTAATGAGGAGATTTAGATTTGCTTATTAAATTACATATTAAATTACAAGGAGAAAGCCTCATGAATGAAAGTAGCTAAATTTTACTAGAATTGGGTCACTAATAAAGGAAAATTAAGTCCTGACTATTAATTGGTTTGTTTTCAAGATACAGCTTCAGGTCAAAATTGCAACAAAATAATTCAAAATTACAAGGATGTGCAATTATGCTTCATAACTTTTCTGCAAAATTAGAATGGTGCCAATCATTATAAATTTATCTTTTTATTGATACCAATAACATAATTTTCCATTCATTTATTGGTTTTTCATTTAACATTTTCATGCATTTTGCATGAAAAACTGTATAGCTCTAACATCAGATTAAACAACAAGGTTCCATCTTTATTCATTATTTAAACTGCGCTTTTTGGCTTTTCTCTTGTGAATTGCAGTAGGATCATCCCTGGGGAGATTCCAACAGTAATTGGCAAGCATGGACAGACTCCTTTTCTCTTTGTATCTTTTCTCCATGCCTGCGATATCCTGGTGGGAATCTTTCCCCATGCTCATCACTCATTGCCCCATAGTTCTAAGGGAAATAGTCTAAATGCGAGTGTAAGAAGTGAATTTTCAGTGACATTTTTGTACCATAGGATCTTAGCAAATTTTCCACATGTTTTTCATAATCATCTGCCTTGCTGTTCTCGAGAAGCCATTGACTTGAAGGCTTTGTACACTTCCATGTAGTACCATTTTCATTGTTCTACAGTACTTTTTTGAGAAGTTATGAGGCATCGTGATCATTAGACACCTCCCTACCTTGTAGACAAATATACTCACCTTTGTATAAATCTTTATTTTGAAATATCTTGAAAACGTTAGCCAACCAGCACCTTTATCACCTGTTTTCTAATTCATCTAATCAAAATATGTAAGAATAACAGATTTTATCTTGGAAGTTGATAATTTCCCACTGTTACCAATATCCAGGTGTTTTGAGGACAGTAGCAATATTTTTATTTATAGTCTTACCTTATAGAAGTTGTTTGGTGCTTTCAGTGAAATGTTAACTTAAAGGGTTTCTTCCTTTAATATATGTATGGACTGTTATTCATGAATTAATGGTGTATTGTACAGTATTTTTAAATTCTGTGACTTGTTCTTTGACTATGGTATAAATAAATACATATTTAATTTATTCTTATACTAACTTAGATATATTATAAACCAACTGTTGAAAAAGCATTTGTATAGTTATAATATATTGCTATAGAAAATAACATTTCATTTAAATATCTAATTTTATAAACTTTATATTTTTAATTTAAAGTGGCTAGAAAAATGAAGAAAAAAGAAAAGCAAAAGAAAAGGAAAGCTTATGAACCAAAGTTAACTCCTGAAGGTATTCTGGCTGTCTAATATTTTTGACATGTCTGTTTTGATTATTTAATTGCAATTAGTTCTTCATGACTCAAACTATACTATATTGCCTGGTTTTTGTAGAAATGATGGATTCGTCTACATTCAAGAGGTTCAGTGCTTCAGTTGAAAATATTTTGGACAACTTGGAGGACATGGATTTTACTGCATTTGGTAAATATTTTTAAAGCATGCCATTCTTTTGACATGTCTTCCCATGACGTTGGTATTTTCTGGTTTAAACTGGCTTATGTACTTTTACTTTTTAAAACATATATCTTTCCTCAAGGCATGAATTTATTAGAGATGTCATATTGGCACATCTGGGGAAACCCGAATCTGAAAGCCTGGGTTTTCCCCACCCAAAGTAAAGTTCCTTCTCCTCCATTCACATGTGCATCACATGGTCCAAACAGGTCAGTGTCCCAACTTTGGTTCCAGTCATGCCTCTCCAGGTGCAGGCTGAACATCCTTTACTCCCAAGGGAATAATGTTGTTATGATTACACACCCCACACTATCTTCACCTCCCTCACTCCCGTTCCCACAGCTTGCCCATCCATTGCTGTAGCAGCCCTGAAGACTTCCATTAAAGATGGCTCCACGGCTGACAGACACTTTAAGATATGTTAGAATGATTGAATTTTGTTATGAAGTGCAAATTTCCTAAAGTTTTTTTTCACTTGCCCAACATCTAAATGCTTTTTAAATGTTGACCTGGAAATTATAATCCTGGTGTAATTAGTAATTCATGTGATGTATGAACTCACATATTGCTTGACATGTGAATTCAGTCTCTTAACTTTTGGAAGTGATGCACTAATAATAATTTATCAGAAATGAATATTTCTCAATAATAAGCAGTACAGCTAGTGCTTGACTTACAAGTGGTATGTACAAGTGACCATTTAAAGTTCTGGTAGACTTACTTGGGGGCACATACCACTCTTATTTGAAGTTCCAATAATCACACTCCATGGTCACATGACTGCACTTTGGGCACCCAGCAACCAGTCTACATTTATTATCATTTGCAGCGCCCTATGGTCATTTGACTGCAATTTGTGGTCCAGTTGTTTGAAAACCGGCATTTAGTTCCAGTTTTAGGTAAAACCACGCCCATAGGGAACCATTGGTTTACTTAAATGTTGCTGTTGGTCGTGAAGTCGTGCCTGTCCTATCGCGACCCCATGGACAACATTCCTCCAGGCCTTTCTGTCCTCTACCATCCCCCAGAGTCCATTTAAGCTCACACCGACTGCTTCAATGACTCTATCCAGCCACCTCATTCTTTGTTGTCCCATTCTTCTTTTGCCCTCAATTGTTACCAGCATTAGGCTCTTTTTCAGTGAGTCCTTCCTTCTCCATAAAGGTGGGACCAGCAGCCAGGAATGGGATAACAGACTAACATTAACCCATTCTTGGCTGCTGGTCCCACCGTCCCAAGAAAGGGCGTTCAGGTAAAACCAACACCCCTTCTCATCAATTGGCCAAAATATTTGAGTTTCATCTTTAGGATCTGGCCTTCTAAAGAGCAGTCAGGGTTGATCTCCTCTAGGACTGACCAGTTTGATCAGTAACCAGCACTGATTGCCTTACCTAGTTTGGGTAATGAAATGTCTGCAAGAAAACAAGCAAGCTCAGAGAGCACCAAGATTCTCTCAGATACATGTCAATTTATTCTATTACATTCCAGTTCTTATTTTTTATTTTTGTTCTTATTCTGATATTCCTAACTTTTAAGTTGCTTTATATTTTTCTTTTTGGTTTTAACTCTATCCCATATAAAACTAATTCCTTCCTCAGCTTCTTTCTTATTATATTTTCTATCAATAGTCTGTTACCTTCTGTGTCAAGATTCCAGAAAATTTTTATTAACCTCTCTTAATATTCCCTCTGCCATCTCCCGCCCTCCCACCCTCCCTCTGTCACACAGTGGTCTTCCTGGTATTGGCTTAGTCTCTGGACTTGTCCATTGTGAATGCTTGGTCTTCGTGGAGAAGTGGGAAGAGATTTTGTCCCATATTTCATCTGAACATTATCCTTCATCGGCCTGAGCCTATCACTGCATAGCTACTTAACCTAGCGTTGGATGGACAGGGAACCAACTACCATCCTCATTACTTACTTGCTCTCAGAGATCTCATGCTGCCCTTACTGATATATTTTGCTGATGCCATTCTCCACTCATTCAACACTGCTACATGTTTCTCTTGGCTCTATACACAAAAACAGAAGACCAGAGAAATAATTTAACATTAATTTATATATTTTTGTAATGATGCATTATTTAAATACATCAAAAGGAAAAGTGAGTGTGTATTCTTTTGTTTTATTTTTAGGTGACGATGATGAAATTCCTCAGGAGTTATTACTGGGGAAGCATCAACTAAGTGAATTGGGCAGTGAATCAGCTAAAATTAAGGCCATGGGCATTATGGATAGGGTAAGTTACTGCCTCCTTAAAAATGAAGACATAGCAAATGTTTACAAGAGACACTTGTAAAATGTTTTGGTTTGAAATACATTTTGATATTGAAGCCACTTGGGAGAGGCTGAAAAATGCACATCTGTTTTTATCCTTATATTACAAAATATATATATTTATTGTGCTTCTCAGAGTCCAGAGTGAACTCTTGTGAGGTCCTTGACAAGCTGTTTTTAAAAAGTTTAATTCTGAGAAAAATTGAATTTGCTTTAGATCTATTTCTTTTCAATGTTGCATGATGCATGCTCTTGGTTTGTCTAATGAATCTAAATGTCAAACACAGAAAAGTATTAATTTCTGTTCATGTATTTATTGTTTGGGTATTTTTTTTAGCTTTCAACTGAAAAAACAGTGAAAGTTCTGAACATCTTAGAGAAAAATATTCAAGATGGTGCAAAGCTTTCGACTCTGCTTAATCATGTAAGTTGTTTAAAAGGTTGATGATAATATATTAATATTACAGTTGTTTTTATTTGGAGTGAGTAATTATTTTGACATAGGTTTGAAGTCCATCAATTATTAAATTCAACATTCAGTAATAAATGCTTTCCAAAAGTCTAAGAATTCATTTTTGAACACCATATTAGACAACCCACAACTCCTTGGGCTGTAGTTTCAAAGATAATTCTTTACCAGATCCATCAGTGCCTTCAACAACAGCAAAGTTTCTAATGTACTGCCTTCACTGAAAATATCCTTACAAGTTCAGGGAGGTATTCAAAGATGTATCTATTTTGAAACTAACTCTTGTTGAACTGTATATCACAGACAGACATTAGGAGTTGGCCATAGGAAATGTTTTATAATATGTCATAAAATCATTTATGGTAATTGTTATATTATAAAATGTTTCATAAAAATCCAAATTCAGTTTCGCGGATTTGGCAATTATCATATACTTGGGATGCTGCAACTGTCATAAATAGATTGTCAAGTGCCCGAATTTTGATCATGTGAGCGTGGGGATTTGGCAGTGGCCATAAGTGTGAAATCTGTGATTTTTACATTGAAGTGTAAAAGTAACGTTTTTTTCAATACTGTTGTAACTTAGAATGATTGCTAACAATGGTTGTAAATCAAGGACTACCTTTAGTAGCAAATTCTTTCTGTAATTATCCAGAAAATTATACAGATGTGACTGAAATATTTGGTGGGGATAATGAGGTCCTGGATTGTAGGTCACTGCTCTTCTAGCTTCTAGGGAAGAGCTTTTTCCAAGTTCATAGATTAAAACTACAAGGAGGTTTCATCACCAGTGGTGACCAATTGAAAGATGTGCATATTCTCCTGAAAGCTCCCAGGAGTGGCCAAGGATGGGTGTGTTTGTCTGTTTCCTGTTGAGACCTGTCAGTTTGTTTTGGGCCACGCCCCCGTCCTCCTCCTTCCTGTCCCAGTTTTGGCTCGGTCTTAACCTGAAGAGACATTTCAAGTGATTCCTGGCCTTTCCTTGGATTTCAGAACAAGATCATGAGTGGGGACCCCCTTTGAATGGCGGCTTCCTTCTAGCAGCTGCTTGCCAGCTAGTGGGAGTGATCAGATGGCCATTTTAAAATCTGGGCAACTGCAGGCTCGCAGTTGCCTCAGTGGATTGCGGCGCACCAGGGAACTGATGGGATCATCGGCCTTTCCCCTCTTGTGATCTGGGATTGGGGCAAATGCGAGCTTGCACTTGCCTGATGGTTAGAGGACTGCCAAAATTGTCAATGTGCTAATGAAGCATACAGGCAGTCCTCATTTAATGATCATATTGGGATTGACAACTTTGTTGTTAAGCATACAGTCACTGAATGGGGCAGTTGTTAAATGATTATCTAGTTAGATGCTTGGGAATAAATGAATTTAGGCATTATGTAGAAATATAAAACTTAATAATTGTAGGAGAAGAACAGACAGAGCTGAGGGAATCATCAGCCAAGAGTTGTTGAGCTCCCTCAAATGGGCTAACTTCAACCCCTCTTGATTCCTTTGACTCTTAACTGGCACCAATTTAGTGTTGAACATTAGTTGACTAGATTCTTGTATATAGGAACTGCAATCTAATTTTTGAGCCTGACAATAATAATGTCACTTTAGATATAGCTAATTATCCAGAAGATTATACAGATGTAACTAGCACAGCTAGTGATAAACTAGAAAATATATTTGAGGATTTTAAAAATTGAAAAACATGAATATTTCATTCATGAAGTGATTTTTAAAACTTTATTGAGATTTTTCCATATTATTGCTAAAGCAGATTTAAGACTAATGATTTTATTTTTGACAGAATAATGATACTGAAGATGAAGAAAGATTATGGAGAGACTTGATCATGGAGAGAGTCACAAAATCTGCCGATGCCTGTCTTACAGCTATTAACATTATGACGTCACCCAACATGCCCAAAGCTGTATATATTGAAGATGTAATAGAAAGAGTTATTCAGTACACTAAGTTTCACTTGCAGAACACACTTTATCCTCAGTATGATCCTGTTTATCGATTGGATCCACATGGTGGTTAGTATAAGAATAAATAGATATATTGATTATCCTCTGTGGCTCGGGGGCCTCTGTGGCTCAGGCTGCTAATGCAGTCTGTTATTAACAGCAGCTGCCTGCAATTACTGCAGGTTCAAGCCCCACCAGGCCCAAGGTTGACTCAGCCTTCCATCCTTTATAAGGTAGGTAAAATGAGGACCCAGATTGTTGGGGGCAATAAGTTGACTTTGTATATAAATATACAAATAGAATGAAGACTATTGCTATGACAATGTTTATGTATACTGTTGTGACAAAATTAAAAAAAAATATATAGTGTAAGCCGCCCTGAGTCTTCGGAGAAGGGCGGGATATAAATGCAAATTTAAAAAAAAATATCCTGAAAGTTAGGGCATTTAAATTGGAGGTAGAGATGTTACTATCTGGCCATATTAACAAAGAAGCATGGAATTAGAGTGGCTACTTCAACATTTGCCTTAAATCAAAATTGATCTTTATTTTCATTTTTGAAAGGCCCAATTTCTGTGAATTTTGTGTTAGCTTTTTCCATTCATCAAATATTCTGTTCTTGTTCTTTGCTATACTGCATCATGTTCGATTTTCCTTAATAAAATTTAGCTGAACCCCTGTTCTTGAGTTGCCGAACCAATTTATATATTAGTCTCCTACAGTTTAGAGCTTTAATTTTTTATCTTTAAAAATTTCATTTGTTCTGTACCAGTGAAAAACCTTAGTAAAGTTAATGTTACCAAATTCTTAATTCATATATGCCTGTTTTATAGATTGCCTTTCTGTCATCTATAATAGTAGTCATTCTGTTTTTAAATCATTAGTTTTAGTGACATTATTTTAGTTAATTTTATTTCAATCTCTTTTTTCATGATGACTTTTGAATCCTTTTCCTAAAAATATGTGATGAATTATGATTGATGAAAGGAAAAAATATAAATCTTAATAAAAAAATTTCTCTCTCATCTGATTTGTAATATTGCTAAAATGCAATTTGATTTGATTTTTTTAGGTGGTGTGTTAAGCTCAAAAGCAAAGCGTGCCAAGTGTTCTACTCATAAACAGAGAGTAATAGTGATGCTGTATAACAAAATTTGTGACATTGTTAGTAGTTTGGCTGAATTACTAGAGATACAGCTTCTAACTGACACTACAATTCTTCAAGTAAGTTGGATTCATGTCATTCTGATTCCCCCCCCCCCACTTTTCCTTACAACTTTACCCTTCAGTAGGTATTTTAATAACTAGACTAGATTGTTCCTCACTGCTTAACAATAAAGCTTTAAACTTTTAGTCTGCTCTAACAGTCTTACTCTAGTCCGCTAGAGTAATTTTATAGTAGTGTGGAAATTCAGTTCTGAATATAATAAGAATAGAAAAATATAATTTTGAAGATTAGTAATTTCTATCTGGCTTTCTAACTGGCCAACAATCTTGTAAAATATTTGGCTTTCTAACCATTGCCAACTCTCTAGATATTTACAATTGCTTCCTGTTAACTTTCTAAATGTTTGTCTTATAAAATGATTATACAGTGTTTGAACATAGTTCCTTATAACTGTATTTCACTAGGCTAATATGGAAGCATAGAAGTACTATAAAAACAAAAATTGTTTTTTTCCCTTCCAATTTGACACTGAAAATTTCTTTAAACTTAACATTATGTTTGTTTAATTG
The DNA here is from genome assembly GCF_028640845.1 of Ahaetulla prasina. NCBI lineage: Eukaryota > Metazoa > Chordata > Lepidosauria > Squamata > Colubridae > Ahaetulla > Ahaetulla prasina. The sequence goes on along the minus strand of NC_080540.1, from coordinate 279,412,029 downwards.
CAGCTGTAAACTGACACAACTACTTCATTTAAAAATGTATACAATTTTAAAATACGAACAATGATTGCATTTAACTTAAAACATTTTTATCAGTTTGTCAGCCATAATAAATTTATTTTTTATTTTTTCTTTATAGATTTCTTCAACGGGAATAACACCTTTCTTTGTAGAAAATGTCAGTGAACTTCAGTTGTGTGCCATCAAACTAGTCACTGCTGTAAGCATACTATTTAAACCAGTATTTAATTTTAAAAATGATTTTGTGTTTTCTGTGTTTATGTATGTAAAACAATAAGTGATTCATGAGTTATTTAAATTATTTCTTTACCGAAACACTCAATCCATTTTAAAACCTAAACTGTAGGTCCTAACAGCAATTGTAATTTTTAAAAATGGAGTGTGCAAGTACCAGAATGTAGTCTATCTTTAGCATATATTTTCTATTCAACAAAGAAAGAATTATAGTCATTGCTGCAGCTGCAGATTTCAAGATTGTCTGAATTACTTTAAAACATAATTATAAAATAACTAAGTCATCTATAGTATAATTGCCAATAGTGAGTTAATAAATTAGTTCTACAGGGATGGAGCTAGTTAAGAGCATGCAAAATAGGATTGGTAGTTTATTGGGAGAAAAACAAAAAAATTGTAATGACATTTTCAATTGTATGCTTTTCCTTTATAAAGTACAATATTTTTTTAAAAAGACATTGATTTTAAACAGGTTTTCTCAAGATACGAAAAACATAGGCAATTAATATTAGAAGAAATTTTTACTTCACTTGCAAGGTTACCAACCAGCAAAAGGAGTTTGAGAAATTTCAGGTAATATACATATATATATATATATATGAATCTTTTGAGGGTTTAAAATGTGCTTACCTCTTCCACTGGAATATGGAAATTAATATATATTTAACTGCATTGTCTCGGTATTAATTTTTGATGAATGGACAACATAAGGATTATTGAATTAGTGGTTCAATAACTAGAGCATGACGGTGGTAGAAGAAAAAAAATAGATGTGTTGGGGTAAAGAATCGTGACTTCGATTGTCACAGAATTGGGGCATATTAAGAGATATTTTTTAAAAGAAACAAAATAAATTCTACTTGTACTTTACATGAATTAATCAATAAAGTCCAAAGTGATTTGTTTTGGTGGCTAAATGGAAATTCAGTTAAGAATGACAGATTCTATCAGTGCAATGTAGTAAATACAATGTTACCTTAAAACTGCCCAGACAGGTTCAACTTTTCCTATTAGCTAGTTAATAGGTCCATGTCTTAGTTAAATCTACTGCATAAGTACATTGAAAAAATGAAAAGGAGGAAAGGGAGAGCCATGTATGAAACCTAGCTTTTAAACAAATGTATTTTTCAGAAATATAAGAAAGTGTTGAAGAAAAATATTTTTAATATGAAGAATGCTTGAATTTCATTGTGAATGAAAACGTTAATTTTTTTCATAAATTAATATTTGTTCCAGTCATATTCTAGGTTCTGAATATTTCACTCTTCTGGAATTGTTGAATACATTAGCTTCCTGTTTACAAATCAGATCTGAAGTTTACTCATAGTAATGGGACGCAATCCTTTCTCCAGTGTTGATTCCATCTGAACGCAGTCACTATCTGAAAATTTGTCATGGATTCAAATGTTTGTTGTTGATTTTACTTTTGATAAACAATAAAGAGTTTTATATTTATTCAACAGATTGAACAGCAGTGATACAGATGGGGAACCTATGTATATTCAGATGGTGACTGCATTAGTCCTACAATTAATTCAGTGCGTTGTGCATCTACCATCAGGTGAAAAAGATTCTAATTCTGAAGAGGAATCAAATAAAAAGGTGAGTCAGTTTTGAAAATATGTAGCTGTTCCTAAGATTAGATTAGCTATTGATGTGCGGAATAAAAATATAATAACCATAGGAGCACATAACAAAGAAGAAAGTTGAAAAAGAAGACAGTGAAGAAATTTTAAACAGAAGAAAACAAATTAAATTAGAGAAAGTAGAGAAAAAAGGATATCGGAAACAGAACTGATGGATTAAAGGAAATGTAACTGTAGTGAAGTGAAAGTTATCTTTTCCAACCTTCAACTCAGTTATCTGAGTTCAGCTATCTATTATTAACTGACCCTAGGCCATATGTCCTCTAGAAATGCTGTATGTCTGTCCTTTCTTCCTTCATATTTACAACTTGCCCCAGGTCTGTAGAATTCTGGGACATGAATAATAACAAAGAACAAAATTATAACACTGTATAACAATAATTAAAACAATTATATATACAGAAATTCTTGATTTAAAAAATGTGACAGAGCCTCTCAATCAAATTTAAAAAGGCTGAAGATTTCCAGACAATGTAAATTACAGATTTTGTTTGTGAAATGTCAGCAGGATAGAATTGCCTATACCTCTGGAATAAACTGCTCTAAAGATTGGAGGGTATTTTGAGGAATGCCTGTCAACTGGTCTAGATGGGGTGAAATGCTCCCTGTTCAGACCGGATCGCCCAATTCGGTAGTGATGGCGGTGGGTGGTTCGGGGAACTGGTAGCAAAAATCCCTGCACCCACCCACCCCTGCCCATGCCCAGCTGAGCCGCGCAATCATCAGAGGGTGCTTTTTTTTTTTACTTTTAACAGCATTTTTTCTTTGGCTGAAAAAATGCCTTTAAAAGTAAAAAAAAAAGCCTCTGATGATCACGCAACTCAGCTGGGATTGTCAGAACCCTTTAAAAGTATTTTTTTTCAGCCTCGTCAGCCAAAGAGACTATAGAAAAAATGCTTTTAAAGGGTTCTGGCGATCCCAGCTGAGTTGTCTGATTGCCAGAACCCTTTAAAAGCAGTTTTTACAGCCTCGTCGGCCAAAGAGGCTATAGAAAAAATGCTTTTAAAAGGCTCCTCTGGCGATCCTAGCTGAGTTGCCTGATCATCAGAGACTTTTTTTCTTTTAAAGGCAAAAAAAATGCTTTTAAAGAAAAGAAAAGCCTCTGACGATCAGGCAACTCAGCTGGGATCATCAGAGGAGCCTTTTAAAAGCATTTTTTCTTCGGCCAAAGAGGTTGTAGAACAAATGCTTTTAAAAGTTAAAAAAAAAGTTGACATGCCCACCCAGTCACATTACAACACACACACCCCCGCCCCACCAAGCCATGCCCACAGAACCAGTAGTAACAAATTTTACATTTCACCCCTGCTATTTACTGTTCACAAAATGGGTGGGGGGATTAGTCAAATCCTCTTCCCCATGACCTGGCAAATTTAGTTCTGATGTATTTCACCTAAAAGGGCTTGAAAAGTAAATTGAATTGAGCCACAAACCTACTGGCAACTAGTGCACAGTTTTTAAAATTCCAGTTAGATTGCAATGAGATTGTTAGTTTACTAACAATCTAATTACTACATCATGTACCAGTTTTGCAGGTATAAAATCACCTTATAACCCCACTTACAGTGTGTTATAAAACTTTCTTGTCTCTTAATTGTAATGTAAAGATAAATATTTTTCCTAATTTACATCACAGCATTATTGCCATTTTGATCCTCGCCATCCATGGTGAGAACTGTATATATTGCATCTGCTATTGCATAAATTTCAATACACGTTTAGTAACTGTGTTCTGTTTTGTTTTAGATTGATCAGGATGTCCTCATTACAAATTCATATGAAACAGCTATGAGGACAGCACAAAACTTTCTTTCTATTTTTCTCAAGAAGTGAGTAGATCTCACGTTGTATATTCTAGGACTTATTTTTATTGAATAACTTTAATTTATCCCCATGGAGTTTTTTATATTCTTTAAGACAATGTAGAAATGGGAAACAAGATAGAGATAGATCTTAATTCTAACTGCACAGTTTATTGCATATGTTGCTAAAAGTAGTGTAGAAAATTAAGAGAAAATATTAAAGCTGGAGAGCATTTATATTAAATACTTAGAAATAACATTCTAACTTGTAATTATTTTTTTTCTTACTCTAAATTGGAAATATTGTAGGTTTTGATCATTTATCAGAATACTTTTTCGAAACTATTAACAGTGATCACTTTTAGCATGTATAAATATTCAGAAACTGATTGACTGTATGATTCTGTAGCTTAAATTATTATTCCTGTCTTCACTCACTATTAAAATTCTATGTTATAAACCATACATACAGGTAGTCCTCAACTTACAACCATTTAGTGATGATTCAAAGTTACAATGGCACTGGAAAAAGTGACTTATAACCGGTTTTCAGAGTTACGACCATCAGCATCACCATGGTGATGTGATCAAAATTCTGGCTCTTGGCAGCTGACATGTATTTATGACAGTTGCATTTTCTGGGGTCATGTGATCACCTTTTGCAACTTTCCCATCCGGCTTTGAACAAGCAAAATCAGTGGGGGAAGCCAGGTTCGTTTAACAACCCTAAGATTCACTTAACTGCAGTGATTTGCTTAACAACTGTGACAAAAAGTTTGTAAAATGGGGTGCAACTCACTTAACAACTCCCTTTAGCAGTTGGGCTCAATTGTGTTCTCATGTTGAGGATTACCTGTATAGTTCTCATTGAGAAATAAGTGTCGTTTATAAGTAATTACAATTCAATAAATTAATTCCATTAGTATTCTGCTAGTGAAATGGGCACCACTGAGGTTTTTTCTTCTCTCATTTTTGAAATAAGAATCTTTCTGCAACAGATTGACTGTATCCAGAAAAGTTCTTTGGCAGTGTGAATAATGAAACTGCTGTTTTTCTACATGTGCGCCATATATTAGTTATACATCACTTCAGGACCATTTGGAATTTTCTTACCCAATTTTCTGATGGAACCATGCCTACAGTTGTACCATTGACTAGATTTTGGGTCCTACTGATCAAGGCTTTTTTTTAAAAAGTGTCATAGTATTAGCATATTCTTAATAAATAAAATTTCATTTTTTTACTACTTATTAGCAAGATAGAAAAATACGGGATAGAAAGCATCAACACAAGATGGATTCTTAACAGGCTGACCAACCATACTTAAGGTGTAGTTCTCAATGGAATTATATCTACATGGAGGGAAGCATGTAGCGGGATTCTGTCTTAGGCCCAATACTCCTCAACATTTTCATAAATGACTTAGCAATTCTCTATATTCCTTGATTCTACTACCATTCAATTTGTTCTGGACCTTCTGTTCTATCCCCACGAAAATCTTCACTGGCTGCCAGTTCATATACTAATGTTTATGTTTAGGCCCCTCCACATTTCCCTTGTATCTGTCTCTCTTATTTATCCCTACAACTTTGCTTATTTGTTACAGGTAGTCCTGGACTTAAAATCATTTATTTAGTGACTGAAGTTACAACAGCACTGAAAAAAGTGACTTATGGCCGTTTTCACACTTGTGACTGTTGTAGCATCACTGTGGTCACATGATCAGAATTGAGGCACTTGGCAACTGGCATGTATTTATGATAGTTGCACTCTCCTGGGCTCATGTGATCACCATTTGTAACCTTTGTTACAAACCCAGGTCCAATATTAGAACCTGGCTCTTCTGAAGGAAGGAACTTTCCAGAAGACAAGTGCTATGACAGAAAAGGCTCATCTATTTAACATATGGATGAGACCTGGAGGATGCCTATCTTGCCAGACTGGTAGAAACAGGTAGAAACAACCGGGGGAGAGGGGATCCCTTAAATAACTCAGTCCCAACTCATGAAGGGTTGTAAATGTGAAAAACATCACCTTGAATTACATCTGGACGCACACCAGTAACCAGTGCAATTCACAAATTTGTGGTGTCGGATACACTGAGTAGATCACTGACACCAGAAGATCCAAACACCCAAAGCTGCTCGGCCTTGCTTAGGTTGAACCCCGGGAAAATTGGGAACTGGACAAAAAGATTGAAAGTAGGACCTTGTTATATTATCCTACTCTCATTAGGATTGGTAGTTTGGGTAGTATTTGATCTTATCATAGATATATTCACACTTTGCAGTAGAATATTATGTTCTTTTTTTTTTATTTGAATTTATATCCCGCCCTTCTCCGAAGACTCAGGGCGGCTTACATTGTGTAAGGCAATAGTCTCATTCTATTTGTATATTTATATACAAAGTCAACATTTTACCTACCTTATAAAGGATGGAAGGCTAAGTCAACCTTGGGCCTGGTGGGACTTGAACCTGCAGTAATTGTACTTGCAGGCAGCTGTGTGTTAATAACAGGCATTAGTTATTAGCCTGGTGAGCCTGCATTAGCCTGGTGAGCCACTTCCCAGCCCTTTTGTTTATTTGAGTTTTAAATATTGGTTTTATTGATTGTTGTGAACTAATTTTGTTGAATGGATTTTTGGAACTTTGGATCTTTTCTTTTTGCCGGCATAGCATTTAGCAAAGAGTTGTTACTACTATTTTAATTTGTCAGTTTCAATCTGAATTCCTATTATTTAGTTCACAACAGCTCCTCTTTACCCATGGATATTGAATCTTGGAGGGGAAATTCAGGACATGCTTTATTATTATTATTATTATTTATTCGATTTTTATACCGCCCTTCTCCCGAAGGACTCAGGGCGGTGTACAGCCAAGGTAAAACAAACGGTACAATATACAATTAAAATACAGATTAAAAAAACTTATTATATAGTTGGCCTAAAAACTTTAAAATATATAAAACTAAAAAACCCCTTAAAATTAATAATAGAAAATTTAAAACCAATAAAATTTAAGCCAGCCCCGCGCGAATAAATAGATGTGTTTTCAATTCGCGGCGGAAGGTTCGAAGGTCAGGTATTTGGCGTAAACCCGGGGGAAGTTCGTTCCAGAGGGTGGGAGCCCCCACAGAGAAGGATCTTCCCCTGGGGGCCGCCAGCCGACATTGCTTGGCGGACGGCACCCTGAGAAGTCCCTCTCTGTGAGAGCGTACGGGTCGGTGGGAGGCATGAGGTAACAGCAGGCGGTCCCGTAAGTACCCAGGCCCTAAGCCATGGAGCGCTTTAAAGGTAATGACCAAAACCTTAAAGTGCACCCGAAAGGCCACAGGTAGCCAGTGCAGTCTGCGCAGGAGCGGTGTTACACGGGAGCTATGCGAAGCTCCCTCTATCACCCACGCAGCTGCATTCTGGACCAACTGAAGCCTCCGGGTGCACTTCAAGGGGAGCCTCATGTAGAGAGCATTACAATAATCCAAGCGAGAGGTAACGAGCGCATGAGTGACTGTGCACAAGGCATCCCGATCAAGGAAGGGGCGCAACTGCCGAACCAGGCGAACCTGGTGGAAGGCCCTCCTGGAGACGGCCGTCAAATGATCTTCAAACGACAGCCGTTCATCCAGGAGAACACCTAAGTTGCGTACCCTATCCTTTGGGGCCAATAACTCGCCTCCAACAGTCAGCCGCGGCTGCAGCTGACTGAATCGGGATGCCAGCATCCACAGCCACTCCGTCTTGGAGGGATTAAGCTTGAGTCTGTTTCTCCCCATCCAGACCCGTACGGCTTCCAAACACCGGGACAGCACTTCAACAGCTTCGTTGGGGTGGCCTGGGGTGGAAAAGTACAGCTGAGTATCATCAGCGTACAGCTGGTATCTCACCCCAAAGCCACTGATGATCTCACCCAACGGCTTCATATAGATGTTGAACAGAAGGGGCGAGAGGATCGACCCCTGCGGCACCCCACAAGTGAGGCACCTCTCAATCGACCTCTGCCCCCCTGTCAACACCGTCTGCGACCGGTCGGAGAGATAGGAGGAGAACCACCGATAAACGGTGCCTCCCACTCCCAATCCCCCCAACCGGCGCTTTAAGATCTATTCATCTGAATTGCCCTCTTTACTATAGGAATAATGAAAACCAAGACCTTCCCCATTGTCCATCTGAAGATCACCAAGAGTGGAGCTGATTACATACTTTAATTCATTTGCCAATGTAAATGTATTTTCCCAACAGCAACAATCCAGGGAAGTAGGCTGGCCTGAGAGGGTGTGAGTGGGCCGAAATCAACCAATGACCTTTCGTGCCCAAAAGTGAACCTGTGACTTGATCCTTAAGTACAGCACTATGTCTCCCAATAGGTCCCATGTGATTTTTTGAGGATGTATCATTGATCTGCTTGATATTCAATCTTTAATAATCTCAGTCCATGGAGCTATACTCCCTAGAACAACGATCATTACACACATTGACCTTTTCCATATTCTGGAATTCCATTAATTAAATATGCTTTGGCCTGATTGCATGACACACAGCTTTTTGAAATACTAATCTCAAGATTTTTCATCTCCTTGAAGATGTTCACATATGAGTTGTAGCCTGGCTTCTCTCCACCATTTTTCATTTGGGATTTTTTTTTTTTTAAGGACTTGAAGATTACAAATATTTTGGCCTTTGCCTCTAAACTGTAGGACTTGCTGTCTGTATTAATTTCCCAATGGAGCTTGTGTTCTGAACCTGATTATTTTGTTTCTAAAGCCTCTTTGGTCTAACTGACATCTCATTATCATTGTCACTTGATGCTAAGTTTGAGGATTATGATACTTTTCCTTATTTTTTCTATATGAATAGTGTCTATAGTGTTCATCCACCAATAAAATACAGTTTGCCTTTTAAATAACTGACTTCTAGTTGCATAATCTCATGGTATCTCATCACAAAGCTCAAGCTGTTCTATTCAGTCCATAGAGCACCTTAACTTCTAGATCTATTACAAGAAATATTCCTTTATTCCTTTTCAGATTTTCTGATTCGTAAGGACAGTCGATACACACAGAGGAGTTTAAGCTCTATTGCTTATGTGACTCCATATGCTTCAGGCGTTTTCAATTTCTTCCCTAATAAGAATCAACCTGTGTGGTTTTCCAACTGCTATTTAAAGGCTGCAACTTCACTTATTTGTTCTGTCCGTTTTTGGATGTATCTTCTATAGGATTAGTACCTCTATTTCACTTTTCCAGGTATGGACATAATACATCTACTCCTCTCAGTTCAGCCTTGAGTCAAAGAATTCTACTAGTGGCTGATTTCAGAAAATCTCTCTGGAAATGTTCTCTCTGCTTGTTCTCACCACTGATACATCCCTGTCCAGGTGAGATGCTCACCTCTGAACAGCCTGCATCTGAGGTGCTTGGTCAAGGCATAAAGCATTGCAACACTTCAGTGAGCATGAGCTCCTTGTAGTTTAGATTACACTGGCAGCTTTTTAAGATTGTCCCTATGGTCAGATATCCATGTTAGGCAGTTCCTTGGTAAATATGTTCAAGATGACACAAAGCCTGGCCCTCTTTTTGCATCTTAACAGCATTGATGTATCTGACACTCCATCTTCATCTTGGCAATTCATATACCTGAAAACAAGAATTACAGCTCTACTAGAGTAGTGACTCACAAATGAAAACATATTGATGATGGCCATTATCAGATGTCATTTGTTCAACCTGTTTACAAATTGAAATGAGTAATGTGTAATATTTTGCAATGGGGGCTAAGGAGATCTCTAGACTCTTGGTAATCCATTTTTTTCTTGGAATTGCCCTATTTTAGACATATTTGTCCATTCTTTTGCTGATCAGAATCCTGACAAAGATAAAAAGATTACCTGCCATAATGTTATCATACTATGATGGCATTGCAGCCATAGTTCACCATTTGCTTCGTCGTTGTTTCTACAAATCCCATTGCCTTCTCAAACTCCTCTCCTTGCATTGGGGCAACATTTTCATCCAGTTCTTGAGATACAGGAGATAATCTTTCTATTCCATTCTGTCTTTCTATTCTGATTTGTGGAAGTTCTTTGTGGAAACAGTAATTTCATCCCATGAAATTTCACATCCACTGTTTTTTGTCTTTTATTTGTATTTGAAAGAGCAAAGTTTGGTTGTATTGTCTATTAGGGGCTACCTTGTATCTTATCTTGTTTCTTTTTGTTAATCCTTTTGTAAAGTATTTCATGAAGAGTTTAGCATATTTTTCTTTTCTTTTCCTGTACTCCCATATATTTTACAGTACCTCATTGCTTCTTCATAATATCTTTACATGGCTATCACCAATATTCTCCTCTCCTGAAATGTAGCCTTTCTAGTAACTTGTCAGTGGCATCAGCTTGTCCACCTGGGAGAATTGTTTGACTAATGAAGAAACCTTCTGTATTATATTTAGAGAAAAATAGCCTTTTGCTTAGATATTTCTCTCCTTCTGAATCAATTTATCATATAGTATAGTCTTTTTCCTCACCGTTGGAAATGATCATGCCATATTTTAGATGGTTGTTATGCTCTTGCTTTTTATCCAGACCATGTGGTACCATTCCTGTAGTGGAGTTAAACAAAGTGGCCACTTAGGCTTAGTCTCTCACTTTTTTCCATAACTACAGATTGGGCCTCTATTCCACTTTAGAATTTGTCTTCAATCACTTCATGATGACAAGATACTCTTCGAGATATGAATCTGTTTTGTCACTCATAAGTGTGGATCACAGAGATTATGATGGTGGAGAATTGGTTATTTACTTGTAACTGACTTGTCAAGTGGTTGTTTGGGAATTCAGAAAATTCACTTCCCACTCCTTGTGGTCTCAGATGACCCCATTGTTCCTTTGGATTTTCTGTGTTAGTCTTAGAAAATGAAGGATTTTTGTGACATAGTATTGTCTATACTATGGCACTAGAATGGTGCTTCTCAGTCTTGGTGACTCCCACATGTATGGACTTTAGTTCACAGAATTCCTGAACTAGAGTAGCCATAACTGCCATATCTGGAACTTGAGTGTCTGCACATACTGAATTTGCCCAGCTTGAAAAATGCTGTAGAATGTTGTAAGAAATGAATAGAACAGAACAGAATAGAATAACAGAGTTGGAAGGGACCTTGGAGGTCTTCTAGTCCAATCCCCTACTCAGGCAGGAAACCCTAAAACATTTCAGACAAACGGTTGTCCAATCTCTTTTTAAAACTTCCAGTATTGGAGAATTCACAACTTCTGGAGGCAATTGCTTAGCTCTGGCTCACATAACCTATATATGAGTTTACAGATGATCCCTTGAAGAATTGTAGTTATAGACAAATAACAAATTTCTTGTAAAAAGAAATTGAGTTATGTTAGATTTAGCCTAATCACCCCTTTCTATACGATGTTTGTTAATCTCAGAAATTGGGTAAAATCAAATAGTATTGCTGGTGATGTTTTTTAAAGCCCTGATGTAGGACAGAGATATTGGAAGGACAGCCTAAATTCCTGTCTTACTGAGATCTTTAGAGGTCCTCTGTTACATTTCAACAATACGTGAGATTAAAACTGAGCAGAGGGTACTTTTTACTGCATTTAAACTCTGAAACTTGTTTTAAGAGACACATGTCTTTTTTCCTAATACTCTTTCAAAAGTAATTGCTGTTTTCTGCTTCAGAGGAAGCTTTGGTGTATAATCCTTGTTTTTAAACAGTTATTTTTATTTATTGGCATTTTTACTTTTCAGAAATGAGTGTCTTTTTATTATATGTTGCTTCAAAAATTGAAAAATTAGCAGAATAGAAATATTTTAAATATATAATCTTGCTATGTTCTATATCAGGGGTCTCCAACCTTGTCAACTTTAAGACTTGTGGACTTCAACTCCCAGAATTCTTCAGCCAGCAAAGCTTAAAGTTGCCTGGATTGGAGACCCCTGTTCTATATCACTACCAAATGGCAGATGATGATTATTTGACTCATTTAACTGATATATTAAAACTTTTTCTTTTTTGGTGCTTTGAATTATTTTAATTTCCAACTTCATTTACTTCGACAGTTCCCAAGTTTATAATGTAGTTTGTGTTTAATATGCTTCCCGTTCTCATTTTTTTTCATCAGATGTGGTAGCAAACAAGGTGAAGAGGATTATAGACCACTTTTTGAGAATTTTGTTCAAGATCTTCTTTCCACCGTCAATAAACCAGAATGGCCAGCTGCAGAATTGCTACTTAGTTTACTAGGAAGATTACTGGTAAGTATATGGATTTAAAAAAAAAAGTTTGAACTTTAACAAAGGCTTGTTCTTCATCACAGTTTAGTACATCATTGAGAACTTCAGATGTTTTTGGTGAGAAGCTCAGTCTCAGTGTGCATTCTTATAGGTGCATCTTCTATTTTTTTCTTAATTCCTTTGTTTTAGCAGCCCAAGATCCCGGAATATCTGTAATCATTCCTCAAATTTAAGGAAAGTGGGTTTTGTGAATGCACATGAACACTCATAGAAAAATTAAAGCTTCAATGTTTAGGAATTTATTCAACAAAAAATGATTAAGCAAAGTTATTTACCAAGTTGTAAATGTAATGTATAAGAGCCAATATTTCTAGTTGGGAAAAAAACCTAAATTTATCTTGATTGGGAAGAATAGTGAAATAGTGTGAGAATTAACTTAATTAAAAAACCTTTTAACATGCAACATTACATTTGACTGATAAAGTATTAGTGAAATAAAAGATCAAAGACTGCATGATTAAATAGATGCAGAATTTGAACATTGTAATAAAGAGTATGTAGCAATGGGATTTTAAGTTAATATTAAATTTACTTCTAATGTATTCACAGAAAATTGGTACAAGAAGTTCTGTTGTTGGCATATTACTTCAGTGCTTTTATGTATTTATATGTAGGTGTATTTATCACCAAAATAAATAATTCATTTTCTAAAAAGTATAAAAAAACGCAATGAGTAAGCTTGGTCATTTGTTGATATTTGGTGGCAATGTAGAAATGCTCAACCAAATGCCCAATTTTAGAAAGTAATTTATATTAGATTTTATATTAGAAAATCTTGAAAGTTGAACTGCCCCTGCAACTTCATTTTTACTAAATGTTATTGAAGATATTTTTTATTAAATTTTATTTACCTATCCTGAACTAGCTTCCTATATTTTAGCAGAATATTAAGAATATTAATTCTTCTCATTGAAAAAGGTGTTTGAACTCTTCCGTGGTAGAATGGCCAAACTATATTATGGAACTATGCTTTGAGATCTAAAATAACCTCATATTTAAAAAATAATCTGATGTACAATTCAATTTTAATTGGAAAGCAGCATTTTTAATTTTTTATGTTTAGAGTTTATTTCAGTTTTATAAGAAATTAGAATCCAACAAATTGATTAATTTGTTATGAACATTTAATCAGTTAGATAACACTCTTTCAAAAAATGCATCAAGATACAAACTTTCATCTAGAGTAGCATTTGTCCAGGTAATAAAAAAGAATATGTTGTTTACTTTTAACTGTGGTTTTTAACTGTGCTTGTTCTTTTGTGCAACCTAGACATGGATACATAATCTTGTAAAGCTGCTTTTTACCATATTTTTTGGAAAAGATCAGGCAATGTACAAAGCATATTGAGGGATAGAAAATGGGTATGACAAAAGTGTTGTGTTTTTGTTAGGTTCATCAATTCAGTAATAAATCAACAGAGATGGCTTTGAGAGTGGCATCACTTGACTATCTTGGAACTGTAGCAGCTCGATTGAGAAAAGATGCAGTTACTAGCAAAATGGATCAAGGATCTATAGCTCGAATTTTAAAACAGGTTTGAAGCTTTTCCTGGTGCTAAGGAAACATTATTTGAATAATGTTTGAATAATCACTGTAATAAAAATATTTTACTAAGATGTATAATAAAGTATAATAAAAACTAGCACGAGACTGAATATATTTACTGCAGGAACAAATTATTTTGTACTTGTATTATTCCTTTGTTTTATAACACATCCACGTTGTCAAATTATTCTTAGTAGAGAATTTTTGATGTTTCTTATTTCAATTAATTTAACAGTAATAATATTGAGAAGAGAGCCAGTTTAGTGTAGCAGTTAAGGCATCAAGTTAGAAACTGGAAGTTTCTGAGTTTGTGTGCCTTTGAAGTCATTCTTGACTCCTGGCAGCTGCTGGACAAGTCTCTGCAGTTTTCTTGACAAGATTTTAGAAATAATTTGCCATTGCCTCCTTCCTAGGACTGAAAGAAAGTGACTAGCCCAAGGTCACTCATCTGGTTTTGCTACCTCTTTAGCTCATTTCAACCTTCTTTTCCCCTTCATGAAAAATCAGGATGTGAAAAGAACCTAACTATTTTCTACAACTCACTTCTGTGATCAGGTTGATAGGCTTTGTTCATCCCGTCACAATATAACTTTGTTAAATATGTGGAGTTTTTCTCTGATTCTTAAAATATCATGGGCAAATAGATTGAATTCATGAGTGTTCGTTCTCATTTGGAAATTAATTTTTTTAGGGCGACTGCAGTACTGGAAAAACTAATTTGGAGCCCTTTTTTAATGAACAAAAATGAATTGGTATTGCATTCTAATATCTCATTTCTATCATTGATTAAAATCATAAATAGTATTACATTCTATAGAGCCAGAAATTTCCTACGTAGATAAGATTTTTATAAGCTATGATGCTTATCTTCAGTAAGCAACTTTCTTCAGGTAGTTCAATTATGTATCTACTTCTGTTACGAACTGGTGAAACAACCATTAACAGAATTCATTTATAAAGTTAGCTGCAATATTTGCCGATTCCTTAAAATTGTCCCCTTTCTTGAGCTGTAAAGAAGGACACTTTTATTCCAAGCTTTAAGAGTCATCAACCATTACTAGTATTTCTTTGAGCATGGATAACGGTAAGAGAGGGAAGATTCATTTCTAACAATATTGGCAAATTATTTCAAAAGAGATGAAATGCAGGTAGCAAGTGTGCACTCGTGTCAAAAGCACTGAGGTTCTTTCTGGTTGAAAGGATTAGCCAGTGACATTACCGTTGCCCAGGGGATTCCAAGTTAAGGACTCCTTTTATGTACCTGGCAGGAGCTGGAGTGAAAAACAAGAGCTCACCCTGCCCCACAGCAGCACTTGGGTCTTGATCACAGGATTACTAACCTCCAGTCTAGCATCCTAACCATAAGAGCTACCATGCTCCAAATTGCAAGTTATGTCTCTAAAAATTTCTAAACATGCCTCTATTGCCTCAAGTTACTCAACACAGGTAAACAAAACATGTTGCAGTTTTGAAATTTAGACAGTGATTGCAAGTTATGACTGTTTAAATTTCAAGACTGCAACATTTATTTTATCTGTGTTGAGGAGTACCTTGAAGCATGTTTAGAACACATAGCCATCTTATTCTTTCTTACTGTGATATTAGGAAGAATGTCAAAAGTATATTTCTGTTTTATAGGTCTCAGGCGGTGAAGATGAAATCCAACAGTTGCAAAAGGCATTATTAGATTATTTGGAAGAAAATACAGAAACTGATGCATCATTAGTGGTAGGTTGTTAGAATAAAAGTTGGTTTAAAATATTTTTTCTCAATAAAACTAGGTAGTGAGTCCTTAGACTCATATATGTTCTGCTGTTGTGATTCACTTCAAAGGAGGTTGGTATTTTTCTTTCACACTGCTCCTTACTAAGGCCTCAGGCAATCCACTTTGATGGGCTTTGGGTCTATTGTGTCTACTTTGAAGTCTACTGTGGAAGAGGCTTCAGTCATTTATTATTTTTCATTTATTTTGATTATTTATATCCCATCTTCATTATTTATGCAAATAACGCAATGTGCCAAACATATTACACTTTCCTCCTCCTATTTTCCCCACAATAACAACCCTATGTGATGAGTTGGACTGAGAGCCCAAGGTCATCCAGCTGGCTTTCATGAATAAGGCAGGACTTGAACAAGTCATGCTTATTTCTTGATTATCCTGATTATTCCACAGTCCTAAAAGGTTCAGTTATAATTCAGTTATAAAATTGCATACTTTTTAAGCGAATTCAAAATAATCCTCGGATTGCAAATAGAATAGAATAGAATAGAATAGAATTTTTATTGGCCAAGTGTGATTGGACACACAAGGAATTTGTCTTGGTGCATATGCTCTCAGTGTACATAAAAGAAAAGATACGTTCATCAAGGTACAACATTTACAACACAATTGATGGTCAATATATCAATATAAATCATAAGGATTGCCAGCAACAAGTTATAGTCATACAGTCATAAGTGGAAAGAGATTGGTGATGGGAACTATGAAACGATTAATAGTAGTGCAGATTCAGTAAATAGTCTGACAGTGTTGAGGGAATTATTTGTTTAGCAGAGTGATGGCCTTCGGGAAAAAACTGTTCTTGTGTCTAGTTGTTCTGGTGTGCAGTGCTCTATAGCGTCGTTTTGAGGGTAGGAGTTGAAACAGTTTATGTCCAGGATGAGGGATCTGCAAATATTTTCACGGCCCTCTTCTTGATTCGTGCAGTATACAGGTCCTCAATGGAAGGCAGGTTGGTAGCAATTATTTTTTCTGCAGTTCTAATTATCCTCTGAAGTCTGTGTTTTTCTTGTTGGGTTGCAGAACCGAACCAGACAGTTATAGAGGTGCAAATGACAGACTCAATAATTCCTCTGTAGAATTGGATCAGCAGCTCCTTGGGCAGTTTGAGCTTACTGAGTTGGCGCAGAAAGAACATTCTTTGTTGTCCTTTTTAATGATGTTTTGATGTTAGCTGTCCATTTGAGATCTTGCGATATGATAGAACCCAGAAATTTGAAGGTTTCTACTGTTGATACTGTGTTGTCAAGTATTGTGAGAGGTGGAAGTATGGAAGGGTTTTTCCTAAAGTCTACCACCATTTCTACGGTTTTGAGTGTGTTCAGTTCCAGATTGTTTTGGTTGCACCACAAGGCTAGTCGTTCGACCTCTCGTCTATATGCGGATTCGTCATTGTCTCGAATGAGACCAATCACTGTTGTGTCATCTGCGAACTTCAGTAGCTTAACAGATGGATCATTGGAGATGCAGTCATTGGTATACAGAGAGAAGAGAAGTGGGGAGAGCACACAGCCTTGGGGGCCCCTGTGCTAATTGTACAGGTATTTGATGTGATCTTGCTTAGCTTCACCTGCTGCTTCCTGTTTGTTAGGAAGCTTGTGATCCACTTACAAGTCTGTTCCGGTACCTGTAGCTGGTTTAGCTTAGTTAGAAGAATGTCTGGAATGATGGTATTGAATGCTGAACTAAAGTCTTAAAAAGGACCCTTGCATAGGTCTTTGGAGACTCAAGATGTTGTAGGATGTAGTGCAGAGCCATGTTAACAGCATCATCTGTTGATCTATTTGCTCGGTATGCAAATTGCAAGGGGTCTAACAGCGGATCCGTGATGGTTTTCAGGTAGGAAAGCACTAGCCTTTCAAAGGTTTTCATGACTACAGATGTTAAAGCAACTGGTCTGTAGTCATTCAGTTCCTTGATGGTGGGCTTCTTCGGCACTGGGATGATGGTATGCGTTTGAAGCAAGAAGGAACATAGCACATCTCTAGTGATTTATTGAAAATATGGGTGAAGATGGGGGCCAATTGGTCAGCACAGACTTTTAAGCAAGAAGGAGTTATCTTGTCTGGGCCTGGAGCTTTTCCTGGCTTTTGTCTGTGAAATAGGTCCTGCACTTCCTTTTCTGTGATCACTAGGGGTTGTGAACCCAATGAAATGGGGTCAGTTGTAGGAGGCTTGGCTGTTGTTGGTGTGTCTGAGATGGGGGTTGTGGAGATAGGTGGCTGTAGTTTCCTTTCAAACCTGCAGTAAAACTCATTCAGGTCATCTGCCAGTTGTTGATTACCTTCAGCCTGGGAAGGAGGTTTGCCATAGCCGGTGATATTTTTAAGAGTTTTCCACATGTTTGCTGGTTCATTTGCTGAAAACTGATTCTTTAGCTTTTCAGAGTAGCTTCTTTTTGCTGCTCTTATCTCCCTTGTTAGTGCATTTCTGGCCTGATTGTACAGCATTTTATCACCTTTTCTGTAGGCTTCCTCTTTGGAATGTCGTAGCTGCTTAAGTTTAGGTGTAAACCAAGGTTTGTTGTTACTGTGTATTCGCAAGTTCCTTGTAGGTACACATAGGTCTTCACAGAAGCTGACATATGATGTTACAGTATCTGTGAGTTCATCCAGGTCTGCAGAGGTATCTTTAAAAATATTCCAATCAGTGCAGTCAAAACATGCCTTTAACTTTAATTCTGATTCCTCCGTCCAAAATATCTGATTATATTACTTTGAACAATATAATTAAGATTTTGGCATCTGTTTATAGCATCATTTTCGGATCTTTTTCACTTTTGTTTTCTGTATTTGCTATGCTTGTGAGTTTTGAGATTCTACTGACACTTCAGTAAATTGTATGTATTTATATTTTTATTTGTTTAATTTTGTAAAATAATAATAAAAAGACAATCCAGGTAGTACTTGACTTATTATCACAGTTGGGACTGGAATCTCAATGGCTGACTGAAGGTGACATTAAGCGAGACATCCACCTGACCGCTTTGCTCAATGACCTCAATCCTAGCTCTCCCAGTTGCAGTTGTTAAGCAATCATGTGCGTTGTTAAGTGGAGTGCCGAAGAAAGGGCCCTTCCCCTGTCTCACAACACTAGAGTGACCCGAGCCCGGGCCGCCTCCCTAACCCACCATGCCTGGTTTCACTTACCTTTGCCTTTTTCTGCGGTTGCAGCCTAGCCAATGTGAGACATGGCCTTCCTACTGAGGCTGCCTTGTGCCATCCTGCAAGTGAGCCCCCGTCTCATGATTGTTGGAATGCACCTTCTCCAAATTTGGAGAAAAGGCCTCCCAAACAATCATGATAACTATCAACTGATGAGGACTAGCACTGGTGATGTTACCTAGTCTGGTAATGAAACGTCTGCAAAACAAGCAAGCTCAGAGAAAGCTACAAAAGCTACTGAATGTGATCATTCTAAAGGGTTTAGAATGTAAATCTTCTTAGCCTTCAGAATGATGTCATTCACTAGCTTTCTAGTCTTCCTTGGATTAGAAAGCTAGTAAGCATTCTGAAGGCCAGAAATCTTTCTACATTGGCACTTACTAGCTTTCCAGCACTCTTCCTTATGCAGAACAGAACGCCTCAACTGGGCTACAGAAATGGAGCTCAGGTCTTCATGGAACACGTGGCAACTGGTTGTAAGTGCACATGAAATGTATTTGTGTGGCCATGCGGGCAGCGCTATGTTTTATAGTGTCTGGAAATGCTTTACAGGTTATAAAACAACCATTCCAAGGCTGTCGTAACTTTGAATGATTGTTTAAATGACTGGTCAAAAATCAAGAACCTGTAAAATACATAACACTGCTGTTCTTGTAGAAAGTTCCAATTTAGTGATTATAGGAATTTGCTAATGAGCACTAGTCCATTTTATGCAGTGTTGTTTACAGCTGATTTTCCCAGTGTAGGTTTTTTCCGATTGAGACAATAACTTCCATCTTTCCTCACCAGTGGCTATGCTGGCTGGGGCTGATTGAAGGTGGCCTATAATATCTGGATGTAGATACAGGTAGTCTTTAACTTAAGGACTGTAATTGAACCTGGAATTATAATCGTAAGTTGCGGTGATTATTAAGCAGATCATCACGTGACTGTGCCTAATTTTACAACCTTTTTTGCTGTGGTTATTAAGGAAACACTGCAATCATTAAGAAAACCCATTTTCTTCAATGGGTGTTTTTTACTAGAAACTGGAAGAAATTGCTTGAAACTGACAAAAACTGCTGAAAATTATGGTAACAAGACCGTGGGATGCTGCAAACGGTCATAATTGCAAACTGGTTGCTGAGCACTCAAAATGCGATCATATAACTGGGGTATTAATGCTGCTATTGGAACTACAGAACTGGGTGATAAGTAGCGCTGAACAGGTCCATCGTAATTTTGAATGGTCACTAAATGAGGATTACCTGTATCTACATTAACTAGTAGCAGCTTTCTTGAATTACATTAATATTTTTAAACCAGTAAATAATGATTAGAGGAATTTATAGCCCAGTTCTCTTTTCCCATAAGGTAATATTCAACTTGGCTTATGTAAGTTAAATTACATCTATATATATGGATACACATATATTTAATCTAAAAATGGTGGAACAAGAAATAATGTTGAAAACATTTTTTAATTGAACAGCCTCTGACTTTTTTCTTTGTTCCCATACATGGTCCTATTATACCAGTTTTCCCGGAAATTTTATATAGCTCAGTGGTTTCGGGATACCACTATGGAGACTGAGAAAGCAATGAAGTCTCAGAAGGATGAAGATTCATCTGAAGGAACTCACCATTCAAAAGAGGTTGAGACAACAGGACAAATTATGCACCGAGCAGAAAGTCGCAAAAAATTCCTTCGAAAAATCATTAAAACAGCACCATCTCAGTTCAGTACATTAAAGTGAGTTCAGTAAAAACAGGTTTATTTATTTTAAGGCTCTATTTGGCTTTCTTGTGTTGGTGTATTTTTTTCTTAAAGTCTAAAGTAACGATGTACAACTTTGTTACAGGATAAATTCTGATACTGTGGACTATGAAGATGCTTGCTTGGTTGTACGCTATTTGGCCTCTATGAGGCCGTTTGCCCAGAGCTTCGATATTTATTTGACACAGGTAAACTCTGCTGGAAATTTTAATGAAATGAGGATTGTTACCTGATTCCAAGCATTTATGCAGTGTTGTTTACAGCTGATTTTCCCAGTGTAGGTTTTTTCCGATTGAGACAATAACTTCCATCTTTCCTCACCAGTGGCTATGCTGGCTGGGGCTGATTGAAGGTGGCCTATAATATCTGGATGTAGATACAGGTAGTCTTTAACTTAAGGACTGTAATTGAACCTGGAATTATAATCGTAAGTTGCGGTGATTATTAAGCAGATCATCACATGACTGTGCCTAATTTTACAACCTTTTTTGCTGTGGTTATTAAGGAAACACTGCAATCATTAAGAAAACCCATTTTCTTCAATGGGTGTTTTTTACTAGAAACTGGAAGAAATTGCTTGAAACTGACAAAAACTGCTGAAAATTATGGTAACAAGACCGTGGGATGCTGCAAATGGTCATAATTGCAAACTGGTTGCTGAGCACTCAAAATGCGATCATATAACTGGGGTATTAATGCTGCTATTGGAACTACAGAACTGGGTGATAAGTAGCGCTGAACAGGTCCATCGTAATTTTGAATGGTCACTAAATGAGGATTACCTGTATCTACATTAACTAGTAGCAGCTTTCTTGAATTACATTAATATTTTTAAACCAGTAAATAATGATTAGAGGAATTTATAGCCCAGTTCTCTTTTCCCATAAGGTAATATTCAACTTGGCTTATGTAAGTTAAATTACATCTATATATATGGATACACATATATTTAATCTAAAAATGGTGGAACAAGAAATAATGTTGAAAACATTTTTAATTGAACAGCCTCTGACTTTTTCTTTGTTCCCATACATGGTCCTATTATACCAGTTTTCCGGAAATTTTATATAGCTCAGTGGTTTCGGGATACCACTATGGAGACTGAGAAAGCAATGAAGTCTCAGAAGGATGAAGATTCATCTGAAGGAACTCACCATTCAAAAGAGGTTGAGACAACAGGACAAATTATGCACCGAGCAGAAAGTCGCAAAAAATTCCTTCGAAAAATCATTAAAACAGCACCATCTCAGTTCAGTACATTAAAGTGAGTTCAGTAAAAACAGGTTTATTTATTTTAAGGCTCTATTTGGCTTTCTTGTGTTGGTGTATTTTTTTCTTAAAGTCTAAAGTAACGATGTACAACTTTGTTACAGGATAAATTCTGATACTGTGGACTATGAAGATGCTTGCTTGGTTGTACGCTATTTGGCCTCTATGAGGCCGTTTGCCCAGAGCTTCGATATTTATTTGACACAGGTAAACTCTGCTGGAAATTTTAATGAAATGAGGATTGTTACCTGATTCCAAGCATTTATGCAGTAATGTGCAATATCTGTTCATTGTTGAGTATAGGTATAGGTATTTAATAGGCTGTGATTACACCACATGTTTCCATGGTTCTTTTTATCAATTACATGAACATTTTTATTTATAGCCTGCATGCCTTTCATACCTTCCCAAAATGTAATTCATTCTATACATGTGATAATTCAGTTGAATCATTGTCTTATAAAGATAAGGAGGAATAACACCTTTTCATGAACTTCATCTTTATTGATTTGCATTTATTATTAGGGATGTGAGCTGTATCTTGTTTGCTATTGGTATAGCACTGTCATAAATATAATCAGAATTCAACAAAGTGATTGTGCATATTTCTTGGAGAATGAATTACCAATATAGTAATTGGTAATTGGATAGCTCAGCCTGGTAAGGCCTGTTATTAAGACCTGTTATTAAGAACACAAAGCCTGCAATTACTGCAGGTTCGAGCCCGGCCCAAGGTTGACTCAGCCTTCCATCCTTTATAAGGTAGGTAAAATGAGGACCCAGATTGTTGGGGGGGCAATAAGTTGACTTTGTAAAAAAATATATGCAAATAGAATGAGACTATTGCCCTATACACTGTAAGCCGCCCTGAGTCTTCGGAGAAGGGCGGAGTATAAATGTAAACAAAAATATATATATATATAGGCAACCAATATTTTTCCCCATCTGGATTCTGTTTAATCAATTTATACACCTGCCAAACTTGATTGAGATTTTGTGAAATGAATTAAGAATAAGTGAACAAAAAAACTGAATCGGGGGTGGGGGGGAGGAAGAGAGGATGCTTTCACCTTCACACGCACTGCTTGCAGAAATGCAGCTTTGTGTGCTTCCCCATTATTTGTGCGGCCCAGTTTTAAATGGGCTGCAGCCTACCACAGGCCAAGGATTGGGGACCCCTGCTTTAGAGAATATAACAACTTTCTCCAATGCTCAGAGTAAAAGTCATATTTTCAAAGTCTAGTAAAAGACCATCAGGATTACAACCCATTGTATCCTGAGAGTGCTGTTCCATAGGGCAGGTCCCAGTGGTGAATCACCCCCCCCCCCGTTCTATCCAGCTTGCCAAATTGATAGCACCTGAAGTGGGAGGTTCTGCCCACCTGCCGGAATGTCATTACATCACTTTTTTAACCATCTGTGCATGTGCAGAATGTTCTGCGCATGCGCAGAAGAAGTGCTTCCATGCATAGCGCACATGTGCTCCCGCGCGGGAGCACACCCCAACCTGTAGCAAAGGTAAGTGGATTTCACTGCTGGCAGGTCCCATAACAAGAAAACATGCATTCTACATCCCATCATGTGGTATTGCTTCATAGAAAAGACTCAAAGCATGTCAACCCTATTGGATCTTATGGGACAGGTAAAGATAAATTAAAGCCCAGTAGTTCTGTAAATAATCCTGTACCATGTAGGACTTTGTAAGTGGTAAACAGAGTACAGACCCTTGAATTGCACCTGGACATTTTAAAAACATGTGCAGTTGGCAGATCAGATGGATTTGTACAAAGGCCTTTCTGGTGCAGCTGCCATCTGCTAAAAAGCAAATGCCAGGATCTCTCAAATTGTGTATGTTGTCTGTCTGAGGGAATGATACTATATCTAGATTTAATGATGGAGGATCACCACATTGGGGGGGGGGGGAGTGGCTAAGACCCACAGCATTCAGTCTTAATATGGTTAAGTCTAAATCTGTTCTTTCCCAGCAGGACTCCTGCAGCTTCCAGAAGCTGCGAAATTTTTTTTTGAAGTATCACTTCATTGGCCAGGGTAGAGAAGCATAATATGCATCTTCCTTTATATTGATGTTACTTATATCATGCCAATGGATGATCTTACCCAGCAACCTCATGTGGTTGTTAAATAGAAGTGGAAAAATTTGAATCTTGATCCTCTCTTCTGGGGTGTTAACAGTCCCCTCACGTCAGACTGTATCTTCTTTAGATTTTTATGAACAGCTTTTCTATTCCCTTAACTAAGACATTTATGAAGAATAAAGAATACAAGGCTGAAGATTAAATGCTGTGATATTCAACTGCATTCCTCCCTCTATCTGGACATGGACCCATTAAGGATCATGTGTTGGCTATGGTTGTTCAGTCAAATATGAAACTATCTGATAGTGGGATCATCCATCTCACATTTTTAAGGAGTCTATGGTCTAACATCAAATACCTTACTAAACTTTAAGTACACTACATCCACAATATCTCCTTGGGCTACTAATCTAGTCACA
This sequence comes from Ahaetulla prasina, assembly GCF_028640845.1. Lineage (NCBI taxonomy): Eukaryota > Metazoa > Chordata > Lepidosauria > Squamata > Colubridae > Ahaetulla > Ahaetulla prasina. The sequence continues at coordinate 279,387,992 of NC_080540.1, read as the reverse complement.
TTGTCAAAGAAATGTCAGCCCTTTACAAGAAAACAATAGAATTTGTCTGGCACCTATTTTGAACAAATCAAAACTAGGTTCTGATAAACTGTTAGAAACTAAGGGTTCACAAGCCCACCCCTTGATTAGCTTTTCAAAGATTTTGCTAGGTATTGATGTCAAACTATTGTTATAATTCTCTTTGCAAGATTATGACAAATTACTAAATAGCTACTTTTCATTTTGCTTTAATCTTGTGTAATGTTTCCACTGCATTTTTGTTTTCAGAAAGTAATAAACAGTGATTAACAAATGCTATTTTCTTTTAACAGATTTTGCGTGTGCTTGGTGAAAATGCAATAGCTGTTCGAACAAAAGCCATGAAGTGTTTGTCTGAAGTAGTTGCTGTAGACCCCAGCATTCTAGCCAGGGTAAGAACAGAGCGAGAGAGACTATATCTAACCATACATTTCTCCTGGTTTTATTTATGTGCATTTATATTTTGCTTGTTGTTTATAGTTGGATATGCAGCGAGGTGTTCATGGACGGTTAATGGATAATTCCACGAGTGTGCGAGAAGCAGCTGTGGAGTTACTGGGCCGGTTTGTGCTTTGTCGACCACAGCTTGCCGAACAGTATTATGACATGCTGATTGAGCGAATACTGGTATGAATAGTTTTACATTTTGCTCTGTTATTTATAAGCATTTATAGACTGAAATTTGAAACACAGTTACAGTTTTTGTTAATTCAAAGTTCTTGGATTTTATTATGGTAAATTAGGTGAACTTTGTCGTTTGCATAAACTTTAAAAAAATAAATGCACTATATTACCATAATGCAAGTCTCATATTGGTTGCTATTAAAGTTTTTATATCTGTTTTTTATTTTTATTTTTTAGTTAATAATATGCAATGTTGTAAATTATAGAAACTATATGTATGTCTTCTTTTCTCTTCCTTAGGATACTGGTATTAGTGTCAGAAAAAGAGTAATAAAGATTCTTAGAGATATCTGCATTGAACAACCAACCTTTCCCAAAATTACAGAAATGTGTGTGAAAATGATTCGCAGAGTTAATGATGAAGAAGGCATTAAGGTATATGAAAATGCAACATGAATTGCTTCTGTTATAGCTTGCTTTGATTTTTCTTGACTTCTTACATTCACATTAAATTGAACCGAGCTCTTGTGAGCAATGTTATTATAGCCTGACTAGTAGTAGTAATAATGCTGCTTATTGAAATTTATACTTTCTTCTCTTTAAGGTTTAACAAGTTAATTTTCTTAATATATATATATATATATTTATTTACAGAAATTGGTAAATGAGACATTCCAGAAATTATGGTTCACTCCAACCCCACATAATGACAAAGAAGCTATGACCAGAAAAATCCTGAACATCACAGATGTGGTATGAATGGGACTATTTCAGTTGCAGTAAACACTTATGTCTAACTGTGTTCACAAGTGTTCTTTATTGGTGTCACTTAAACAATGCAATACAGGGGGTCTGTGAGTTTCAACAGCAATTGGGAGTGGACACAATGCAGTTATAAAGTGTGACAGCATTGCTTAGCTACAAAAATTCCTACAGTCCCAATTGTCATTTTTAACTGAATCCCACAGTTGTTAGATGGAGTAGCTTCCTGCTGGCACAACCAAAGTCACAGAGGAAGCTGGCAGGAATTTACAAGTCCCAGACCCGCAGGCAGGTAAATGGCTGCTATTAGATCAAGGAAGGAACAAAGGAGTGCAGAAGTGGGACAGGGAAGACGCGTGAGAGGTATGGGAAGGTTGTGAGTTGGCTTGGGGAGATTGCTAGGGGATGTGCTAGAGGCATGGTACAGGTTGGAGAATGTTAAGGGATTCAAGGGGCACCACATGGGAGAGAAGGAGGGGGAGTGCAAGAATCACCATGCAGGTGTGGGGGAGACATAAGAAGTGCAGTGTGTGTTGGGGTGTTGGAGTGTGTGAGAGAGGATCAGCAAGGAAGTATGAAACAAGCTCCATGCAGATCACTGAGGATATGAGGAGGTTCATGAGAAATGTCTTACAGGTCAGAAAATTTACATGGGGATGTGAGTCAGGGAGGGTGTGAGGGAAGCATAGTGAGGATCAAGGAGGCTACCTAGGAGTGTACAAGTGGCCAATGCAGCATGAGCATAGAGGGGTTGGGGGAGAATGTGTGCCCCAGCAATTTGTAACCTTCCCTTCTGGCTTCCCCATTGACTTTCTAGGGAAGCTGGCAGGGAAGATTGCAAATAGTGATGATCAACTTCAGAATCACATGACTGCAGGAGTGTTGGGTTAGCTGGAACTCCAAGGACCAGCTGTACTCATCATTAATTCAGCGCTATCATAACTTCAAATGGTTGCTGAATGAATGATTATAGGGCAAGGGCTACATGTAGTCCAAATATTTCATTTTTCTGGTTGGGTTTTGAAAATTCTGAAAAAATTGGTTTATTGCCACATGTGCTAAGTAAAGGTTGGCTATTTGATAAAAGAAGGGTAGAGATTTTATTGAATTGTACCTCTCATTAGTTCTAATTAGCTGGCAAAGGGCAAAGTATGATAAAAAGGACAGTCTGCCAACATCTGGAGAACTATGCATTATGTACTGTTGTTTTACACTGTGCTTTGTTGGATTTTGTGTTTGGGTAGTGTCTGATCCCAGCCACTATGTCAAAGACGTTGTGTTATATGCTGTGTTGCCTAACAAATTATAGTTGGACCACGATTTAGCACAATATGTGTATCCAATCTTTGTGGCTAATGACTTCCGCTTTTAGACACTTATCAACATATTTTAAAGGGATTTGTTTTTATTGGCTAGATTAATATGACGTAGAACTTAAGTTTCTCAATAGTTTTAGGTTTATAAAACTTGTAGCATAGTATTTGGATTTTAAAAATTAGTGAGAAAAATTGGAATAGCATAACATTAATTGCATTATATAATGCTATCAAGTTCAGCTAAGACCCTAATTTAAGGATTCTTGAAAACAATCCATTTTACTTGGACTCCTAGGAATAAACAATTAACTTTTTTTGTATGAAAGTTGAAGATGTACAAATGCTTCAAAAGAGATTTAATCTGTTAAATGTCAATTAAAATAGTGTTATGAAAATAGTATTGATATGTGCATATACCAAGCTTCTGGGGGTGCGAAAAATATTTGTTCTACTATGTATTACTTTAGCATTCTATGTTCAAAATTTCAGGTTCTCTCCCCTAATTTGGTGGTTTTGATAGATTATGAACAGCTTTCTGAGAAATCGATATATTTTATAGATATTCTCTGTGTGTATTAATATGTGAACTCAAAATGTATAAATTTATTCACAAATAAATTTTACACTTCTTTTTCATAGGTTGCAGCTTGTAGAGATACAGGATATGATTGGTTTGAACAGCTTCTTCAGAATGTACGTAATGATTCAGATATTCTGGACCTTGATTTCATTCAAATACCTTTTATTTTTATCTTTTTTCAAACAGAATTGATGCAGCTTTTCAGTAACACAACAAATAGGAAAATGATATTCAAATTAATCAATACAAAGTGTAAAGGTCAATTAAAAATCTAATAAGAATTCAGGAGGTACCATTATCAGTAAAAAAAAGACTGGTTTGTAGGTAAATCAAACAAAAGAAATGAAAAGAATCTCTCCCCCAATGTATTTGGAAATATTGGTTCTAAATTGGAAAGCTAACATGCCTCCATCCATTAGTCAAGACACTATGATGGGGGCTCCCACCCTCTGGAATGAACTTCCCCCAGGACTCCGCCAACTTCCTGACCTTCGAACCTTCCACCGCGAGCTTAAAACACATCTATTTATCTGTGCAGGACTGGACTAGAATTTTAATTTTAAATTTAATTTTAATGGGGTTTTTATCATTTTAATTGTAATTTTAAATTTCGGCCTATTTAAATAAGTTTTTTAATTTAGTGTTTTATCTTGTATTATTTTGTATTTTTATCGGGCTGTAAACTGCCCTGAGTCCTTCGGGAGATAGGGCGGTATAAAAATGTGATTAAATAAATAAATAAATAAATAAATAAATAAATAAATAAATAAATAAATAAATAAATAAATAATTCAAAAATGAATTACATTATTTCATGGATGTATATCTTCTTCATATTGCTTACTTATTAATGCTTTTTAAATATTATTCTTAGTTCTTAAAGGCTACTTTGCCTAGCTTAGTTTTCTTTACATATTTATTAAGAGATGTATCCTACTTCAGTTATAAATCATTATAACAGCTTTAAGGCTTGTAGCTCAGGTTTATGATAAGCAGTAAATGAATATACATATGAATAACAAGCAAAGTGAGTTATTTCACATTTTTTTAGAATAGCATGTACTATTTTATATTTATTGACTGTTTAAGATTCTAAATAAAAATAAATTAAAATTTTAAATAAATCTTTTTTTATATGTATTTTGGGGTAATCTGTTGTCCGTTATTACTTCAAATTAGTGTTTCATATTAGTTACAGCCAGTTAGATTCTGTCTTTAATTTTCTTTTACAAAAGATTATATTCTGTTTATTTTATAGTTGCTAAAATCAGAAGAGGATGCTTCATACAAGCCTGTCAAGAAAGCCTGTACGCAACTTGTGGACAATTTGGTTGAACATATTCTGAAGTATGAAGAATCTTTGGCAGGTAAAGCATATATAACCATTTCAGTCATATACTATTAAAATAGCTTGTTGGTAGCAATTTTATTTTTACATAAAGACACTTATTTTCCTCCATTCTTTGTGTGCACAGATTTTTCTTATCTCTTGTCCTCTGTTTCTTTTAAACCTGTTGTTTTACGTCTCTTCCTTTATTTCTGCTTCTCCTAACATCAGTAGGGAAGCATTTCTGAGCAAACTTACATTAGACCATTTAGACAGTGCCACTCTTGCATAAACAAATCTACCTAATTTGTTAAAAGCCACAAACAGATTAGCCTCTCAGAGACTTTGAAGTTTATATCAGTGCAAGGAATTAATAGAATGGAGTGGAAGGGAAGAAAAGGGAAGGGAAGGGGAAGGGAAAGGAAGGGAAGGGAAGGGAAGGGGGGGGGGGAGAAGGAAGAAAAAGAAAAGAAAATCTTCATCCAGTCTCTCTAGTCTTCTATAAAAAAATGCTTGCATTGTACTCCTACTTACAAGCCACTAGATTTCCTGTGGAAATAAGAACTTTCTTACAAGCCATTGGGTGGCAGCAAAGATTCTCTTATTTCTGGAAGGTTGAAAAATACTTCCAAAACAGCCAAAACTTTTTTGATAAGTCTATTTCCCTCAAAAAAAGTTTTTCTTTGCAATTTAAGAGACTAATTTCTCACTCCTTTAGTTCTTTAAAAATTAAAGCAAAATTACCACTAATATTAATGGACAGAAGGAATAAATACTATAATGAATTTTAGATACTTTTTTGTGAGAGTGCATCCTTAGATAAAGGGGTTTTACTTTTCACCACAATTTCAAAAGGGGAAATGCTCAATACAGCATGGCATGATGGTTTATCTCGCCTTCTTTGAGATCACAACTTATTTGGTTATTTTATTTATTATTTTTACGAATAGCTCAAGGTGACAAACATGTCCAACACATCTTCCTTGTTATATTTTCCCCACAATAACTCTGTGAAGTAGGCTGGACTGAGAGAGCATGATTAGTTCAAAGTCACCCAGTTGGTTTTCATGGATAAGGCAGGACTTGAACTCACAGTCTCCCACTTTCTAGCCTGGTGCCTTAACCACTAAACCAAACTGGCTCTTCTTCTAATCTTATCTTCTAATACCATAATTCTCTCAGAGCAGTAGTCATCTGTATTAAGAAATTCATCAGTTCCAGAAAACAGTAACCACTTTTTTGTTGTTGTTGACCAGACTAGACCATATATATTTGACATTTATGTTTCCCAGTGTGTTTTCCATTTTACCATTCATACTTCATAGTACAGTCATACATTATATTAATATATCCTACCATGAACATCTTCCATTTTAGAAAACAAAATATTAGTTTTTCTGATATAATATATGACAGTATATTAAGACCACATTCCTATTAACTTGGAATGGCTATCCTTTATGAATGGACAAACTAGAAGTAATTGCATAATTTTTCTGAATTGCAGTGCAAAGGAAGGCCAAATCTCATCCAGGTTTTGTTTTATTCTTTAATTATGTTCTTGGTGTTTCTACGTCAGGTTCTTAGCCACAGTACACAACTGGAAAGCTTTCAGGAATAGGATGTAGTATAAAAAAGCTAGATCACATGATTTGCAGTCATTCAAGAAAGTAGGAGTTCAATCTCTTAGGTACTTCTGCTAAAAGTTAAAAGGAACTGTTACGTGAAACATCAATTATCTTTTTGATTCCTTTGGGTCATTCTGAAGAGGAATATGAGAAAGTGGGATCTGTCCTGATGAGCTCATATTATTATAATGCAAAGGATCACAATTAAAGTGAGGCTTTAAAATCTGCAGTGTTTAATTTATATTGGAAAAATAATATTGGTTCTTTGAATATAATGTTTTCTATTGCTATATGATTTATTTATTTATTTAAAATATTGTCATGGTCATTTAAGTCTGAAAAATGTCTGAAATATATGATAATAGTACTAGCTTTAAGACTGGAATCAAGTTTTGACCTGATCAATAATATTTCTGTTTGGGCTATCATAAACAGTGGCTTACAAAGCACATGAAAGGATAAAGGAACTATGTGGTGCCCAGTGCTTTCCCAATCGGGAACCATTTATTTTTGAAGCACAATGTGATATACACATAACCAGGCCACTATAAATATTTTTACTTGAGAGACTTGATTCAGCTGGCCATTTAGATTAATGACTGATTGGTAGATGAGGATTTGTGTGGTCCTATGTAAATAATGATATTTCTTTTCCAGATTCTGACAACAAGGGTGTGAATTCAAGTCGCTTGGTAGCTTGCATAACCACTTTATTTTTATTCAGCAAAATCAGGCCTCAGTTAATGGTCAAACATGCTATGACCATGCAACCATATCTTACAACTAAATGCAGTGTAAGTATTAACACATCTAGATTGCTTCTCTTTATAGTTTCTTTTTCATCTGAAGTTAAGATTAATGTGTAGGTAGAAACCAGTAAAATCTGTTTTGAGACAATTTAGTTGCCTGCTTCTAGGGTTGTTCTTACTACTATTTAACTTTTATCATTCCCATTGTTGGGGTTTAATAAGCTCCTTTAAAATTCTTTTTGAATTTATTATATCTATTGTTTTAGGTTTTAAATTTGCTTGTTAAATGACTTATTTTGAAGTATTTTTAGACAATAAGAACAATTTGATAATGGAATTGATTATCCAGAAAGTAGTTAAGTTTGGAAATGTGGAAACTGGAGATGTTCAAACAGAAACTTTGTAGCTTTTTTCTGGGACTGCTTTCATTTGGATTCTTGGACTGAGCAAGGGTTGGACTTAATTGCCATTTCCAACTTTGTGTTTCTATGGTTTCTATGTTTTTATTTTCATTCTAACATTTCTATCCCATATTTCATATTTAAATGATTCAAAAGTAGGATAGAAACAATCCAGTCTGTCAGCCCTCTCAGATTTTCTCAGATACCATTTGGGTAATGAGAGCTGCACATTAAAAAAGTACTAGTTCATGAACACAAGTTGTGACTGCTCGGTTGTTATTCCATGGTGTTGTATCATTCAGTAGCGTGGATGCTTTATTTTAATGTTGAACTTGAGTTTTTCATGATATAGTGAAGGATCACAATAGACAAAATTAATTGAATGCAATATTTTCTATAGAACCAAAATGACTTCATGGTGATCTGCAATGTTGCAAAGATCTTAGAATTGGTAGTGCCATTGATGGAACACCCAAGTGAGACTTTCCTTGCTACAATGGAAGAAGATCTCATGAAGCTCATAATCAAATATGGCATGACAGTAAGGTTTAATTTCTACTTTAAAAATCATCTTGGTTTACTGCAGTGGAAAATGCTATATTTGAAAGGGAACATTGAAACTGTAGTCATTATGTTGATTTTATGGATATAAAAATATGGTTAGCTAATTCACTTTTTTATTTTAGCTATTCATAGACTACTTGAATATTGTTTTAAGTAAAACAATATTTTTACTTGAGAGACTTGATTCAGCTGGCCATTTAGATTAATGACTGATTGGTAGATGAGGATTTGTGTGGTCCTATGTAAATAATGATATTTCTTTTCCAGATTCTGACAACAAGGGTGTGAATTCAAGTCGCTTGGTAGCTTGCATAACCACTTTATTTTTATTCAGCAAAATCAGGCCTCAGTTAATGGTCAAACATGCTATGACCATGCAACCATATCTTACAACTAAATGCAGTGTAAGTATTAACACATCTAGATTGCTTCTCTTTATAGTTTCTTTTTCATCTGAAGTTAAGATTAATGTGTAGGTAGAAACCAGTAAAATCTGTTTTGAGACAATTTAGTTGCCTGCTTCTAGGGTTGTTCTTACTACTATTTAACTTTTATCATTCCCATTGTTGGGGTTTAATAAGCTCCTTTAAAATTCTTTTTGAATTTATTATATCTATTGTTTTAGGTTTTAAATTTGCTTGTTAAATGACTTATTTTGAAGTATTTTTAGACAATAAGAACAATTTGATAATGGAATTGATTATCCAGAAAGTAGTTAAGTTTGGAAATGTGGAAACTGGAGATGTTCAAACAGAAACTTTGTAGCTTTTTTCTGGGACTGCTTTCATTTGGATTCTTGGACTGAGCAAGGGTTGGACTTAATTGCCATTTCCAACTTTGTGTTTCTATGGTTTCTATGTTTTTATTTTCATTCTAACATTTCTATCCCATATTTCATATTTAAATGATTCAAAAGTAGGATAGAAACAATCCAGTCTGTCAGCCCTCTCAGATTTTCTCAGGTACCATTTGGGTAATGAGAGCTGCACATTAAAAAAGGTACTAGTTCATGAACACAAGTTGTGACTGCTCGGTTGTTATTCCATGGTGTTGTATCATTCAGTAGCGTGGATGCTTTATTTTAATGTTGAACTTGAGTTTTTCATGATATAGTGAAGGATCACAATAGACAAAATTAATTGAATGCAATATTTTCTATAGAACCAAAATGACTTCATGGTGATCTGCAATGTTGCAAAGATCTTAGAATTGGTAGTGCCATTGATGGAACACCCAAGTGAGACTTTCCTTGCTACAATGGAAGAAGATCTCATGAAGCTCATAATCAAATATGGCATGACAGTAAGGTTTAATTTCTACTTTAAAAATCATCTTGGTTTACTGCAGTGGAAAATGCTATATTTGAAAGGGAACATTGAAACTGTAGTCATTATGTTGATTTTATGGATATAAAAATATGGTTAGCTAATTCACTTTTTTATTTTAGCTATTCATAGACTACTTGAATATTGTTTTAAGTAAAACAATATTTTACTTAAAACAATATTTGTTTAATTTTGTTTACAAGTAAACAAAACTACTTGTTTAAGAAAATAGAAATTATTAAAAATAAATAATATACCATCTTTATGATGGCCTTGAAGTCTAAATAAATCTGTAAAATAAGAGCAGAACATTGATTTCTCCATTACTCTGCAATATTTTTTCCCCTTTGTTTCTAGGTAGTGCAGCACTGTGTTAGCTGTCTTGGAGCTGTGGTTAACAAAGTCACACAGAATTTTAAATTTGTATGGGCTTGTTTTAATAGATACTATGGTAAGCTAAATATTTGGATTTTTTTTATGAATATTCTTTTAAAGATATTCAATGTTTATGAAAACAGCATTATAAAATAGGTTTTGTTATTTAGGTGCACTTTCAAAACTAAAGAATCAACATCAAGAAGATCCGAATAGCACTATACTTACAGCAAATAAACCAGCACTCCTAAGATCCCTTTTTACTGTTGGAGCTCTATGCCGGCATTTTGATTTTGATCAAGAAGATTTTAAAGGCAACAGCAAGGTAATACAATATTTAAAAGTATATTTGGATTTCTGGGTTTTTTTCCCCTGTTTTTAGATATTAATAAAAGTTTTTAAATGGGAATGAAACTTTCCTTGACTTACTTTTTAATTATTGTACCCTTTTCCTCTTTAAATAGGTTAACATAAAGGATAAAGTACTTGAATTGTTAATGTATTTTACCAAGCATTCAGATGAGGAGGTACAAACAAAAGCCATCATTGGTCTAGGTAAGATTTTACATCAGATTTGAAATACTTATTATGTATATCAGTAACTGCTTGTGATTATTGCAAAATGACTGCTGCTTCAATAAAACATTCCAGGATAATTTGTTAATATAGTTTAGATTATTGTAATAGTCTGTAGCAAGTGGGCTATATTCAGAAAAGGAAAGATGATGCAAATTTGCTAGCATGTATTTTTGTATATTTAATTGTGTGCCTGTGATGCAGCTTAATGTTGTATAGGTCTGTTTTTTAAAACATATTAATAATTTTGTATTTGTGCAGTTTGCAATAACTATAAAATGTAAATGGACAGTTGTGGGCAGTTGCAGGTATAGCACGAAGTACTGGCACAATCTTTACAAGAAAAAGATTGCCTGCACTTCTGCTAGTCCCCACTTCTGGCTCTGCCTTTCTTCTAGGCCTAGGTGATCTCAGTGTTGTTGGTTACTGTCAGGTCTGTATTCAGTAAGACATTTATTTATCATGAGCATGTGTGGACTTGTCTTACTTCATAGGAACCTGATTGGGAAGGGATGCGGAAATTACCATATCCAAGATTTATTCACCACTATTCTTTGTGCATCATAGCCCCAATAATGAAATTGGGTGGGGTTGAGGCAATAATTTATTGTGAGACCTTTAACTGTAACTAGAGATGCTGCTGTGACTCCCTTCTTGAGCTCCTGATTTTATATACTGGTATTGAAATCATCTAGGCTTTTATTGTTGAAGTGACTTCAGTCTCCGTGTCTTTGGGTGTGAATTCTAGATGGGCTCATGATTTAATAGCCTCTATAAAGATCAGATGCTTGTTCCAAGTTATTTGTTGCCTGATGCACACAAGTAATAACATATTGGAACTGGTGTTTCTGGAGTGATTAGCATGTTAAACAAAATTGGCACTAAGTGGTTTCTGCTTTAACATATGTCCTGGAGGACTTCTTGATATTCTAAAGAGCTCTGGGAAATGAGATGTCTCAAGAGATGGCCAGAGTATTACTAGTGGAAAACATAAAGAGTGAATTAACTGAACACAGTTACATGTCTATGTTTGATACTATTCCATGATAATAATAGTGGCAAACTGTTTCTACTTGTCTGCTCTTACTGCACCTGCAGATTTGTATTCAATAGCCTTGTTTTTAGGGTTGCCCATAACCTTTTAATAGAGAGGTGGAAGAAGATCTAACCATTAGTTAATGTGACATTTTTGTGGGGTTTGTCAAAGAGAAAATTGTTCACATTTCTTCAAAGTATATACCAAATGGGCAGAGTTTTGCATACTATTTTGGATTGTTTTAAATTTCCAGAGATCAGGGAGCAGAATTCTCCATAACAGGAGCTGTGCCACCTGTGAGCCAGAGCCTTGCACTGGTTTTTTCAACTAGTTGGTCATAGTATGTGCACCAGTATTCTGGAGTGGTAAATATCTCTTTAAAGGAGGAGAGATGTCATATACCTTGAAGGAGGTAGTGATGTATTCTTTCCTGAATTGAATTGTTAGTGATCCAATCACTAACCTGATCTCCAGTCTTCCCTTTCTGGGGCTTGAGCTACAGAGGAAACAGATTAACAGTCTTTCTGTGGATGGAAAAAAGGATTAGTCACATAGTCAGTGAAGTTTTGAAGTTGGTTTATTGTTTGTCAACTGATCTTTTTAAATTTCTCTAAAGCATTTTATGTTATCAACCATTGCATTATTCTAGACCAATGATGGCTAACTTTTTTGCCATCACGTGCCAGGAGCGGGGGGTTGGGTGGGATGTCACGCGCACACGTGCCCACACCCATAATTCTATGTGCCATGCACGTGTGACTCCCCCTGCTCCTGGCATGTGATGGTCCGGTAAGTCCGTTTCTCTCTCTCACTAGGCTCCAGAGCCTTTCTAGGAGGCTGGAAATCGCCCGTCTGCCAACTTCCGGTGGGACCAGAAGGCCCATTTTTTGCTATCCCCAGGTTCCAGAGCCTTTCTGGGGAGGGTGAAAACAGCCTGTTTCCGGCCTCTGGAGGGCCTTGGGGGTGGGGGTGGGGAAGGCAAGAAACAGCCTGTTTCCCTACTTCTGGTGGGTCTAGAAGGCCTGAAAATCAGCTGGCTGGCGTGCACATGCACGCCGGAACTGAGCTCACGTGCCAAGTGGCATGCGTGCCATAGGTTCACCATCACGATTCTAGACTATATGAGAATTAGGAGCAGAAACATTGTTTTATGGTGCTTCAACTCCTTCTGGAGTAGAAAATTCTCGTTGGTGTTAATGCAAAAGGGGCACTTGTGTTTCTGGCCTCTCCAGTGTGGGTACTTACAGTATTTTCCTATACTATTCAAAATCTACATGAAACTACTTGAAAAGTTTATTCTGTTTGGGTTGAGGTATCAGTATATTGATGATACTCAATTATACATTAGGGAAGCTGCAGGCCATGGGGACTGGATGGATCAAAGGAAAATTATATCCATGCATACATAGTTGTTGTGATCAAATCAGCTTGATCTCAGTCACTAAATTGGATTACATGCAACTTAAAATCAGATCTGTGTCTTGATGGTTCTCCTGGACATGCTCAGCATATGGAAGCTGTGGCCAGGAGAGCTTCAGCTGCTGCATTGTTTGAGAAGTTCTTTGGATTGAAGATACCTTTGCGACAGTGATTCAAACCACCATCACCCCAAACTTAGACAAGTGCTATCCACTTAACATGAGAATGCCCTTAAATGCTATTGGAAACCACAAGAGTTTAAAAATGCAGTAGACTGACCAATAACATAAACACGTTGAATAGCATTGTACTTATGCCAAGGTTGCTGCATTTGCTACTGAAAAACATTCTGTTATGGATCTTAATTCCATATGAGGCAAGAAGACTTCGGCCCTGGAAGCATTCCTTCTTGGTGGCATCCACCTGATTATAGAATATTTTCGGTCATAAGGGATAGGAAGCCCTCAATTTGCTTGCCCTTTTGAAAAACCTTTAACGCTACAATACTCCAGTGGGTATTTTATAGTAACAATGAATCTGGGCTGCTCTTGTAACTGACATTTATGTGTATGTGGTTTGACATTTTTAATTCTGTTACTTTATGAATAAAGCTAAAGTTTTTTGAAGCAGGTTAATATTAAAATGTGTGTATAAGTAAGAAGACAATAAACAACAGGGAAACATAATATTTCCTGTAGTAGAAAGTTATATGTAAAGTTAAAAATTCAACTCTGCAACAAAATTTATTCAGTTGCATTTTCTTATTTTCCTCAGGATTCGCCTTCATACAACACCCAGGTCTAATGTTTGAACAAGAGGTGAAGACATTGTATAATAATATTCTGTCTGATAAAAACTGCTCAGTAAATTTAAAAATCCAGGTGTTGAAAAATCTCCAGACATACCTTCAAGAGGAAGATACACGTATGCAGCAGGCAGATAGAGAATGTGAGTGATAAATGCAATTGCATTCAATAAATATTTTAAATATTAATTGATTATGTAGTATTAAGCTAATATTAAATACCACAATTCAGAGTCCATATGTCTTTTTTATATGAAGAGTGAGATAGGTTAATGAACTTTCTTTTGGCCACCCATCTGGATATTTCACCTATGTTGAGCTTTATTCACAGTATTCCAAAATTAAGGAAGTTTGGCAGAAGCCCACTCTTTCCTCCTAGTGTGTGTGCTCAAACTGCTACTCTACCTGATACTTCCTTTCTAAAATTTGCTGCAGCAATATTATAGAGAACATTCTTCATATTTGCCATTACTGAAGACTACTGGAACACATGTCATCATTTATTTATTCTTTTTTTCTTTCTCAATTTCTAATTTTCAAATTATGTTTTTATTTTTCCAATATACTTTCCACAAGGACTCTGGCTATGTAAATATATAATTCTCAACTGACAATGGTTTTATGACTTAGAAAAGGACATTTGGTAGAATTGACAATTGATTCACACCCAAGGGAACAATTCTCTATTCTCCAAGAGCATGTAATGCAACTGGGTTATTTGAATTTGTCTCAGTTTTAGCTATCTGAACCTTGGGTGTGTGACCTTTTGGCTTGCCACTCTTCTTGAGTGAAGAGGAATTGTCTTGGGCCGCGTATAAAATATAAAGGTAAAGGTAAAGGTTCCCCTCGCATATACGTGCTAGTCGTTGCTGACTCTAGGGGGTGGTGCTCATCTCCGTTTCAAAGCCGAAGAGCCAGCGATGTCCGAAGACGTCTATATAACATAGTTAATGTATATAAATCTCAAAATAATATGAGGCCACATTACCAGCTATTCAGAGCAACATGCAGCTCATGGGCCACAAATTGAATAGATCTGATCTAAGCAAAGCCACCATTATGTTGGTTGATTCTAATCATGAGTAGAAAATCTTGTACCTCCTTATCAGTCACATACCTGTCCATTTTAGAATTTCAGTTCTGTTCTGTTTAGAATTATAGGTTCTGTTTCCAATTTTGGTTTTGAAATTAAACGTATCTGGCAGTTCCTGCAAACCATTAGATCATCTCTTTCCAAGCATCCACTCATCCATGCATCTATCCATCCAAGCATCCATCCATCTAATTTTATGCCACCCATCTCCCCTTACAAGGTGACTTTGAGTGGCTCTTCCCTAAACTCTTTGCCATAGAATCCTAAATGAAACTAAAATAATTAAACTTAACTGGCCTTTAATTATTAAACTGAAAGAATTACAGAAGAGTTAAACATTGAAATATGATATTTATTTTTATTAGAACTGGTATTTATGTTGAACTCAGAAGTATACCAAAGACCTCAGTTTTGACTGATTATTATTTCTTTAAGTAAGTAAGGCTTTGCATGCAACCAGAGGGCTAGGACTTGCAATTCATACTCTTTATCACTTTGCTCATTTTAGTTGATTCCTTAATTTATTTCTGAAGGCAAAATTTTAGATTGATCACTGTTTTCTGTTCACTGTTTTAAAACTATGACTGTGTTAGTTACTATTTTGCAGTCAATCTATATACTTATTCTAGAGATTCAGAAAATGACTTTCTGAAAAATGGGATGGGGGAGATTCTTATTGTTTCACTATCTATGTTCAGATACATGTTATAACTACTTGTATTTGATGATAGTTGTGGCACCTGGTATCTGATGCAGGTTATATTTACCTCATCTGTAATCCTGATTTTTATTTTTAATGGTATACACAGACAAATCCTCTTGGATATTTTTGGTTTCAAAAAAACATTTGGAGATATTTGACTAGTGCTAGCTCCAACTTCTTTTTAGGTAAGATTTTTGAGAAGGTAGTCTCAACAGGTAGAGAAGGCCTTTTGCAATTGATTGATGGTAATTTTGTCAATGCACAGATTTTTTAAATTGCCATCCAGGATTTTACCACTCTGGCACCTAGTGTGGCTATAGCCACTAGAACCACCATGGCCAGTTTTTGGCATAATCTTCCAATTTTGATTTTCAGATCTTGATACTTTGTAGTCTTCTCCAATTATTTATCTTCTATTCTACCACCCCCTGGTATTGCCACCTCAATTATCCCCATTTTCTTCTCAATTCCAATGCACAATTGTTTCTACTTTGTCATGCCATTGTTTGTAAATCTGTGCAATCTTCTTGCAGCATATTCTATTACTATTATTAAGGGTGCATAATCTATAGTTAGATTCACAGTTTAACACTGGTGGAAATTTAAGAATTCAAGTCCTAATCAACAACGTAAGAATTATTAAGGTAGCATCTAAAAATATAGGCAGTACCAAGCTGGATGAGTTTTTTTTTTAAATAAAATCAGTGCAGATCTGATAAATTCGATATTTTCAGATAGTGAGGATGTTCTTTAGGTATCACTCTGAGGGCTCCAATCACAATTGATATAACAACATGCTGACTGGCAATATTCCTAGTTTTGGTTTTATATATAGAGTTCATTTTCTCTTCTACTACTATGACAAATAGAATATCTGTGCTTAGATAAAATGGTAAGCTAAAGCACTGGTACCGTATTGAAAAATATATGAGGCATCCTGATACTATCAGTCATTAATTGTGAATATTTGTAGCTCAGGGTTGAAATGAAGGGTCCTTGATGCTCTTTGAACTTGCTTGTTTTCTTGCAGACGTTTCATTATCCTAACTAGGTATCATCAGTGCTAGTCATCAGTCATTTCTATTAAAAAGCTGGACAGAATCAGGCAGATGTGTTTCACAACATGAATGATCAGAGGTTCTTTGTGTTTCCCTACAATTCTTCAGTATTTATTCCTTGTTAACGTCAGACTTCACTGGGACAATGCAGACTTCATCCTAATAATGGGTGGTGGCCATATGAACCTTGGTTCAAGTTGCTCAACTTGAGCAGAACTGTATTTTCTGTCACTCGAACAGAGTCTTGGCACCATGATCAAATAACATTATTTTGATATTCGGATTCTTAGGGTTGGCAAATATAATACTTCTGACTCTTTTGCTGGAAATTTTGAAACACATTGACATTGCATAGAAAACCAATTGCTTATCAATCAAAGGGAACTGCTTTGATAATTCTGCAAGCAGTCAGCATTTTTATTCTTTTGACTGGATGTTAAAACAATTGGAACATTTCACCAAGTTTGTATTATATTTCTAACACCCAAATAAGCTTTTGGTGGTCTTCTCATATTTATTTCACTCCTTGTTTGTTCTGTTATATTGATTTGACCCTAATGGGGCTTCTTTTCAATCAGATACTATATTTATGGAAACCCATTATTTTCTTTATTTGAATCAAGATACTGTCCTCCCAGAATTCTTTTCGCTTTTTGGATGCATATCAGAGTATTTGCTTCTATGTTTAGTACATCACCTATTTTCCCTCTTTTTTTCTGCTGTATTTATCTTAATTGTATGCACTTATATCTAAGGACACTACAAGACCTGTTTGCTTAACATGTAACTATGCTTCTTCAGGTAGTTTTCTCTGTAATTATACAGTCTACCCTTCTTCCTTGGATATATCTCACACCTGATACCTTTTTTCTTGCTTCTTATTGCTGTGACAGATGTTGGGAAGTGAGCACATCTTTTCCCTTAGAAGAAGGTTTTAGGGTATGTGCGTGCTTTTTTAATAGGCAAATTAAAACTATTTATCTTTACCTGCAGCCTTAAATAATCCAGTCTATTCAATCTGTGATCTGAAACAGTACAGCCCTTTTGCGTTTTTCTTCATGTATCTAGATTGGTGACTTAAGGTAGCTCTTCAAGTAGTTTGTTAATGGAGAATGGTATGTTAATGTGGGTGACTCCATCTTACTTCACAAGGTGGGCTTCAATTAGGTGGCACTCCAATTTCTATTGTAAGCAATAATAGAAATGCAAAATATGCATTCAACATGTAAAGGTTCCCCTCGCACATATATGCTAGTCATTCCCAACTCAACAGGTACACAATATATAAATAATGGATATTATGATAAGATTTCTCCTTTCTTTTCTATTTTTGTAGGGAAAAAGGTAGCAAAGCAAGAAGATCTGAAAGAAATGGGTGATATTTCCTCAGGGATGAGCAGCTCCATCATGCAGCTATATCTCAAACAAGTCCTAGAAGCATTCTTTCACACACAGTCCAGTGTTCGTCATTTTGCGCTCAATGTTATTGCACTCACGTTAAACCAGGGTCTTATCCATCCAGTTCAGGTATATAATTGTATATTTAAGTTCACAATTCTATAAAATATTGACTGGGAGCAATATACATACAGTTCATTGGAGCTTACTAATGACTAAGAAAGTACAGAAATCTGTTATAATCACTATATTTTTATACTTAAGATGTGGATATTTTTCTGGATGCTCAGCAAACATTTATTTAAGTATTTATTTTACCTACATAGTTTATTTGGTTTGTTTGTAATGTATCTAATCTTACTTCACAAACTCCAGACAACTCTTATTAATATGTCAATCAATCAATTTAAAACAAAGATTTTTTAAAAGCATAATGTAATGAGCCCCTCAGGTTTCCAAAACCTCATCAGATGGGAGAATATTTATATGTCCCATGAATTCTTAATGTGAAATATAGACTTTAGGGATTATTTTAGAGTTACCAGGCTACGACAGAAAAAAGCACCTTCTGATTCCAGACTTCTAGAATCATTTCCTGTGCTGATTACCCAAGACCGGCAGACTCTGTTTGAGAAGATTGGCTTGTAGGTAACATGGCTCCATGCCCAATATTTGTAGTTATCAATTTCTTTTTTCCTGCTTTTCAGTATGATGAACATTTCCAAGGAGTTTAATAATATAGTAAATAGAAAAAAGGCAGCAAGGATATAGAGACAACAGCAAAAGGCACTAGCAATGTAAAATAGTACTGGATCCTTTCTTCCTAACTTTATCTTATGGGCATAGTTGACACATAAAGCTAAGCCAAGACTTTTTAACTAGTGTGTTCACCAAATCACAGTAACCTGGTTGATACATAACATTGAGTCTTAATAGATGGGAGGGCACAATATTTGGATTATGGGTGGCCTTTCATTTGGTTTATGGCTGGGAATATTTTAGAAACCTCATTGACCATATTCTTTATGGTCTTTCCCTATTTTTTGAAATGATAGGCTAGGGTTCATTTGACATATAAATAATGGACTCATCTGCTATCCACAGAAAGAAACTGCTCTTTCATCCTCTTAGTAAGATTAGTATATTGGCGAAGAATGTGATTGAGCAATTTATATACCAGAGAGAAAATATTTATTTTCTGTTTCCCTTTTCTCTGTTTTTTTCACAAGCAGAAACATGGAATTCTTTCAATGATGTTTTTATCTTTTTTTGCAGTGTGTACCATATTTAATAGCAATGGGCACAGATCCAGAGCCTTCTATGAGGAACAAAGCAGACCAACAGCTGGTGGAAATAGACAAAAAATACGCTGGGTTTATTCATGTATGTTGGCCTCCATTTATCTTAATAAATTAAGTATCATTTCTGTCTTTTTCCATTTATATAAAAATACAATCAGAAGAAGCATAACATTATCAGTAGGTTATTTTCACAGTAAAAAGTATGTGGTAATTCAGTTTCTGCAGCTTGAAAAAATGAAACAGAAAATATGTTTCCATTAATATACAGAAATTGAGCACATGCCATTCTACGTGGGCTTTTACTAAAGTTTGCATGTGGAATTTTGACATGTTTCTTGAAAACAAAAGCTATGACATGAGAGAGATTATGTTTTTAGAAGCAAGAAATGTATATACTCCCTTGTAGAAAAAGGCGTATTTAAACTAGGCCTGCATAAGTTAGACATGATGAGCCACTGTGCTCAATGAGAAATGTTATATAGTCATTGTTTATCAATATTGGATGTAAGATTTTATTATATGCAATTGCTTATCCCCTCATGATTAAGAAGTGCAGAGTTGAATTGTTCTCTACAAGCCAGTTGTGTTTACATTTTTTTCAACATAAGAGTGTCTTTACAACAAACTTTGTCTATGCTTGTTAAATAGTTACAAATAGTTGGAATAGGACCAGTAAGAATCAAAATGAAATTTGGGAAGAGGAGGATACGGAATATGAAGGGCTGCGGAGTAGGGAGCCATTTAGAATATGGCACAAAAGTTGTTTGGCAATAACTTCATTCAGATTGCAGTAAGAAATATGTAGGCATTATACATTTTGTTCAATTTCAGATGAAAGCAGTGGCTGGTATGAAGATGTCTTACCAAGTACAGCAGGCAATCAATACCTGCCGAAAAGATCCTGTGAGGGGCTTTAGACAGGATGAATCTAGCAGCGCTTTGTGCTCCCATCTTTACTCCATGATCCGAGGGAATCGGCAACACCGGCGAGCCTTTCTTATTTCTTTGCTCAACCTCTTTGATGACACAGCTGTAAGTCTTACGCAGGGCTTTTGGGGCTTGTCTAGAATGTCCTGCTTTGGTGGCTGCTTTTCCTTTTGCTTTGGAGTAGCTTTACCATTGGATTTCTTTTTTTTTTTTCATAAAAAAGTTTTATTTTTACAATCATATCAAACAGCTCATCCAATGTACAGTTATATACAATTAGTCGGGCTTGCCCAGTCACCACCCCCCTTTTTAACACTCTTCCCTCTTCTACCTTCTTTTACTTTCCAGACCTTCCTCTCCTTCTCTTATCTACATCCTCTCCTCCCTCCACCCTCCACCTTCCTTCTCCCTCTTCTACCCCTCTTCCTTCCTCTTCTCCTCTTTCCTACCTCCTACTCTCTCCTCTTTTCTCCCTCCCCACCGTTCTAAAATGGTAACTGGGCAGACCCGACCCTACATTGATTATATTTATACATCTTCAATAATCCCTGTACATTCACCATCACTCCATCCTCTACCCTCAACCCCCCATTCACCATTGGATTTCTATAGTTAACTGTATGGGTGCATCTATTAATCTGGTCTTGGAATTTATTGTGCTATAAATAGCATAAATTTATATGCTATCAAATTGGTAGCAACCATGTAGATAGATTTTCTCCATGGCAACCTGGTCCTTCAGGCCTTCCAATACTGCATTCATTGCCATAGTAACTAAATGCGTCCACCTTGCTGCTGGTTGTCCTTTTTTCTCTTTCATTCCACCTGTCCCAGCATGAGATGCCTCTTTGGAGAACAAGGTCTTTGCATAATAGCTCCAAATTATATTTGGATAATTTAAGCCTGGTCATTTTTACCTACATTATAACTGTATAAAGACAGTCCTCAACTTATGGCACATTCATTTAATAACAGTTCAAATTAACAATGGCCTCAGAAAAAGTGTGGTGGCCTAAATTTGAACTTGAACTTGCCTTACGGTCACATAATCGTAATTTGGGCATTTAGCAACCAGCTCACATTTATGACCAGTTGTAGCATTCCATGGTCACATGATCACAATTTGTATATTTTTTGCTGGTTTCTGGCAAAAAAAAATGAAAACCAGGAAAAAAAATGCTAATGGTTAAGCTGGACTTACAACATACGACTCAATTTACAGCCATGGTAAAAACAGTCATCAAAGACATTCTACCAACCCTATCACAAGATGACTCGATGTATGACTGCAACACAATAAAATTCTAGTTGTGTTTGTAAGACGAGGACTACCTATATAAAAACAGCTTGCAAATCCCAAGCAGGGCTTTGCGAGATGTACCAGCAGTGTGTACCAGTTTCAATGAATTCAATCATAATTTGTGTAAGATTAATAGAACAGTTGCTCAGGAGGTTCTGTGCTCCTGCAATTTTTATTTCTTCCTTCCCTTGCTTAGGAATTGCAGGTAGTCCTTGTTTAGCAACTGCCTTAGATAAAATAGTTTACAAATAAGATTGTAATAAATAATAATAAATTCATTTTCCAACCAGTGCAAATTTAGGATAACAAAAGTCTTCAATATCAAGCTAATCAGCAGACCTTAATCAATGCCTGCTCAGTTTCAGACAATAATTGGGGAGGATTCTAATCAACTAAGGTCACAGGTCTGAGCTTGTTAACTTGTTAACATGATATCACTTTTTAGGGGAGCTGTAGTGTTGTCGAGAAAAGCAGATGAAGAAGTGATTGCTTCTTTTCTGCTTTTTTTTTGGGGGGGGGGGGGAAGAAAAATTAGGTCAGGCCCAGGACACTGTGTGAGATAACTTTAGCTGAATGAATGTGATAGTATGTGGGAATGACTTGTCCACAAATGGAGGGAGGAAAAACCTGGAAAGTGTTTCAGAAGGAATTCTTTTTCTGAAGACTTAAAAGAGAGGAGGGGGAAACTTTTTCCAGTTTTGTAACGTTCTATTTAATGTAACTTTACAATAAAGATTGTGGTAGTGCCCCTAGTTGTGCTTTTTGTCTGCTTTACCTTAAGGGGGTAACAATGAGATAGCAGCCACCAATGATCTCCATAGGGGGTCCCTCCCCCTCCCCCCTCTCTTAATAGAATCTATCTAGCTGGAACTAATTGCAGTCACTAAATGAGGACTACCTATTTCAGAATTATCTGTTGATCTCTGGATCTAAAGAAGTTTCCTCTAGTGCTTGCCGTGCCATTGATACACTCTCTGGAAGGGTATTAATAGAACAGAGAATTCCTTCCTGGCAGGAGTCCCAATTACTTAAAGTGTTAGATAAATCTAGCCACTGTACATAAAATGTGGATTTGAATAGTTATGTCTTTTATATACATATCTATATATCTTTTTATTTTAACAGAAAACAGAGGTGAATATGCTTTTGTATATAGCCGACAATCTGGCCTGTTTTCCTTATCAGACCCAGGAAGAGCCACTTTTTATAATGCACCATATAGATATTACATTATCAGTTTCTGGTAGCAACCTTCTACAGTCATTTAAAGAGGTCAGTGAAATTCTCTTTTAAAATCTTTATTTTTGATAAGTTATTTCTTACACATGTATCTTTAATAATTCAATCTGTACTAAAAGATTGGAAGGTAGAACCTTGGATAGATATTTCCCAAGTGGTCCAAACTAAGACAGTGCACCTGCATTGATCAAAATAGTATATCTACTGCCTACAGAGTTCTGGAATAATTTTAATTTTGTCTGTGAAATTTGACCAAAAACTGTAATGGAGAAGATGAAAGGAGGAGAATGTCTTTGTATAAATTTAAACTCTAAAAAGTAATTTAGTGCAGCCTTTCAATCTTAAATTCTCAGAAAGTTATAATTTTTAAGTTTATAAATTTAATAGAGGCAGTCTTTTATTCATAAACAACATTTTAAAAAATGTTAATTCAGACTCTTCATTTGGTGTCAGGAAGGGCATCTGGTCAGTAAACGCTCAGCTCCATTCAGTCACTCCACTCTCCCAAATTAAGAGATGACAGGACTGTAAAAAGAAAAAAAAATCAGACCCTTATTTGAGTCCCTTTCTGAAATATATAGAATGTTTTACATTAATTGATTATTTTTCAATAGGAATATTTAATATTAACACACCAAAACTATTTATTTACGGATTTTTATGACACCCAACTCACAAAAAATATGACTCTGGGCAGCAGATAGTAATAATGACACTGACAAAAAGTGAATGAAAATCCTCATCAACAACAAAATATAATCAAGACACCCCAACAAAGACTATACCTCTTAAAATGAGCTCATCTGACATCCTGGCCCCAACACTTAGGGAACAATTAGGTCTTCAAAACCTAAATGTATGCTAACGGGATTGGGGCTAATAAGCTCTGAAGTGTCACACACACACACACACACACACACACACACACACACACACACACACTGACATGCATATAAGAATGAAGATTACTCTCATGTAGTGAGACCCATATAGTATGTAGACAAGAGCCAGCAATATGGATTTTTCTCATGGAATCCATTGCTGAGGGATCTCTCAAACTCACAAGAGGCCAACTTCCTCATATGTGTAGTTTGCTTGATATAAAATTTACAATCGATGTGCAAAGCAAAAAGTGAAGAAGCTTCGTGTGATGAGTGAAATAGTCTGCCAGATGTTTTACTCAGAGCCTTCATTTATTTTTCAGAATTTGTTTAATAATACCTGCAGAGAATTCATGAGGTTTTTAATAGTTATTTTTCTTATAGATCTTAGATATAAAAAGATAGCTGTATTCAGTGAAGAGGCATGCTAAGTGCTGCAAAGGACTGCCAGTAACGAAGTTAAGCAGTCTCCTTGGTGGAACATGTCAGTTATTTTCCGAATTGAAAATGAAATTGAGTGCTCATGTATATATTTCAACACTGATGTGCTGTTGAACAAAATGTCATCACATTTCTCATAAGTATTTCAAACGTGAGAAATGTGTTAAAATGACTGTGAAATTACAGAGGCATTATTGTATTGTTGGTAGTCTAAAGCACATATCTCTCTTTCTTTTCAGTCTATGGTAAAATATAAAAAAGAAAAAAAGCCTTCCTCTGATGAAGAAAGTGAAAGTGAGAGCAATAGTGAAAGTGACAGTGAAAGTGAGGAGGAAATTCAAAAATCCCGGAAATTACGAAAACGTGTAAATTCTGATTCAGACACTGATGAAGAAAATGATATAAATGCAGTCATGAAGTGTTTGCCAGACAATTCAGCTCCTTTGATTGAATTTGCAAATGTCTCTCAGGGCATATTGTTGCTTTTGATGTTGAAACAGCATTTGAAGAACCTGTGCGGATTTTCTGATACGTAAGGACCATTTTAGTTTTGCTTATTCTACCTCCATTTTATAAATTGGTGAGATTGTATTTGGCACTGAACTCTTGGGAAGTTGAATCAATAATACTTAAATATGTAAGTTAACATTTGCTTTTATAATGTTAAAAAAGTTTGACCGATTCAGAATATCTGTTGTTATTGTTTCCTTTAAAGTACACTGGGATTAGTCTTACAACATTTATTTTGTTTTATTAGTAAAATTCAGAAATACTCACCTTCTGAATCGGCTAAAGTTTATGATAAAGCGATAAACAGAAAAGCAGGAATTCACTTCCATCCAAAACAAACGCTGGACTTCCTTCGAAGTGATATGGCTAATTCCAGGCTCACAGAAGATGTGAAGAGGAATATAGTGAAACAATACTTAGATGTAAGTTTTCACTATTTAAAACGTCACTATGTACTGCTGGCTACAAATGGTGATCACATGACCCTGGAACACTGCAAATGTCATAAATACAACTGGCACAGTTGTCAAGTGCCCAGATTTTGACCATGTGACCAGGGATGCTGCAATGTTTGGGTGAAAAATGGCCATAGTCACTTTTTTCGGTGCTGTTGTAACTTCAGAGAGTCACTAAGTAATGGTTGTAAGTCAGGGACTACTTGTAATTGTAGTACAGGAGCCATGGTGGTGCAGTGCTTAAAATGCAGTACTGCAGGACTAAGTCCCTGCTCTCTCCAGTGGCTCAAGGTTGACTCAGCCTTCCATCCTTCCGAGGTTGGACCAGATTGTTGGGGACAATAGACTGACTCTGTAAACCACTTAGAGAGGGCTGTAAAACATTGTGAAGTGGTATATAAGTCTATGAATAGCAATAGCACTTATCGTAGTCTGTTATTGCTAGTGCTATTGTACAGTTCTGTGCCATTAGATAAAATGGTTTTAAGTAATTAAAGTAGATGATGATGAAGGTAATCTTCATGGCTATATAACCCCTCATGGATCAGAAGCAGCATATCTTGGCAGTGTTTGTTTATATATTTGAACTGCTTTAATCATACAACTCACAGTGATACAGTATATGAAAACATAAAAATCTATGTTAATGAATGAAATTACAGTATTTTAAATAAAAATATATTAGAATCCATTTCTAGAAGCATAGATTTAGTTCACATTTTCTTTATTTTAAAGTTTCATGACACATAATAAATTAGCCATTTCACTTTTCCTATTACGCAATATGGTTTTGTTGTCCAGGGATAAGCCAACTAAAATCTTTCCCCATCAGAAACATAAACATTAGGAATATACAAAGCAGACTAACTGGTTCCTGCACTATTCTTGTTCCCTAGGATCTTGTTTTTCCCTCCAGATTCTGGGCATGTCTGTTTTCCAAGCAGAGGTTTCAACAAGGAACATACATACATCTAGGTGTCCCTGATTATAATTTAACATTTTCTTGTATCAGCCCATTTTTTTGAGTGTCTGGAGAGAGACCAGTGAGAACCAAGTGTTGCAGGGACAAACCATAGTGCTTGATGCATAACTGTTTTTTAAAAAGGCAAATTTTATGTTCTGGAATTCTCTTTCACCTGCTACATGTCCATATGTCTCATACCTTCCGTAATTAGAGCCCATTATTTTCTTTTGTTCCCCGATGTGAAAGTTTTTCTGCATAGAATTATGCATAATTTTTGAACTGCAGATTGTCTACCAATGGGTTGAGAGGAAGGGGGTGAGATGCTCCAACTATTTAGTGGCTTGCTTGGAGCTGCCAGCAATGGAAAGACCGAAAATATTTTTTTTTCCTAATTGGTTTAAGGAAGAAAACAAAATTTTGTAATAGATCACTTCTGCTTTAAAATTTTGACTAAAGGGACTTTATGTAGCATATTTTAAAACAGTTTTTCCCCTCCCCTCCCTCCCCACATTCATTTTTTAGTTCAAACTTCTTATGGAACATTTGGATCCTGACGAAGAGGAAGAAGACGGGGAAGTGTCAGCAAGCACAAATGCTCGCAACAAAGCTATTACCTCGCTGCTCGGAGGTGGCAGCCCTAGGAACAATGCAGCTGAGACAGAGGAGGATGAGAGTGATGGGGAGGATAGAGGAGGAGGCACTTCAGGGGTGAGGCGGAGGAGGAGTCAACGTATTTCGCAGCGTATTACGTAAAATGATTTTATGTGCTTATAAATGTCAGTCTATAATAAAATGTACATTGAGTAATGTAATGCATATAAAAATTGTAGATAGAAATTCTTAACCGTTTATACAACTTTTTGTAGAAAGTTTTAACAAAAACAATAAAAACATAGAGATTATATCTAGTATAAAAAATTTCCTTTGGAATGTATTGTGTGTAACCTTTTTATTGTTGCCAAGTTTTTATGTAGCTTTATGATTCATTTGTATATATAATTTTATATATCAATAAGAGTTTAAAGAGACGGGTACAAATTAAAATATGTGATTTTGCAAGGATATGTTAACCCCTTGGCGCTGGCGGTCGCGTCTCATTGCCGGCAATGGAATGTGTGCCGGAAAATCCCAACTCCCGGCGTCAAGGGATTAAAAGCAATAAAAGCAATAATTTCAATCAAGTTCTTTTGTGTAACACTTGGTCTTTTTTCCCCTCCAATGTTTTAGTCATTGAGAAGGTCAAAACGAAATTCAGACTCTACGGAGTTGGCAGCACAGATGAATGAAAGTGTTGATGTCATGGATGTCATCGCTATTTGCTGTCCAAAGTACAAAGATCGACCACAAATTGCAAGAGTAGTACAGAAAACCAGCAATGGCTTCAGTGTTCAATGGATGGCAGGCTCCTACAGTGGCTCCTGGACTGAGGCTAAGCGCCGTGATGGCCGCAAACTGGTGCCTTGGGTAGACACTATCAAAGAGTCAGACATTATTTACAAAAAAATTGCTCTAACGAGTGCTAATAAGCTGACTAATAAAATTGTTCAGACTTTACGATCGCTGTATGCCGCCAAGGATGGAACTTCCAGCTAATAATGCATTTGTACACATGCAGCCAAATTTTACAGGAAAGAACAGAAAAAAAAACTTGAAATTACCAACTTTCTGGCAAAAAAAAATCAATTTAATGAAGAGTAAGAATGACACCTGGGATGCAGGAAACAGAAGGAAATGTTTGGTAAACATTTTTGTGGGAGCTTCCTTCGCTGTTGTGCAGCAGAAACTTCTCAGTTCATTTTTACTCCCACTGTATAATAGTTTAACGAAAAAAATGTTTATATCTTGAAAAAAAAACCTTTCTGTTTAAAAAAAATAAACAAGTGAATGTTGGAAATTAGTCTGTTAATGTTCTTAATAAAGTGTTCTTGGAGTTTAACCTAGCAGCGGATGGCTTTCTTTAGCTTAGCCCAGTTTCAAGGAAAGCATCGTTTTTCCAGGCTGTAAAATGGCAGGATTTCCTGGATATATAATTTATTCTGTTGGGGGAAAAAAGCATGCAGTATCTATGACCTACCTGCAGGAGGAGTTTTTGTAAATGTAGATTTTTGATGTATTAGGTCACCCTGAAATAATACAAGAAAAGGGATCCCCAGCAAATCTGGTGGAACGAATACTGCAATAAATTTTTTTACTTCTCTTTGTTACTTGTCTGTTTCCATTTGAATTTCTTATTGTAAAGATCTGTTTAAATCCATTTATATTATTTTCCAGTCTTTTATGTAAAATTTACTATATCAGTGGTTTTCAAAGCAAGACATAAATATTGTTTATACAGTTTGTATAGGCTGATTTCTGAATAATTGGTATCTTTATCCCTTACAAGGGTGTAAACACAAGTTAACTCCAGGGTTTTATTGTATCCTGCAATATTTAGTATTAACTATATATGATTTAGCACTGTGCCAAACACATTTTCAAGAGTACATTTTGATATAAAAAGAAACTATAGTTTATTTCTTGTATGCTTCAATTTCTTTCTAATGCTGTTCATATGGCAATGTTCAAAACAGGGGGAAAAAACATCACTCTGTTCGGAGTAAAGAAACATGTATATTTTGTTAGGACATCAGAGTGCATTACACTAGGACATGATGTGCAAAGGCACTTCCTGAATGATGGTGGGCCTGTATTCTGTTGTTATTATTTTGATCCGAGTGGTACTCCCTTACTGAATCAGTTGGAGCCTGCAAATGTCAGGAATCAATATGGATTTGTAACTTATAGTTGCACTAACGTAACCGTTTTAAATGATTTTTAAAAAAAAAAAAGCTGGGCAGAAATGGCTGTATTGTAGATAGGCTTTTTTTAATTACTTGAAATCTGTTTTCATCTTTTATACACTGAAAATGCTATTTTAAACTGTCTCTGGAGTGGTGCTTCAATGTGTACTTGTCACCATTCTTTCAGAAGCTGTTCTATTTCTGGATAATAACACAAAAATAATTTTTGCATATTGACAAAAGCAGAAGAAATGAATAGCATAATAATTAGCAAATGACTATTTTAAAGTCTACATTTTATTTAAAAGTGGATGTTCATCAAAGATTTTAGATGCATTCAATTCAATTATAAAACTAATATATGGTGGGCTGTGTTTTTATTACATTAATTTACAGAATTCTAGTGTGTTACTTGACCTGTAGGAAACAGTAACACAATATTCAAATTCATTATCTTGTACAGAATTGAAAAATTAAACTGACATGACTAATAATTACCAGAATCTAATTGTTCTATGAAATAGTTTTCATTTCCTCTTCTTTGTCGTAATTGGTGCAAATATTTCTGGGCAAAATCTATTTTTAAGGTTGTGAAAGCAAAAGCTGTGCTGCATTCATGCAATTACTATATTTTGCCTAATTCATTTTTGTACAATACTGATTCACTCAATTACCCCCTGGGTATCTACAAATTGATTTTACTATGTTCCATTTTACCAACAAATTAATGACGTAGCTCCATAGTAATTGCTGTGAAATACACCAAGGAGAATAAGAATTTCTTGATAATGCATTACATGAAAAATCAACCCTATTCCTTAGGGTGTTGGGCCCAAAATGTATGTAAATTTTTAAAAAATTCCAGAGAAAATTGTTCCAGAGAAGGGAGTACTGTTGGTGGTTGGTAAATTCTATTTCTAATTTCTAAGTTGAAGATTCCAGTTCATTCCACTGATTCGTATTACATAAATAGATGAAACTTTTTTTTGCCCCATAAACACATGGTTGTTTGTAGACTGGATCTTATTGCTGAACTGAAGCATTTTAGAAAGGGATATTCCTAAATACCAATAGTGAGATGGGCATCATGTATATTTAATAAATAGATCAAGTGAAATAGTGAAGCCAAATCCAAATCCATTTAAAGTGGACATGATGGTTGCCGTCTCATATTATCAGTTTCTTACAAGAAATAAGTTACTCATTCTACCTGACATCTGACAGTCATTCTAGGGGGATGGGTTCCGTTGAATGGGATTATTTAAGGCCTAAAAACTACATTTTAAATATAAATACTGTATAAAATATTAGCTACATGCAGATCATTTATGAGTGGATGGCCATTAAGTTTGAAATTATGTTTCAAATTATTCAATTATGTTGAAATTATGTTACTCAAAAAGGGATGGCAACAAAGAATCAGAATTAAAGTGAAAAAGTCTCGTGATTGCTGACACCATGGCACAGACACATCAAGCAGAGGGCATGTTCTTGATGCACATCTGGTAGCTTCTCCTTTGTGGCACCCAAATCTTCAAGAACCCTGAAAGCTAATTTGAGCTTTGGCAGTCACCTAATCACAATTCACTCATTTGGCCATATTATTCCCAAAGTTACCAATTTTCAGTGAGTTAATCTCTTCATTGACTTCTAGTTCCTTCTTGAATAGTTAATCCAGTTGCTATATATTTATTTGCCCAATTACCCCAACTGCTTGTTCTCCCAGCTCAGCTGGGTGATAGACTCTAAACAAATTTGCAGACGACACTAAGCTGGCAGGAACAGCTAACACTCCAGAAGCTAGGCTTAAGATATAGAAATATCTTGACAGACTTGAACATTGGGCGCAAGAAAAACCAAATGCACAGGTACATTTGGTACCTCACTCAATAGTAGTAACTGTGAGAGATCTTGGAGTTTCAGAGGACAATTACTTAAATATAAGCCAGCTGTGTGCTGCAGCTGCCAAAAAAGCCAACCAGGCTGCATTAACGGATAGAATCAAGATCACATGAAGTGTTAATACCACTTTATAATGCCTTGGTAAGGCCACACTTGGAATATACAGCATTCAGTTTTGGTCGCCACGATGTAAAAAGGATGTTGAGAATCTAGAAAGAGTGCAGAGGAGCAACAAAGATGATTAGGGGACTGGAGGCTAAAACGTATAAAGAACGGTTGTAGGAACTGGGTATGTCTAGTTAATGAAAAGAAGGACTAGGGGAGACATGATAGCAGTCTTCCAATATCTCAGGGGCTGCCACAAAGAAGAGGGAGTCAAGCTATTCTCCAAAGCACCTGAGGGCAGGACAAGAAGCAATGGGTGGAAACTAATCAAGGAGAGAAGCAACCTAGAACTAAGCAGAAATTTCCTGACAGAATAATTAATCAGTGGAACAACTTGCCTCCAGAAATTGTGAATGCTCCAACACTGGAAGTTTTTAAGATGTTGAATAACCATTTGTCTGAAATGGTATAGAGTTTCCTGCCTAATAGGGAGTTGGACTAGAAGACCTCCAAGGTCCCATCCAACTCTGTTATTCTAAACTGATAATATAGGATGCAAGCAGATGGACTTGCTATGTATGACTGTAGACATCCATACCTTCCTTCCTCAACTCTGGTTTTAGAAAAATTGAAGGAGACTTAAAGTTTGAAGCTGGTTAATTCTGAGTTAAGAACTGGCAAAATCAAATGAAAAATCTAATAAATTGAAGTTATGATTTCTCTTGTTCAGAGAATCCTTGTAGGTATATTCCTTCTGCAATATTTATCATAAGGTCGTTTTCAATCAATTTCATTTTCAATCAAAACCAAAAAATTACCTTCCTTAAAATTTTCACAAATGTTTCATGGAAATTTGAAAACCAATTTTAATTTCTTACCTATCTCTTACTATCTTGAGGGAAATATAGCTAGGTCCAAGCGTGATTATAGATGACCCCACAAGGGTACATAATTTTAGTATTTTCATTGCAAAGCACTACTTTAGTTAAGAAGTCAATGGTAGTTTAAAATCTGCAAAAATAGAACCACACTCTATCAAAGTCATAGTTTTAAGAGAAATCATTGGAGTTTGCCCATTCCATTAAAAAATTACCATTCTTAGCAGTTTGATGTATTAATTGGAATTAACATAAGCAATACTCTCAAGATAGGCATTAGTCCAAAACCATGTTAATCCACCCTATACTGTACAGGTAGTCCTTGATTTACAACCATTTGTTTAGTGACCATTTAAAGTTACAACAGCACTGAAAAAAAGTGACTTACAACTAGTTCTTGCACCTGCAACGGCTGCATCCCCACGATCACATGATGAAAATGAGTTACTTGGCAACCAGCATGTATTTTTGATGGTTGCAGGCTCCTGGGGTCATGTGATCACATTTATGACCTTCCCATTCACTTAACAACTGAACGATTCACTTAACAAATGTAAAAAGTTATACAATTGAGAGGGACTCACTCAATAATTGCCTTGCTTAGCAACAGAAATTCTGATCCCAATTGTGATCGTAAGTCAAGGACTATCTGTATTTACCCTACAGGTACACAAGTATTTTCCATTCTTAATATAGGTAGTCCTCATCAAACTAATTGGGACTGGCAACCCTGTTGCTAACTAATGTCATAAACTGAAATGTTATGATTGCACTGATCTATGTCAGTGTAACATCATATTATTGTGACTTGCAACTTCTCACTGACTGCTTGCAGAAAACTGGCTGTGAATGTATCAAATGGTGATCATGTGACTGCGGGATACTGTGATTGTCACGAATGCATGTCAGTTGCCAAGCACCCAAGTCACCATCACATGACCGCAGGAACATGACAGTTGCAAGCTCAAGGACTGATCATAGCTATCCTTTTCAGCACCCTGGTAACTAGTAACTGAACAAGCAATCTCTAAGGGAGAACTATGTGTATCCCTGTCCATGCTCTACACCAGGGATGTGTCACACACAGGCCTTCTGTGAAGGGAAAAAATGTCGCTATTTGTCACATGATGCCACAAGTTTGACACCCGTGCTCTACACTTTTTTTTACTATCCAGTGTGCTTTTATAATAACAGTAATTAGGATAGTTACTGGAGAACAAGAAGGAACAAATCATTATTTT
This sequence comes from Ahaetulla prasina, assembly GCF_028640845.1. Lineage (NCBI taxonomy): Eukaryota > Metazoa > Chordata > Lepidosauria > Squamata > Colubridae > Ahaetulla > Ahaetulla prasina. The sequence goes on along the minus strand of NC_080540.1, from coordinate 279,355,311 downwards.
TTACACTTCCATAGATATCAATATGTTAAACAGTTGATTCAGGCTAATATATTGCATATCTAAAGTATTGCTTTACAACTTCTACAAATACGGATAAAGATTTAATCCTGATTTACAAAGTTACATCATCGTAGTATCACAATGTGCATCCCATCCTGCTGTTCCAATCTCTTGAATGCCACCAGATTATCTAATTAAGCACTCTAAAGATTCTTTCATCCCATTAAAATATAATGGGGTCTTCCTTATTTACAATCTCATCTTAATTGCAAAAGGAGTAATTCACTAGTAATTGAACACAAAGATTAGAGTTCATTTCGTTACCAAACATTGTAGGAGGAAAATCGTTTAGTTTACAATAGCCCAGTCTGGTAATGTCTGTTCAAACTGTTATGAAAAGGCACCAGCTTTTGCTTCATCAGAATCCTCTTCCACCGGAGTTTGGAGGCACAGAGACAATGTTAGACAAGAAATGAAGAAAACATTAAAAATTCAAATTGGCATCACCCAAATATAAGAGGAGAGGAAGGCAAAATAGTCTTTCAAGTTTGTTACTACAGCCTATATTTGAGTCCAGGAGAGGTCCAGTCATTCTTGGCCTACCTCAAAGGGCTGACAATTAGCTACCTTCCAAGGGAGCATTTCTGTGTGAAAAAGGGCTCTCAGACTAGGAGCCAGAACATGCCTTTATGATAAACTGTAACATTGGCAAATTTGTAAAATGAGTATATGAAATACCTGTTATTTCCTTAGTTTGAGCATAAATATTTATCGACTCAGAATGTTTTAACATCTTGCATTTTAAAAGAACTCAAAATGGCTTGAAGGTTCTGATGAAAATTTCACCAATAAGAGTAGTAGGAACTAAAAACAAGCCCCTTGTATCCACATTTTCATCTTAAGGTTCAAAGTAGATATGCTATTAGTATAGCAGCCATCCTAATGAAAAATTCACCAAGAGAATGAATTAAAAAATGAAATTGTTTTAAATATTCACATAGTGAAGGAGGCAACATAATTTAAGGCCTGATTACATCTCACAGACTACCAAAAAAATAACACAGCAAGAGATACTGGATATCAGCAACGCCTTCAAAACAAATATATAACACAAACTTATGATATAATGCAAACTTATCACCCCCCCCCCAAAACCATTTTCCAATGTAACAAAAAAACAACAACCCCGAGACATTTTATTATATTAAAAATATTTAAATGTTCATAATTTTAAGCAACATTCATCAAAATCAAGATGCAAACCTGGTCACCTAAATTCTAAACACTCTTTCAGAAATACAAGTTAATAACATCCTTAGGACCTTATTTGCCAGATTTATTAAACATCTACATATTCTACAAATCCTAAAACACCATCCTGTGGAACAGCACCACCACCATCGATCAAATTATTCTGAAGGTAATCATTTTTTAAAAATTTTCTTGAATTTTTCTGTAACATTATGCAGAATTTCCTAAATAGATGAATGTTGGTCCTTGATGTTTCTTGTTGTGATGTCGCTTGATTATCTTCCAACTTCACCACCAGTTATTCATTTACATATTCTACTTAATGTCCTTTTAAAGACCAGAATAGGCAAGATACAATTTTACTTCTCCTCCACATTTGCTACCATAGCCTCGATGGCATTCCAGTCCAGCTTGCTAAGGATGCTGCTGGTACTTTCACTCATACTGTCAATATTATTAAGACTGGCAATGGAGTAAGCATCTTCTGGAAGTGATTCCTGGAGAGAGAAAGAGAAGCATGATGGAGATAAGAAATCAAGAGACCTTTTCAAGGCCAAAAAAGTCATTTTCCCCAGGGTTAAAATTAGGCCAGCTACTGCAAAAGTATATAATGAACAAAAAGCCTTAATGTTTGATCTCTGTTGGAAACCAATCATTGGCTCCACTCTTTCCTTACTTTCTACTTCTGTGACTCAAAGTCACCAGTTTCTTACATTGTGTTTCCCTGAAAATAAGACCTGGTCTTATATATGTAATAAAGGTAAAGGTAAAGGTTCCCCTCGCACATATGTGCTGGTCGTTCCCGACTCTAAGGGGCGGTGCTCATCTCCGTTTCAAAGCCAAAGAGCCAGCGCTGTCTGAAGATGTCTCCATGGTCATGTGGCTGGCATGACTAAACACCAAAGACGCATGGAACGCTGTTACCTTCCCACCAAAGGTGGTCCCTATTTGTATTTTTTACGTGCTTTCGAACTGCTAGTTTGGCAGAAGCTTGGACAAGTAACAGGAGCTCACCCGTTACGCGGCACTAAGGATTCAAACAGTTGAACTGCCGACCTTTCGATCGACAAGCTCACTGTCGTAGCCACTGAGCCATTGAGAAAAGGTACCAGGTCTTATTTTCGGGGGGATGTCTTCTACTGACTCACCTCACTTGCGCGCATCGCCCCTGCCCTCCTTTATCGCTATCAGATGCCTTCAGGAACATCTTCTGTGGCTGGCAAGGCTTTCCTGAAAGTCTCTGCAGTCGATAACAGCTCTGGATTGATCCAGAGCTCTGTTATCAGCTGCACAAGCCTTCAGGGAAGCCTTGCCGGCCTTGCCAGTTGCAGAAGAAGTGGGCCCACAAGGCAGCTGCTGAGGTGCGCAAGACCTGGTTGCAACTGTCCGAAGGTAAGTAGTAGGGCAACTCCACCCCCCCAGCTTAATTTTTACCCATGCGCCTCGCTCCACCCCGTGCACCATGGAGTGGGTGGGGTCTTAATTAGGGTTTATTTTGGGGGGGGTAGGGCTTATATTGGGTGCACAGGTAAAAATCAACTTAAGGCTTTATTTTCGGGATAGTTTTTTTCTTCGGTGAAACACGGTAATATTATCTCCAATGGATGCATCTGCCCTGCTCTTTCTGATTACTCTGTGCTTTACTGAAGTGAAGTTTATTATATAGTACCAAAGGGATTCATTTGGAGGCCTAAGCTTTTCTCGTCTTCCCCATCTATTCTGCCTCCTCAAAATCCTATGAAAACACAGCACAGCAATAGTGTAGGAACACTGGAACATCTAACTTAGCCCCACTTTTTGGAAAAGGGGCGGAATACCCTTCTTATAGCATGGCCCACTGGCATCCTGGGAGAAGGTGATTCTGCTCACCTCAAAAGTTTTTGGATCTTCAGATGACACCTTTTCATATTTTCCTTTTAAGGAACACTCTCTTTGTTTTAGCCCTGAGACTATCGTCCTATTTTTTTGGAGTAGAAGAGTGACAAGAATTTATCACGTCCAAAACTGGATTTGGGATCAAATGTTAACAAGAATAGAATAGGAATAGGAATTGAATTGAATAACAGAGTGGGAAAGGACCTTGGAGGTCTTCTAATCCAACCCCCTGCTTAGGCAGGAAACCCTACACCACTTCAGACAAATGGTTATCCGACATCTTCTTAAAAACTTCCAGTGGAGCATTCACAACTTCTGGAGACAGGTTGTTACACTGATTAATTATTCTAACTGTCAGGAAATTTCTCCTTAGTTCTAGGTTGCTTCTTTCCTTGATTAATTTTCACCCATTGCTTCTTGTCCTGCTCACAGGTACTTTGGAGAATAACTTGAATATGAAAAGGCACTGTAAACAATAAGAATCAGATCCTTCTCCCAGGAGAGACATAGATACAAAATAAAATGAAGACACAAACAAGTAACTATTTCAGAGCTTTAGCCATTTTTGCCATCCTCACCTTCTTGAAATGTACATTAGATGTACCATACAGTATTTGCTGGATCTCTTCGGGGACACTCCAACCACTCACAGTATTGTCATCAGTCTCTTCAGTGGTCTGAGATGTCATACTAGAAGTGAAGAACCTTTTCTCATTCACTGATTCTCTTGTCTGATCAAAAGCTGGAGTGGAACAAATTGTTGAAAGATTTTGTATTTTAGTTTATTTAAATTTCTTACTATTTAAGTATTCAATAATTTGGACCTAAATTTTGAATCCAATTTGATAAAAGTAAGTTTTAGTGCTGCTTTTTATATCTCTTAAAATATCTACAAGGGATTTTTAGTTAAGCATTTCTATTTGACTTCAGGCTATTCTCCCATGGTTGACCTTGGTATCTATCATGCATTTGTTAAACAATGACAGAGACAGAGGACCTACTGAAGTTCTCACAGGCTTCTCCTCCCAGCTCCAATATCCCAACAATTATGGAGCCATGAAAGGACTGCAAGAATACTTGAGGTTATTCCTGGCTTCAGCATGAATGGAGGGAAGCTCACTGTCAAGGACATTAACAACTCTTGTTAATCTAAGTTTCCCTATCTCTTAATATATGTGTGACCAAATTGGCATCCTTCTCATTCAGGTGCGGGGCATCAAGAAGGCAAGCCTTCATGTCCATCCAAAGAAGACTACGAGCTTCAAAACAGTGTCAATGCTGCCAAATTATGTCAAAAAGTTACTATAAAGTATGAGTCTATACTGCCCATAATATTGGGATAGAGTAAATTTTCCCACAAGCGTTAATAAGCCTAGAAGGAAAAAATGTATATAGGTCTTGCACAGAATTTATGTCCATAGATATCAATTTTTGGACTACAATTATTGCTTGCAGAATGTATTTTTAAATCTCTCTGTAATAGTGGTGACTCTCTTCAATGAGGCTTCAAACAATGTAGGGAGCAGCCCCCCCCCCCCAAAAAAAAAAGATCTGGAAAGCATTCCAACTAGGAAGAGAGGAAGGCATTTATACTGTAAGTTCTGCCAGTGATCCATTTAAATAAATTTTGACTTCCTCAGCTCATGAGAAAAAGATCTTCTGTGAGTTACCTCAGTTCACCTAATGATTGGATTGGTACTAAATTATCACTAAGGTACTCAAAGCAAGTGACCAAGAAAAGTTAAAATCTGAAAAAAGTTTAATCACTATGAATCAATCCAAACTGAAAAAGCCTAGCAACAGGAGAAGGTCTTTTTCTAAAAACAGAAGGCATCTAAAGGGACCGTGGAGATGAGGGCCAATGAATAGCATGGAGTTTTATGCAACCACCAACCATGGCTTCTCAGCCTGCTACTCGTCCATTGCCTCTGGTTTCTGCTGCTTTTCCCATATGCTTCACCTTGATGGGCTTCTAGTGACATTCTTCTGTAAGGAGTTTGGCAGAGTCGATCTTAAGCAAAAAAGACAACAAAACTGTTCCTTTCACATTATGGATTAGGAACTTCAAACAAAGTTACCAGATTACAATTTGGTGTGATCTGGCGATCTTTATTATCTTCACACCATGGCAGAAGCCTAGAGTTTCTTTGCTATATATTTCTGTTTGCATCACCCTAAAATTTCAAGAAATGTTCCATTTCTCCATAAAGCTTGTTTGCTTATTTCTTTAAACGTTACGATGCAAAATGTATGTGTAAAACATTACAGTCTGAAAATGCTCCATGCATTTTACACCGAATATTTGATAACTGGCATGATAAAAAGCATTCTTACCCTTTTTCCGAGCGGTGTCACAAGACAGATTTGAAAGGGATCTTGCTGGACCCAAACCAACTTTGGCAAATGGCTTACTCCTTCCATGGAAACTTCAGTAAAAAAATATATATCGTATTTTTAGAATTGCAATCATTATTCTAGAACTTTTTGAAAATACATAAACTAGAATATATAGGCTGGTCGCAAGGCTAAGGGTGAGGCATGGATGATTGCAGCCAGGTGTCTGCAGAAGAGCTGCTTTGCTTGGAAACAAGTGTTTGGAATCCTAGTGTCAGGCCTGGAAGCCATTTTTTGCATTGGAACCCTGACACCTCATTTCTGTCTTTTGTTCCTCTTTCTTGTTTGGGCCCTTTGACTGCCTGAGTATCTAATTTGGCTTTCTGTGACTCTTGGAATGTATTGGGACTATGCTAGTGCTCTTTGGACTGTACTGGCATTTCTCAGGCAACCATTCTCTGCTAGGCATTTGAATTACTTTCCTGTTGACTGCTAACTTCTTAAACGGTAGTAAATATTTCAGTTTCGGCATACTGGGTCTGCATCTGTCTGCCAGCAATTTTGAAACAGAACACCCAAAATAAGTTTGTCAAACCATCCCTCCGTATGTTGCCATTAGCTATGATACTGAACCACTGTGAAATTAAAAGTTAAAATTAGTGCTCTAATTTGGCAATACTTCTTTTCTAGGAGTAAGAGCAACTGTGCTCAGACTTCTGTCTGACAAGCCCTGCACAGTATTGTCGCATTGGTAAATCTGAGAATGAAGCAGGAAAATTAATGACAATACTACTTTACGATACGTTACCCTCCAGCAGAAGTGATACGTGGCTGCTTAAAATCATAAGAAGATTTTCTTCCAGATGATGGTTTATATTTACTGGAAGGGAGCTGCGCAGTTTCAGACAGCAAGTCATGCATCAGGCTGAGAGCTTCGTTGACTCTTAAGTTATGATGTTCAGATAGCAGGACCCTTCAGAGAAAGCAAATGGGCCAGTTTATCTAGTAACTACTCAACAATTGCAGATATTTCTTTTTTAACAAACATCCCTTCTAGGTTATTTAAAAGCAGTCTAAGTTTGTCACTACTGTGGGGAAAAAAGGAGACACATAAAATATTCTGTATATAAGAAAAATATATTAGTAGAAGTACAGGTAGTCTTTGATTTACAACAGTTCATTTAGTGACTGTTCAAAGTTAGAACAGCACTGAAAAAAGTGATTCATGACCATTTTTCACACTTATGACCAATGCAGCCTCCCCATAGTCACGTGATTAATTCGATGCTTGACAATTGGTTCATATTTATGATGGTTGCAATGTCCCAGGATCATGTGATCATTTTGTGCAAACTTCTGATGAGCAAAGTCCATAGGGATTCACTTAAAAACCGTGATACTAATTTCAGTGATTCACTTAACACATCTGTGGCAAGGTTGTAAAATGGGGCAAAATTCATTTCACAACTGTTCTTAGCAACAGAAATTTTGAGCTCAATTATGGTCATAAATCAAGGACTACCTGCAATCTGTAAAGGAGTGTATGAAAGTGACATTTTTTCTGTTCTACTGCCATATAACAAACAAGGTCAGAGACAAGAGGACCAAAAATACTAAATAATTTGGTAACAATGAAAGTGGCTGAGGAAAATCTGTAGAAAAATTGATATATAGTGATATATGTTCTCTTAAAATATAGAAATATGCCAAACAATGTGGAATTTGGAATTCCCAAAAGATTCAAGTCTATAGCAGAGTGAATTTACCCACAGAATGAATGCCGTAGAATTGCTTTATAATGTCCCCAACACAAAGTTTCTCTTTCCACTGGATGTTAACAGTTCAACTCAAAATTTTCCCAATATTTTCTTTCATCTTATCCCTGGGGCATAGAATTCAAATGCCTTATTCTAGAATTATTTCATTCCATTTCATTCATAAAATTTGACAGACCAAATATATGGGGAAATGTAGACAATTTTCACTTAATAGCTCAATTGCCACATACAATGGATTAAAAGTCTAGAAAGCTCTTGAAAAATAACATACTTATCTTTCTCCTTTTTCTTTTTCTGTTGTAATTTAATCTCTCGTGTTGACAGTCCAAGGGGCTATACAAAAAATGCAAACAGATAGATAGATATCAGTTATCTGGTCTGCAGTGATTAACTCTTCTGATTGAGAACTGAGGGAGTATAGTATTATTCTCAGGAAATTTACTGATGAAATGCTTACTGTTTATTACATTCATTGCTAGATTCTGCTCTGTAAAAATTAACATTTGAAACAAGTAAGACTACTGGGTTTGAATAATTTTACAGAGAAATAATTCTATAAATGTATTTTTTAAATTTATCTGTTCTTAAATCCTCCCCCCTCCCAGCCTTCTGGGTCCCTGTTCCTTTGGTCCATACCCTTCACATTAATATTAAGATGGGTTTATAAAGATTTGAGTGTTTTAGTATTAGTATTTAGCATTGGGTTAGTAATCCTAACTTTTAGTTATTTTATACCTCTTATAAGTGAAAGTGTTATTATTGAAATGGATGTAATTTTTCCTGGTTGTACTTTATGTTGGACGATGGCTGAAATAAATATTTGGCTCCTAAAGAAAAGCTCACTTTTTAACCATCAAGATTATTTTTTAAAGTTTCCCTTGTCCTTAGAGATGACAATTTCCAACTGTTTAATGTTATTGTTTCATACAGCAGAATTTCCCATCATGGCCTTGCAGAGCTTTTTAAACATTGTAAGTCTAAAGTCTCCTGGCACGGCCTGTTCTTCCTGGACAACAGCCATTCCCTCTGAATCATGCTGACAAAGATAGAAACCTAGAGAAATGTTGAATTACTCTCGCTTAGGTTTCTACAGATGATGGATGAATTTGAAGAATCCAGGGTTTTAAAACCACAAATCATAAGATAACATTTCTCATGAATTATGGTTCTCTCTTTGCCAACCGGAAGGGGAGAAATTGATGTTTCCGTCTTCTCAGAATTAGCTGGAAGACTGTGGCCTTGGAGAATGGAGAAATCCATGGGAAATCTCCCCTTTCCTCTCTGCTTGAGCAAACAGAGCCATTCATCTCCACTATAAGAAATGCCTGGGCTTAACTTAGCTGCTGTACCAGGGAGACAAACACTCTGCAGCACTTGAGCTGCATCTCATTAAACTCTGAGGGATAATGTAGCAATATACCATGGGTGAATGAGAACTCTTCGCATTTTTTGGTGGGGTGGGGGAGTGTATAGCAAGAGCATTTAGACTTATATACCACTTCATAGTGCTTTACAGCCCTCTCTAAGTGGTTTACAGAGTCAGTGTTGTGGTCCACCAGCAGCCTGCGGAGCTGGCAATGGAGTCGGACAGCGATGAGGCTGAGGTGGGGCCAGGGGCATTGGGGAGTGAGGTGCAGACTCCAGAGCCTCCAGAGACTGATAGTAGTGAGGCAGAGGAACAGGGGCCTGTTCCTAATTCACGCATGAGAAGAGCTGCCAGAAGGCAAGAGTAGCTCAAGCAAAAAGGACAATTCGGGAGTAGGGCCAAGAGATGATTGGTCCCTCCCATAAGGCTTAAAACAGACCAGCAACGGCGTTTGGGCTTTGCCGGAAAACAACATTAGTAGAATAGAATTAGAATTAGAATAGAATTTTATTGGCCAAGTGTGATTGGACACACAAGGAATTTGTCTTGGTGCATATGCTCAGTGTACATAAAAGAAAAGATACGTTCATCAAGGTACAACATTTACAACACAATTGATGATCAATATATCAATATAAATCATAAGGATTGCCAGCAACAAGTTATAGTCATACAGTCATAAGTGGAAAGAGATTGGTGATGGGAACTATGAAACGATTAATAGTAGTGCAGATTCAGTAAATAGTCTGACAGTGTTGAGGGAATTATTTGTTTAGCAGAGTGATGGCCTTCGGGAAAAAACTGTTCTTGTGTCTAGTTGTTCTGGTGTGCAGTGCTCTATAGCGTCGTTTTGAGGGTAGGAGTTGAAACAGTTTATGTCCAGGATGCGAGGGATCTGCAAATATTTTCACGGCCCTCTTCTTGATTCGTGCAGTATGCAGGTCCTCAATGGAAGGCAAGTTGGTAGCAATTATTTTTAGTACTTCGTGTTCTTGCACTTATTTTTGTATCGGTGTCTTCTGAATGTTTGTCAAGAAAGGCCTTTGGCAGTTTGCCTAATTGGACCAAGGTTTGCGATAGGATTGAGGAATTTTTGTTGGGAGGAATTTGATTTAATTTAGTTGAACTACTTTAGTTGAGTATTTAGTAATTCTCAGCTGTTTGAATAAAGTTTGTTTGTTTTTTCACTGACTGAGTTTTCTACTACCTACCTGGGCCTGGGTCATAACAGTCAGCCTATTGCCCCCAACAATCTGGGTCCTCATATTACCCACCTCGGAAGGATGGAAGGCTGAGCCCACCTTGAGCTGGTGAGATTTGAACTGCTGAACTGCAGCTAGCAGTCACCTGAAGTAGCCTGCAGTACTGCACTCTAACCACTGCACCACCTCTGCTCTTGATGTGTATATGCACAAACTGTATGCACAGTTTGGATTTTTAAGATGTATCTGTATCTCAGGCGCCACCAAAATTAACTGCTATGAGGAAGGTGCTCAAGTGCAAAACCAAAATCTTTTCTCTACATACAGAACTGTTTCATCTTTCAATCTTCCACCTATGCTTCATCTTGGATTCCTTTCTCCCTACTTTCCTGGATATCTGCTACACTGTCTCCCCATTCCCACCCCATAGCTCAGGTCGGGTTTTTTAATACCCTTCCATGACTTTCCCCTCTCTAGGGCACCCTTCCCACGGCTTTTTATAATATTTCTAATTTTTATACTATTTCTTTTACTTATTTAACCAGATATAAAACAGGTCCCATGTCTTTTTGCTTGCTTGTTTTTGAGAGCTGGATGCACTGCATAACAAAATTATGCCTTGCGGTCTCCATCCTTCTTTTTCCTTTGAACTATCTGAGTCTGCATGAGATCCAGGCATATTATGTAGAAATGAATAAAAATGGTAGCTGGAGGCCAGAAATTTTCAGTGGAATGCTGTAATTTTTAAAAAGGAATTTACAGTGGGTAAATTCATCTTCCAGAATTATTATGATTATGCATCTTTATTATTTCTTCTCACATTTGATTTTATAATTGATCTGCCATCTTTCTGAAGAAGTGGCCATCCAGATTTAGAAATACAATTTTAGAACAGAGATTCATATTGATAAAATTTCTCCTTTTAATGTACTTTTAATATTTCAACGCAAATAGCCTTACCATCTTTCTCGAATGGAATGGACTGTGCTCTTTTGCCCGTTTTTCAGACAGTGTTTGCATATATTCGGCAAGTCTCTCTTTTCGTTTTCGTTTCATCCAAGCATGTAACTCTTTTTTATCCTCCTCAGCTTTATTCGTCTTTTTATGTGGTATATTTGAACGACTGAAATAACAAAGTCAGAGTCTTAGACATTTTCTTACATCATGATTCTTAACTAAGATAGGAATAGGTGCCTTTAAGCATATTTTGCTACCAAATGTTTAATGACTCCAGAATCATACAGTGGAAATAAACTATTTCTGGATTTGTAATAACAGCCAGAAGTTGCTAAGGCCATTGTTATTTAAGGGAGGGGGTGAAATAAGTCATAGTAAAAATAATACAAACTGCTGTAATTTACAGGAGAAAAAATCATGGCTGCCATTCATACATAAAGTGTTGTTTCCCCCTTTTCTATTGTCATTTAGAGCAGGGTGTCAAAATTGTGTCACGTCATGTGACCTATCGTGACTTTTTTCCCCTTCACTAAACTGGGCATGGGCGTGGTTAGTGCGTGATTCATCTGGACCGTGGGTCGCGAGTTTGACAGCCCTGATTTAGAGATAAACACTAGTCCTGATTATTTAATTGATCGGTGGAAATCCTAAATATAAAAACTAGCAATTCCATTTGCCCATGGATATTGATTCATTCATAGTCTGTTTGTCATTGGATGCACATGAAGTAAGCATCCCTGTTCAGAATCACCAGTCACCACACAGTTAAAATTGAACAGTGACTCTTTATGCATCAAGGGCAGTGCATCTACAATGAAGTTGGTTTCTTCATGTGTATATATTATAACAAGAATGACTACAGGTAGTAAATTCATCTACTTCCTGTATTTTCCTACCCAAAAACAACTGCTGTTTATCAGATCTCATACAACCTAACACTTGCAACACGGCATCATCAGTACGTACAGTGGTGTGATTCCAGTAATTTAACAACCGGTTCTCTGCCCTAATGATTTCTTCCAACAACCAGTTTGCCAAACTGCTCAGAAAGTTAACAACCGGTTCTCCCGAAGTGGTGCGAACTGGCTGAATCCCACCACTGAGTACGTAGCTCAAAGGTATTGAAAGTATCAATGTAAAACTACCTGGCCATTTTTTTAGCTTGAATTTCTGTAAGGCCCAGCTCTGAAGGAGAAACACCATTCTCCACTATAAGATCATTAATGATGTCCAAAATATCACTCAAGCCAGTGATTTGAAGGTGATCTTCTGAACATCTATCGAAAAAAAACCTAATTAAATTGCTGCAAACTGGAAAGCTACTTTTAAACATACACACAGGGATCAAATAACATCACAATGACACTTCTAAACCTTTACATAAAACAGTAACTGAAATATAAGGACAGATGCTATGAATATACAAGCGCAGGCAAAAGATGGATTTTAATCATTTTCTCACACTTCGATCATCCTTGCTTAATGTCTAATCATTCAGCAATCTTTCGAACTTACAAGGCACTGAAAAAATGGTTGTGATGGCTATTATAGCACCCCATCAGTCACATGATCAGAATTCAGGTTCTTGGCAACCAGTCTGCATCTACAACCAGAATGCGGACTCCAGCTCCTCATGTCTATTTCCTCTGTCTTATCGGTTACCCTGTACGTTACTGTTGTGGTCCACCAGTTGGACAGTGAGGAGGCTGGGGAGGATAGTGGCCAGTCCTGGAGTCAGGGGAAGGCCCGGACGAAGGCTCTGTGTCGGAGGCAGAGATGGGGCCAGGGCCATCTGGGAGGAATGCACGGACTCCGGAGTCTCCAGAAGCAGACAGCAGAGAGGCAGAGGAACAGGAGGAGCCTGTTCCTAGTCACACATGTGAAGAGCTGCCAGAAGGCAAGAGCAGCTAAAGCAAAAAGGACGACTCGGGAGTAAGGCCAGGAGATGACTGGCCCCTCCCATAAGGCTTAAAAGAGCAGCAACGCTCTTGGGCTCTTCGTAGGAAAGCAACGTTGCTACATTTGTTTATAGTTGGTATCTCTTGTTTCTGAACTTCATGGGACTTTGCCTAGAAAAGCCTTTGGCAGGGTGCCAAAGAAGACAAAGGTTTGTGATAAGGCTGAAGGACTTTTTCTGAAAGACTTGTTTTGGAATTAATTTGGACTAAGGTGGGAATGAAGTAATTCCCAGCTGTTATAATAAAACAGGTTTGTTTAAGACTGTGTGTCTTTTATGCCTAACTGAGCCTAGGTCACAAGAGTGGCCTACTCGGCACCCCTGCCTGACATTGCCATCTTCTTCCTCCCACTGCTGACCTGGGATTTGGGGCTAGGCAAAGGCACAGTTCTGAGATGGACACGGTGAGCTTGGCAGAGCAGTAGAACCTGATCTGCCAAATGGAACTCACTAGGCCTTGCTGGGAACAGGCAGTGGGACAGAGCCAGCAGGCCAAACAGGACAGGAGAAGCATAAGGGGTGCTGCAGGCAGGCCCCCATTTTGCGGGTGGGCGAAAAAGTGGTAGGAGAGATTTCTGATTCCCTGCCAGCTTCTCCATTGTTTTTGATTGTGGAAAAGTTGGAAAAACGTTAGAAATTATGACATGACCATGGCTTGCTGCAACACCATAATCATGAGTTGCGCACTGAGCGCCCAGATTGTGATTCGATGAACCCAGGAAAGCAGTGATGGCTGGAATGTCTGAACTGATTACAAGTCCCCCTCATTCAGTGTCATCATGATCTTTGTATGTTTGCTGAATGAGTGGTTGTGTCCTAAGGAAAAGCTTTAAGTCAAATTTGGCTTTTTGATAAAAAGTTTAGTAAGTACTCTATAATCAATATAAAAGAACTTCTTCCCATCATTTTGAAATCTGCCACTAAGTAGAGGATAGAATCTATTTCCAAAGCTGGTATACTGATAGCGAAGTAGTAGGAAAGTCCCCCAATATGAGTCTCCCCACTTCAGTAAATGCTTCTGAAATATTTTCTCATACATACCTCTCATCTTGTTCTTCCATTTTAAAACTAATGTCTATGAAAAAACAAAACAAAAATCATCACTAACTTTTAGGGTTAATAAAAAATAAGCCAACTTTTAGCCTGGTCTATTAATAAAATTAATTAAAATATTAATCACTCAAAATGGTATTTCCTTTCAAGTCAAGTCAAAGAATGTTATGGGTCACTGAAGGAGACTTCCTTACGTGCTAAAAGCCCGAAGGTCCCTTCTAGCTCTATCCTGATTGAATTTAATGTAAAAATATGGATATGCTACTAGCAAATAACATATTCCATAAACAACTAAAAAGATAATTTACAAATTTTTTTAAAAAAAACCGCAAAAACCAAGAAAGAGTAGTACCAGAAAACAACTTGTTGATCCTGGGATGATTAGCAGCTGATACTGAAGGTGAAACAGAAGGTGTTTTTAAGGCAATGAAATCCTTTGGGGATGATTCTGCTTCTGAGAAGTCTTTTTCCTCTGTAAAATTCTCCACTCTTATATGGGTTGAATAACGTTCTAGTTGAACAGAAGAACAGAGTGGAACCAAAGTTAAAAGGAGTACCATATAAAAAGCTATGCGACATTCAGGATAGAAGCTATGTTCCTCTCTTACAGCAAGTATAAGAAGAATTGAGTGCAGTTTTATTATGGCATTTTATTGTTCAGCGACCGTTCAAAGGCATGATGGTGCTGAACAAATGGTTCTTATGACTGGTCCTTTGAGTTCCATCTGTTGCAATATCCCTATGGTCACTTGATCACAATTAGGTGACTATGACTGTAACACGCCACAGTCACATGATCATCATTTCTGACATTCCCTGCTAATTTCCACACGCAAAGTCAATGGGGAATCCTGTAGAAAATCATAAATTGCAACCATGTGAACTTAAGATCCCACCTCATCCTTGGGTTATGTTAGCAACCGGGATTGCTCAAATTGCTTTTATTAAGTGATGCAGTCAAATGGCATTGTGATTTATGACTGCACTGCTTAGTGATGGAAATTCTGATCCGCACTGAAACCTAAGACCAGACTTCTCTTCTTCCCTATATGTCTTCTAAACCTTTTTTAAAATTATTTCATTTAGTCACAACAGTATACACAAACATCGACATAAAAAAACAACACATCATAAAAGAAATATATATATATATATATAAAAGTAAAAGTATGCAACAGCTATGTTAATTTGATATAATGAAGGGAACAATAGGACAGGAACGGTAGGCACTTTTGTGTTCTATAACACTTCTATGTGTTCCTATTATGTAAAGGGAGATATATTCTGAATCATCTATTCCCTTCCATATCAAATTGCCATACAGTCAGAATATCTTCAACCCAACCCTCGATTAGTAAACTCACCTGCTTTGCAAAGCTGAACACCTGGTGCAAAGAACAATATGTCATCTTCTTCTTGCTGAGGTATCACACTGACATCTTTTGCTGTTTCCCCAAACTGTAAAAAAGAGAAACTTGTGACATGCAGCACTTCTCACCTACATCTATATATAATAAATATTATAATATATATGTCTTTTCTGAGCATCTCTTTTCCATTTCAGTTAATACACAAGTCTAAGGTTAACCCAAATATATTGAAAACATACAACTGTTAATATTAAAAAAAAACACCTCTCCTTTGCTGATTTTTGTTCACATCTGCAGATGTTTCTTTTATAAATTAGACAGATATCTATGCTTTTAACACTGTTTATTACAGTTTATTATTTTTTTCCAATATCTGTCCGATGAAAGTAGTAATAAAATTCTACACTTTACATATTGGTTTGCATTTAATTTTTTTATTAAAATTGATTAAATTTAATTATAATTGAATTGATTACTAATCAATGAAGTATTTTTTCCAATCACAGTAAATTCATTTATACCCCTAACTTTCACACAAAGTTTCCTAAGCAACTCATTACTAGCAAGGAATCTTGTATCATATCAAAGACATGTGCGTTCTCCTCCAGTTGAAAGCACATATAATTGCAATACACACACACACACATATATACACATATACACACATATATATAATTACCAAGGGGAGAAGGATTTAAAATAAAAACATGAAGTGACATATACCAATTTGGTAGTGCTATATTCTTTCTCCATTTCTTCTGCCAAATTTTGTAA
This sequence comes from Ahaetulla prasina, assembly GCF_028640845.1. Taxonomy (NCBI): domain Eukaryota; kingdom Metazoa; phylum Chordata; class Lepidosauria; order Squamata; family Colubridae; genus Ahaetulla; species Ahaetulla prasina. The sequence goes on along the minus strand of NC_080540.1, from coordinate 279,339,394 downwards.
GTACGATAGTTGTCTATCCATTTCTTGTAGTTTTCCAGAAAAATGCTGTTTACTGATCTTTTGACCCAACTGTCCTGTGTAAATACTGGAAAAATCTTCATGAAGGAGACTTGAGGTAAGATGATCCCCAGCAGTTTCTTCCTCTGTTATTCTTGGTGGTAGTAGAGCTAATTCAATCTCGAGACTCTTTTCTTTCAATCAAACAAAGACATAAAAAGTACGAAATATTTCTAAATGCAGCCAATTGCAGGTAGCTTTCAACTTACAACAGTTCATTTAGTGACCGTTCAAAGTTACAACAGTGCTGAAAACGTGACTTAGGATCTTTTTCAATTATGACTTTTGCAGCATCCCCATGATCATGTGATCAAAATTCAGATGACTGGCATCTGATTCATATTGAAGATCTTTGCTGTGTCCCAAGGTCAGGTAATCAATCACCTTTTGTGACCTTCTAACCAGCAAAGTCAACGGGGAAACCAGATTTACTTAATAATCGGGTTACTAACTAATCAACCTCAGTTAACATTCAATTAACAACTGTGGCAAGGAAGGTCGAAAAAGGGGGAAAAATTTAACAACAGAAATTTTGGGCTAAATTGTGGTCATAAGTTGAGGACTACTTGAAAAGGGTTTAATTGAAAGTCACAATAAAGTTTTATTTCTTTACAAAATTTCAAAGTGTACTCACAAAGTGCCATCAAGCTCTCAGTGTAGAGCAGGGGTCTCCAACCTTGGCAACTTTAAGCCTGGCGGACTTCAACTCCCAGAATTCCCCAGCCAACTTTCTGGAAGTTGAAGTCTGCCAGGCTTAAAGTTGCCAAGGTTGGAGACCCCTGGCATAGAGGGAACCAGATGTTACATTCCTGTGAGGTTTTAAATGATCCCCTTCTCCCCCAGCGTTCCCCTAAGTACATTTTGAAAGCAAATTGTTATGGAACAAAAATTGTAGACATTTACCTTGTCTCTCAAATTCATCCAGTGGTAATACACTGGTAACTGAGACTTTTGGATAATACCGTTTTGTAGAAGCCGGGAATTCAGACATCACAGGTTGCGTGACAACAGGCGGTGCAGCAGGCTCTGATTTAACTGGAAAATTCTTGAGAAGATCACCAGATTCTATATCGGTTACACTGATATATTTCTGTTCAGCCTACACCATATATTTAAACAAACAAACAAACAAACAAACAGATAAACAAACCAAATTCTAGGTAGCAAACAAGCTTAAATGATTAAATCTTTATAAAACTGCACTGAAGAACTGAACCTCTCTCCTCCCATAACTGAAAAATTTATGAATAGTTTAGACCAAGGATGTTGAACTCGATTTCATTGAGGGCCACATCAGGGTAGTGTTTGACCTTGAGGGGGAGGGGGCATGGCCAGGGTGGGCATGGCCAGCTTGATGTCACTCATGTCGGGAGCGCCTGTAGTGGCCTGAGAGCTCTGCCAGAGAAAACAGGCTCTCAATCTCTGTTTTTGGCTGCGACGGCCTCCTGCAACCCTCTGCCAGCAAAAATGGAGCTTGGGAAGGCCGTGTGCGGCACCGTGGGCTGGTCCTTTGCTATTTCCAGGGCGACCCCGTGGGCCAGATCTAAGCACCCCACCCCCCGGGCCAGATCCAGCCCCCGGGTCTTCAGTTTCACCCCTGGTTTAGACAGATGGCTGCATTTTCAGGAGATGTTTCTCATTGACTGACCAAATCAGACGAAGATGGCAAAGGTGTCTCTGTAGTTGCGCTGGCTGACTTAAAGTTGAAATACAGCTCTGGCGGCAAAGCCTGAGGAACGCAAGAAGGCAACAGTTCTAAAGAAAAAGAGAACATGGTTAAAAGTCACCTAAGGTTAACTCAACTCGGAGAGCTGAAAAAGCTACTTGGAAAGATATTCAGCATTGCAATGAATACTGAAATGCTAAAAATGTAATTGCAAAGCAAGATATTTTTTTCTGACAAACAAATAAAGGATAAGTAAGCTGACTTCTAAGATCTCGTGTGTTTCCTGAAACTCTTTTGTTAAGGCCCTTGACGCATCTTACTGTCGCTTAAAGTTGATGGCATGGTTTAATTACAATTTAGAAGTTAGAAATACAGCTGCACACGAGAAAAAAAATACTGTGCTATGAGCCTTAAGCCAAATTTACTTGAAAACAAATGAGCCTCACTTTATGAAAAAATATTAGAAAATACTGCGTTTGGGTAGCTGCTTCCTTGCTTCACCTATGGTGACTTTTACCCTCCTCACAAAAGGGTTTGAGTATGACTACAACTATCAAAAAGCATCCTGAAATTAATCTTAAAGTCCAATCAAGATAACAACTGCAGATATTCCGATTTTCTCTATGTATTTTAAGTTCTAAACTCAGGAATAAAAAAAAAAAATACTAAGCATGCTTTGGATACACTGAATTCGTATGCACACCCGTCATTAAATGTAAATTTAAGTGCATGTTTAATATTAATATTCAAGAGTTCTATATTTTGTACAACAATCACAAGTTATACAGCTAAGAGAACAATGACATATAAATCAACCACAGCATTATATAATAGTAATAAAAACAGTAGCCACTCATTCATTGGATAAATTAAAATATTCCTTTGCACAATATTATAAAACTATCTATCTTTTAAAATTTAAAGACAGTGAAATTTTGTAATGTATTTTCACAGAGTAGATAGCAGCAAGCACACCTGTTTCAGAAGCAGAAGCAGAAGCAGAAGCAAAAACGATTGGCTGAGTTTTATTAGTTTCAGCAATTATTTGTTCTGAGTCTGTTACAACATCCTGATGTGATTTTTCAACTTGATTGATGAGAAAAACATATATAAAGTCAGAAAGCTTTAGCAGATAAACATTCTATTTTTCATTTATCAGAGATACTTCTGGGAATAATTAGATTTTATTAAGAATTGTCGAGTATCTTATGGATAAATTTAAAGTAAAAAAAAATCAATTTAGAGCCGCTTGATTCTTGAGTGGATGATCTATCTGCCTTTGATGACTATTTAGAAATATCTCCTGCTCCCAGACAGGAAGATTGTTTTGATCCGTTCCCCATAAAACAATATTTGGGAATTTCTGAGGAAACAGACTTCACAAAATAAACATTTTAAAAGAAAAATCTCAACACCAGGGTCTCACCTGATATTGTGACGCTTTGGCATTTAAACTAAATTGCAAAATTTTTGTCAGTGGCAAAATTTCTGAACTCTCACAAGATCTGGGCATTTTTGGCTTTATTTAATTTTTCTTTCTTTCTTATTTCTTTCTTATAATTTCTATACAGTTTCCTTCAGCCCCTCTTTAATTCACCCCTGGGGACAGCTTTGCGAAGAAGAAAATAGCAATGGGAGAATAAAACTCAATTAAAATGTTTTCTTCCCTCTTTTATGTCAGCAAAAGGCTCACAGCTTTGGACCCCACCATGATAATATTTGTTTATTTCTGAAACACAGAATTTTGTGCTTCTTCAAAAATAATTTGAAAGAAAACACACCTGTTACAGATGCAGAAGCAGAAATGACTGATTGATTCCCAACAGATTCATCGATTAATTCTTCTGATACAGTTTGTATATTCTGAGATGATTTCAGAACTTTATTCCCATGAGAAAAACATAAGATCAAGATGAATCAAGAGAATGTATCCTGCTAAATTATTATAAAGGCACTTATTCAGGAGTGAAAGGTTAGATAATTTTGCAGGGCAGAACAAATTTGAAATGCAGAAACGAAAATGTTTGGCTGGGCATTTATCTTACATAACTGTTACATTGCAACCCACCATTCTACCCAACTGTTACTTTGCAATCTACCATTCTACACAACTGTTACTTTGCAATCCACCATTCTACACAACTGTTACTTTGCAATCCACCATTCTACACAATTGTTACTTTGCAATCCACCATTCTACACAACTGTTACTTTGCAATCCACCATTCTACACAATTGTTACTTTGCAATCCACCCTTCTAAACAATTGTTACTGTGCAATCTACCATTCTACACAACTGTTACTTTGCAATCCACCATTCTACAGAACTGTTACTTTGCAATCCACCATTCTACACAATTGTTACTTTGCAATCCACCATTCTACAGAACTGTTACTTTGCAATCCACCATTCTACACAATTGTTACTTTGCAATCCACCATTCTACACAACTGTTACTTTGCAATCCACCATTCTACATAATTGTTACTTTGCAATCCACCATTCTACACAATTGTTACTTTGCAATCTACCATTCTACACAACTGTTACTTTGCAATCCACCATTCTACACAATTGTTACTTTGCAATCCACCATTCTACACAATTGTTACTGTGCAATCTACCAATCAATGTTATTTGAGAAAATGGACATACATTTGTGCTCTTAGAGAATGCAAATTATGATAGTGTGAAACCATTTCATTTTCAAAGCTTTAAAAAAACAGTCACAATGATTTCTTGCAAGAGTTTTACCAGTGTCTGTATTTGTGCTAGCGTTCTGCAGATCTGCAGTCTTTTTTCCTACAGAAGCCAGGTAATGTAGTGCCGCTGATGAAATATACGTATTGGATTCTAAAATAATAGAAAGATAGGATTATTATCCAATTCAAAAACAAAAACACTATTTCATAAGCTATTGCTAATTGCGTCACTTCAGCCATTTGCCTGAAAGTGGACAAAAACTAGTTATCTGCTCAAGGGAGGGGGTGGTGGTTATGAAGAATATGAACAGAACACTACCCATGTTTAATTTCTTTCCTGTACAGGTCTGCCTACCAAACTGTGTTTACCACCTGCATTTTTTCCCTTAGTTTTCTAATGCTGAAAACAAGTAGATGGGATCCGAGAGCAAGTCTCCTGATGCTTCTCAGAACACTCGTCTTGACGTACCATTGTTCCGAAGCACGCTGAAGTCAGTAAAGCTCAATTTTGCAGTGTGAGAGGCTAAAAGAGGAGAGGGAGATGGATTAAAAAGAGACATGAGGTAATAAAGCTTTACTGTCAAATGCTAATTCCACCCAAGCCTGGCTGTATTTAAAAGCTTCCTATCCACTGCCTGTGAAGGGAGTTTAATTATTTTAGCTATAGCAATAAATCTAGGAACTAGAGCCAATTTTAAGATGACATTTTATGCATCCTCATTACAAGAGTAAATAAATCTGCATTTCTCTGCTCCGTCCAAGCAACTAGCAGCTAATCAGTTGATGGTGAGAAGAGAATTGCTTTTCCTTGTTGAAGAAACACAGGAAGGATTTTTCCAGGATTTTTCCTTCCCATCAACTAAGGGGGTAGGCCCTCACTCCTCATGTTCAGGAAGATGACAAGCTATCCAATTATTAACAGAACGGGCTCTAATGATGATGGTTTTTAATTTAACCTATGATTTAAATCGGGGTCTCCAACCTTGGCAATTTTAAGACTTGTGGACTTCAAGTCCCAGAATTTCTCAGCCAGCTTTGCTCAGCCAGAGTTGAAGTCTTAAACTTGCCAAGGTTGGAGACCCCTGATTTAAATTACAATGTACCATATTTATTTTAATGTTTTATAGTCTGTATTAGGGTGATGCATGGACAAAAAACATGGGATATAAATTCAATACATGCATAAACAATAAACAATTATTCTGTTCCCTCTTACAGTGACCACAATGCTCTTGTAATTAGCATATGGTACTTTAAAGGGAAATTAGTAGAATTTATAAGCACAATTGAAACACTAGAACTCTAAGCCAGGACCTGTTTGAAAATGCATCTCTTACCAGGAATTACACTATCAGTAAAAAAAGAACTTAAATATAGAGGCCAAGACAGATTTCTGAAAGTTTTTCATGAATCATTTGAGCAAAGATAGCTAGGGAGAAATTCCATTCCCAGTCTATATAGGTAACCATTGCCATTCAAAAGAAATATAAAACTGTGATATCCTGGAAAGAATTTTCCATCTTTCAAGACAATTTTGCTGAAAAAACTTACTCAGTAATGAATTGGCATCACATGGGCCAACGCCTAATTCAGCTTGGGATTCCTGAGGCAAGAACAAATATGATTAAACTTATACAAGTGATTTAATGTTAATAATATACTTCAGCGTACTAATAGAATTTTTCAGTATATATTACTAGGGAACAAGAAAATTAAGCAAGATTTAATTACAGTCCCAGACCAATAAAACAAATTCAGAATTTAAAATGCAGAAACACCAGTAAAACACAACATTTAAAATACAAACACACACACACACACACACACACACACACACATCCCATCAAATCTGAAACAATTAATAAGAAGAGGTGCTGGACAAGGGAAACTTAGGAAAGGTATATGGGTGGGAAGGATGTACCCAAACAACTTAAAACCTTCCCTGGTGGTTTCCCCATTGACTTTATTGTGGGAAGTTGCCACCGAGGATCACAAACTGTGATAGCTTGATTGTAAGATGCTGCAATCATAAATGTGAACCAAGCACTCAAATCACAATCATGTGACCATGGAGATGCTGGAATAGGTGAACTTCGAGGATTGGTCATAACCTCCACTCATTCAGCACTTCAAACAATTGCTGACTGTTAACTGAGGACAACTTGTATGTTTTTCAATTAACAAATTACCTAGTTACCATTTTCTATAGCATATCATTCCACCGCATTTAATCTGCTTCTGTGAGTCCCATCATCAGTCAAAAACAATGCAAAGGGAATATATGAAGCTGTCAAGTTCAAATGTATATGCTGCGTGCTGAATTGTTTTCTCAATTTGGAAAATCTATATTCTAACAAGATATATTTGATGCTTTTTTCCTAAATAAGACGATATAATGTTTTCTTGTAGAACTATCATGCATTGACCATATTATATCAAATCAAGTCCAGAGTGAAAATGAATGAATAAGAACACTCTGGTTCTGCGCATGCGCAAGATGGCGCAGTGTTGAAGATTCGGTCCTGGCGTTTTGGAGGGCCCTCCGAGGATGGCAATGTGTGAGCCGCCCGTCTAGCCGTCTGCTGTCTCCGGCCCAGATTGTCATCTGGTAGGCAGCCGTGGGAGAGATTTTCGGACATTTTCGAGCCCACGGCTGCTGAGAACGGAGCCGCGTAAGCAGACGGCGGAACTCCGGCGGCCATGTTTTTGCAGGCCTGGGAGTGGGGCGATGAGTAGCGTTTTTTTCGGCCGACGCTTCAGCCGGCCCTTGCAGTTGGCGCTGGGTTTTTACATCTCCCGGCTGGTGTGCCTCCGTTTTTATTACATCTTAACCTCTGGCTGTGCTGTGTTGTCCGGATCTAGGTTTTTTACCCTGACCTGGATAATAGCAATAGAGGCGTTTCATCTGCTTCCGGCCAAGTCGTTTATGGCTTATTCCCTGCTGCCAGATTGTGATCATGGCGCCCTCATATCCTCCTGCCTCTTGGGGAGGTTCAACCTGCTGGACAGGCTTGGCCTCTCGGAAGGAGAGGTTTGGAGAGACCTGGCCTCCGAACCGGGTGAGGATGTACTAGGGGGTGTTGGAGCTGAAGGGGCCCCCGGACTGTGCCTTCTGACTTGGTTTGGAGGTGATGGTTGGAGGACAGTGGGAAGGCAATGGAGGTACTATGGATTCATCTGCTTGTAGTCCCCCTCTGATGGTTTATCATCTACTACGCCTCTTCTGGCCAGCTTGGGATTCTTGGCCGTGGTTGGTCCTTGGGCCTTTTAGAAGAGGCAGTAGTTTCAATGGGGGACGGAGGCCGACATCGTCTACGACTGGAACACCCCCCCACTTCTCATTCCAGGATGCTTGCTTCAGACTTCCGACAGACTATCATCTGGACTGTTCTGTGTTTTCTACTCTTGTCTGCCCTTATTGGGACTATCAGCATTCTGGACTATTGCCTTGTGTCATCTTTTTAGGCCTGCCTTTTATCCAAGTTTATCATCATTTGGATCTATCATCTAATCGCCATCATCTTTGCCACTCGGAGATGGACCATCCTTTTTGCCAATCTTATCTTTTACTGCTATGCGCTATTCTTCTCATGAACTCTTGCAACTGCGAGGTGCCCCCGCCTCGCAGGAATGGCCCTCCACACTACCGAGGGCCGGCCTCTATGACGGGTTTTGGGACCCACAGAGGTGGCATGCGAAAAAGAAGAACCTGTGGGGTTTTTTAAATAGGGAATTTTTAAGGGGTGGGAGGGTGAGGTCGGGAAATGGGGGTAGCCCGCCGGGGGGGGGGGGTTAAGGGGGGGAGGGGATTGATAGGTATGGGAGGAAGCCCATTAAGGAAAGTATGTCCAGTCCCAGTGCATGCTCACGGCACGATTTCATCGGTTCCGAAGACAGGGGGGGAGGGGGATGTTCAAAGCGTAGTGCGTTATTCCATCTGTATGGTAAGTGGGAGAGGCAGATATGGCGGAGGCAAGGGGTCGTATCATTCTCGGGGAGCACGTGCTCGATGTCTTAAAGCGATCACGTGCTCCGGCCCCTCAGTCCTTACTCGTTCCCCGGATGGTCAGGATCCTCAGAGCTTGGGTCTTCGGCTGATGCTATGCAATGCCCGTTCCGTGGTTAACAAGGCTCCCTTGATTCGCGATCTTATCCAGAGGGAGTCCGCGGATTTTACGGACATTACGGAGACCTGGTTGGGCACAGAGGGGGGTGTTCCCCTGGTTGAACTGTGCCCGCCGGGTTTCCGTGCATTCCATCAGTCGAGGGCCCAAGGTAGGGGTGGGGGGGTGGCGGTTGTGATTAAAGAAAGTCTAGAGCTGAGGGAGTCCACTGTGCCTCAGATAGCTGGTTGTGAATCCCTCCTTGTGAAGTGGGGCCATAGGAATCAGATGGGTCTGTTGATCGCGTACCTGGCTCCTTGCTGCGTGACTACAGCCCTACCTGAGCTGCTGGAGGTGCTTGCCGGGGTGGCAGTTGAGACTCCCAGACTTTTGGTTATGGGGGATTTCAACTTGCCATCGGCCGGCTTGTCATCGACGGTAGCTCAGGAGTTCCTGGCTTCCATGACGGCCATGGACCTGATTCAAGTAAATGATGGCCCTACACACATGGGGGGAGGCACACTAGATCTGATTTTCATCTCTGGACAGTGGATTAATGATCTGGAATTAGGAGATTTAGTGACTGAACCGGTGTCATGGTCAGATCATTTTCTCCTTCGCCTGGACTTTCGGACCGCCGCTCACCACCGCAGGGAGACGGAGCCAATACGTTGGTTCCGTCCCAGGCGCCTGATGGACCCTGAGAGGTTCCAGACGGAGCTTGGGCCGTTCCCTGAGGATCTTGCCCACGGCACGACTGAAGAACTAGTTGCGGCCTGGGAGCGGGCCGCGGCTGGGGCTTTGGACCGTGTCGTGCCTTTGCGGCCTCTGACCCGGCGTAGATCTCAATTGGCTCCTTGGTTTTCTGAGGAGCTGAGAAAGATGAAACGCCAGAGAAGACGCCTGGAGAGTACCTGGAGGTCTAGCCGTTCCGAGGCTGATCAGACACTAGTGAGATCTTTTACTAAGACCTACCTAGTGGCAATGAGGGAGGCGAAGCGTTCTTACGTTTCCACCCTCATTGCATCGGCAGATAACCGATAAGCCGCCCTGTTCTGGGTGACTCGTTCCCTCCTTCATCAGGAGGGACGGGATGACCCCCTACAGGGACGTGCTGAGGAGTTTAACGGTTATCTATACAATAAAATCGTTCAGCTTCGGGATAGTTTAGACCAAAATTGCGATGATCCAGGTGGGATGGCAGAGGCACGTCTTGTTGAGGTTGTTTGGGATGAATTTGAGACTGTGGCTCTCGAGGACGTGGACAGGTTACTGGGGAGGCTGCATGCGACCACATGTTTACTGGACCCGTGTCCTTCCTGGCTGGTGCTGGCTACTCAGGAAGTGACACGAGGCTGGCTCCAGGGAATTATAAATGCTTCGTTGTTGGAAGGGGTTTTCCCCGCTGCCTTGAAGGAGGCGGTGGTGAGACCCCTCCTCAAGAAGCCTTCCCTGGACCCAGCTATTTTGGGAAATTATCGTCCAGTCTCCAACCTTCGCTTTGTGGCGAAGTTTGTAGAGAGTGTGGTTGCAGGTCAGCTTCCCCGGTACCTGGATGAAGCCGTCTATCTAGACCCATTCCAGTCCGGCTTCTGGTCCGGTCACAGTACGGAGACAGCTTTGGTCGCGTTGGTGGATGACCTGGGTTGTTCCTCTGCCCTGGTCCTATTAGATCTCTCAGCGGCTTTTGATACCATCGACCATGGTATCTTGCTGCACCGGTTGGAGGGGTTGGGAGTGGGAGGCACCGTTTATCGGTGGTTCTCCTCCTATCTCTCCAACCGGTCGCAGACGGTGTTGACAGGGGGGCAGAGGTCGACCGCGAGGCGCCTTACTTGTGGGGTGCCTCAGGGGTCGATTCTCTCGCCCCTCCTGTTCAACATCTACATGAAGCCGCTGGGTGAGGTCATCAGTGGTTTCGGGGTAAGTTATCATCTGTACGCTGATGATACTCAGCTGTACTTTTCCACCCTGGACCACCCCAACGAAGCTGTCGAAGTGCTGTCCCGGTGTCTGGAAGCCGTACGGGTCTAGATGGGGAGAAACAGACTCAAGCTCAATCCCTCCAAGACGGAGTGGCTGTGGATGCCGGTACCCCGGTACAGTCAGCTGCAGCCGCGGCTGGCTGTGGGGGGCGAGTTATTGGCCCCAACGGAGAGGGTGCGCAATTTGGGTGTCCTCTTGGATGGGCGGGTGGCGGTTGATGGTCATTTTGTGGCCGTCTCCCAGGGGGCCTTCCACCAAGTACGCTTGGTGCGCCAGTTGCGCCCCTTCCTTGACCGGGATGCCTTATGCATGGTCACTCATGCCCTTGTCACTTCCCGCCTGGACTATTGCAATGCTCTCTACATGGGGCTGCCCTTGAGGTGCACCCGGAGGCTGCAGCTAGTCCAGAATGCAGCTGCGCGGGTAGTAGTGGGAGCAACTCGTTGCTCCCATGTAACACCAATCCTGCGCAGCTTGCACTGGCTTCCTGTAGTTTTTCGGGTGCGCTTCAAGATTCTGGTTACCACCTTTAAAGCGCTCCATGGCTTAGGACCCGGGTACTTACGGGACCGCCTGCTGTTACCTTTTGCCTCCCACTGACCCGTACGCTCACACAGAGAGGGCCTTCTCAGGGTGCCGTCCGCCAAGCAATGTCGGTTGGTGGCCCCCAGGGGAAGGGCCTTCTCTGTTGGAGCTCCTACGCTTTGGAATGAACTTCCGCCTGGTTTACGTCAAGTACCTGATCTTCGGACTTTTCGCCGTGAGCTGAAAACGCACCTATTCATTCAAGCGGGACTGGATTAAAATTTTTATTGGGGTTATTTATATTTTAAGATTTTAAACTGTTTTAAATTTTCGGCCACAATATAATGTGTTTTCTTTTAATTTCTTTTAATCTGTATATACTGTATTTTTACTTGGCTGTACACCGCCCTGAGTCCTTCGGGAGAAGGGCGGTATAAAAATCAAAATAAATAAATAAATAAATAAAATAAGAAAAAAGTGAACTAGTGCATCACTTAGTCCACTTCTATACGATATTTTACCTTATTATTTTTTCCTATATTTTACTTTAAAACCAAACAATATAATGAAGATAATTATAAATTAACATGTTCTTATTGCTTGCCTTTGTTGGCTTTACAGCATCAGGAAGAACAGAAGAATCATCTTGTTGATTAGTCGCAACAGCTTTCATTTTTTCTTCCTTCTCCTTGATCCGATTTTCAATACGTCTCTTCTGTCTAGTGTGATAATAATAGAGAAATAGGTTGTTTGAAAAATTCCCAGAATAGGCATAGAGCCTCCAAAGCAGAATGATAGCTTTGCTTAGATTGGTAGATTCAGGAAGATGGTGCTAGATATATAATAACCTGATGAGACAATACAAGAATAGAACTAGCTATATCAACTATCAGGTCACACAGAAATGTAATCAATATTTTCTTAACCTATGGAGAAACTACATCTGCTCTAATTGCAGCATTTGTTACTTTACAGGAAAAATTCTTCTCTCTTTAGTGCAAGAACTAATGCAACTGTGATCAGATTTTGGTACGTAGGATTAAATGTTTGGTCTTTACCTTTTCTTATTACTCCTCACTTGTCTTGTTTCATTTAGTTTAATATTAGCTTTCAATAACTGCATCGGCTTGGGAGGGTCTTTATGCTGTGGGTACTGAACAAAATGCTGGCTTTGTTCAAATGCAATCAGATCTTGAAGGGGAATGAGTTTCGGTATCTGAAACTGTTCATAAAACAGAAGAGATTATAAATAAATGCAAGTTTCCCTTTCAATATTTGGGGAGCAAATCAAGTTGCGAAACACTTCATTGATGAACTTGAGTGAAAGGGCTGTTATGACATCTACCTTAAAACAATACACATATTTTATAAAGCCATTACCTTGGTTAGTGGAGGCAAATTAGAATAAAGCAATGGTAACCCTGTCTGTCCAAGGGGTGCTGTGCAATCTGTGATTTTTGTTGTAAATGTACTTGGTGAACATTTGGATTGTGGGCTGGTTTTTAGATAAAGCAAAGGAATTTCAGTAAAAGTCCCATATGCTTGATGTGAATTGATTTCATTGTCAACCAATGGTTTTTCTGCCCTCAGATGTTCATGGAAGGGTTGTAACGGTGCTGAATCTTCCTTTTTTCCATATTCATCTACAGGAAACTGTTTGGAAATCCCCATCTTGACTGGTTCTGCCCAACGCTTTGCCTGTTCTTGTGCCTGGTTTATAATGTTTTGATCATAACGGTTCAAGTTTAGATGTGCTCCTGTCTCATTTGTGGGTTCTGACATCTGTAAACTGGGAGGATTTTGTGCCAAAGAAGATGGGGGGCCCCAGGCTTCTCTTGGTCTTGACGATGGTCCAGAAGATCTGCAGGGGGTTACCGGGCAGAAATTGAGTGCCTGAAATTGATAACTTGTTTTTAGCTTAAGCAAAGGAAATCCCTCTGCATTATTTAAGGGTTTTGCCAATGGAATAAGCTTTGGTTTCTTCTCAGCATTTAGGGAAATAGACAACAGAGGGAATGGCCTGGCTGGATTCAGACGAGGTGAGCTTTGACATGGCAGTATCAATCTTGCACCAACAGACTGACCCTCTCGTAACGCTGAAGAATCATTCATGTGCACAGATCTCTAAATAAGGCAAAAGATAACGATGTAAGGTTTTTTGTTATAGTACTGCTTGATGATCACATTAAAAAAAAAACTGTAATACGAGCTTTCACATTTTAAAAATCTCAGCAACTCACAATTTTGTTTCCATCCTGGTTCTGATCAGGTAAGTTCTTTTCTTCCCGAGAACTGTTATTTTTCTGACCAACATTCCAATTGTTTTCCAGAGTTGGTTGCTGATGGTCAGTAGGTTTTTGAACACCCCCTGCCGGCTGCATGGGGGGAGATAGATGGATATTATTCGCTTCCGTGTTTGAAGCCTGGTTTCTTCCTAACGGAAAGGGTTGAGATTGCTGCATCTGCTGTAATGTATTTGGCAAGTTGGCAAATCCAACTATTTGCATGAGGCTCAGATAGTTAATCTGCTGTAGCTAGAATATAAGAAATTAATACATTTACTAAAAATATGTCTTAGCTAAAACCTATTACGGAAAATATTTGCAACTCTGCAGTTATCATATTTGAACAGGCAAAAGCCAAAATATTATCCTTCTTCAATAATCACGTTGTTATGACCCTTGCATCAAGTTTTAGAAAAAATGATCAGTAATTTAAGTACAGGAGATAATTTTAAGGGCAGTAAAGTTAGGACCCAACTAATACCAAATATTTTACTCCATAGCCACATTAGGCATAGTTTTAACTTATATTTGAAGTATGGGTAGCGTGTTTGTAGAATTTTCATTGTGTTTTACTCATCTGTAAAAACATTTCAGAAACCAATTACTTGTGTCACACTTCAGTTGTACATCTAATGCACAGAAGGGTAAATAGGATTGTTCCAAATAGGCTTACTTGCAGCTATACCTCTAATCCAGTGGTAGTCAACCTGGTCCCTATTGCCCACTAGTAGGCATTCCAGCTTTCATGGTGGGCGGTAGGGGTTTTGTCCGATACTGAAGCACTTTCCTTTTTTTTAATTTAATTGACTTTTTAAAAAATTTTCACAGCATTCTTTAAAAACATTTTCATTAGGTTTTCATAAAATTCCCCGTGACAATTTAAATTCCTGAAAATATACTATTTGTACCGCCCGCGCATAAGTTTAGTTCACGTTACGTAAGTGAAACTAAATGGTGCTATAGTGCGACAGGAAACAAAAGAGCCTCATTCCAGAATAGCTCCTGCATCTCGCCCCCACACCACCCAGCTCTAACAGACAAGCAGAGCTGGTAGCCGGCATCCCCCCTCAAACCCAATCCACGATGCGCAAGAGGCATGCGCAGACGACGATACACGATGCATTACTATGGAACTGGTGGGCGGTTAGAAAATTTTACTACTAACAGAGATACAAAAGTGGGCGGTAGGTATAAAAAGATTGACTACCCCTGCTCTAATCTCTTTGCAGTCAACAGATTATTTGAAGAATAAAGAAACTCTGACTTCAAACTCAACTACCAGAAATGTGCTATTCTTGGAAGCATTACCGAATTCATCTGTCATTATCCTCTGGGATGTTTAATCATCAACCATTCTCTTCCCAGTTTAGCCATCAGCTAAAATAACCAAACAAGTACCAATCAAGCTTGATCCTGTTTAGTTTTCAAAGTGGTCATGGTTGGCTGGTGCTGCCAACTTCTGAGGCATAATACAGGAGTACAGCTGCATTGAGCAAAATATTTCTAATGCAACTGGCTATTTTAAATTTACTGGAAGCATTCTGAATTCAAAGTAGGCTTTTCTGGACATGAAAAATTTCTAACAAGGTGGGAATGATCCCGGAACACTTTTGGTGAGAGTTTAATAGTCTACTTCAAACTCAAAATATTTCAAACTCAAAATATTTTGCATACGTACTTCTACAAAGAAATGTTTTTTACTATGTTCTGAGTTTTACAGAAACATTAGTTCTGGAATCCTCTGGTCTCCTGCACCCCCATTTTAATTTTGAAATACAACTCTCAAAAACAACGAACAATAACATAGAGGATAATATAGAGGATAATATAGTGACTTCTTAATATGAAAAATACTTAAGAACTTCAACACCTTATGCATTTCAAAGCATCACCCATTTTCATTAAAAAAACATTGGTATGGCCTGAATTCCCACTGGAAACTGAAGTACATGAGTGAAATAAAATCATATGAGCGTTGTTGCAGGCACTTGTGGCCCCACTCGCATGAGCAACAGGTGAACGTACACACATGTGTACATGATCCTTCCCCTCCCACAAAATCATCCCCTTTCTCTCTCCCCCCCTCCCTGGGCTACCAACCCGGAAAAATTGGGGAACTCTGTTCTAAGGCATATGCTTAGATTTTTCATAATGTTATATTTTCACCTGAATCAGCTTAAACATTTCGTCTTGTAGCATTTGCCCGACAACCTCTGAAGTGTTTGGTGATTGTGCTGTTGTTTCTCTATCGATCATCTCTGTTTTTACACCAGCATCCTTTGAAGGAATGTCTGACACCTCTGTGAAAGAAGGCTGATCATCTGAAACAGTGATGTCTACACTGCAGAGATAAAAAGGGAAATCAGCTGTGATAAATAGAGAAACCTGGAGTCTTAACATTTTTTCCTTAAATATCTAATTTATACATAGTTCTTAGAGCTGTACACAAGGTTGGAAATAGCAGGGATAAGCTACTCCAAGAAAAATTGCACATTTAGGATGTATCGTAATTTGTTAAAGGTTGAAGAGTATGAAATAAATAGTTCCTGTTTAAGAAGTGACTACTCAGAGGGGATCATAGGAGTATCTGACTACCTGAAACAGCTATCGTGAGCAATCCCTAAATAATAAATGGTATGAAAGTCTGTTTGCTTTGAAAGTCAAGCTGTGGAAGCTGCCTATTGGTAAACCCTGATATAAAATTACAAGAGGAACATGAGACAATAAAGTTCCATTACATTTGATATTATCTCTGATATTAACTCCTTGCTTAAAAGTCTGTGCTGACCAATTGGCCCCCATCTTCAGCCATATTTTCAATAAAACCTTTGAAAGGCTAGTGCTTTCCTACTTGAAAACCATCACGGATCCGCTGTTAGACCCCTTGCAATTTGCATACCGAGCAAATAGATCAACAGATGATGCTGTTAATATGGCTCTGCATTACATCCTACAACATCTTGAGTCTCCAAAGACCTATGCAAGGGTCCTCTTTGTAGACTTTAGTTCAGCATTCAATACCATCATTCCAGACACTCTTCTAACTAAGCTAAACCAGCTACAGGTACCGCAACAGACTTGTACATGGATCACAAGCTTCCTAACAAACAGAAAGCAGCAGGTGAAATTAAGCAAGATCACATCAGATACCTGTAAAATTAGCACACGGCCCCCCCAAGGCTGTGTGCTCTCCCCACTTCTCTTCTCTCTGTATACCAATGACTGCATCTCCAACGATCCATCTGTTAAACTACTGAAGTTCGCAGATGACACAACAGTGATTGGTCTCATTCGAGACAATGACGAATCCGCATATAGACGAGAGGTCGAACGACTAGCCTTGTGGTGCGACCAAAACAATCTGTTGTGTGTTCAGCTCCCGAGC
Organism: Ahaetulla prasina; assembly: GCF_028640845.1. Lineage (NCBI taxonomy): Eukaryota > Metazoa > Chordata > Lepidosauria > Squamata > Colubridae > Ahaetulla > Ahaetulla prasina. The sequence continues at coordinate 279,322,683 of NC_080540.1, read as the reverse complement.
CGGGCCTCCTGGCAGAGAGTGACTCAGAGAGTGAGGGGGAAGAGCCAACAGGGCTTCCCTCTGCAGGACCTTCCTCTCTGGCTCTGCTCCAGGTCCCAGAGGCAGGCCAGGTGGAGGAGATGACGAGGCCTCTTTCTCCCGCACCTTCCCCCTCCCAGGAAATGCCTCAAGACGCAGCAGCTGACAATCAGTCCTGCTTAGATCCCAGGCATCGCAAAAGAAGGGGTGGGACAGGCCTAGAGAGTGCTGAGTCACGGAGCCACACCCCACAGGGTATAAAAGCAGGAGGAGCTGCTCTATAGCTTCTTGTGACGGACAAAAACTGACTCTTGGAAACTTTGGCAGCAATATTTTGAGACTAAGACTTTGGCTTCTGTTTATTTCTGAATTGCAGTTACGCTGGTCTGAGGAGAAAAGAGAACTTGGCAGGCCACTGCAGGTTCGTTGCCAGAACTGATATCTGTCGTCGGAGTAAATTGCTGGCAGATATAGCCAGCTCGCGTGTCTGCTCGGTTGTGGTTGGTGGTAAAGAACACAATCTGGAACTGAACACACTCAAAACCGTAGAAATGGTGGTAGACTTTAGGAGAAACCCTTCCATACTTCCACCTCTCACAATACTAGACAACACAGTATCAACAGTAGAAACAGTAGGGCCTTCTCTGTTGGAGCATCGACGCTCTGGAATGAACTTCCCCCTGGCCTACGTCAAGTGCCTGATCTTCGGACCTTCCGTCGTGAGCTAAAAACATATTTATTTATTCAAGCGGGACTGGCATAATGGTTTTAATAGTTTTAATTTTAAACTGGGGTTTTTATTGGGTTTTTAAATTCTTTTATAATTTTAAATTTAAACTTTTAATTATCAGCCTTTTGTAATTTAATTGTTTTAATTGTTGGTTTTAATTGTATATGTATTGTGCTTTATCTTTGGCTGTACACCGCCCTGAGTCCTTCGGGAGAAGGGCGATATAAAAATTTAATAAATAAATAAATAAATAAACCTTTAAATTTCTAGGTTCTACCATATCTAAAATGGACAGCTCACATCAAAAACATCATCAAAAAAGGACAACAAAGAATGTTCTTTCAGTGCCAACTCAGTAAGCTCAAACTACCCAAGGAGCTGCTGATCCAGTGAGTCTGTCATTTGCACCTCTATAACTGTCTGGTTCGGTTCTGCAACCCAACAAGACAGACACAGACTTCAGAGGATAATTAGAACTGCAGAAAAAATAATTGCTACCAACTTGCCTTCCATTGAGGACCTGTATACTGCACGAATCAAGAAGAGGGCCGTGAAAATATTTACAGATCCCTCACATCCTGGACATAAACTGTTTCAACTCCTATCCTCAAAACGATGCTATAGAGCACTGCACACCAGAACAACTAGACACAAGAACAGTTTTTTCCCGAAGGCCATCACTCTGCTAAACAAATAATTCCCTCAACACTGTCAAACTATTTACTAAATCTGCACTACTATTAATCTTCTCATAGTTCCCATCACCAATCTCTTTCCACTTATGACTGTATGACTGTAACTTTGTTGCTGGCAATCCTTATGATTTAGATTGATATATTGACCATCAATTGTGTTGTAAATGTTGTACCTTGATGAACGTATCTTTTCTTTTATGTACACTGAGAGCATATGCACCAAGACAAATTCCTTATGTGTCCAATCACACTTGGCCAATAAAAATTCTATTCTATTCTATCATTATAAGCATGAGGTAGCACAAGGTATCTTACCAGTTCAAATATAAAACCACATGGTTTTATAGTTGGACAAAAAAAAAACCACGTTAGTGATGTCCCCCAGTATGCAGAGACAAAGCAAAGAAGCCATGTTAAGGCTGCATGTGTCATGTAGCATGCAAAGTTGTCATAAAGTTTGTCCTCTTTGGGCTTAGCTTTTACAAACCATGATTGATGGTTTAGCATGTTGGATGAACACAACCAGGCTCAGGGGCTGAGGAGTCTGAGTGAAGAAGTAGAAGGGGAGAGAACAAAAAGATAGATTAAGAAGTAGACTCCTCACTCCTTACATCAACCTCTGTGTCTAGAAAAATGGAGTTTTTTTTCTCCATCTGAGTTTTTTTTTTTCTTAGCGGCCTAGACCACAACTGTGGAATTTCTCCAAGGGTTTCCCCTCCAATTAATAACCAGAACTGATTCTGCTTAGCATCTAAGCTAGGTAAGGTTAGCTAGGTGATGCCAACTAGTTCTTTAGTTACTTTTTTTTTTTTACAATTCAGCTTCGCTTCATTGTGAGTTTCCTTCTTGCTGAGATTGCAATATTGATTATATTTTACATTTATCTAGGACAGCTTTTCTCAATATTAGCAGCTTTAAGATGGGTAGACCAACTCCCAAAACGATGCTATAGAGCACTGCACACCAGAACAACTAGACACAAGAACAGTTTTTTCCTGAAGGCCATCACTCTGCTAAACAAATAATTCCCTCAACACTGTCAAACTATTTACTAAATCTGCACTACTATTAATCTTCTCATAGTTCCCATCACCAATCTCTTTCCACTTATGACTGTATGACTGTAACTTTATTGCTGGCAATCCTTATGATTTATATTGATATATTGATCATCAATTGTGTTGTAAATGTTGTACTTTGATGAAGGTATCTTTTCTTTTATGTACACTGAGAGCATATGCACCAAGACAAATTCCTTGTGTGTCCAATCACACTTGGCCAATAAAATTCTATTCTATTCTATCATTATAAGCATGAGGTAGCACAGGGTATCTTACCAGTTCAAATATAAAACCACATGGTTTTATAGTTGGACAAAAAAAAAACCACGTTAGTGATGTCCCCCAGTATGCAGAGACAAAGCAAAGAAGCCATGTTAAGGCTGCATGTGTCATGTAGCATGCAAAGTTGTCATAAAGTTTGTCCTCTTTGGGCTTAGCTTTTACAAACCATGATTGATGGTTTAGCATGTTGGATGAACACAACCAGGCTCAGGGGCTGAGGAGTCTGAGTGAAGAAGTAGAAGGGGAGAGAACAAAAAGATAGATTAAGAAGTAGACTCCTCACTCCTTACATCAACCTCTGTGTCTAGAAAAATGGAGTTTTTTTTCTCCATCTGAGATTTTTTTTTTCTTAGCGGCCTAGACCACAACTCTGGAATTTCTCCAAGGGTTTCCCCTCCAATTAATAACCAGAGCTGATTCTGCTTAGCATCTAAGCTAGGTAAGGTTAGCTAGGTGATGCCAACTAGTTCTTTAGTTACTTTTTTTTTTTTACAATTCAGCTTCGCTTCATTGTGAGTTTCCTTCTTGCTGAGATTGCAATATTGATTATATTTTACATTTATCTAGGACAGCTTTTCTCAATATTAGCAGCTTTAAGATGGGTAGACCAACTCCCAAAACGATGCTATAGAGCACTGCACACCAGAACAACTAGACACAAGAACAGTTTTTTCCTGAAGGCCATCACTCTGCTAAACAAATAATTCCCTCAACACTGTCAAACTATTTACTAAATCTGCACTACTATTAATCTTCTCATAGTTCCCATCACCAATCTCTTTCCACTTATGACTGTATGACTGTAACTTTATTGCTGGTAATCCTTATGATTTATATTGATATTGATTGTTCCTGATTGCTTATTTGTCCCCTATGCTTATCATTAAGTGTTGTATCATTAAGTGTTAAATTGTACCCTATGACCATCATTTGTGTTGTAAATGTTGTACTTTGATGAAGGTATCTTTTCTTTTCTGTACACTGACAGCATATGCACCAAGACAAATTCCTTGTGTGTCCAGTCACACTTGGCCAATAAAATTCTATTCTATTCTATGGGATGGGGAGGAACAGGCTCAAACTTAATCCCTCCAAGACGGAGTGGCTGTGGATGCCGGCACCTCGGTACAGTCAGCTGCAGATGCGGCTGTCTGTCGGGGGTGAATCATTGGCCCCGATGGAGAAGGTACGCAACTTGGGTGTGCTCCTGGATGGCCGGTTGTCCTTTGAAGACCATTTGGCGACCGTCTCCAGGAAAGCATTTTATCAGGTTTGCCTGATCCGTCAGTTGCGGCCCTTCCTGGACTGGGATGCCTTATGCACAGTCACTCATGCCCTTGTTACCTCTCGCCTGGACTACTGCAATGCTCTCTACATGGGGCTTCCCTTGAAGAGCACCCGGAGACTTCAGCTAGTTCAGAACGCGGCTGCGTGGGTTATTGAGGGAGCGTCTCGGAGCTCCCACATAACACCTATCCTGCGCAGACTGCACTGGCTACCTGTTGCTTTCCGGGTGCGCTTCAAGGTATTGGTTACCACCTTTAAAGCGCTCCATGGCTTAGGACCGGGCTATCTACGGGACCGCCTACTGCCGGCTTCTATCTCCCATCGTCCGGTACGCTCCCACAGAGGGACTCCTCAGGGTGCCGTCAGCCAAACAGTGTCGACTGGCGGCCCCAGGGGAGGGCCTTCTCTGTGGGAGCTCCGACCTAATGGAACGAACTTCCCCTCGGACTTCGACAATTACCTGACCTTAGGACCTTTCGCCGCGAACTTAAAACTTATTTATTTCATATGGCTGGACTAGCCTGATTTTTATTTTTATTGGATGGGTTTTTAAAATTGTGTTATTTTACAGGGGAGTATGTTTTTTAACATTTTGGGCATTTAAATTAGTTTTTTAAGGGTTGTTTTAAATTATTGTGTGTATTTATATTTTATCTGCCTGTTCACCGCCCTGAGTCCTTCGGGAGAAGGGCGGTATACAAATTAAAATATTATTATTATTATTATTATTATTATTATCTCCTTATTGTTTCAATTTCTCCTTATTTAGGGTTTTTTCCCCTCTTCTCAAAAGTGATAGTGACATTCTTTTTAGTAGTTATACACGTATCTCCAGTCAATCTTTCATAAGTCAACATTATAGGCAATAATCTCTCCTCTTCAGACGCAGTTCCAGGAAGATTACAATAATTAGCAATTTATCAATTTAAAATTCCTCCATCTGGAATTATTATTATTCAAAAATTCCACTTTAGGATAGGAATTAAATATCGGCACCTCTCCCATGTACTTAAATACCTCCCAGTCTTCCTGGAACTGCCCAGTTCTTCCAAGGCAGTTCAGAAATAAATTTATGGATAAGCAACCATGAACTAATGACAATGGATTAAACTTCGGAAATAGTGATTTTTAAACTGATAGTAAAATGCTAGAAATTAAGAGAATGGGTTAAGGACAGAATTTTCATAAACTTTAGAAAATAATTTAGTAACACTTACCTAGTTGTTTCCACCCTCTTTTCAGAACAAAATGAAAGGGGAAAATCACTGGGAACTACTTCAGCTGTAGTGCTGGAGATACAAAGAGAAAAAACATGTAATATCTTTAACCTATGATAATTCTCGATTTGAATGGATGCAAATGAATGTTAACTAAGTAATTTTAATTCAAACTTTTAAACATATTACTTACTATTCATTCTTTATCACAGCAGCTTTTAAACAAACATTGTTACCCTGTGCACAACATTGGACTATGTACTGGTCTCTGTAACCAGTAGTAACTAACTCAACAAAACAAAACATCAACATCTAAGCGACATGAATGCTAAGTTGAAATAATAAAAGGTAACTGCTCAAGAGAGAAAAAAGAAAAGAAACCAGTACTATTAAAAGATGAAAAGTTAATTTCTAAAGGGAGTTCCTATATACTTTTCTTTCAAAGGACAAATTATTCATTTAAATCATTTACAAAAACATCATTGTTATGGAAAAACAATTTAAAGAGGAAAAAATTAACGAAGACCGATTTTATGAATCATTTTTGAAATATGTCTGATTATATTGTATATTAATATTGTTAATGCTATGTTAGTATGTAAATATACTGTATATTAATAGTATATTAAAATTCAGAGCTCTCATCAATAAATGGTACATTGTAGGTACAAAAGGAGAGAATCCAAAGATGGAAGAGTAATTGTTCTGACCTCTTTATTTCCTAAGCAGCTGAGAGCACTTTGAAGTAAAAAGCAAGATTTCAGTCATCTTTACTTCCTGGTCTACTTCTAGATTCATGTGGGGTCCAGAACATTCAGGAAAATAAAGATGTCAATCTGGAAGTACTTCACTGTGAAGCACTCATGGCCATTAAACTGATATATTGTTATTTATTAGGAAAGAAACCCTCACATATATCAGCAGATAATATGTGGGAATAGATCAGGGTTTCCTACTGCTGATGTAGAGCAAAGCTGTGAAACTACGTGAGACATAACCTGCTGGTTAAATTCTGATACGTATTTGTAATAATCAGCAAATAAAAATAAAGTGAAGAATGAAACATGTAGACTAGGGGTAGTCAACCTTTTTATAACTACCGCCCACTTTTGTATCTCTGTTAGTAGTAAAATTTTCTAACCGCCCACCGGTTCCACAGTAATGGGATTTATAAAGTAGGTTTGGGGGGAGGGGTGCCAGCTACCAGCTCTGCTTGTCTGTTACAGCTGGGTGGTGTGGGGGGAGATGCGCGAGCTATTCTGGGATCAGGCTCTTTTGTGGTCATACTATAGTGCCATTTAGTTTCACTTACATAATGTGAACTAAACTTATGTACGGGCGATACAAATAGTATATTTTCAGAAATTTAAATTGTCACAGGGAATTTTATGAAAACCTAATGAAAATATTTTTAAATAATGCTATGAAAATAATTTTAAAAGTTAATTAAATTTAAAAAAAGGGAAAGTGCTTCAGTATCGGACAAAACCCCTACCGCCCACCATGAAAGCTGGAATGCCCACTAGTGGGCGGTAGGGACCAGGTTGACTACCACTGATGTAGACCAATAGATATATAATTTCTCTCACCCATCCAGTTTTGTACATTTTCCCTCAGATGTTTCCATTAAAGGTTCATCCTGTTGACATTCTACTTTTGATTCAGAGAGATACTGTGAGGAGTATTTAAGCATATATTAACATGTTATCATTTCACCATTTTAAAATGATAAAATTTACTACTTATTTATTCATTAATACTCTGATTGTTAGCCAATTGTTGGAACTTCTTAAATGATCAATCCTGTGAATACAGCCCAAGTTATTTGTGCTCATATAATATACAATATTGTTATGAGTATCTTCTAAAACGTATAGCTTACAGTTTCATTTTATAGATTCAATATCTAATATGACTGAAAAAAATGAGTGTGAGTAACTTTTTTTGGATGGGGGAGGGAAACCTAAGGACCACTTTCAGTCTGTTACATAAGGAATAAATTTAAAAAACTATGAAAGTTAGAAAAAATGGAGCAGGGGCCAGAAATAAAATATCTGCAAATATTAGTTTCTAAACTATTTCTATATTTTATTCAATAAAAATTTACAGACCAGATACTTGGTCTACCATCTTAAGCCCTCCAGGGAACAATAATTAAATGCAGAGAAAGTAATCATATTACCAACTTAATTAATTGTAATTTACTGAATATGTAGGTATGTTTTTGATAATTTGAGTCCTAAAAACCAACTACTCAAAAACCATTTCCTCAGTTTAAATCAGCTTGTGCATCCAAGCTAAAAATTAAAATTCAATGACAACCAGTAGCTTGTTTCAGAGTAATTTCCAAAGAGCCTCAGAATATATAGTCATGAAATCGAAGAAACTCTGTTTAAGAGGCAAAATTGAAGCAGAAAACTGTACCAATTTTAAATTTCGATAAAGAATGAGGAACACAACAGCTCACTGTTGTGATGAAAAAGTTATTGGACTTGGAACATTTCAAGCAAAAAACTATAGGTCTTTTTTTCCCAAATCAAAGAAATGTCCATGATACTTCATTAACAATCTATAAACTATCACTCATCATTCATCTGAATTTCTTTTTATTCAGATTTTGTTTTTTATGCTACCATGGAAAGCATAAGTATAGGATATATGTTTCTCTATTATTATACATGAAATCTAGACCAAAAATTGTATTAATGAATTTGATTTTGCAGTAACAAATCATGATTCTGCAAAAGCCAAGTTAAACAATGCTGAAGGCCTCTGGAATGAAGACATATTCTAGCATAGTGGTTCTCAACCTTTTCTTCACCACAGACCTCTTTTAAATATCTTTTGTGACCACAGAATATAGCCATGGACCCCCAAGACTTAAGTCAATATTGAAATTGTAACGTTCATTGAAGCTTTTGTGGACCCCGGTGACATTATGCCCGCCCCCGGGATCCACAGACCACAGGTTGAGAACCATTGTTATAGCATATCTACTGATAATGTTATATGTGAGGTATAAAGCATAGGTTTTATAAACTGAATGGAAGAAAATACACTTATTTTGAGAACCGCTTACCTCTTTTTTCTTTTCTACTGATTTAATACTGATAGAGATGGTAGGATTTCTTGAAACTGGATTTTCATTACAGACTTCAAAACAAGCACAATATTAAAAAGAACAATTAAATAAAGAGAACAATGTATTTCTTTTCCATATTTCAAATTTCAAATCTTTATTGTCAATCCACAACATATGTAGAATGAGATTGGTTGAGCTCCCTCAGTGCACCCCCCCCCAAATATAATACAACTCACAGTGAAGGCAGAAAATCCCTAACACAATAAATCATATTAACAAAACACCCAGTCCTATTGCACCAGTGTGAACATGTTACACATTGCGCCGGCCCAGCAAGTCCATCATACTACATAGTTATGATATTATTTCTCATTCAGGAGTCTGATAGCCCACAGATAAAACTGTTCTTCAGCCTGTTTGTGCGGCTGGCTATACTTCTATATCCCCTTCCCGATGGTAAGAGGGGAAAAATACCTTTCCCTTTCTTTTCACTAATAATCCTTTTCATTAATTCTCTTGTGTTTATATGAGAGACAATAAACATTTTAACAGTATTTGTTTCTGAATGACTCTTAAACTCTGATTCACTGAACCTCTTAAAAAAAGTTGAATTTATTTTCCTCACCTAAAGTGTATCCTGTATCTTTGTAATATTGATCAGGTTTCCAGAATGAGAAATTTCCAGAATAGAAACACAACTTTCTGATTAATTTCTCTTCAGCATATACCCATCTACCCCTTTATTCAGGATGTTTATTTACTATAGTATATTATAATAGTATCAGGTAATAATAATTCACTATTGGGATCCAAAATGCCCAGCATAACTGTAGCTGGCAGCATGTACTTAAAGAAACCATGCCTTTCCTAGATTTATACAGGCGCCACGAAGACTAAAAATAATTGATGTCTGAGGTAACTCAAAGGTCTACATTGCAACTATGGTTGCCCAGGAGAATCTGTGACTTTTTAAAGAAGATTCTTACCTACTTCAGATCCAAACATTGCAAAATACATTTATGTCATAAAGTCTGCATCAAATCAGAAAAGAGTCTGCCTCAGGCTTACCTATTTATGGCTATCCAGCAGAACCCCCCCCCAAAAAAAATCCTACATAATTCCATACCTGCATAATATTCTAAGTTTCAGAGACATCAAACAGTTCAATTATTTTGTTTGTTTGTTTGTTTGTTTCAGCTGACAAACTTCTGACATCTCAAGCTGCCTTCTATTTTGAGTTGATTGATAGATTTCTCACAAACTCCATTTAACTCAGTTTTTGTTCTTGGTTCTGTTTTTTTTAATCCCCTAATCACCTTTACATTTATGACCTTACATTTTCTTCTGTTAACAAGTATCCTGCTCTTTCTAACCCCAAAGCAGGGGTTAGGCTTTTTTACTATCTGGATTTCTTAACCTATCAAATCCCCTCTGTATTCAGCTGTCATTAACACACTATTAGATTCCATTTTCTGATCAGCAAGGGCGTCCTAACATTTATTTTTCCTTTCCTTTACAAACAGATATTTTAATTCCTTTGGGAATTCTTCAAGCATAGAATGACCATTACTGTTTAGTGATGCATCTGTTTTGCTTCTAAATTACAATCCGGCAATAAGGGAAATCTTTGTCAGGGAAATACTTTAAGAGCTGACCAGCTGCCATGATGCTGTAATGCTGATACAATGGTAGTAATGAGTCAGCAGGTTATTTAACTGTTATCACTTTAAGAGGCTGTATATATAAGAGGCCCTGTGAGGGCGTCTCTCCCTCTCCCTCTCTCTCTCCCCACCCCCCATGTGTGCTTCTGTGCTGTAGTTGATGATTGATTGCCTGACTTTGCCTAGTACGTGTATGTATATATTCCCTGTAGATAAACCACTATTTGAAAGACAAACCTATTTACTGTATTTTGCTCCTGGGTTGTCTCAAAATAGTCACATTGTGTGCACTCTGACAATCTTAAACACCATTCTGAGGGGTCCTTGGTGCTGTCTGAGCTTGGCTGTTTACTTCCACATGAAAGTTGCCTAGTTTGGGTAATGAAATATCTGCAAGAAAACAACCAAGCTCAGAGAGCACCAAGGACACCTCATTTCAATCCTGAGCTACAAATATTTTTCTTTATCTGAAACATCATTCTATTTTGTGAATAATATGGGCCTCAAAGTGAAGTAAAAGATTTTTTTCTCAAAGTGGGCTGTGAGGGCAGAGAGAAATTCCTGTTATATGTTATAACTTCTCTCTGTTTGTGAAAGGGTATCTTTACTTCATCCTATCTCTTCCTTGCCTTTATAGATCTAGGATCTGGTTCTGGTTCCTTTGCTTCACTTTAACTACATATAAATTATATCTGTAACTTTTATTTAGTATTCTATTATGATTTATGTTGATTGCTTATTTAGTATCCTAGGACTATCACTGAGTGTTGTATCTTATGATTTATGATGATTGTATTTTATGATTATAATCATGATTTATCACTTCTTGTTTACATGCAAACTGAGAACTTATGTACTGGAGACAAATTCCTTGTGTGTCTAATCACACTTGGCCAATAAAGAATTCTAATTAAATATGAGAGAACAAATTCTGGGGGAAAAACCCTGTAGGATTTCACAGTGTTCCAGTAATACTAGAAAAATATTACACATCCCATGCAAAAATCTCTTTTATTTCACATAAATGACTTCATATGGATGAAGAAAACATTTTTCTTTTAACTAACCTTTGGTTTCAGATGGTACAACTATTTCACTTCGTAGAAACTCTGCCACTTTTTCTGCCAGACTGATATCAACAGCTGTACTTCCAGTATCTATATCAGGTACTATAGAATGACCCCTATGACTTACTTTCTTCCTATTTTGCTTTTCAGGTAATGTTCCGCACCTTTAAGAGTGACATTTAAAATATATATATAAGATTTTTGGTAGTAACTTTCTCTCCTTTTATACAACAGTTTTTACTCCCTTTTGAAATCTGTGCCCTACACCAAACTGAATGCTGAATTCTTACCTTGGAATATTTTTAAATGGTTCATCATATGCATGTCCATTTTGGATTTCACCTGGAGCTCCCTCCGATGAAGAACTATTTGTATCTTCGGCACCATCTTTCTCCAGTTTGGGTATAATAGTGGAAGATTTTTCACACAGTTTCTGTGGTTTCTAAAACAACAACCCCACGTATAATTTTAAAGTTTAAAAAATGATTTGTATTCCTAGCTTTGCATTACACTCCTGTTGTGCACCTTTTCAATATCTGCTTTTGCACCATAAGAAACCTGTCTGCCTAGAAAATCCTCAACTGCAGAGGCTATATATTTTCAGATTTGGATTAGAATGTAAATCTTATGGAAAAATATGCCATTTTATAAATAGCCTTTAGTACAAATTACAATTTGATAATATAATGGCTTTGAAAAATTATATATCAAATTTTAAATTTTCCCTTCGCAAAAATTGTCCTGAATTAGTTATCCAAAGGCTCCATTTGGCTTTAATTATGTTTCCCCTAATAAATTATAGGTCAAGGTTTCATGAGATAAGTACCATTCCTTAGTATTTTTCATGCAGGTTTCTGCTACCTTCTAAATGTACCACATTACAAGGAATGTCCATGGCTATGGAATGTTTAATGCTGCTTAGCGACTACTCTACAAGGAGGTTCATTACTTAACATTCTTGGCCTCCCTGACAATGTGCTAATTAATCAGCAAGAAAACATAGAATGATTGCTACAAATATTTGAATTAGTACATATCTCTGGTAAAGCAAAACTTTCATACACTGTTTTATACTACTTTTCATTTTTCATATAATCCAATGACCGTAAAACAAGAATGCTATAAAAATTTCATACTTTTCAAGCCCAATAAATGCACATTTACTTTGTAAAATATAAAGTAAAGGAAACAGACAGTTCTTGTTCTAGGCAGCATAGCAGGTCTTTGGATCATTTTCCTTACACCTCATTATCCTGAATAAAAAGCAAACAACACCTCCACGAAATATTTAATATGAACCTTTACCTATTATACAATCTCAATGCACCAATAATTTAATCTGATGCAGATAAGATGTTGTCATAAAGTGCCTAACTTTGTCACAAATTAAATACATTAACAGATTACACAAATATTGGCTTCGCTGGATGCTAAAAGTTTACAGTTCACATTTTGATATCCCTATGTAAAGTTAAAATGTTTTTCTTGGTCTTATCATAAACATAACTATTTCAAAAATCATTATTTGCATTGTTACTTAGTGGGGAAAGCTGAGGGTGAAATAATTTTGTTCTATCTATGCCAATTTTCAGAGATGATGCTGAGAAAAAAAAATCATTTATTTCCTTTGCTGAATTGGGAAAAGAGCCAAATATGTTCAAATGCACGCAGTTTTCAAGTTACAGCAGTTGCATCTCTGTATGCTGAAGAAAAGAGAAGGGTATAATTCCCTAAAACAGCATTCCCCAACCGTTCCAGTTTGGTGGCCTGTGGGGGAGGGAAAGGGTGGAAGGTTTTGTGAGAGAGGAAGATGTGTGCATGCAGGCATGCAGAGTTCCACTTGTATGGGTGGCGGGCAAGTGCAACTGTGCATGCTGCCCCACCACTCATGCTGCCCACTTGTGAATAGGCCATGGCCCAGTGCGCTGTGGCCCATAGGTTGGGGACCCCTGCCCTAAAGTATAATAGCAATAGCCCTTAGATTTATATACCTCTCCATAGCTTTACAGCACTTTCTGAGTGGTTTACAAACGTCAGCAAATTGCTCCCTACAATCTGGGTCCTCATTTTACCGACCTCAGAAGGATGGAAGGTTGAGTCAACCTTGAGCCCGTCAGGATTGAACTCCAGACTGTGGGCAGAATTAGCCTGCAATACTGCATTCTAACCACTGTGCCATCACACACCACACACACACTAGATACTATGAATAGCAAAACATGTACAAAATTCCAGTAGATAGTAACAATCTTATTCTATAAACGATTTCTCAAAAATAAATGCATATGAGTTCAAGGTGTTCGCTTGTAAGCAAATATTCATATTCATATATGTACACGCTGCATTATATGTAAAAATAAAGTCTCCACTATTTTACATAAACACCCTATTTGCTTTCCTAGAACTCCCAGAAGAATGGAAGAGTGATTGATTCACTTTATGTATATTTATTATACACATTATTGCTCACTATGCATTATTGTCACTATGACACGGAGCATTTTTATTGCTGTGTCAAGGCATCTGAGCTGGGAGCTGTCCACATTTGGGCTATTTTCTTTCTATAGGTAGACTTTTGTTTATAAGCACTTTGAGCCAAGTTCAAAGATTAGCTTTAGCAATGCTCAAAAGAATTCCATTTGCTTACCAAACCGCAGTTTTGGTTTTGAAATTTGTTGCCGTAACGTCGTTCTAAAATCCACAATGATGAAAGAATGGCAGATGAACTTATTTTCACATGCATCATTGGCTGGCATTCCTGAAGTGTCCCTGTTGTGATAGGATCTTGTACCATTCTTTTACTGGACCATCTGATCATCCATTCAAGTAAGCGAGATATATTGTTAAATTTAAGATGCATTTCTGGGACTGTCTCGTCTTGTTGGGTGATGTCATTCACTTGCCCAGTTTTACAGATGTATTTTTGAAACAGAGCTGTTTTAGGGGTGGACCAACATTGAGCTAACGCTGGTGTGAATGTTAAGGTCTTACTGGAATCATGTGAGTCATTGACTGATTGCTGGCTTTGCCCAAATAAACCTCTTCTTTCAGTAAGTCTCATGACTGAATCACAATCTGAAAGCTCTAAGGGTTGCTCATCGGCTAAAGTTTCTTTTTCACAATCTTTTTTCTTTTTATCCCATAAAGGAGCTAGTTTAGAATCACTAAATCCAAAACCAAGGGTGTAGCAAGAACCAGCTCTAAACACATTTTGGACTTCAGTTCTGACCTGTCGACGTATCAGTGTTGTGTGAACATCAAAAAGAAGAGAATGGAGCTCATGTTCCCTAAGGAGGGCTGAGAAGCAGGTCAGAAAAGGAACAGCAGATTCACTGTGATTGAGTGGATCTCTTTCAAGCACGTAAGTTACAAAGAGGTCTAAAAATTTAATATATTCATCATCATCACGTTCAAATTCCCATTCACCGACTAGAGGCATATGGAGTTGATTGGGAAGATCTTTACGAGTCCCTTTTTTAAAATCTCCTTCCCCACTGCAGTCCTTTAACTTTTCAGTCCACTCTTTACGATTGGAAACATCTATATATGAAGGTAAATCACTACAAAACAGATTAAAAATAACATATAAAAAGTGAATTCTTTTCCTTCTACAGCATATCTTCTATATATCCATAAAGGCAAGAAAGGTGCTTTCAGTCCAGGAAAGAAACCAGGGTTACAAAGCAGCTAAGAGTAAAATACGCCTCCATGGCATGATGTCAATCATATGCTAAGTATTATGAAAAATATTAACACACTGAAAAAATGCATTAAGTACGATTTTTATCACAATCTCATGCTCATTGTGTTCTTCCACTTTAAGGATTTTCTTGGGTGAATCGTGTCAGTCCACTACTGCTTTGCTCTCACTTTGCTATGGGATTCTCCACCGTAAGAGGAGCAGAACAAGGACGTGAAGCTTTTAGATTGCGAGCCTATGCACACTTAACTACAAGTGAGCCAGATGGAGCTTGATGCAAAATAAATGTGCACAATTTCACACAATTTCAACAAGATGTTACACAAAATAACATTTTCTCTGATTCAAGACAAAATGTTACAAATACTTACTTGGGATCTTCTTGCCTCAATTTTCTTGCTTCTTCTGCCGCCCCAAACTCAGAAAGTGAATCTGCTGCTTCAGCACTGTTACACCGCTGAAAGTTTCTGAAATCTGAAATTGTGCTTCTGCTTATAGTAGTCCCCAAAGAAAACCGATCGTAGCAGGAACCTCCAGAGTCTTGGATCTCTTCTTCCGGTGGCTCCCAGATATTTGTTTGAATGGGCCCTATGTTTCTTATCACACGTTTCAGGGTTTTCACATTCACTTTGTAAGTAGCCTGTAGTACAACCGACATAATTTCTTCACTACTGGGCCCTAACCATAAAGACAGAAAATGTGTTATTGTTTCTAAAGTGGATCACATTAACTACTCATTTTAACTGAGATTTCAGATAATTCACATTGTAGATTAAATTTTGTATGCAGTGGGTGGATAATACTATTCTGGGTCTATTCAGTATATTTCAATTTCCCTTGACCAATAATCTACAGTAATTTATATTAGTTTTCCTTTGATAAGAATTCTGGATATTATTGTTCACATTACTTAAAGCAGGAGTGTCAAACTCAAGACCCAAGGGCCAGATCCGGCCCATGGGGTGCTTAAATCTGGCCCATGGGGCCACCCTGGAAACACCAAAGGACCAGCCTGCAATGCCTCTGCCAGTGAAAATGGAGCTTGTGAGGACCGCACGCAGCCCTCCTGAACTTCGTTTTCACTGGCAGAGGGTCTCAGGAGGCTGTCCCAGCCAAAAACGGAGCTTGGGAGCCTGTTTTCACTGGCAGAGTGTTTGTTGTCACTTTAGATGCACCCCCAATACGAGTGATGTCATGCTGGCCACGCCCCCCACACCCGCAAGGTCAAACACAGCCCTGATGTGGCCCTCAATAGAATCGAGTTTGACACCCCTGACTTAAAGACTATAATTCATACCATGAATTTATATTTGCATTTTTGAAGGAACTTTTTTTTAAAGAAAAAATACTGCTTTACTTTCATTATTTTTGTCTTTCTCATACACTGTACCTTTAACTGTGCAGTGCCTAAGTCGTTGATATAGATCATTGTATTTATCCCTTAGTGAGACCCTCACATCTTCAGGGCTAGGAAATGCTTTTACCAAAATTTCTGCCACCTGTACAAAACAAACCCAGCATGAAAATAGTTTCAACTGCTTCCAGATATTTGATCAAGTTTCCAAAAATCAGTTGCACGCTTGTAAAAACAAAGATTCAAAGTTATGTAGATAGTTCACGACTTACAAACACACCAGAACACGAATTGCTGTTGTTGTTGAAGCAGTTGTTAAGCAACATGTCCATGTGACTACTTCACTCAACAACCATAATCCCGGCTGCAACCTCCAATGTGGAGCTGAAACCCTCCATGTGGAGCTGAAACCCTCCTGGCAAACAGCCCTGTCCTCAAACATTTCTGCGAAGGTTTCCATGCGTGAAGGGGAAACTCTTCAATGGGCTGCCAGAAGAATTGAAATCCTGAACATTTCAGCAGTTTTCCTGCAGTTCCACGAAGGATTGAAGCTCCCCTCCACCCACCCACCCCAATTGCAACCTTTCTTGATGGCTTCCCCATTTACTGGGGAAGCTGGCATAGAAAATTGCAAATGGCGATCACATAATTGCAAGTCACTTGGCAATTGATTGTAAATGTGAGCCCGTAGCCAAGCACCCAAAATATGGTCACACGACCAAGGAAGGGGTTGGCACAAAGTTTTACAATGGTTGGAAGTGCTTTATAGGCCTTAAAGTATACCTTCCAAGGTTGTTTTAACTTTCAATGGTTGTTAAACAGATTAGGAATACCTGTATGAAAAAAGCTAAACTCTTCAATCCTACATACCTTTTTAATTGGTGGTAATTCTCCAATAAGGCTCAGAATGATATCCTGGACAAGTTCTTCAATGTTCATGAATCTAGCAAAAGGAAGAATTCGGCAAGCCCACTCCAAAGCATTGACCGAGTACTCAACTATGCAAGCATCAAATTCAATCCCGTTGAATTCCTAAAGAAAGAACATCTTGTAATTGGCCTAAAAAGTTAGGTACATGGTTACTGTCATCTCAAACTACATCAGATCTAAACCCATTTTTAAAAAAACCCTGGTCTACCATAAAAATATGTGTAATATTAAGACTTTTGAATAAAGCTAATACCAGTATTTAATATTTGAATAAAGCTAAAAGGACTATTGACCTCAGCTCATCCTCTTGTACTTCCTTTTATGAGTAGGTTGGATTTAAACCTACAGATCTGCCGTTGTGGTGTATTGTATAAACTTTGACTATTATTATTAAAAATATTTCTGGGCAACTTTTAATATAAAACCCATCTCAGGGCTGCTTACAAAAATGGAATATAGTATTAATAAAGCCGATGAGAATAAACATATGGTTATGATTATTTGTAGATGAAATCCCAAGTAGAGTAGTCAGATATTTTAAGAGATAAACTTAAAAAGGTAACGTCTGTGGAATCTGAGGTAAGATGGTACTTCAAATAACTGGGGGATTAAAAAAATGGACCTCTCTCTCATTTAAACTGACTTAGCTTAGATTTTGTTATTAGAAAGAAGAAAAAAGGTCAAAAGATAATCGCCAATATATGGCACTTAAGTTGTTTGTTGAGGTGGGCAGTTATAGAAAGAGAGGGAGGGAGGGAGGGAAAGAGAGAGAGAAGGAGGGAGGGAGGGAGAGAGAGAGATGGGGAGAGCGAGAGCAAGAGGGAGAGAGAAAGAGAGAGAAGTATGACTTAAAAGATTCATGTTATTTTAATTACATTCCGGTTTTCCAAATTCTCTCTTGCCCTTTGATACCGTCTGCAACTATCAGACAATCTTTCACGAACATGAAGCATCCAACACAATACACATAATTCTCGGAAGCATCCTGCAAAAGAGACACACAAAAAATTCAAAGTGGAAAATAAGAACCACTTCTATATTTTCTCTTAAAATGGTTTCTTTATAAGTAACAGCATCTGCAGGCAATCAGTGTATTCTTTTAATGGCTGTATTGTTTACTATCATCAGCTTCTTCACTTTCCTTCTATCAATTAACCTTAACTGCGGTGTGTGTGTGTGTGTGTGTGTGTGTGTGTGTGTGTGTGTATCTTTTTAAATTACTTAGCTTTATATTTCTATACTAATAAAGTTAGCTATCTCACACAGAGAATGATGTAAGGATAAAATGGAAGAAGCATTATGTACAACACCTTGCCTTCCTAGAAGATGGTATATAAATTTATCAGATGAAAATAATTTTTAAAATGTGTCCCCAGTAGATAAAGCCTTATTGTATGAGGTATCAAAACTAGGACTGAGAGCCTAAACTTTTCATTTTATAGCAACAGAACCAATCTATGCTTATTTACAGATTATTTACCCAACGTATTAACGACAACTCTTATGAACATTTAAAATTTGCCCTTTCACAAGTGCCTTGTGTTGGAAGATCAATAAGATATACTGAAAAGGAATGGAATATCAGAAAAAACAGCCAACTAAATTGCTTTCATTTTACAACCCAATTTAGTTCTCAGCTTATTAAAATGGAAACCTTTTCTTCTTTTAGCACACAGACTCTCTACTTGAACGGGCCAGGAAACTAATTTTCTGCCTGACAGCAGAGGAATATGCAAGGAGCCAGATGGGAATCTCCCACAGCCTCTGAATATACTATTAAACCTAGATTAGATGAAACTGTCCTGCATTTTTGGCTTTGCAGTTTGTTCTTCTTTAAACACATACTGGAATTTGTGCAGATACGCACCTATAATTTTACATGAAACAGCATCAAAGTTATGGTCTCCAAAAGAAGAAGGCCTTAAGAATACAGATTGATATTTGGAATACTTGAGCAAATTTTCTGGAAGATCACTTAAAGGAGGAAGACCACCTTTTTTGTGAATCTGCAATGAGAAAGAGGGGGGAGGGGAAGACAGAGGAAAAAGGAAGACACAATATAAATTACAACACGGCACTGGAATGTT
The DNA here is from genome assembly GCF_028640845.1 of Ahaetulla prasina. Lineage (NCBI taxonomy): Eukaryota > Metazoa > Chordata > Lepidosauria > Squamata > Colubridae > Ahaetulla > Ahaetulla prasina. Next base: position 279,303,512 of record NC_080540.1, on the reverse strand, counting down.
TTAGGTAAAACCATCTGCGTGACCCTCTTATTATTTGTTCCTTTACTAAGTCAGCAAGCTAAGCAGAGAATCTTTAAAATATGATCAGTGAGTATGAACTACCTGGTTTACCGGGTCACAAGTTCCTGGCTCAGTCTGATTTTCACCATTCAGGGTCAAGGACTTCGTCAACTTCCGGACCTCCGAACCTTCCGCCGCGAGCTTAAAACATATTTATTCATCTGCGCAGGACTGGACTAGGTTTTAAATTTATATGGGTTTTAACTGGGTTTTATTGTGTATATTGTTAATTTTAACTATTGGGCTATGTTGAATAAGTTTTTTAATCTGATGTTTTATTTTGTATCCTATATGTATTTTTATTTTGCCTGTGAACCGCCCTGAGTCCTTAGGGAGATAGGGCGGTATATAAATATGAATAAATAAATAAATAAATAAATAAATAATTCAGCTTGCTGCATATATTTTCTTACAAGCGCAGTTTGTAAGCAGTTTGCATGTGTAAGGGGGAAGCGAGAGGGCATCTCATAGATTTGATAGTGAATCCAGTTTACGAGTGTGTGTACCTATTACTACCACACTAGGGATTACATTATGACAATAAGACCTAAATCAGATTTATATATATTTATATATATATACGTTTAAGAATATTTGAAACTTGATTCATTTTATCCTTGATCACAATGTAAAGGGACTTTTAAAATAGCAATGGACCTGTGCTATATTTTTATTTATTTATTTATTTGATTTTTATACCGCCCTTCTCCCGAAGGACTCAGGGCGGTGTACAGGCAAAAATAAAACAGATAATACAATGTACAATTTAAAATGTAATTAAAAAACTTATTTTAAAATTAGCCTGAGAAGTAAAAATATACAATAAACTAAAAACCCCATTTAAAATTAATTAATAAACATTTAAAATTAATAAAATTCAATTTCAAGCCAGCCCCGCGCGAATGAAAAGATGTGTCTTCAGTTCGCGACGGAATGTCCGAAGGTCAGGTATTTGGCATAAACCCGGGGGAAGCTCGTTACAGAGTGTGGGAGCCCCCACAGAGAAGGACCTTCCCCTGGGGCCCGCCAGCCGACATTGCTTGGCGGACAGCACCCTGAGAAGTCCCTCTCTGTGAGAGCGTACGGTTCGGTGGGAGGCATGTGGTAACAGCAGGCGGTCCCGTAAGTACCCAGGCCCTAAGCCATGGAGCGCTTTAAAGGTAGTAACTAAAACCTTAAAGTGCACTCGAAAGGCCACAGGTAGCCAGTGCAGTCTGCACAGGAGCGGTGTATCTCCCGCGCAGCTGCATTCTGGACTAACTGAAGCCTCCGAGTGCACCTCAAGGGGAGCCCCATGTAGAGAGCATTACAATAATCCAAGCGAGAGGTAACGAGCGCATGAGTGACTGTGCACAAGGCATCCCGATCAAGGAAGAGCCGCAACTGCCGAACCAGGCGAACCTGGTGGAAGGCCCTCCTGGAGACGGCCGTCAAATGATCTTCAAACGACAGCCGATCATCCAGGAGGACACCTAAGTTGCGCACCCTATCCTTTGGGGCCAGTAACTCACTTCCAACAGTCAGCTGCGGCTGCGGCTGCAGCTGACTGAATCGGGATGCCGACATCCACAGCCACTCCGTCTTGGAGGGATTAAGCTTGAGCCTGTTTCTCCCCATCCAGACCCGTACGGCTTCCACACACCGGGACAGCACTTCAACAGCTTCATTGGGGTGGCCTGGGGTGGAGAAGTACAGCTGGGTGTCATCAGCGTACAGCTGGTATCTCACCCCAAAGCCGATCTCACCGGCTTCATGTAGATGTTGAACAGAAGGGGCAAGAGGATCGACCCCTGCGGCACCCCACAAGTGAGGTCCCTCGCGGTGACCTCTGCCCCCTGTCAACACCGTCTGCGACCGGTCAGAGAGATAGGAGGAGAACCACCGATACGGTGCCTCCACTCCCAATCCCCAACCGGCGCAGCAAGATACCATGGTCGATGGTATAAAAAGCCGCTGAGAGGTCTAATAGGACCAGGGCAGAGGAATAACCCCTGTCCCTGGCCCTCCAGAGATCATCCACCAATGCGACCAAAGCTGTCTCCGTGCTGTACCCGGGTCGGAAGCCGGACTGGAACGGGTCTAGATAGACGGCTTCATCCAGGTATTGGGATAGCTGTCGCGCCACAGCACTCTCTACAACCTTCGCAACAAAGCGAAGGTTGGAGACTGGACGATAATTACCCAAAATAGCTGGGTCCAGGGAGGGCTTCTTGAGGAGGGGTCTCACCACCGCCTCTTTCAAGCGGTGGTGAGTAATCACTTGCAAGCATTTTCAGTAACAGAGAACTCCTTTGTTTTAGTGACATTTTGCAAAAGAGAAAAGAAAGATTCACAAAATCAATACACATCTGTGTTTAATAAGTATTATTTTTTTTTAGTGAAGCTTCTTTGTTTCCGAATTTTAAAACTGTATCTTGAGAGTTAAAAAATACATAGGGAAAAACTTAAATTATGTTGGCTTGGTAATAATAATAAAAAAAGAGTGGCAAAGCATAGTTGTTTCTTCATCATCATCTTATGTGTCTGCTAATAGCTAACCAGGGGCCTTTTTGCTGGTGACCCATTCTTTATTGGGGAGGGACAGCACTCATGATCATTTATTGGGACACTGTGAATGTTCGGTTGGGCACTGGTCTTTCTCAGAGAGGTTCTGCTAGCCTTGAAGAAGGGAGTGGTATATATTCTTTAAGAGATCACCGCCAGATCCAATCATCCACAGCAATCCAATCTACAACTCTCCTTTTTGGGAAAGTTATAAAGAAGGTGATTGGGCTGCGACTACATTTCTGCATTAAGAGAGGTGAACAGCTTGGAATTTACTTCTTCAGAAATACAGATGACCAAAAAGGCTTCTGCTAAATTCCAATTATTTCCCACTGCTGGGACAGTCAAGTCATTTCAAATTTTGCTTTCACTGAAACACAGTCAACTTGGAAATGTGATTATATTTGCAGACAAATTAGGACATACAATTTTAAGATAATCTAAATAATAAAAAGGAAACAAACCTCACATGAATCATGGCATATGCCTGCCAGACAATTATTATTTAAAAGAACATATCTGAAAGTAACCTACAGGGTAGCAAAATTCTAGATTTAAGGTAGAGAACAAACAATAAAACCCAGAGTTATCATAGAAGCCTATGAAATATATCAAATCCAAAAAAGTTGTCTTCCATATCTTATCATCACTCTGTATGCTATTAAAAATAAATGTACCTTTTGCATAACTCTTCGCGTATGTTTCAGCCGTGCAATATACCACTGAGCAGCAGCAAAAGAACAATGAGCAGCCCGGAAAAGAAGAAGAATCCGCTGAACAATTCCAGATATTCTCTGTCTGCAGTCTCTCTCTATTCTTAATGGTACATCAGCATATTCTTCCTAGATTATTATAAAATTTAAAAGCTTTACAATATGAACATTTCCAAGAAAAGTGTAAGCCCAAGACAAACTACCTCCCTAATTCCTTTGATTTACTAAAGTGTGGGGGGAAAAAGCACTATAGTTTCCTAGTATTTACAAATATGTTTTATGATCAAATAAATATAAATAAATATATATACTCAGATCTATATGTTCTATAGTGAAAATTTAGTTCATAGGGTTAATGTACTGCAAGAGAAAGAACTATGCTAAGCCAAGGAACCAAGCTCTTTGAATAAATAAATATAGGCACAATATTTGATATAAGAACAAAGGTACCCTTTCCTCCACAGAAGGAAACTGTTTATCTACCTTTGAGTTCCTATATAGTGGATTATATAGTGTTCCTTTGCACACTTAGGAAACTGGAACAAACACACAAAAATGTAAGTAGTATTGATTCTGTACAAGAACACCTCATAAATTAATACATATATACCTACAGTGTATAAAGCTAATATTTCTTTGAAAAAACTAATCTGAAACATAATAGAAAAAATTAGCAAGACAAAAAAAACACATTTTTTAATGTTCACGCAACACAGAGATGCATGCTTCACTCACAAATGTTGGCTGAGGACAGTATAAAGGTGGTGCTGGGAGATATAAGCCATTAGGAACCAAGCCGCAGAATTTTCTACTATGATCCTTGGCAAAGTCCATCAAAACCTGAAAGGTTTCTGACAGAATGTCTGCTTCTGCCATAACAGCTGCTTTTAATATTTGTTCTACTGAACTAAAAAGGGCATTTGCATCTTCTTCTTCAATAGGATCTAAAACATGCAAAATAGCAGAGATAATAATAAATATATAGTTAAATGTAGGTATATATTTTAGTTCAAAATGATAACGATACTGAGCTACTAATATAATTTCCTGAGACTTTTGCAAACGAATGCATTTCATTTCATTCAGGCTGTATTCTGCATTCTGAATGTTATAGTACATATGATAGTTTTACTTTCAAAGTGCTGCCTCACTTAATTAACATGGCTAAGGATCTTTGCTAATGCCAGAAGAATTTTATTCAGAATTTTGATACGTCTATCAACTGCTGTATTTGATCCAGAAGAAAAAATTGTGGAGCCTTTGTGTTGTCTCACGCTTAAAATTTTTAACAATAACAATGTCAACTAGAATAAAAAGATTTCAGTATCTGTTTTATAACAATGGCTTATTATGTTAGTTATAACAGTCAATATATTTTCAGTCAAACACTACAGGGGTGCAACACAAGCATAAGCACAATATTAAAGAATTAAATATCCAAAAAATCTCCAAAAAGCATTCATATAGACCAATAAAGTACCAAAAAGGCTTCAGTGAAAAAATGACCAGCAAATGTGATATGTTATCTGATGACACCTTCTCAATGAAAATGAATGGTCATAAAATGAGAGCTATTAAAGTAACGTGTGTGTTTCTGAAAATCTTTAGAAAATGATCGAAAAGTTATTAAAGACATGGCAAAGATATATTAAATACTTGAAGAAATATTTTAATTCTATAAATCTAGTTCAGGAATAAATACATTGATAAACATTTTGTATAATAATATTTCATCATTTGGAAGCGTTGATAGCAGGTTGCTGCTTGTAAATGTCTATTAAATAAATATGTATATGAGGAAAGGCATAAAAAATACCTAAGGATATTTCCAGCTGTTTCCTAATGTGGAAGTCACACCATTTGCATGAAAGTATTACCGGTAGAAATATAATAAAAAAACAAATTCATATATAAAGATTGTGCACCTGTCAGTTGCTTGTAATTAAGGATTCCTTGATTTGCTGTTTCACTGTTGACAGGCTGACCCAAAAAAGATTGTAGCTTTTCTTGAAAAATGTTTGTTGGAGTCAAGTGTAATGGCAGGAATAATTCCAACTTCCCTGACCTGAAATTGTATTAAGAATAACAAGGTGACTTACTTCAAATTATTCTTGAAATGGTCTCTGCTTAGTCACACCGGGAATATACTCAAGGGTAATCAAAAATAAAAATATTGATTAAAGCAAATGATATTTGTCCCATTCAGTATAATATGGAACCCTCTGGAACGAACTTCCCCCTGGCTTGCGCCAAGTACCTGATCTTCGGACCTTTCGCCGCGAGTTGAAAATGTATTTATTTACTCACGCGGGGCTGGCTTAAATTTTAAAATTTAAAATTTCTAGATGAATTTTAATGGGTTTTTTAGATTTTAAATGTTTTTAAATTTCCGGCCAATTATATAATAAGTTTTTTAATTTTGTTTTAATTGTATATTGCTTGTGTTTTTATTCTGGCTGTAAACCGCCCTGAGTCCTTCGGGAGAAGGTCGGTATAAAAATATAATAAATAATAATAATAACAACAATAACAACAACAACTCTAAAAGAGCTAATATTGCCCAATTAACACCAGCAAAATAAACCTATTTTGGGGCGGTTTCCTTTGAAATCTTAGATAGAGATGTTTCTTACTGACCTGTAAGATTACTGCAACTATCACTTCATACACTGTAACTGTAAGGACAGAATGCCCAATTGCCATAGATTACTTACACAATATCTGCTGGGTGGCAGAAATAGAGATGATATCCGTAACTTTACAAGGATTGTAATCTCTTAATAATCTGTGCTTAAAATATCAAAACTATCTCTAAAAGTTGGATTCTTTATCTAGGGATCAGCTTTGAAGTTTCAAGATATACAACGAATCCCAAACAACCCAGCTACTTACTGTAACACATAACTGCTAAGAGCCCAAAATTTATGTCTGAATTACCGCACTGACCAAAACCATACTGTAGTTACTTAACTATCAGTTACTGAGTAACCATAATTGGTTGGGTTGAACATGCTATGACAAAACCAAGTAATTGTGTGTGAGCTACAGCTTCATCACACAATGTGCTACAAACCTTGTATCATAACATGTCACTAAAATGGAACCAACAGTGATAGGAAAATACTACAAAAAGAAAACTGCTATTTTTCTGTCACTTCTCTCTGAAGTGGTCCACCAATAGTTCATGCTTTATATTTTTGACAAAATTCTGCTAGATTTGTTAAATATTACCTATTTTAGATTTACTAACACACACACATACAGAGAGAAACACAGAGCTTCTATATCTATCTATCTATCTATCTGTCTGTCTGTCTGTCTGTCCGTCCGTCCGTCCATCCATCCATCCATCCATCCATCCATCCATCTATCATCTATCCCATCCATCCATCCATCCATCCATCCATCCGCAGTGGTTAAGGTGCTAGCTCACGAGCAGGAAATCCAGGTCCTTGTCATCCCTTAGAAACAGAAACTGAATTGCCCTTGACCATTATAGTATGTTTCATAACTTTCAAATGGAGGCCTTTATCCTGCAATAAATAGATTCAGGATTATAATGATGCTGGTATCTATTTACGATAAATATCTATTCATGGTAAATACTATAATACCAATTCCTGATAAATAACTATACATTACTGTTTATACACACACACACACACACACACACACACACACATATGACTGACCTTGCTAAGCTTTTATTACTTTGACTGTATAGTTGATAAGCCACTCCGATTGAAACAGCCATTTTCCAGTCTCCAAGTTTCTGGGCTAGCCACACTGCTTCTGGAATTAGTCCACTGATGAGCAACAAATCAAGAGTATATTCTACAGTCCAAGTACTAGATAGGCCATTATCCCTAACTGCGTCGGTGACTCTGGAATATTGCAGAGGAATAATACGAAGGCACCCGTCTATAATTTAAAAAAAAGTAGTTGTCATGAGTTTATTTTCTTATTAAATTGCTCAATGGCCAATCCTTTGCAAGCTTACCTAAAAATAAGACCAAGTGAGGTCTGAGCCTGTTTTCAGATAAGCTGAACACAGCTATCAGAACTGTAGATCAGGGGTCTCCAACCTTGGCAACTTGCTGGTTGGGGAATTCTGGGAGTTGAAGTCCGCCAGGCTTCAAGTTACCAAGGTTGGAGACCTCTGCTGTAGATCATTTGCATCAGATATTCAACCCACCAAACATCCCTCTTTTCTCTCAGAAATTTAGATCACTACAATTTTCAGTTCTGCAAGAACAGGACCTGTCACATTGGATGCATTTTATGGGAAGAACATTTTTCATTTAGAGAAATGTCAAATACAAGAATTATGCCATTTGTTGACTTAAAAGAGAAAAGGAGCAGCAGCTAAATAGACTAGATAAATTATACATTAGGAAATAACTACAAAATACTATCCAATAATATCCAATCCAAGTTTTGTGCATTTCTATAGGGCAGGAGGGGGGAGATTACCTCTCAATACAGCTCTGTCACTAAGGCAGTAAGCAAGCTTCAGTATCAACAGCAAACAAACAATATCAAAAGGTACCTGGCTTGATATGAAGTGGCGGTAAGATACCAACACTGTGGGGAGGAAGTATATAAATTGGCTCATTAGTGAAGTAGGCTGCCATGAATCGGGCCAAAGACTGAACCACTGCCAGAGCAGCTTCAGTGTGAATATCTTTTATCCATTCAGCATCTAAAATGAAAATTCAAAAGAGTCCGAGGTAACTGAATGAAGTAAAAAGCTCAAAATAGAATAGAATAGAATAGAATTTTTTATTGGCCAAGTGTGATTGGACACACAAGGAAATAAAGTTATTACTGTTCAGAATGTAAGAATTCCTTGGTCTTTCAGAAACAAAAGCCCAAGACTGCAATCTTATACTAATATAAGTCTTAAGAGGTTTCGAATAAAGTGGAAGAACGTTGGACCATGTGACCGGCAAAGGAGTTAGGGGAGTGGGACTCTTGGGGTTTGTATAACTGAGAAAAGAATCCGGAAGTTTCAGTTTTGGAATTTCACTCATCGTGTGCCAGTTTCCTTAAAGAACTTTGAAAGACAATGGCTTCAGAGTTTTTTTTTATGCAGAAGAGGTTTTTCTGGAACCCTGACACTTAATGGAACTTACTTCAAATAGAAATAATAACAAAAGTAACAATAAATGATTTGATATAAGTGCTGCCCAACTCCAAGACAATTCTGGGCAGCTCACAATAGGAAAATAGAGTACACAATGAGTAAGAAAAAACAAAACACAATAAGAACAAGCAAAAATAAAGTTCAAAATTGTGAATTCACAATGTCACAAATATATACATCCTACAAGGGGCTCGTCAGGCTAGCCAAGGGCATGTGGGAGCAGACAGGACTTTAAGACTTTCTGAAATGCCATCATCCCACAGAGGGCCGGTGCTGTTGGGATAGGGCTATACTGAACCCCCAAATAGCAACATGCAAAATATTTGGAAGCAAACCGTTTTAAATTTCAAATTTCACCTTGTTTTGATGCAAGACAATCAGTGTGCTTTAGAGAAAAAAGATTTGTAGCAGGTACGCTGATAGTTACCACAAGATTTTAACCATTTAAGTTTTGAAAACACTGTACAAGTAGTCCTCGACTTACAACAGTTCCTTTAGTGAGCATTCGAAGTTACAATGGCACTGAAAAAAGTGACTTATGACCATTTTTCACACTTATGATCTTTGCAGCATCCCCACGTTCATGTGACATACATTTGGATGCTGGACAGCTGGTTCATATTTATGACGGTTGCAATGTCCCAGGGTCATGTAATCCCCTTTTGCGACCTTCTGACAAGCAAAAACAATGGGGAAGGCAGATTCACTTAACAACCGTGTTACTAATTTAACTGCTTTATTTATTCACTTAACAAATGTGGCCAGAAAAGTCATAAAACAGGGCAAAACTCACTTAACAAATTTCTCACTTAACAACATAAACCTTGAGCTCAATTGTGCCCATAAATTGAGGACTACTTGTATTCTTAAACCAGATTTTGGGGAGATTCAGGATGGAAAAAAGAATTTCAAAGCAAGCAAATAAAAATGCATAATATAATTCAAAGCAAATGTTCTAATATCCACACAGAAATGATGAACAATGTATCAACAAAAATAACAAATCTGCAACATATATTAAATATACTTAGTGATGACTCATTCAGTGTCAATTAGATAGCGCTGAATGAGACCTAAGGATGGTCCTCGAAGTTGCAACTATCACAGCGTCTCAGTCACATGATTGCAATTTGGGTGCTTGACAACTGGCTCATAATTATGACCGTTGCAGTTGTGTCCTCAACTGAAAACTACTTGTATATGTAACTTGAGTGATGAAAGAAGAATTCTACATTTACATACCTGTCATAGCATCTCGGTTTCTTACAGAAATTTGGTTTCGTTTTAGAAGTTCATATACCAGATGATCACATAGACCCTGAGCCTCACTTATATTATAATGATACAGATGGCAATATAAAATAGCAAGATAATATCGGGTTTGAAGAAAGGGTATTCTTTTTCCTCCTATATTTAGAAAGAAAATAATTGGACAAAAGCTAAAAACATAAATCCTAGCTGTATAAAAATAAACCCTATGCATATATGAGTGCAAATCTAGCTCTCGGATCCATATTCATAAGTGAAAATAGGAATACATGATGCAAATACATTTTGCAATACATTTGCAATACAGTACAATACATTTCATTTGAATCATTTGAGTAAACAATAATTTAAACAAGATTGATTTTTTAACTTCAGTTCTTTAACAGCATTATTGAAAAGAGAAATTAACATAGGCAAACTCTTTTGAATCCCAATGTGGTAGCTTAAAACAATTAAGATTAACTTTTAATAATCTGATTTTTACTTCTGGCTTTTTCTTAGCTGCACCAAATGCTGTATTACTAGATTCTCTGTGTCTGCATATAAACAATAACAAAAGTGTGAGGCAGTTTTAGAAACCTCTCATTCAGATATGTACACATATAACCTTTATTTCTATTTCACAAAATCTTTCTCTCTCCCTATGTTTCCCCAGGTAATCCCAAACCCGTTTAGGATAGGAATACTGTGGTGGAGCTCTACCTTTCTCTCCAAACAACATAATTACTACTTTAAGAGGCTATATAGGCAGAGTATGAAACACAGATTAAAGAGAAAATGGTGTGATAGGTTGACAAGCACACAACTATTCTATGGAAGAGGACACAAAACAATTGCTATGGTGATGACAGGAGAGTGAAAGGGAATTCTAAGGGGTGATAGTGTAGGAAGCATCACACGTAAGGTGCTTAAGGACTACATGCTGTAAGATTATTAGCTGAAACTACACCATACTGATAATTTGTATACTTTTATCTTGCCTCGCTATGCTGGACGCAGGCCTATTGTGGAACAGGAGCACGATGAAAGGAAATTGAAACTTGAAATAAAAAGAAATACCAAATTATTAGCTAAAGAATACCCTTCAATACACAACAGCAGATGAACTGCACTGAAGGGTATTGAAGGAATTTGCTGAAGCTCAGTTAAGCTCACACCTTAATATGCAGGTAGTCCTTGCTTAATGATGTTAATTGAAATTGGCAACTCTTGTTGCCTTATTCCTTTTGTGCAATATCACCTTTTTAGATTATAAATAAAAAGAACCACACTGGTTTACCATCACTGACTTTATATATACTTCCAAGCAGTGGTACTATTCAGTCGGTTCTATCTGGTTCAGGCAAACCAGTAGCGGCGGCTGCGGGAGGCTCTGCCCACCCGCCCGGAAGTCACCACGTCCTGTTTTTGACGCTCTGACATTGTGCAGAAAGTCTTGCACACACGTGGAGGTGGCGCATGCGCCTCATTTGCAAACCGGTAGGGAAGGTAAGTGAATACCACTCCTTCTTCCAAGGTAAAGAGAAAGATATAAAAACTTTCAATTAGAGATGGACCACTCTTCTCTTTTCTCCAATGTCAAATGCCATTTGAAAGTCTTAAGATTTGCTTCCTTACAGACTGCTGCTTTAGATAGAAACAATCATCACAGAAAATGGGGAACATAAAGTGCAAGAAAGGGCATCAGTTAGATTTTGTCACCTACTTTTGGCTTTAGCCCCATTCACTGCTTTCTTCAACTCTACCTTCTATGCCGCTTCAAAGAGACCATAGACAATGTCCGAAAAAATAGACCACCCATATTTCTTCAAACAAGTAATTTCTTCAGGAAGGACTAAACGTAAAAACGGAACCACTATCGTACCTTTTGCTTTTGTTTCCTGAAAAGCTCTCTCCCAGGCCTCCACAGAGTTTTTATACGATCCTATCAGAAATTCTTCCTCACCTTAAAAACAAATTGAAATTTAGCATTTAAACTAATCTTAATCGCCAGGCCAGTTTGCTTGAGATCAACAACCATGAATTATTTTGTTCTCACATAGATGACCTTGACACTTCTTAGAAAACAAATTATCCCTATGAATAAGTTCACTGTGGGTATTGTCAGGAATCGGTTTTGCTTTTCAGAATAGAGTTCATGGGAACATTAACCCTTTATTGGATATCTCATCCCACTGAATGCAGAATTTAAGGTCAAATCAGCCCCTTAAATTGTGTCAATTATTAGCATTGCAGGTGGTGGGTGGATCAATTTCATATTTACATGTATATATTTATGCAAGGTATAGGAAGTGATGGTGGTTTCTCCAAGACACTAACCATTCACAGACTTGAGATTCAGAAGCTGTTCCAAGCTTTCTCCAGAAGACTGTAAAATTGCCTGTATATGATTTGCAAGTGCTTTGGTCACTGGAATTTCCTGAGCAATTTGGATTTCAGTCATTGATTTGTTTGAGTTATTCACTTTTCTGCTTAGTTGTGCCCAATACCAAATCACATGTTTATACAAGTGTCGCCAGATTACAGTTAACCTAAGTTTAAAAAGAATTAAAGTCACAAATTAAAGCAAGCTATTGACTAGTTCTTACATATTCTATGCAGTAGACTAGAAATACTTTTGTGAGATGACAGAAATCTTATACTAGTATTTCACAAAGGGAAATCACCAAAAAATTCAGGGCTGCAAATCAGCCCCATAAATAATAATTATATTATATTATAATTATTATTATCAAGTGATTCAAAGTGTGGATTGTGTGAAGAAACAGTAGATTCTGCTCATGCAAGATCACACAAACTGATTATGAACAATGACATAACAGTCACCAAAATGATTCAGTGGAACATCTGTAAAAAAATCACGTGACACTAATGAAAAATTGGTGGGAACACAGAGTGGAAAAAGTAGTTGAAAATGAGCAGATTAAATATTGTTGGATTTCTGAATACAAACTGGTAGTGTCTTGGGTCATAACACACAGATTTAACTGTGATTGAAAAAAGAAAGTGTGATTAATTCATGGGCAATACCCGGAGATAGAAGAATATTGTAGAAGACAAAGAACTGGAGAAGATCATAAAGTATTAAGACCTGAAAATTGATGTTGAAAGATTATGGCATAAATTGGCTATGGTGGTCCCAGTGATTATCGACATACTGGGTCTCATATTAAAATCTATTATACTGTAGGTGTTAAGAAACCAGAAGGGATACACAAATTCAAATGCTGCATTTTACTTGTTCCAGAACTCTTATTTACAATATTTTATTCATGATTCAAGTTAAAATATGCATCAAAATAGTAAAATACTTAAAGTAATAATTTTTATACTAGAAATACCTTTTTTCCTGATTCTCAGTTCGGTTTGCCATTGGAAGAGAACACGCTAACATAAAATGTAATGCACAGGGCTTCTGGTGACTATTCCAATCCGTGCTTTGAAACAGAGGCACATCAATAGAATCTAGTTCCACTTTATTATTACCATTCAGATCTGCTAGAATAATTTCATACTGCGGTATTTTTTTGGCATTTAAATAATGAATAACCATCTTCAGCAATGAGAAACCTCCCAAAAGATTAGTGGAAAAAAGGTGATCTTGTTGTTCTGCAAGTATTAGTTTTAAGGTCTGCATTGTGAATTTCATTAAATGCCCTAATGTTTGTCTGTTTGTTTGATTTTCCCAACTGAGGACAGTCAAAAATTGTTGGAAGCAGTTTAAGACACATTGTATCCATGATTGATTCTTGACAGGATGATCTAATTCTTTCAGTTTCACATGCTGGAGAATGTTAAAAAAGTGTACAATGCAACGAGTGTTAAAATTTAATAATATGTCTTTTTCTTTTATACTTCTTGAAGTAGCCACTCTCCAAGCAGCGATGAGATTCCTTTGAATATGGTTCAGTTCGAACAATAGGCCATCTTTTTTTCGGTCTGTTCCATCTATTGCATGAATTGTGTCAAACATCGATGCGAATTCCAGCTGGCCTTCATCACCTAAAGTGAAATCTGCTTTTTGGCTTCCCAAAATGTACGAATTACTTTGAAAAAAATTGTCATCACTGGATTCTTCATTGCATTCCTATATTAAAAAATGTTATACATCTGAAATATGCTTATTTTGTGACACATTTATCAGTAATAATTATAGATCCACTTATACAATTTATAAGTGTGTGTGTGTGTGTGTGTGTGTGTATACATATATACACACACATATGAAAAAATGAGAAACACAATATTTCTCTAAGCGTTGGTCTACAAACTGTTGCAAGTGATCCTTTATGGCTCTATGGCCAGTTTGGCATATGAATGGTTCAATATCTTTTCAGCAAAATGTAAACTAATACTTAATCAAGGTAAAATATTTGATATTTTTGTACAGGTTCTCTCTAAGTTAAGATTAGGGATCCTGTGTCACATAAATAGCCTTCTGAGCACCAGGAGATGGTGAAGAGTTTTTTAAAAGGAAGATTTATCCTTAACAATAGAAAATCTCAAACATAAAATTCTACATTATTATCCCCCGAACAAACAAAATGGCCTTTCTATATGACAATTATCTTAATTCACATTAACTTATTAAATATTTTACTATGTATTCATGATTTAAAATTATTAACATTAATCATTCAATATTGTAAAGCTATCATAATACCTGGAATAGTGATACTTCTTCAATTAGTTCCATGGCTCCATCTTCTTCTTGTAAAAACTTTGGAGTGCCAGAGAAAGTAGAAAGCTGATTTTCATATTGTAAGAGGTTAGCTCTTATAGAAGACAATGACTGCAGTGGCTGCTTTTTCCCCTCAGACTATGGAAGAGAACAATATAACTCTTTTACTGTTAGCATCATCTGGTTTTTTTTAACCTCAATTTCTGAATGCAACAGTTGAAATAGATCCTGAAATTGGTGGCATAGTAGATCACAAAATATATTATTTATATGATTTGATCTTTCTGGATATCAGCAATATAAAACACATACCCTTGCAGAAATATCAATAGGACCAGAAGAGTGAATAATCACAGCATTGCGAATGAAACTGAAAAGTATTTTAAAATATTATTTTCAAATATCTGGCTAAATAAAACAATTTTCCTATTTTCTTAAAACAATAAAGGTAGGACCAAATATATCCCTCCAGGAACATATTTTATAACTGCTGTGCTGCTACCAAAATGGCACACTGGATATTTACCATGAAAATATTAATTCTGGTTTAGCCGACAAAACCTGTTGTAAATTATCCATTCACAGGTGTAAGAAAAATGGAACAGGTGGTAATAACTCTTGCAGAATAAAAATAGATTCTGTACTCTCATATTTATTTTTAAAAATATCAAAGAAATCACAGTCAACCCTTCACTTGACAGAGACGCTGCACTTTTAAGAAATTCTTATGAAATAAAAAGGCAGATTCACAATTTTTACCCCGTTATAGTTCTCTTTCTATCTGATCATGCCATTTGGCATCTGGAAAATGCCTAATGAAATGTGGCTCATGAAATATAGGCATAATCTATTACTATGCTCAATAAAACTTCAGTATCAGATCATATGACATGAACTGTAAAGCTTTTACCAGTTCCTGAAGAAGAAAAACAATTTGACTACATGATAGCAAGCATGAAATCAGTCTGCAATTTTAAGCAGGAGAATAAAGAGATGTATAGAAGAGAGCAACAGGAGAGATTTTCAGTGGAAAAGAATACAGGTAATCCTTGATTTATGACAATTGAGTCCAAAATTGCTGTTGCTAAGCAAGACAGTTGTTAAGTGAGTTTTGCCCCATTTTATGACTTCTCTGGCCACAGTTATTAATAACTACGGTTGTTAAGTTAGTAATACAGGTGTTAAGTGAATTTGCCTTCCCCATTAACTCTGCTTGTCAGAAGGTTACAAAAGGGACATGACCTTGGACACTGCAACTGTTATAAATATGAACCAGTTGCCAAGTATCTGAAGTTTGATCATGTGACCATGGGGATGCTCCAACAGTCCTTAAGTGACTGTTTCTTTCAGTGTGTAGTAACTTCAGTTGGTCACTAAACAAATGGTTGTCAATTGAGGACTACCTGCACTAAGTAAAAAAGTTGATTCTAAGTAAAATACAGAAGGACACTGAGAATAACCTCAAGGCAAATATTAAATAATTCCAATTCTTGGGAAAAGAGTGTGTCAACTCATAATTGGATGCCTCCTTAAAGAAACAAAAGAAATTATTGTAAGTAGCAACAGTTTTGTGGCCATTTTCAGAAAAGACTCTATGGACCTTAATTGCAAACCAATATTATATGGTAACAAAAAATTTAGAAAGCAGTTGTACCTTGAATGAAATCAAATTGTGATGCAACTTTTCCAGTCGTTGGGCTGAATCAAGTAGCAACGATTTTGTATAAGTAGAAGGTGAAAACTCATTGGAAAATTTAAGAACGGTAACCATGTATCCATCAGAGGCAATGAGATAAGGCAAACTTGAGTGACATGTGACAGAAAATCTCTGCCTCATGAAGTCTCCTTCAGAAACTGATGAATCATGTGAATTCAAGAAAGAGTTCTGTGATCTACCAGACAGAAGAATAAGCCAATGAAATAAAAGATTAATGTATATCATAATGCAAAAATGTTTATCTCACTTAAAAGTATATTCGGCTAAATCCCCACCCTGAATACCGTAGGTTAAGCTGCACTCATAGAGGTCCTTTAAGATGGAGCTAATCTTTTTTGCCAGTGCCATTTTTGCTGACTGAGAATAAAAGAATTAGTGAAAAAAATGAAACATTTAAAATATGAATATGCCATTGGCAAAGAAGAGCAAGTCCCCTTGCATAAAAGTTGGTATGCGTGGACTATCATACATACCAATCTTTAACTTTATCTGTTATTTTATTGAGTTTATTGTAATTTCTTTTATTGTTGTGAGCCAGCCAGAGTAATTGAGAGTTGAGTAGCATACGAGTTTAATAAACTATTATTATTAGAAAATATATGGAAGAAAAACATAAAGTTCAGATGACATTTTTTAAACTGTTTTATTATCTCACCTGTGTGTTATTAAGGGATGCAGAGGAATAAATTCTGCTGGTCCAAATTCTACAGAGCAGCCATAAGTAATTAAAGTCATCAATTCACCCAAGCATGTCATTATGATCAGAGATCCACGTTTTAACATGCAAACCAAAAACAGACTATCAGGAGTCCAGCTCATGTCAGAAATCCAGTAAGACCTTCAACAATACAACAAATAATACCTTCAGGAACATGCAACTAAAATATCCACACTGGATTTCAAAATATCCTCTGGGGGAAAAAAAACTGATTTCACACTGACCGTATTAATTTGGATGGAATTTTGGGATTCTTGCTACCACAACCTTTAAGACTGCCTGAAGTAGTAATAAAATTCTTAGTACTCATAAACAGAATTTGAGTTGCCTGAGAATCATAAAAAAGAAAGAAAAAGGAAAACAGGAAAACGTTTAATATAAACAAATACCAGGATAAAATTTAACAATTTATTAATGTCTCATGTGTCTTTATCATTTTTTAATTGATTTTCCTTTTACAAATTATTACTTGAACATAAACGCTAATTCTAGACAGGATATAAAATTACTCTGTTCCTTGATTACATCGCAAGTCTCTTTGCTGAATATAATTTTAAACTTTAAGACTTAAAGAGGATTAGGGGACTGGAAGCTAAAACATATGATGAATGGTTTGAGGAACTGGGTATGTCTAGTTTAATGAAAAGAAGGACCAGGGGAGACATGATAGCAGTGTTCCAATATCTCAGGGGCTGCCAAAAAGAAGAGGGAGTCAAGCTATTCTCCAAAGCACCTAAGGGCAGGACAAGAAGCAATGGGTGGAAATTAATCAAGGGGAGAAGCAACTTAGAACTAAGGAGAAATTTCCTGACAGTTAGAACAATTAATCAGTGGAACAGCTTGGCTCCAGAAGTTGTGAATGCTCCAACACTGGAAGTTTTTAAGATGATGTTGGATAACCATTTTTCTGAAGTGGTGTAAAGTTTCCTGTCTAAGCAGGAGATAGGACTAGAAGACCTCCAAGGTCCCTTCCAACTCTGTTATTCTATTCTATTCTATTCTATTCTATTCTATTCTATTCTATTCTATTCTATTCTATTCTATTCTATTCTATTCTATTCTAAAATTTAATTAAAATTAATTAAATAAATTAAAGACTGTACTGCCAGAAGGAAGTGTTCCCCCATCCCCTTCCTGGAAAGCAGCAGCAGATAAAGTGTAGCAAATAGAATTGAAGATTGCAGGATTTCCTTAAAAATGGGCAGAGGTAGGGATGACTTACCAGTGCACAGGGATTTCCCTTTTTATTCTATAGCCTTGCATGCCAGATAGGTTCTGTGATCATATATAAATGTAAGAAAGTGATGGTTGCTAAGAATTGAAAGGGGAAGGCAATTAAATTTTAGGCATCTTCTTCTACAGGGGTGATACAGGATGTATTCAAACTAATTTCTAACTCTCTACATGGGGCTCCCCTTGAAGAGCATCCGGAGGCTTCAGTTGGTTCAGAATGCAGCTGCGCGGGTAATAGAGGGAGCCCCTCGTGGCTCCCATGTGACACCTCTCCTGCGCAGACTGCACTGGCTACCTGTGGCCTTTCGGGTGCGCTTCAAGGTTTTGGTTACCATCTTTAAAGCGCTCCATGGCATAGGGCCGGGTTATCTACGGGACCGCCTGCTGCCACCGACTGCCTCCCACCGACCCGTACCCTCCCACAGGGAGGGACTCCTTAGGGTGCCGTCCGCCAGGCAGTGCCAACTGGCGACACCCAGGGGAAGGGCTTTCTCTGTGGGGGCTCCCACCCTCTGGAACGAGCTCTCCCCAGGACTGCGCCAACTTCCTGACCTTCAAACCTTCCGCCGCGAGCTTAAGACACATCTATTTATTTGTGCAGGGCTGGCCTAGGGTTTAGTTTTAAAAAATTAGTTTTAAATGGGGTTTTGTATTATTTTAACGATATTTTTAAATTTGGCCTAATGTAATAAGTTTTTTAAAATGCTGTTTTAACTTGTATTTATTCTTATGTTTTCTATGTTTTTATAAGGCTGTAAACCGCCCTGAGTCCTTCGGGAGATAGGGCAGTATAAAAATTTGAATAATAAATAAATAAATAAATAAATAAATAAATAAATAATTTACAAAGCCAAATTTATAAAGGGCACAATATTAATAAAGTCACTTTCTTAGTATGCTTTTAACATTGGTACCTGTAGATCCTTTTGATTGAGAGCAACTGCTAGCACAAGTCCATCATGTGAGAATGCAGTAAGCAAAGCACCTCTCGACTTTACTGATTCACAAGAGGGAGCCAAATTAAGTAGAGAGCAGGTTTGTTGTGCCCAATGGATTTGACATGGAACAGAGCTACGTCGGATGAAGAAAAAAGTGCATATTACAGGAAAAATGGAAAATAAATTACTAATATATACAGTCATTTTCCTTCTTACTAAGCATTTAAAGGATGATGTTGTTCGATGAGGACTTCAAATAATTAAACCAGCCTATTTCACTTCTCATTTTTATTAGCTACAGTATCTGGAAAGTTAAACCTAGATCCTTTGAAATTAAAAGTTACATTAGTGAGCTGTGCAATTGAAAAATAGTGAAAAGAGATGCCATATTAGTCCAAGGCTTCACTTAAGTTCTTTCTATCTCATCTACTAAATATCATGGTTTAGCGTAATATCCATCCTAGTTTTGTGGCAGTTGTTACCAAATTTTTAGGAAGGAAATACAGACTATATATATTCCTAAAATATACATTCAGATGGCAAGGGGAAAAATATAATATTGTGTGTGTGTCTATCTATCATCTATCTATCTATCTAATGTATTTTTCATTCAAAATGATACACTTATCAGTTAGTCTCTGTTATACATGCATGCATATAAACAGCAACATCTTCATTCATAAACTGATATGCATTTTACTTAGTATCTGATAAAAAAATCTGCATTTAAAAGTCAGAATATTTATGTTTTACCTTGCATTATTTAAACTGTTCTCCTGCCATTTGATCTTCAAAAATATCAGCACCAGTTGGTCCTCAGAATAAAATGCAAAAGATCCCAAACAACAATCTCCCAATATCTGTCAATGAACCATATTTTTGAATAACTCACTTGAAATATCTATATATCAATTATTTAAATTTATATATAATTATTCATATTTTACCAAGTGTTCAACAATTAATATGTTACAGAAGACTTAATCATTTCCCTATTAATCCTTAGAAATTTAAACTGCAGTCACAATGAACTATCTTGCACATGCAATATTATGATTAGGATCCTAAACTCTAGTATGTTGTCTGGAAAAAGACATGCACAAAACACAGCAGAAAGTGCAATATATTGCCATTGCATGCAAACATGCCAGTACAAATAGGAAACACCAAGATGTTGGCTATTACATATGCCCCAATAAAAAATGCTGTCAAGATGGAAGACTCCCTATTCATGATCCCAGTTATTCAATTTTACCCCTTTCTTCAACAATGTCAGAATTCAGCAGGATTACATACAGGTAGTCCTCAATTTATTACTGTAATTTAGCCTAGAATTATAATTGTCCCAAGCTGAACATTACATTATCAACCCAATTTTACAACATTTTTGCAGCGATTAAGTGTATGCATGAGGCAGGTTTTAAGTCAGTGGTTCTCAACCTTTATAGTGCTGCGACCCCTTTAATACAATTCCCCACGATGTGGCGACCCCAACCATAAAATTATTTTCGTTTTGAATTTATCGCGCCTGAAGCCGTATTGGCTAGCAATCTGAACTGCTTGTGATTGCCTTGAGGATGGAGGCATTAAAGCGGAGATTCCTCCCCTATTAAGTTCATCGCGCCTGAAGCCAGATTAGGCTAGCGATTGGGAGTGATTGCAGCTGGCTTGAGAGGGAGACATCAGAGCAAAGATTTCTCTCTTTTTTAATTCATCGTGCCTGAAGCCGAATTCGGCTAGTGATTTGAAAAGCCTGCAGCTGGCTTGTGGAGTCAACCATTGGAGCGCGATTCTTCGACTCGCAAGTATACTTGCCATATTTCCGATGGTCTTAGGTGAGCCCTGGCAAATTGTCATTCGACCCCCAACGGGGTCCCGACCCACAGGTTGAGAACCGCTGTTTTAAGTGAACACAGCGGTTGTTAAGTGAACCTACTGTTTGTAATGGGAATTTCTTTTGCTAAAAAACAAGAAGTAAAAGCTGTTTTCTTGCAAAAAAAATGTTGTAAATTAAGGTCATATGTCCATGGAATGCTGCAAACAGCTGCTTGTTAAGTACCCAAAATATGATGTGACAATGGGGATTGTAAGCATTTTTGTAACTTCAAACAGTTGCTAAGCTAGTCATTAACCAAGGACTATTTGTAGTTTGTACAAGCCCATCCCTGGTAAGCCAACCCTCAAATTTTTTAATTGACACACCATGAAAATGTGCCACTCGTGGATAAGTCAACCCATCTTTTTTATGTTATTTTGGTTAAAAATTCAAGGGTCAGCTTATCTGCAGATGGGCTTATATATGCGGATGTATATATGGAAAATAAAGATACTTTTAACAAGTATTACCGTATATATCCGCTGATAAGTTCATCCCTGAAATAAGCGAAACTTACTTTTGGGGGTGTATTTTGGCACCTAAAATTCTCGGTTTATCCAGAAGTCTGTATCTGAGGGTGGCATGTCTGGTTGCATAAGCATCATAATTCACAGTCCGATTATGAGAAATACAGGCAACAGCCACAGATTCAATATTAAAACAAATATTTACATAAGATAAACATATTGATAGTCTTCAGTAACAACTAAAATTAGAACAGAATAGAATAGAATTTTTTTAGCCAATTTTATTGGCCAAGTGTGATTGGACACACAAGGAATTTGTCTTGGTGCATATGCTCTCAGTGTACATAAAAAGAAAAGATACGTTCATCAAGGTACAACATTTACAACACAATTGATGATCAGTATATCAATATAAATCATAAGGATTGCCAGCAACAAGTTATAGTCATACAGTCATAAGTGGAATAAATATTTTTCTAAAAAAAATATTATATGGCTTAAAAGTCATTATGTATTTTAAAAATACTTGATTGTCAATGAATAAGATGAGATGTATTTATATTTTACCTCATTTTCAATAAAATCAGCACTAACTACAGTTTCCTTCTCTTCGATGACTGGTAACACAATTGAAGCTTCAGGAATAATTTGGGACCATTGCCCCATTGCAGAAATTTGGGAAGGTGTTGCGTTTGATTTTATGCTTTCCCACAATAAGACACAGACATCTGGAGTAGCAAGAAGTATTTTATTTCCTTTGCCGGAAACACGCAGGCATAACCTCAAGGAATGTTCTAGAAAATAATGCTGTGTTAGAATTATTCAGTTCTTCTAAATCTACTCAAAATATACAGTTAATTTATGACAACAAAACATATGCTATCACAAACAAGTAGTTTCTTATACCATGTTTCCCTGAAAATAAGACCCTGTCTTATATTTTTTTGAACCCTGAAATAAGCGCTTGGCCTTATCTTCAGGGAGGTCTTATTATTTTGGGGTGCGTGGAGCAAGATGGGGCTCCTCTTGCCATCTTACCTGATTTCCAGCTCTGCATTTAAGTATTTTCAGGGGGGGGCTTATTTTAGCACATGCACTCAAAAGCCCGATTGGGCTTATTATCAGGGGATGTCTTATTTTCGGGAAAACAGGGTATGAAATCAGGTAGTAGAATAAAGAATTAAAAATAGTATATATGTTTTATCATGGATGCTTTTACTGCATTAATAAGCAACACACTTTGTGGTAATAGCATCAATAAGTATATATTACAGATATTAATGTGTCATTGGCATATAACAAACAACTAGGTAGTAATCTTGATATTTATGAAAAATACTATAAGAAAAATGACAATTTTAAACTACAATTCTTAATATTTTTTTTAAAAAAATGCTGAGGTTTTTTTAAAAAAAGATGAAAATGAAAAAAAGGAATATTTTTGACAATTGAACAATCATACCTTGCACTGCCATAGCCACTTTTTTAGATTCCTCTATGGCTGGAACAGTTTTTATAATGTCTTGGTCCTTGTTCCAAAGAAAGAGCTCTCCTGTTTTAAGCATTCCTGCCAACCAAGCTCCTATGTGAAAAAGATTAAAGTGCATCATTTTAGAGTGTGATGTACATATACTTATATACAGTATAAGCTTCACTCTTTTCAATGAGTTAACTCTCCTTCCCAGTTAAATGTATATTCAATTAGGATCTAATATTCCAAATACATAAATAATTTTACATCATGAGTGTATTTATGATCAGAAAAAGGGTTAACCAATTTACATCAGAAACAACTGAAGAACTGCTAATTTTTGCAATTAGAAACTACTTTGCATTGTATAAAAACAGACATTTATACACTTAGGTAGAAAGATTTGATAGTATAATACTTTACCATTTCTTGAGGTTGATAATACAATAACATTCTTCAGAAAAGTCTGTAATTGGGGAATCTTCTTTTTTGTTTTTCCAGAAAGCAGGTTAATTTCCTGTATGTTTTTGTCATCCAATAGAAAAACGGCCTCTTTTTCCTATTAAAAGAATGTCAGTCTTTTATTTACATATTATTTTTTTCTTGCTAATGAATGCCTGGATTAATTCAATAATTCTGATAGCATCATAAGAAATAAAAGCAAAACATTAAATGACATAATACTTGATTCAGAAACTCTTTTCTTGATCCTTACACAAAGATAAATGTTCCTTTAAAACAAGACTTTTCTGCTGTTCAAGTAGACAATTTTTTTCTAAGCAAAAAGATCCAATATGGAATTTTAATAACAACGATAGTAATAATTTAGATTTATAAGATATCCAAATCCAAATTCAATGTAGTTTAGAATTAAAAACTCAATAAAAACAAAAACAAATTGGGGAGTATATAAAAGGGCTGCGGTATAGTATATAAAAGGTGTGGCTCAGGCTGTAAGAAGCCTGTTATTAAACACAGCTGCCTGCAATTACTGCAGGCTCGAGTCCCACCAGGCCCAAGGTTGACTCAGCCTTCCATCCTTTATAAGGTAGGTAAAATGAGGATCCAGATTGTTGGGGGGGCAATAAGTTGACTTTGTATATAAATATACAAATAGAATGAGACTATTGCCTTACACAATGTAAGCCGTCCTGAGTCTTCGGAGAAGGGCGGGATATAAATGTAAAAAAAAAAAAAAAGCAATTTCAACCATCTCATATTATCATTGATTCAGTTATAAGACACCATAGTACAAAGCCTGGTTTAAACATATATTTTTTATTTTAAAATGGCAGATACTTAAAAACATAGTGAATAAAAAAAATTTTTTTTACAAGCATCATGAGTATGAATAAAATGTAAAAGTAATATAGGATTAGTATTGCATATTAAAATATATAGAATACAAAATAACTTTTAAAAAATCAAATAAATAACAATAATAGTAGTCAGTGTAATACGAATCTGAAATTGAAATGAAAAATTCAGGAACTTTACCTTTAGTTAATAAAATAAAAATTTAGATAGGAATGCTTTGTGTTAAGAAAAATCCAAACTTTTGGATTTTCATCTCTTTTCTAAAGCAACTAGATATTTTAAACTTCAATGATGAATTTTTCAACTGCTCAGACAGTTTTTACTGTAATTTCTAATGATTTATAGATTGATTATTGCTATTGCTATTGATACAATGACTTGAAGTTATGTCAGTAAGATTTAAATTTTGGAGGAATGTACCTTTAATGTACAATATTTAAAAAGTTATAATTACCTCTCCCAGCCAGGTGATTCGAGGCCATGGCTTCTTCTGTTTGATACATTTAGAGGCTAGTACCTCTAATTTGATTTTCATGATTATTAAAACATATGAGAATCCATAAAATTTATCGAAGTTTACATTGCTTTTAAATAGTTCCTTTAAGAAAATTCAACAGCATATCTGCAAAACAATTTAAAGTCCTTAACTACTGAAATAATTAAACCAGAGATATAATTTATGTGTGTTCATATATTATAATTATTTCAAAATAACATTCTATACCAGATGGCATGTCAAATAGACTTTAAGATAGTATCTCAATTCAAAACACCAACAATCAGGTTCAATGCACTGTCTCAATTTGTATAATTGAATATCTCTACTGTGAGTCATCCAACTAGACCAGGGGTGCCTGTGGGCTGGATACGTCACATGGATGCCATGCCCACCCCAGCTCTGAAATGGGGAAAACGTCACAAAACATCATGTGACGGCAGTTTGACATGGTGAACTAGACTTTTTGCTTCATTGGAAAGTGATGGGCATCTGAGCAAGCACAGATGGATCAAAGCAGAGCAGCTATTCAGACCTGCTTTAAAGGGTACTTACTCAAAGTTATTTATCAAAGCCAAGCAGTCTTTTGAATAACTGCATAGACCTAGGGATCATTGATTCATGTGGATGATAGGATGAATTAATGATAGCCTTCTTGTGCAAAAATTTGGCAGGTTCCAGACCATATATTATATCAATGAAACCGTGCACAAGATAAAGCTATACAAGTCTCCCTTTATTCAACTTCACTGGATGATCCAAAATTCTAGAGTTAGTGATATGAAAAGAAAAACACTATCTACATCAAGCATATAACTATAAGCCTGTACTCCTTTTGCCTTACTTTCCATTTTTCCAAGTTAAAAGCCCTAAACTTCATAATCATCCCTCAATCTTGTTGCCAAGCTTCGAATTTTGTTCAGTTTTTCTGACATAAAATAATCCAAGTATGATCACACTGAAGGCTTATGCATAGATATGATATTGGTAGCATCTCTTTTAGTTCTTCTTCAATTGCTTCCAACATAAAATTTATATTTTTAAGAGCTGTACCCTGTTCTTCATCAAATTGCCCATTGCAATCCTAAAATCTTTCTCATTACTCGGTATCTATTCAGATATGTATATTTATCAGTATACATGCGAACACAAACAAAATTCAGTTCTAAAAGATGTTCATGGATTTAGAAAGTTTTAAAGGGAAATTTCATGGAGGTTTTTTAGAGCAGTGTGACACCTGAGTTACTTCACAATACATAAATACAGATCCATTTTTTAGAGTGTTCAAACAGCAGCATCTTTGCATGACTCCCTTAAAAGCTCTTCTCAGCTGGCTTTGCAAGCATGTACATGCAGACCCATTTTGCTTATGATCCTATCCTAATTTGGATAGTTTCTGAAGCAACTGAGAAGTACTTCATTTGAGCTAACATGTACCTAGAAATTTCACATAATTTTAAAGTCTAGAGCCATAAGTATATTGGTTAAACTATACCTCCTGTATGAAGCAACCGTGCCTTCATTTCTTGCCCATAAGATTCCATAAAACATTTTGGCTGGTAAGAATCAGGATGCTTTGCAAGATGAAACTATCGTTTCGATCAGACTGGATTCTTCTTGATTTACAGAACCATTATTAGCCTGTAGCATATGCAAAAATAACTTATTTATTTACTCTCATTTGTATAGCTCCCATCTGACATAAAGTGACGCTGGGAGATATACATGGCAATAATCAACAATATATAAAAACCATTAAAACAAACTATTTAAATTAAGATTAAAAACAAGATTAAAAACAAAACAGAAGGAAAACATTCAGAAAGGGCATTCCATTCACTGTCATACAACCATCTAATAGGTTCCACTCTACTCACAAGATCCTCAAGCTAGTTGACAAAACCATGTTTTAAGGGACTTTTTGTTATTATTTATTTTGACTTATTTGATATTTGTATCAAACATCATCAAACATACTAATAAATTTAACAGTTGTAAAAAAAATCACATCATCAAATCACAATATGATATCAAAAATACCATCACTTACCAAATTAAAACCAAACACTAACATCAGCCCAACTGTTTAAGCTAACTTGTCCTAAACCATGTGTTCTCAAGGGAAAGGCACTGATGTAAATGACTAAGAAACTTAATGAAGTTAACTCAGAAATGTAGCTCAGGGTGACATACATGGCTGTTCTCTCTCCCCTGCACAGAATGACAATTTCCACCCAAGAAAACTGAACTTACACCTGAATATCCCAAAAGTGCTTTTTAATAATATAACAACAGAGTTGGAAGGGACCTTGGAGGCCTTCTAGTCCAACCTCCTGCCCAGGCAGGAAACCCTACACCATCTCAGTCAGATAGTTATCCAACATTTTCTTAAAAATTTCCAGTGTTGGAGCATTCACAACTTCTGCAGGCAAGTCGTTCCACTTATTAATTGTTCTAACTGTCAGGAAATTTCTCCTTAGTTCTAAGTTGCTTCTTTCCTCGATCAGTTTCCACCCATTGCTTCTTGTTCTACCCTCAGGTGCTTTGGAGAACAGCCCGACTCCCTCTTCTTTGTGGCAACCCCTGAGATATTGGAACACTGCTATCATGTCTCCCCTAGTCCTTTTTATTAAACTAGACAGACATACCCAGTTCCTGCAACTGTTCTTCATATGTTTTAGCCTCCAGTCCCCTAATCATCTTTTTTGCTCTTCTCTGCACTCTTTCTAGAGTCTCAACATCTTTTTTACATCGTGGCGACCAAAACTGGATGCAATATTCCAAGTGTGGCCTTACCAAGGCATTATAAAGTGGCACTAACACTTCACGTGATCTTGATTCTATCCCTCTGTTTATGCAGCCTAGAACTGTGTTGGCTTTTTTAGCAGCTGCTGCACACTGCTGGCTCATATCTAAATGGTTATCCACTAGGACTCCAAGATCCCTCTCACAGGTACTACTATTGAGCAAGGTACCACATATACGGT
Source organism: Ahaetulla prasina (assembly GCF_028640845.1). Classification (NCBI taxonomy): domain Eukaryota; kingdom Metazoa; phylum Chordata; class Lepidosauria; order Squamata; family Colubridae; genus Ahaetulla; species Ahaetulla prasina. The sequence continues at coordinate 279,275,879 of NC_080540.1, read as the reverse complement.
ACCTGTGCATTTTGGGTTTTTTGCCTAAATGTAGAACCTTACTTTTTTCACTGTTGAATTTCATTTTGTTAGATAGCGCCCAATGTTCAAGTCTGTCAAGATCTTTCTGTAACTTGAGCCTATCTTCTGGAGTGTTGGCTATTCCTGCCAGCTTGGTGTCATCTGCAAATTTGATGAGTTCCCCATCTATCCCCTCGTCCAAGTCATTGATGAAGATGTTGAAGAGTACTGGGCCTAAAACAGAGCCTTGGGGTACTCCACTGCATACTTCCCTCCATGTGGATGTAGTTCCGTTGAGGACTACACGTTGAGTGCGGTTGGTCAGCCAGTTACGAATCCATCTGGTGGTGGTGCTGTCTAACCCACATTTTTCTACTTTATCTAGTAGTAGGTTATGGTCTACTTTATCAAATGCTTTACTGAAGTCCAAGTAAATTATATCGACAGCATTCCTCTGGTCTACTAATTTTGTCATTTTGTCAAAGAATGCAATAAGATTAGTCTGGCATGATCTGTTTTTGACAAACCCATGTTGGCTTTTGGTTATTCGGTGTTCAGTGATTCGTTGCTTGATTATCTTTTCCAGAATCTTCCCCGGTATTGAGGTCAGGCTGATAGGTCTGTAGTTTCCTGGATCTGTTTTTTTTTCCTTTTTTGAAGATGGGAACTACATCAGCTCTTTTCCAGTCTCTTTTTCAAGAGGCAACTTTTTCAATCTTTTTCAAGAGGCAACTGGATTTTCTTGTTTTTATTTGAAGCTATTTCACTTCTCTCATCCAAGAAGATTCTTCAGCTCTGTCTGGATGGCGGGAAATACAAACGACCAGCGGACTGCAAGGAATATAAATACTTCCATTCCCCACCATCCAGTCAGAGCTGAAGAAGCTTCTTGGATGAGAAATGAAACCTCTTCAAAGAAAAACAAATAAGTCCAGTTGCCTCTTGAAAAAAGCATTTTTGGAACAACCATGATCTGGATAACTGAGAATCTCCATAGACATTTATACTTGAGTGGCACCATCTAGTTGACTGTGGATGATCTTAAAAAGCCATATAATATTAATCCCTGGTTGACTGGATGGGAAGCTATCAGGAAATCCAGGGCAACAGACTAAACTGGATATCCCAGGAAGTAATGACATGCTTCTACACAGGTAGTCCTTGACTTACGACCACAACTGAGCCCAAGTTATGTTGTTAAGTGAGACATTTGTTAAGAGAGTTTTGCCCCATTTTATGACCTCCCTTGCCACAATTGTTAAGTGACTCACTGCAGTTGATAAGTTAGTAATCCGGTTGTTAAGTGAATCTGGCTTCTCCACTGACTCTGCTTGTCAGAAGGTTGCCAACGGGTGATCACATGACCTTGGGGCGCAGCAACAATCCTAAGTATGAGTCATTTGCCAAGCATCCGAATTTTGATCATGTGATCCTAGGGATGCTTCAAAGGTCGTAAGTGTGAAAAATGGTCATAAATCCATTCAATGCCATTGTAACTTTGAACGGTCACTAAATGAACGGTTGTAAATCGAGGACTACCTGTAATACTGCTTTTTTTTTAAAAAAACACACGATATCACCATGGCATCACAAAGAATTGTCCTGGATTCATGAGAGAACAATGTCCTTCCTAGCAGAATCCTGCCCACCTTCTCTCCTCTTTCCTTGCGTGCAAAACCAACAAATCTGACTTCCAGACTAGTGAAAAATATAAATCTATTTAATGGCTTCCCCTCCACCCACCCACACCCACCCACACATCTCTTACTCCTCGGATGACTCGCACAGAAATTCCCCAGGCTGGCAAAGCCAAGAGGAAAAACTGCTGTGTAGTAGATCTGGAGGGCTCAAGGATGGATGAATGGATGGATGGATCCTGCGAGAGCCGCAAGATCCTCCGTAAGAACCTTTAACACACACCCCCCCGCCCTCCACTCCCCGCCTTCTCCTTTTTTTATGCCTAATTGCCAATCAAGGGCTGCTTTGCAACGGGGGCGCGTCCCTCAACGCTTGGTGCGGGAGCAGCTTGGCTGCCGTGCTGCCGCCTTTTCTTGGCTCCGCATTGCCGCGAGATCCCGCCTAAGAGAGAATGGAAGAGAGAAAGAGAGAGACAGAGACAGACTTACCGCTTACTCACCGCCTCAGCCCAACGGTTTTCCTTTCAGGACTCGGGAGGCTCCCAAGTTGCCAACCGAGGTGGGCGGAGGAGCGCGAGCGCCACGCATGCGCCCCACGGCGCCCCTTCCAACGGTAAACAGGGAAGCTCCGCCCCTCCAACGCTGAGGAGGGCGCCTCTCGTTCCCCGCCTCCCGCTCGGGTCTGGTCTAGTCTTAGCGGTCGAAGGATTTCGTTGCCGGAGCGAGGTGTGGGATGGATTCGGCTTCTGAACTTCTGCTCAAAATATGGGGCGTTTTTTTAACGACTTAATCCAGCCAAGTACCCCGCAGCCTTTGGCTGAGCTCAAGAAGCTTAAGCAGGAGACCAAGAGGAAGAGTTAAGATTATTAGACGGAGACCTTGGGGGCGAAAAAATCCCAGGAAATGGTAAACTGCTACCATTTGACTGCCAAGAGAACTAATGAATTTATTCATTCAAAGCCACCACTTGACTCGGGAAAGTCTTAATCTTAAAGCACTTCTTCACTGCCAGCAGTCACAGTACAGAGTACTGGCTGACTAGGGTGTGGTTAGTGCTTGGAGGGTTTGCCAACCTAGCAGTTTCGAAAGCACGTAAAAAATGCAAGTAGAAAAAATAGGGACCATCCTTGGTGGGAAGGTAACAGTGTTCTGTGCACCTTTGGCGTTGAGTCATGCCGGCCACATGACCACGGAGACGTCTTCGGACAGCGCTGGCTCTTCGGCTTTGAAACGGAGATGAGCACCACCCTCTAGAGTCGGCAACGACTAGCAAGTATGTGCGAGGGGAACCTTTACCTTTACCTTTAGTGCTTGGAGAAGAGACCACCAGGAAACCCTAGCTAGCAGTATAGGCTACACCGGAAAAATAAAAGAAAATAAAATAAAAAATCCTGGAAGGAGATGGCAAGTTCCCTCAATATTATTGTATAAAGGAAGGAAGGAAAGAAAAGAAAGGAAGGAAAGAGAAAGAAAGAAAGAAAAGTTGCAGAGATGTGCATGTGAATGTATTGGTTAGCTGAGCACAACTAAAAAGACTTGATTTGCTAGCTGGTTTCTTTACTGTGATGGACGTCTTGTGCTACATTAGTATCCTTCAACGGGCTCATGGGCTTTGATTACAGTCCCACAGGTAAGGAAGAAGGCATAAAGTAGATTTAAGAGCAGAAACTAGCCTGGTGCTCCTAAGAGTGATTGTGCCATCAGCCCCAGCATCTCTAAGCAACCCCTCTGGAAGGCATTTAAACTGGGGGGAAAGAGCACAAGCTTTGTGGGTGATGATCTCATCAGGTAAAAAGAAAGATGAGAAGTAGTTTAGTTAGTAAACATGGAGAAGGGAGAAAATATCTGCTTAAAAGTCCCTGTTGCAGCAGTGTAATACTTTTTTGAGGAATGCCATTTTACTTTGGGCTAATTTGAAATGGTCTCTCCTTCCTGCTGCACATAACTGTCAGCACTCCCAGGTAAATGAGATAGGAAACATGACTAAATGAACTAATTTTACTTTATTGTAAGGCTACGTTGACAAATCTTGCAAATTGGAAGGTATAAATCTCCCGACACCACTTTTAGCCATCGGATCAATTAGAGTGAGTCCTTCCTAAATTTCTTCCTCTGACCATGAAATCACCAGGGCTGTCTTCTCATCTGATCATTTTCTAGGCAGCATCTTCATTGTCACATAACTATTACATATATATAGAAGATTGGTTCTAAACCTCACTGAGAAAGTCATTATTTTACTTAGAAATTAAAGGTACCTTATGTCAAGCTAGGCTCCTGGATAGATCCATATTGTTTTCTGGATAGTAACATAGTATAGAAATGGTTTGCTATTGCCCTTTTTCTAGGATACTCAGTGTTCTCTAGTGAATACTAACAAGTGTAAGCAACCCATCTTAGCTTGTTGAGTTGGCTCAGGTTGGCTAATGGCCATTGAACAGAAGGAACAGGGTAAGTACCATAGTGGCTAACTCATGGATTTAACTTGCCTTTTTGGCATCCCCTGGGCAATGGTGATGTCACTGGTTAATCATAATCAATCTGGAAGCACCTTAAACGGTATCTCCAACATGAACAGGACAGAAATGTGTTTTTAAGAACCAATATAGGAATGCAGATTTTGGACTGTTGTTTTTATAATTGCGTTTAGACAGCCCTCACTAATAACTTACTGGCCAGCATAGGAACTGTACTTCAACCTCCTGGATGATCAACATTGAAAGTGCCTATGCTAAGATCTTAGTAAAATACCAACATTATTTTGATGCTAAACTTGAGGAAAGTAAAAACTTCTTTGAAAAATTAAGTAGTATTGTTACTTAGTACCCATTGCCCAATATCCTTTTTAAAGTTTTTGTGCTGCTTCTAAAAAATCCTGTTCTTTGAACGTCAGAATATAGTTGCTGGTTTGTTTCTGGGTCCAATTCAAGGTGTTGATTATCCCCTTTAAAGCCTTTTATGACATGGGACCAGAGTATCTGAGGAACTGTCTTGCCCCAATGGGATTATTCCACCTGTTTTAGAAGAAAAGGAATACTGTGGACCCCTTTGGTAAAGGAATTTTGGCTGGAAGGGTCTAGGGGAAGTCCAGTTAACCAGTGGAACAGCTTTCCTTCAGAAGTTGTGGGTCACCAGAGGTTTTTAAGAAAAGACTGGAGAGCCACCTATTTGAAATGGTATAAGGTTGGACTACAAGACTACAAGGCCTGGAGGAATGTTGTCCATGGGGTTGCGATGGGTCGGACACGACTTCGCAACTAACAACAAGACCTCCAAGGCCCCTTCTAGCTCTACTCTGTTTGAACCTTTTCTGCTGTGACTTCTGGGCTTTGGAACACTTTGCTGCTGGAGGTGAGATCTGACCCACCCTTCTGGCCTTCCAGAAGGGCGTTAATGGTTCTGGCTCTGATGGTTGGCTTGGGGCCCTGATGAGGGTGCTCCATAGTGGAGGTGGCTGGGGGAGTAATAGAGAAGATTCCACTTCCATATTTTGATTTATATTGATATATTGATCATCAATTGTGTTGTAAATGTTGTACCTTGATGAACGTATCTTTTCTTTTATGTACACTGAGAGCACATGCACCAAGACAAATTCCTTGTGTGTCCAATCACACTTGGCCAATAAAAATTCTATTCTATTCTATTCTATACCATTATGGTCTTGATTTATAGTTTTTTATTTGTTTCTTGTTAATTTTAATGTCTTTAAGTTTGATTTTTCTCTATTGTAAGCTGCTCAGAAACACAGTGAGATAGGTGGCATATAAACAATAAAGTATAGTGATAAAGAATGTTGCTTGAAAAATTATGAATGGCTTGTTTGTTCCCCAGTATTAATTCCTGCTGACATGAACACTGTCAAAATTTCTCATAGTACAGGCAAATAGTAATTCCTTTTAAAAGTAAGAGAGGTAGTACACACTGTAGAAACAGAATTTCTGTCTGGGGCATGATGAATTTTAAAATGAAGGGCAGTTAATCAGTTCCATTACCTAAACTACCAGCTGGGACTCTACGGACTAATGAAGTCTTATGGTCAAGCACACAGATTTACAAAACAAAAACAAAAAAACATTTTACAAATAAGTTTAATCGCCAGAACACAATTATACAATGCATCTTAATCCAAAGCATATAAAACAGTTTCACTGTTAGAAAAATTTGGCAGTAGTAAAAAAAAGAACACAATAAAACAATGTTATTTATACATTCTGTTCCATGTGACATTCATTAAGGAGATACACTAGAAAACTGATCAGTAGGAAGTTGATTCTCTTCAGTCTTATCAGTATTTTTGCCTTTTCTAGTTCCAGTACATTAACAGCCAGTTCACCTGGACAAGCAGACATGCATCACCGGACTTAGTGAAGCCTCTCTAATTTTGCTTGCAGAGATTTAAAGCTCCCTGTAATGGTCTGTACAGCTAGTGTCGGACTTATAGACTGCAGTTCAACAAGGTAACGGCTAACAGCATCTAAGCAGATATTTGTGAATCGCCGTCTAAAGAAAAAGAAAACAGATGGATCTTGTTATTATATTCCTTTCCATACAACTGCTATAAAGTGACTTAAAAAGTCTTGAAACTTATATTCATGAAAAAGTTGGTGGATGGATGCAAAATAAAAATAAATAGACCTATTAACCCAACATTCATTCTGGGAAGCTGGGTAAAGAGTGAGGCATTCAAGAGGCAAATGTACAATCACACATTTCAGGTGAGCCATCTCTAAGGAAGCTTGCCTGAAAATAATGCCAAGTTGGCACAAATAACTAATGCAACATCCCAGTGTCAGATGATCAAAATCCAGGCACCTGCAATTGGTATGTATTTACAATGGGTTGCAGCATCCCAGGGTCATGTGATTGCCATTTGCAACCAGCCAGCTTCCAATAAGAAAGTCAATGGGAGAAGCTGGATTTGCTTAATGACCTTGTGATTCCTTTAACAACTGCAGTAATTCACTTAACCATGGCAAAAAGGGTTGTAAAATTGGGTGCACTTCACTTATTAGTTTGCTTAGCAACAGAAATTCTGGCCCCAACTACGGTCATAAGTCAAGGACTACCTGTATAGATATTTGTTCTTTTTTTGCCAGCTTATTCTACTCTTGGGCTGATGACATAATTTTTTTCAGGTATGAAAATTAACTTGGGTAAAAAAAGAACAATTTTCTGGAATAGGAAGATGAAAGACTACTAGGTACTTCTTGCCATCCTACCACATGTCTTTTCTATAAAATGTGTTATTTCAGAAGAGATTGTTTTAAGACTAAAAAATGGATTAAAAAGTAAGTTAGTAAAAGTCATTATAGGCCTGAAAATACTCAACATGATATTGTTAGAATGTTGACTGAAGATTTTTCTTATTTAATTTTGATATGTTTAAACAAGACTACCTATTGTCAACATCCTCATTCAGCATGTGCTATATTATTAAAACTTCACCTCACTTCCAGTGTATATAAACTTTAAAATACCTTTCAAAAGTAGCTACTTTGTTAGGATCTTGCACATATCCTGATAGCAGTACATGTATGCACTCCAAAAGATGTAATGGTTTTTTCATTTTGCTCCAGTAGGGATCCTATAAAGACAAAAACATGGAAATATATACACATACACACATACATGTGTATATGCAAAAATAAAGACTTATCGGCTTATACATGTGTTCACTGACCAGTTGACAGTTTAGAGACTGCTCCATTGCTACCAAAACAGTAAACTAAACTGTGACAAAGACCAGCAGCCACAGCTGGTCAGAAATCTACACAAATATTTTGTTTGATTGTCAATTTATATAGATTCTCATCTCAAACAAGGTGACTATAGGCAGTGAACAATAAAAGCCACTATTAAAACATACTACAAAATCACTTGACATGCCTATTGAATACTTAGGAGCTGAGCGCAACATGAGCTTTCTAATTTCATTGTTTGTTTTTTTAGCAAGAAGCCGGTTCTAATAAGAATCGCCTTCCCCTGCCAATGATCCTGTTTTTGATAGTGGGTAAACAGTGCCCTTGCCTGCACTAGCTCTGTTGAAAATGTGTTAAACCCCACTCCACCCAGTGGTCCTTTAAAATTTCTCCCATTCCAAAAATTCAATCTATCAATTATTTTTTGGAATTAAGAAAACCAGGCAAATCCTTTTTAGCTCAAAGAGGAAGGATATAGCACATCTTTCTTCTTTATACATATTTCTAATTTTGATAGGTGGCGGAAAATACATTCATAGTTTGGAAATTTAATGATCTGTAACTATAATCACCAAAAACCTTCCTAACTGAGCATGTCATAGTACTGCATCTAAACAGAAGTATTCTCATCCCATGAATTGTTATAATACAGAACTTAAATTAAATTGAAAACTAGATTGTGAACTCTCATACCCGTGCTTTAAAGAGCTGATCATATACTTCAAGAAGCCGTGGTAGTGGGACACCAATTTCTTGCATTGTGTAAGTTACAAATCCTACATCCCAGTTCAAAGAACAAACTTGCTGTTCTAGATATTGTACTAAGAAATCTGAGAAAAAAATACAATGCAATAAAACATCAAATTCATGCATAGTTATGGCAATGATGTTATTCATTCTTTTTTCATTTTTTTCCTCTATGGAACCAGAGAACATTCTTAACTCCTGGTTAAGGGGGGCAGAGGTCGTCCGCGAGGCGCCTCACTTGTGGGGTGCCTCAGGGGTCGATCCTCTCGCCTACCCTGTTCAACATCTATATGAAGCCGCTGGGTGAGGTCATCAGTGGTTTCGGGGTGAGTTATCATCTGTACGCTGATGATACTCAGCTGTACTTTTCCACCCCAGACCACCCCAACAAAGCGGTCGAACTGCTGTCCCAGAGCCTGGAAGCTGTACGGGTCTGGATGGGGAGAAACAGACTCAAGCTCAATCCCTCCAAGACGGAGTGGCTGTGGATGCCGGCACCCCGGTACAGTCAGCTGCGTCTGCAGCTGACTGTTGGGGGCGAGTTAGTGGCCCCAAAGGAGGTGGTTCGCAACTTGGACTTCCTCCTGGATGGACGGCTGTCCTTTGATGAACATCTGGCGGCCGTCTCCAGGAGGGCCTTTTACCAAGTTCGCTTGGTCTGCCAGTTGCGTCCCTTCCTTGATCGGGATGCCTTATGCACAGTCACCCACGCTCTGGTTACGTCTCGGTTGGATTACTGCAATGCTCTCTACATGGGGCTGCCCTTGAGGTGCACCCGGAGGCTGCAGTTAGTCCAGAATGCGGCTGCGCGAGTAGTAACGGGAGCTGCTCGTGACTCCCATGTAACATCACTGCTCCGTAGTCTGCACTGGCTTCCTGTGGTCTTTAGGGTGCGCTTCAAGATTTTGGTTACCACCTTTAAAGCGCTCCATGGCTTAGGACCCAGGTACTTACGAGACCGCTTGCTGTTACCCTATGCCTCCCACCGACCCGTACGCTCTCACAGAGAGGGTCTCCTCAGGGTGCCGTCCGCCAAACAGTGTCGGCTGGCGGCCCCCAGGAGTAGGGACTTCTCTGTGGGAGCATCGACGCTCTGGAATGAACTTCCCCCTGGCCTATGTCAAGTGCCTGATCTTCGGACCTTCCGTCGTGAGCTAAAAACACATTTATTTATTCAAGCGGGACTGGCATAAGTAGTTTTGATTTTAAATTGGGGTTTTATTAATATTTTAAAATTTAAAATTTAAATTTTTAATTTTCAGCCTTTTTGTAATTTGCTATGTTTTAAATATTGGTTTTAATTGTATATATCCTGTGTTTTATCTTTGGCTGTACACCGCCCTGAGTCCTTTGGGAGAAGGGCGGTATAAAAATTTAATAAATAAATAAAAATAAATAAACTCCATCTGACCAGTTTCTTGATGTGAAGAACAGAGACATCTGCTGCCTGTGACAAGACGGGTTGGACTTAGTCTATTGGGGAGAAGCTGAGGTTTTTCAACATAGTTTCTTTAGCGTCAGTGAGACCAAGAAGTCTTGGGCATAGAAAGAAATAGACATATCTGAGCACATTAGATTAAAAGGGCCAAACCCAGAGTCTTGAGAATTCACACACAGGACACTCTTAGTAACTACTATCTTCACTAATATAAAGGTCTTTAGAAAAATCAAGAAGTGGTCTCGTAAAAGGCCTCATTAACCTGTAGTTATATTAACAGTGTAAGATTACTGAATCCAAAAAAACGGTATCTGTTTTTCCTCTTCTTAGCAACCACATCAATATTCATTGGTCCTATGATAACTTAAAACATTTAGTTTCGAAGTTGGCCACAATGTACCAGTTTTTAATCCCCCCTCCCGCAATTTTGCTATTTATCAAGGTAATTTTTTTTTATTTATTTTTTTAATTTGCATTTATATCCCGCCCTTCTCCAAAGACTCAGGGCGGCTTACACTATGTCAAGCAATAGTCTTCATCCATTTGTATATTTATATACAAAGTCAACTTATTGCCCCCAACAATCTGGGTCCTCATTTTACCTACCTTATAAAGGATGGAAGGCTGAGTCAACCTTGGGTCTAGTGGGGCTTGAACCTGCAGTAATTGCAAGCAGCTGCTGTTAATAACAGACTGTCTTACCAGTCTGAGCCACACAAGGCAAAAGACCTTTAAAATATTTGCTTGGATACAATTCCGGAATCAGGTGGCTTCCATCATTTTCCCACTTCTGCTCTGCCTCTTGGTTTTAAATGACAAGCAAAACGCTGAAGCCTACAAACAGTATTTCTGGATTCTACCATTTGACGATTTTGAAATAAGTATTTAGCACAGATTAAAAAACAAACAAACAAGCAGTAGGACTTTTTCAAATTTTCTTTCAACTTCCTTGACAAATCTATATTATTCAATACCTAAAATTGACTTATATACCTAAAGGAAAATAGCGTGGTGTTCCAGCATAAATTTTCCCAAGCGTTACCATCTTCAGACTAAGTGCCTGCATCCTGTCAGGAGCACTCATTGCAATGCTGTCACTCAGTGCTGAAAGAAAAAGGGAAATCTATTACATATATTCTTTCAAACTTCAACTCAATACAATTAGATACAATAAACTGATGTCCAGGCGAGGAAAATTAGATGTCTCCCATTGAGTACTGATAATACCATGGCAATGACTGATGGCAAGCTCCATTCAACGGAGCTTCTCCAAGCAAGGAGAGATAGCCCTTTTGTACTCCAATTGGTTGAAAGTAGGTAACGTCATCAGTGCGTTACCTAGTTTGATTACTCAAATATCTCCAAGAAAAGAACCTAACTCAGAGAACACCAAGGACTTTTGTTTCAGCCATGGCCTACAACTATTCTCCTTTACTGATTAAAACTTTTACTAAGAGCCTTGAAAAATTGAGTAAATAAAGTAAATTTTCATGTGAATGGAAGTTGTTTATTTTATGAAGAAATGCAATCTAGGTGGAAAGCTGAAAATAAACTTAAGAAATTTATGAATGAACACTAGAAGAGACTAAAGCTCCAGGCAGGGGGAAAAAAGAGTGACATTTGCAGGATGACAGATAAAGGCATGATAGCAAGACATTTCAAAAAAACCTTTGAAACTGAGAGATGGCAATTATTGACAGCAGTGGCAGAGAAAATCTCAAACAGGTAGGAATATCGGAAAATAAACTGTTGTCAAAAGACAGAAACTATTGTTAAAACTAGAAATATAAATGACAAATCAAGAGATGAAAAATGATCTGACAAAGGCTTATTCTACTTACAAAAGACCTACCTTTTTCAATTATTTCTTGCCAAAGAGTTTGCACTAAGATAGGATCTGAATGTCCAGCACAATGTATAATGGCCAATTTACACTCAGAGAGTTTGAATGGATCTGCAAATTCCCCATAGAGCTAAAGATTTAAAAAGGCAAAATAATAACAATTTGGTCACTTGTAAGAAATGGAAAACATTATTTAATACTAATTAAGTAATGAAAATACTGAATATCATATCTTCACCTGAAATAGCCAATAAGACAGACAGACAGTAAGCCAGCTGCAGTTTTCAAGTATGAGTAGGAAAAATAAATTATTTAAGATGTAAATATATATCCCAACAAACAAGTTATTTAGAATTGGAACCTAGAATGGTGAAGTTCAGTTACCTTGCTAATTTCCATCAACTCAGAATCCAACTGGGAAACTGCATCTTGCACTGAAGAATGATGAGAACACTGATGGTGTAAGGCTTCTTGTATTTGAAACTGTATCCTGGCAACCTTAAAAATACAAGAATATTTAAATGAAAAATTTAAGGGTAAACTTTTATAATTACTGTGCTTATAATATTTCTATATTTGAATCATTCCCTTTTGCTCACTTAAAAAAACACCTTTATACTATTTTAACAAATTACTGTTACAATAATTTTACAGTTCTGCATCATTTTGATTATCACATAGAAGGCAATACAATAGCACAATCATTATCTTCTTTTAACAACCCCATAATCCCTTGCAGGGTGGAATCTGGGCAACTGAATGGAGCTAGCAGTGTTTACTGGCTGGATGCCCTTCGTGGCGCCAATGCGGAGTTTTGTTCAGCAGATATAGTCTCATTCTGCCCAGAAAAAGAAACATCTGCCTCTACCTACCTGAACTCACAGCCTCCTGATTGTGAAGCGAGAGCTCCACCTCTAGGCCACTGCACCACTCCCAATACAAAAGCACAATAAGCAAATAAAATTCTATCATTTTAAATTATTATTTTTAATAAATGAAAGTAATCACAGATGAAAGGTGTTGATTAAGCATACTTTTTTCATTTTTAATTACAATATGAAAAAAAAATATATGCCTCCTTCAAGCAACACTGGCATCAATGTCATGCAAACCAGCCTTTACTTACTTCCATTTTCTCTTCCAATTCATGTAAAAACTCCCCATCTGCAGCTATCGGCGATATCGCTGTTGAGCTCTTAGCACTCAAGATAGCACGTGCGATATACTCAAGACGCTGCTGAAGCGAAATCTCAGTGCTATTAATAAAGCCATGTAATTAATAATCCATAGAATAATAGTAATGCAATCATAATTGAAGTCTTGGAAGAAAAAAAGATATATTACCTGTGCATGTCTGCCAATTTTGCGAGCACCCTGGCTGCATTACTAAAACTTCTATTTTTCTCAAAAAATCTCCATAGCAAATCCATATAGCGAACTTTGTTTTGATCAATTTTGGCCATACGTGCCAGATATGGCTCCAGAAAGGGAGAGTTTACCTAGAGAAATGGAGGGAGAGGAATCTCATTGATTTGCCATTGTTGTATTTATTGTATTTCTGAAATTGAAGCAGAAACTATATTTATGGATGTTCATCAAACTCTTCTGTGATCTTACCTGCAGCAATTTATCTGATAAATCAGCTTGAATCAACCAGCCATAAAGGGCAATACTAAAAAGTTCATCAGTGGAACGCTGGGCCAGTTTAAGCATTTGTTCAAACTAGAATCAGGAAGACAGATACATTTTAAAAATTATTTGTGAGATTTGCAAGAATGTAAAACATGCATTCACTTCTAGAATAATTTAAATAGATCTTTAATAGCATATACTAAAGTATTAAATACTGAATGCTTCAGTATTTACTAAAGTAGTAAATACAGAATATTTCTATACTCCAATTAATCTCTGAAAATCTTGTATGCAAGAAGCTATTATGCTTTAATAAGGAAAATAAATAAATTTTTAAAGAATGATCCAAGAAATCCTATTCATCCCTAAGGAACTGCTCAGTATATGACTTCAGTAGGACTTACATGATGTCCTGCTTCCTCATTGCTCAGCATGTTGGGATCGGAGGACAAAACCGGAGGACCCGGTTTCTTGGGCACACTGGGAGACTGAGGGGCAGCTTTGCTTTGATTAATCAGCTCCTGAAGGGTGTCTGTGATGCATTTATAACAATTTAACCTGTAAAAAGATGACAAGTGGAGTAACATGCTAAGGAGGGAAAAACAACAACAATGTATATCAATGTCTTCAAGTTTTATCATTTTAAAATCACACATATTCCAAATGACACGTTACTTGAGCATAAGATTAGTAGAGACTGGAAGGTTTATAAAAAGTACAATTTTCTACAATACAAATTTAAAAAAATAATAAATTTGGTAAAGAACTTAGAACCTCAATTTACAACCATTCCTTTAATGACCATTTGAAGTTACAACAGAACTGAAAAAAGTGACTTGTGAATAGTCCTCGCACTTACAGCACTCCTACAATCATATGATAACATTTGGGCATTTGACATGTATTCACGATGGGTCATAAATATCCTGAGGTCATGTAATTGCTATCTGCGACTTTCCCAACCATCTTCTGACAAGCAAAGTTAATGGAGTAGAAGCTGGATTTGCTTAACAACTACATGATTCACTTAACAACTGCAGTGATTTGCTTGACAACCATCTGGAGAAAAAAAGGTTGTAAAATTGGGCGAGACTCAGTTTACAATGGCCTTGCAGAGCAAGGGACATTCTGGTTCCAATTGTGGTCGTTAAGTTGAACATAACCTGTATGTGATGACAACATATCCTTGGGAGTGATATCTCTGTCTACAGTAATTTAGTTTTTTACAGTTTCTCCCAGTTTTTTACAGTTTCTTCCTTATATTAAAATTCCCAGCTGCTGATACCAATAATTTTTGGGGAAAAAATCCCTTCTGTTTTCCAAAATACTTACCTCTCCTGGAAAGCCTGCCAGCCAGTAACATCCTCTTCTGGTTCATGGTTTTTGTAATAATGAAGTCCAAGGCCCTGTGGATCCTTTTTCTCTGCAGCCGTCAGAGAAAGTTCTACTACACCCTCATAGAAACGCACTTAAAATTAAAAAGAGAGGGAGGAAATGATATTAGGCAAAATGCCTCGTAATTTTAAAACTAATTCAACTATTTGTTTCTCTTGCTGTTTTAAACTCTTGTGATTTGAGTAAATCTGTTTCTGTACTAAACACATTCTTTACTCTTGCAATAGCTGAAATGAAAAGATGTTGATGTGGAAGCTTTTCAACAAATAGCTGCATCTTACCTTGCCTATACTGTACACAGACGTTGGCAAGATCCACCTGAGTGCTAATTTTTTGGTATTCTTTCAACGACTCTCTTAACATTTTCTCTTTTTCTGACTTGTTCTGAACTTGTCTGGACCTTTGCAGTAGTTCATTTGCCTGGAATAACATAAACAGACATCATTTTTTTTTCATTCTGTATCTGTCTTTGAACCCCCAGCCTGAAAATCAAATTTTCACCACAGGAAATTATTGGAGAAGATTCTGGTCATATTCTGTAAGATTTTTAAAAAAATCAAATGGAGATTTAAATATTATTTTACATTTAATGAGTATCTGTTTTGAGTCATATTTGTCATACAAATGTTAAATTTCATGTTTGACCAGCAGAGGGATGTTCTTTTGTGTCTGCGTTTCTGTGTGCATGTGTAAAAGTGAAAGAGAGAGGAAGGTGGGGAGGGGTGGGAGAGATTGCGCATAGTATCTTCAGCTTCACTTTCCAATCATCTCTAGTTTTACTTCAGGCCCTATTTAGAACCTGGAATAAATAAATGACTGAATAAATATATAGTATTCTAAATAGTTCATAAAAATAATAATTAAAAAGAAATTAAGAATTAAAAAGAAAAAGGAGGGGGAGAGGACATTTTGATATCTACATTTTGTAGATATCAAAGAAATGCTATGTTATAGCATTTGAGGTGCTACGAAGCCGTTGAGGTGATGGGCCAGTGTCTTGAGGCCGTGCGGGTCTGGATGGGGGGGAACAGGCTCCGGCTCAACCCTTCCAAGACAGAGTGGCTTTGGGTTCTGGCGTCCCGGTACAGTCAGTTTACACCATCGCTGACTGTTGGGGGGGAAGTACTGACCCCCAGGGGAGAAGTACGCAACTTAGGCGTTCTCCTGGACGATCGGCTGTCCTTAGAGCAGTGTTTCTCAATTGTGACAACTTGAAGAGGTATGGACTTCAATTCCCAGAATTCCCCAGCCAGCACAGCTGGCTGGGGAATTCTGGGAGTTGAAGTCCACATTTCTTCAAGTTGTCACAATTGAGAAACTCTGCCTTAGAGGAACATTTGACGGCCGTCGCCAGGGGAGCATTTTATCAGGTTCACCTGATCCGCCAGTTGCGCCCCTTCCTTGACCGGGACTCCTTACGCACGGTCACTCACATCCTCGTCACTTCCCGCCTGGACTATTGCAATGCTCTCTACATGGGGCTCCCCTTGAAGAGCGGAGGCTCCAGCTAGTCCAGAATGCGGCCGCGCGGGTGATAGAGGGAGCACCGCATTGCTCCCACATAACACCTATCCTGTGCGGCCTACACTGGCTGCCGGTGGCCTTCCGAGTGCAATTCAAGGTGTTGGTTACCTCCTTTAAAGCGCTCCATGGCTTAGGACCGGGATATCTACGCGACCGCCTTCTGCCGCCGATTGCCTCCCAACGACCTGTGCGCTCCCACAGAGCGGGTCTCCTCAGGGTGCCGTCGACCAAACAATGTAGGTTGGCGACCCCCAGGGGGAGGGCCTTCTCTGTGGCAGCACCGGCCCTGTGGAACGAGCTACCTCCGGGGTTACGACAACTCCCCGACCTCCAGGTCTTCAAACGTGAACTGAAGACCTTATTATTCCAGCAAGCTGGACTAGCCTAAGAAATATTTTAGTGAAATTTTAAATGGGTTTTTAATCGGTTTTTACCGTTTTAGTGATTTGGCCATCAAATATTTGGTTTTAATTGTTTTTATATTGTTATTTATTATATTGGTATTGTTGTATTTTAATATGGCTGTGAACCGCCCTGAGTCCTGCGGGAGATGGTGCAGTATAAAGTTTAATTAATTAATTAATTATTATTAATAATAATAATAATTACACAATACTTGCTGTCTCATCCTCACTGCAGTTAAAGCAAAATTTGGCTGCATTATGGGCAATTGCATCACATACCAATAATATTCTCTCCTTGAGAATTCCTTTATAAGGCCAAATTAGCACATTGTGAAAGTTCTGGGTAGAATTTACAATACAATAGAACATCCTACATGTCTTCTGTGGTTTGGGAATCAAAGAGGAAAAGTCATGTGTGGAAGGCATTTTTGGGGATTTACCATAAGTGACTGAATCTAGCCAGTCAATGCAATGTCTGTTATTGATTAAGGATTCACATTAATCAGCTGGATTGGTGATAAAAGACAGTCTCCAAAAGTTATGCTGCCTTGATGCTAAGCTAATATCTTGTCATCCTAATCTAAAATCTTTTCCTTCAGTGACCTTTTGGCCTAATTTGATTTGCCTCATTAGAGAAGCCATGGGCTATTTTCTGTCACATGCAACTGAATGTCTATATAATCTTGTGATAAGGAAATATGTCTTAACATTCAAGTATTTCTAATCAACTTTGTCAATGAATGCATTTTATAAAAAACAAGTCATTTTTGTAGTATTTTTTATTAAAAAATAAAATAAAATTCAGCCCTATTCATATCTCGTTAATAAATCTCTTATTAATCTGGATCAGGTGGCACGATGTATACTTAACTATAGCTAGTTTAAATAAACTAGCTTACTCTCAAATACCTTAGAACAGATGGCATCATCTGTGCTGTAGAGTAGTGGACAAATGTCTTGTAAATGTGAACTGATGCCATCCACAGCAGCATGGTCTCTGATGTAGCAGTTGATAAGGGAAGCAATGACGGCTCCAGTTAGTTCTTTATCTCTAATGACAAGGTCTCTGAAAGTAGTAATCTTCAGATGTTCTTGAAACTCCTTTAAAAAAAAGCATAGCCACATTTCTACTACACCCCAAATAGCTTGATATACCTTAAGCAGACATCCTAATGTATTTATGAAAAACTATTTAAGGAAGATGATTTGCAGGAGATAGTATATTGTCCTTAAATATATACGCATTTAAAATTGTACATTGTAATTACCGCATTTTTCTGAGTATAAGACGCACCTTAGTTTTTGAGGAGGAAAATAAGAAAAAAGCTGTTGGCAGGTGGATCGGCCTCATGGAATCAGCTATTTCCAGAGGTGAATTTTAGCAACAGGTTCCTTGGTTGTGAGCTCTGTGCCTTGCTTTTTTTTCTGCCTCTGAAACTGCGTTTGAGAAAAAACATTTTTTTCTGCCTCTGAAAACCTCCGAAACAGCTTCAGAAAAAAGCCTCTGAAGCTCTGTTTGGGGGCTTCTTTTCTGAAGCTGTTTGTGGGCTTATTTGTTGAAGCTTCATTTCTGATGCTTTTTCCAAACCTCCATTTGAGAAGCTGGGTGGGGCTACATTTGGAGTATAAGATGCACCCAGATTTTCACCCTCTGTTTTGCGGGAAAAAGGTGTGTCTTATATTCAGAAAAATACGGTATGCTGAAAAACTGATATAGCCTGTTAACCATCCTTTTATATTGTGTTCTGATTAAAATTAGATTTTTATATTATACTTTAAAATACATTCTGAAAATTTATCTAGATTTTTAAGATGGCTTTGTGCTATCAAAAACCACATAAAAAGACATGTAGCTGTTACATACCTTCGGTAGCTCACCTACAATAATATTGAATTGATGTTCACAAAGAAGCTTCCACAGAGCCAGCGCTTGGCAAGTTTTTCGCACCAACTGTTGGATGCTTTGTAGGGAAGCTTTCTCAGATAACTGTGCTTCTGCTGTAAAATGAAAACATGGGATTGCTGCTTTTTATTTTCTTGTGTAATCCTTTTCAAGAAACCAACAACGAATATATGACTGTATGGCTCTCCAAACTCTTTCAGTTTGGACAGCCTTTTGCCTAAGGGACATTGTCCATCATTTAAGGTGTTAAAGTGTTTCACAACCTCAAAAACTTTAAAATGCGTGGACTTCATTTTCTAGAATTCCCTAGCCAACATGACTGGCTAAGTAATTCTGGAAGCTTAAGTCCACACATTTTAAAAGTTTCTGAGGGTAAGCAGCCTTGAGAGAAATGTATTTAGTTTAGATCATTTATGTAGTAATGCAATGCAATAAACTTCAACATAAATACAAATTATATGTTTGGAATACACGTACACACACACACAACATATATTACAAGTAAAATATAAAAACATTTTAAAACAATAAAAAGAGTAAAACAGTAAAAAAAACTTTAAAATATCTAATTTGAAGTACATACAAAAGCAAGGTATCTGGTCTGTTAACAATATAGTCAAGAGAAGGGGCCCTTGGTGTCCAATCTTCAGGAGCATATCCAGGTTTTTAGAGCTTTATGAAAGGCTAACAAGGTTGGGGCCATTCTAATCTCCTAAGAAGGATGTTCCACAGAGCAGGGGCTGCTGTAGACAAAGCTCACCTTCTAGTCCCTGCCTGCCAACATTCTTTGCCTGATGGGATCTGCAGAATTCTATTTGACCAGGTTGGACGGGTAGAGACTCTAGGAAAAAGGCAATTCCTCAAGCACACTGGCCCCAAGCCATGTAGGAGTTTGAACTGCGCCCAAAACACAGTAGTAACCAGTGCAGCTCTCACAAGAGGTATTATGTGTGCCTTATATCTGTTGATAAATTGACTTCACTGACCATTATGAGCTCAATCTCTTTTGGAAAAGACAATTTCTTCTCTAAGTATCAATTTTTGAAAAAACAAACTATTTTTCATCAAGGCAACAAAGATTTTTTTCTTATAACTTTTTTCCCCTAACAAAAATATATGATCGTGCCAAACCCAAGTTTACCATGAAACTTCCTCTGAACTTCTTGCTGCATTTGTTGAGAGCTTCCAACCTCATACTGCATCACTCCAAGTAAACGCTGCTGCAGGGTAGCTGGGTTGATGAAACTTTATAAAGAAAACAAATCCAACAATGTAAACAGCATGCTAAAATTGCAACGAACAAATTGGAGCAGACACAGATTAACATCCCAATGGCCATGCTGGCTAGGAATTATGTCAATATCAGCAGCAACAAATGTTGAAAGCGACAGGTTGGGACAGCTTTCGTCCCTACAACCCTTCTTACACCAAGTGCTGTTCAGCAAAACTAGCAAACAGCAAGAACAGAGCTTGCTTTGTCACACTCCAAATTGCACAGAAATATTTATCAATTAGTTTATTGTAATTACGGCTGGCACTAAAATGTATACATTCATTTGAAAAGTTTGTTATGGAACCAATTCAGCTTCAGAAACAGAAATACTTACCATTAAAAAGAACAGTTAAAAACAATAGCTCCAATGATTTTTTTAAAAAAATGATTATGATGTATGAAAACCATCTTACCTGGGATTTCTAAGAGATCCTATTGTAGCAAAATGGGAATTCCTGTCCAAAAATTCCTGCAGCCCTTTTAATTCCTGTAGCACTGATTCTAATAGTTGTGGGGGAACACTACTTTCAACCTAAATAAGGGAGAGAAAAGCAAAGGCTTAGGCCCAAATTACTCCTGTTCCCATATCCATGGTCCCATACCCTTAGGCTCTAAAACAGCCACCTTCAGCAGGCCATGCCACAAATAAATATACCATTCTGCTTTTTTCCAAGCAGGGCTTTTAATATATAGTGGATATAGAAAGTCTAGACACCTTGGTTAAAATGCCAGGTTTTTGAGATTGAAAAAAACAAACAAACCCCAGACCAAGACAAATCACTTCAGAATTCTTTCCATCTTTAATATATCATCTGTACAATTCAACTGAAAAACAAACTGAAATTGTTTAGTGGGGAGAAATTAAAAATAAAAAAACAGAATAATGTGTCTGCATGAGTATTCATACCCTCTTAAAAGTAGGGATGTGGCTGCATTCAGAATTAACCAATCACATTCAAACTGATGTTAAATAGTAGTTAGTGCACACCTGCCATCAATTAAAAGTGGCTGTGATCAAGCCCATATAAAGTTAAAAAAGTTAAAAACATTTTGCATATTGCAATAAAACTCTTACTAAAAATTCTGAATAGCATGCATTAATGCCCATCATTACTTACCGCTACAACTTCTCGATTACCACTCTTGAAAACTCTCTCCACAACTATGCTTCCATCCCAAATGTTTCTGGAAAGCAGGAAAATGCAACTCACCTTTTAATGCTGTCAGAAATCTACTTTGCAATGTTCATGTTACATATACCAACCCTACCACCAGTTTACAACACACACAGGTTTATTTTATATGTAATATATGGATGCTTTTTTCCTAATACTTGCATTGAAAAAACATTCATGAATTCATCTGTAACAAATTCTGTATATATATTTGGCAGTTATTCATTTGAAAGTTTTTTCAAAATTTACAAATTTTCTACACTATAATATGGGCTGGGTTTTTTTCCTTTTTTATTTTTTTACTAAAAGGTAACCAATTTGTAATATATGCACTAGTTCCCCTTTCATTACCAAATCTGTGGGCAAACTATTATTATTATTATATTAGATAGTCTTTAAATTAGAAAGGCAATTGGGACTGGAATTTCTGTCACCAAGTGAAGTTGTTGTAAAGTGTACTAGATGACTAGATCGTTCAGCGATGATGATTTTGGAAAAAACTCAGCCTTGACTCGTTTCTGCCAGTGGCTAACCTTGTGGACTTGCCTTTTGCCTTGTGGACTTAGATTCTGGAGCTTGCCCCATGAGCTTGCCCCTCTCATCTTTGGACTTCCTCTCTGCCTTTGCAAATTGGTTTTGTAACTCATTGGCTTTTATTTGGGTTGCTGCCTTTAGGGAATTGTGGGGTGAAGCCTTACCGGCCATTGTAGGGCCATTTGTTATGGAGTTCAACAGAGCAATAAAGGACTCTATTATAGCCTGCCACTGCCCACTCTAGGTGATCTGTGTCATAGCAATAACTAAGCAAAACTTGGATTTTCTTCACATCATTTCAATGAACTATTATAATTGAATTATTAAAATAAAGTTTGGAGCATTTATTTTTCTACCATATCAGAGTACTATATTGAAACTTTCACTGAAATATATTTTGCACAGTAAAAAAAATATATACGGCTAATTCAGGGTTCTGCAATTTTTAAACACTCAACGAGCCATTTGGACCAGTTTCCCACAGAAAACACTGGGAGCCACAAAACATGGGTGGACGTGACCAACTCAACATCACTCACTCTCACCCAGTCACATGACTCTCTCTCCTTCCCTCCTCTTTCTCTTTCTGTCTATCTCTGTCTCTGCCTCTTGTCTCTCTTTCCCTCCCCCCCTCACGCTGTCTCTTTCCCTCCCTTTCCCTCTCTCTATCTCTTTCTCTCTCTCTGTCTATCTCTCTTTCTCTTTCCCTCCCTCTCTTCCCCCCCCTTTCTCTGCCCCCCAGGGGGGTGGGCAAGGAACCCCTAATCTGTTGCTGAGTGGTGGGAATCTGACATCGGGAGGCCAACGAGCCCAGAAGCAGCACACCAACTATCAGCTGGTTGTCGGAGAGCTGAAGATCAACTGACAAGCAGGGAGGCAGGGCATCATAATACCAGTGCCTCTGCAGGAAAAGCAACTGACATCCAGGAGGCGAGAGCGAGCCAACAACAACGCTGCTGTTGCCAAGGAAGTGGGGCAGCATCACATTGTGGCTTTGTGTCGTAATGGGCTCCAGGAGGAGGGGATCCCGTCTTCCCCCATTGTGAAGAGTGCCAAATTTCACTGTGCTGCGCAAGACACTGCGAAAGCAGCAGGCAGGCCATGGAGGCAGCAACAGCAAATGTACCGTGACAAAGATAGAATGCTATTTTGGCAATTGCAGGGGCGTTTCGCTCCTGCACAAAGGCTCTGGCCATCACCACCATTGCGACAAGGCAATAGCTCTTTCATCCCTCTGCCGCGACAGGGAGCCGCAGCAGAAGGATGAAAGAGCTGCATGCAGCTCTGGAGCTGCGGGTTGCCAACACCTGGGCTACTTTCAAAACTGTTAAGGTTTTTTTTTCCAAAACAGAAAAACAATAATGTATCTTCAGCATTTTTTAGAGTGAGCCAATACACGTATTATAGCCAAAAATAATTTAATCTATCTATGTCATGACACTTTGAGCCATATTCTCCCTGCACAGCCTCATGAAGACTGGACATTTATGCTTTTAACTAAAAGACTTTATTGTGTGCCACCATCATCCTTAAACTTAAATAGGGCTAGTGGAAAGTGGGTTGGTACCACTAACTGCAGCTGCGACTAAACAATCTGGTTAGGCTGCGCACTGTGTGCAAAACTCACTGTTTCTGGAAAAGACTCTTCCACACATGGAATGCCATAAACCAGATATATTTCTGGAAAACTAGCAGACCATTCTTAGAACAGCCAGATACAATATAATCTAGATGAAAAACACCAAATTGTGCTGTTGATGGAATATTCTGTCCTGGAAGAGTGAGTTTTGCATATTCCTGATAAGCATTTCGAAGGAAAGTATACTCACCCTATTATTCGGGAAAAGTATAAGCAGACACCATTGTGCTTTCCAGAATACACTATCTCAGGGCACACCATTCCACTGATTGAAGTGCCAGGCTGAGTCATATGACCAACTGCAGTATATACTGGAGTGGACATGGTAGGAGGCTGCATACCTGAAATATTAACCCATTATTTAATGGTGCAGTTTAATCTTAATTATATGCTAAGCTGTATATGTATGTAATATGTTTCAATAACTGAAAGACGTTATTGAAGAATAAAAAAAAATAAAATACCTTGTGCGGGTGTTGCCAAAAAGCTTGGATTAGAGTAGGGGCTACCAGGAGGCAGAGGTGAACCTAATGCATAAAAATCACAAGGAAATCACTTTCTGTCAGACATATGAATGTAATTCTAATAAATTTCAGGAGATATATCCCAGGGTTAGGAAATGCTTGAAAAGCACTGTTCCCTTTTGAGAAAGCTAATCATTCCTTCTCATACCCAAATGGCCACCATGAAAGCATTGTTTTTAAAGTTTAAAGAGATGCGAAAAGTTTTTAAACGTTAAAGAGATGCCAAAAGTAAGGACAGCAGGGAAAAAAAATCTGTCTTTGTACTGCATGTAGGAAAGAAACAGAAATGAATTCTTTTTGCAAAACAGACAGGATAGAAAGGAAAATATACAAGCCTGATCCCACGATGCAGACAAACTGGAATTTTGCAGATCACTGTTGATATCAGGCTCTAGTCCTCCAGATTCCCCAGATCAGGCTGCAAAGCTAGCCCGCAGGCACAAAAATGGCTTGAAAATGACCAGGGCTCCCATCCCCCAATGCAGATAGCCCTGCCAGCCCTGTGGCCACAAAGTAATGCGGGGAACAAAGCCGCCCAGACCGAAAGCGGCAATTGTAAAGCACGGGAAAAAGGGGTGCTCAATTAACTTCTTCCTTCCCAGGGTTGCGCTAGTCTAAGAAAGGCTAGGGCAGCCCAGCGGCTCTGCCACAGTTCCTTCCTGGGGACAAAAATCCAGGAAGCAATAAAACGGCCCAAGCCCAGGCTGCAAGAGGCTGGTGTGGCCGACAAACTTGAAAAAAGCCCCCAGCTGCAAGCGACAAACCTGCTCCACAGCTGATCGGCGCAGAAAAAAACTCCGGAGTAAAATGCTAGCGCGGCTCCAGTGGCTTTTATCAGGGCACTCCGAGACAACGGAGGCCAGCCACAACCTTTGGGGTGAAAGCAAACCCCCGCAGCACCCCCCAAAGCTACCAGCACGGTACCTGAGAGGGAAAGGGGAGGGTGGGAGGCGTCGGAAAGGGTGACCCCCCAGCTCCAATCCGTATCAATGGAGAGCCCTCCCTAGCTGCAAGCAACAATCATAGATCCAAGAAAAATCAAGATAGAAGAAAACAAATTTACCTGAAAGGAAAGGAAAGAAAACCAAAATCCAAAATAAGAAAAGGATATCCAGGGAATAATATAGTTCAGCTCTAAAGCTCTGGAGATAAAAATTAATCGACCATAGCTGAGGCTGAGTTGAAAAATGTTGGGGAACATCACCAGGGAGGCGGATCCTCAGAAGTTTTTTTCAACTCAGAGACCACAAGCTAGAGACTGGAATAACCCAAATGGCGCCTCCCATCGCCACACTATG
Source organism: Ahaetulla prasina (assembly GCF_028640845.1). NCBI lineage: Eukaryota > Metazoa > Chordata > Lepidosauria > Squamata > Colubridae > Ahaetulla > Ahaetulla prasina. The sequence goes on along the minus strand of NC_080540.1, from coordinate 279,251,211 downwards.
GAGAATAAATAGATTCTGAAATCAAGCACTACTAATACTTAAAAAGAGAATAAACACAAGATGCTGTAAAATAAGAGGGCCGGTTTAGCTCACGCTGGTAAAAGCCTGTTATTAAGAACACAGTAGCCTGCAATTACTGCAGGTTCGAGCCCGGCCCAAGGTTGACTCAGCCTTCCATCCTTTATAAGGTAGGTAAAATGAGGACCCAGATTGTTGGGGGGGCAATAAGTTGACTTTGTAAAAATATACAAATAGAATGAGACTATTGCCTTATACACTGTAAGCCGCCCTGAGTCTTCGGAGAAGGGCGGGGTATAAATGTAAACAAAAAAAAAAAAAGTTTTAAAATGGAAAAAATTCCCAAGAGATAAAGAGGCACAAAATGAACATATAAAGAGCATAAATAACATCCACCACTTACCAGGTAGAAGAGGGGAGCCTAATGTTGTCCCAACATTGCTTGGAGGTGGCAGACAAGAGGGGAACCGCATTTGTGCTTCACCACCATATCTGTAATTGATTAGATGAAAACTCATAATACTGCAACCTATTTCCAGATTTTTTAATAGCATTAAAATGAAACAAACATGATGCAGTTAAATAAAATAGCAAAACCTTCATATTACAGAGGTCAAGGGCAGTAGCATAATTATCTGGCTTACTGTCAGGGGGAAAAAAAACAACCTAAGGATTTTCTGGAAACCGGGCAGATCCCTTAGACATCTAAAGTGGACCATCTTAATCAATCCCCCGTCTCTACTGAGATCAGTAGTGGTGAATGGCTATAGGACCCTGATGGTGAACCTATGGCACGTGTACCCAAAGTGGCACTCGAAGCCATTGCACCCAGCACGTGCGGCCTTACCTCTTTGTCTTCCGGATTTCTGGCATACATGCGCGGGCGATGATCAGCTGTCCTTTGTGCATGCAGCAGTGCCAAAAACTGGCCTGTGCATGCGCACTGGCCAGCTGATTATCGGGTGTGTATGCATGCTAGAACCCGGAAGTTTGGCTTTTCCAGAGCGCAATCCCTTTGTGTGCATGGCAGTGCCAAAAACCAGCCTGTGCATGTGTGATGGCTAGCTGATCGTTGGGCACAGATGTGCGCTAGAACCCAGAAGTTCAGCTTTTCCGGAGCGTGGCCTTGAAAAGCATCACTGCTATAGGCCGACTACACGATAATGATGAAGATCTGATGTTCATATCCTTCAGATCACATTCCATCTGTTCTGACCTAAAGACTGTGATCTAGTGAAAGTGGGTATGATTGGGGACCAGTCTGCACTGGGAAAAATCCATAGCTGCCATGGAGACCATCGATTTCTGAGCGATACTAGATTCCCATACTCAAAAGAGTGGAAGGCTCAGGGGAATCCAACACTAATCCTTTAATGATATTAAGAAGTACAGATGTATCAGCAACAGCCGCAACTTACTCCTGGATCCCAACCTTGCCATCTGTAGAGCAGGATGCCTAGTATGGCTATCACAAAGGATCATCACCACTACCTTCCCAGATCAGTGTCATGATAGCAGCACAGTAAAATGAGAAATACTTTCCCACCCTCACCCAGTCTGTGTTTGCTGATTCATGCTATGCATGCTTTTGCTTTCTTCACCAAGTTTTGGAAGCATTTGAATTTATTATATGTGTTGCTATTAGTTGTAAAGTCACGTCCGACCCATCGCGACCTCACGGACAACATTCCTCCAGGCCTTCCTGTCCTCTACCATCCTCTGGAGTCCATTTAAGCTCACGCCTACTGCTTCAGTGATTCCATTGAGCCATTTTATTATATATAGCTCTGGAATTAACTAACAGTGGGCCTCCAACAAAACAGCCCCCAGTTCCCCGAGCACAGTACCAAAAAAGGAAAGAATAGCATGAGGGAGCTATGAAAAAAAGTAAAATTTTATATACTCTAGCTAGAATTCAAAGTAATCCAATTTTGTTGTGATACAACAGATTAACTATTATCTCTCATTCTACTGCAAATACCAACTATTTTTACCTGAAAAATGCTCGAGTAGCCCAGCCGGAAACTTCTCTATCACAAGCAGCAGAAGAGCAGGCAAGGATTAGGCAAGTAGCACAAGCTTGTTCTACCTGCAAAAATCACCAGTAAATAATAAGATAAAATGATAAGTTTATCTTTATACAATAGTTAAGAATTAAGAGGCATTTTGGTTAGTATGAAATACCCTACACTCAAGCTTTTGGTGAGGAAGAACAGTTTAGGAAGAAGTGAAAGCTACTGGGCATTTAATTTTAGCCAGTAAATTCTATTCTATTCTAAAGATACAATAACTGCTTTAATGTACCGAGTTAGCTATCTAGGACTGAAGGTCACAACTATGATTACTAAACCAGCTACAATAGCAAATATCAGATGAATCACAGAATACAAGCTCTTGTGAACAATTAACAATAATGTGTGATTCAGCTAAGAAAGGAAGTTAAGAATTCTTACTGGATGAAGTTTAAAAAATCTTTCAATATCTTCTCCATCCCCTCCTGCATTGCACACAAAGAGATGTCTTAGCTGATCCACTGGTCTGAGTTTATGAAACATAAAACTCCCCTAACGGAAAACAAAAGTAGCAAATGGTTGACAATTTATATAACATTTTTACAGTTCTTACTCAATTTCAGAAAAAATAGGCACCTCATAATTCCATTTTACAAAACTGGAGAATAATGAATGCAGCAGGAACATCCCTCACATCAATATGGGTCAACTTGAACCTAATACAAAAACATGCAGCTGTAATACTTAACACTTTGAAGCTAAATTACTGACACCACACACACACTTATGTCTATTTGTAGGCATATACCTCTAATCTTTTCCCAATCCTATGCAACTTAGGAACATGTAGTTACAAAGCCCAAATCTAATTCTTAAAAGGTAAACATTTTCTCTCTCTCTCTCTCTTTTTTTTTTTTTTTGGAAAAATTTAGTTTATAACATAGACTACAAGCATATTACCTTTACTTTGCACTTATTGTACCCTAAATAGCTAACCTATCAAGCAACAGCTATTACACTGAAGGATCTGATAATTTGCAACTCTGACCAAATTTCTTGGGAAATTTGTGAAGCTCAAGAAAGGACATTTTCTTAAATCTAAGTACTTCTGAACAGTTTCAGAAAACATTTGAGAAAAAGATCTTAAAAAATTTAAAAAGCCTTCAAAAGGCTAAGAAATTATAAAACAGAAGTAGGGTACTACTGCAGAAAACTGATAATGTGGATGAGTTCTTGCACATAACACTATTTTTCCCCATTGCATTTCAATTAAGCTAAATGGAAAATGTCAAAACACCTCCATATTGGATCAATAATCACTATGGAACTGTGCATTCTATTAATAGTGAGATTAAGTGATTCTGAAAGTGATTCATTTCTTACTATTGAACTTTACATCTTAGTATTTTATAGCATATGTAATATATATACACATACACACAAACAAGGTTAGATTATTCACAGAAACAGTAAGTACTGCCTACCTGTGCTGACAGCAGAACAAATTTCTTTGGTGGTAACATATGTTGTTGCACAACTATAGGATAATCTGTTATTGGAATTAATTCTTTGTTCAATGGTGTTATAATTTTAGGAACGTTTTGTTCATCTATGGCGGCAAGTGCCCAAGAATGCCCATCAACAGCTGTTTTTGTCTGAAACAAAAAGTAAAGCATGATGTACAATTCAATTGTTTAGTCCACCGAAGGTTCATTTATTTATTTATTACATTTATATGTCACCTATCTCACTAACTATACAAAGCAATTCTGCTTTGATTCTGAATCCAGGTCAATATCTCCTAATAGATGTCTTTTTCTTCATCTTCTTGAAGCCCCTTTTAAACCAGAACTGAATCAGAACACCTTTTCATCAGGCAATAGTCAACACACACACACACACACAAGTATTAGCAAAGGACAGATCTATTCATAATCTGGTATGTGGACTGAAAATAAATGTCAAAAGTTAAAAACACACTGGAAGAAAGTTAATGTCAAAAAGATGGCAATGAATTTGGGCAGCAGGAAAAATGAACAACCAAATTATGAAAGATCAAGGTGAAAGAAAATGTAAATTCTCTATTAACAAATGCTGCTTTCAATGAAAAATTACCTGGGTTTCCATCATTGGTTTTTGGAAAGGGAAAGAATCATGATTAATACACCACAGGATATCATTATCTTCATTTTCTGAAGCAGCCATTAGGAGAATACCTGGCAGGAAAATAATATTTAGTTTTACATAGGAAAAAGAGGAATCTACTATGTGAAGGTAGTATTTAATATCCCTCTAATTTCTAAGTTAATTATCCAGTTTTGGTTTTATTTAAATCTGAGCTCCCATACCAAATTATCTCCAACTTTTTAAATATAAAAATTCCTACTTCTGATTTCTAACTATCAAAGATCCTCTACTCTTCAAACGGAAAAGTTGCATACTTCACTGAGCCTGTACTGTTACCAGATTATACTAAAGAATGTCAAGTAAATGCAGATTCATCACTTAAACATTATCAGTTACTTTTCTGTGCACAGCTATACTTATCATCTTGTAAGATGAAGAGTGCTGGAACTCTGAAAATTTGTACATTTAGTTGTAAACAAAAAGGCTTGATGTTCTTCAGAGAAAAAATTTGGATTGGATACAAAAGTGAGTTACCAGTACAAGGAACTGAAGATGATTTGGTCAGCACGGGGAAAGAAATAGGACCAAGTAAATAAATAAAGGCTGTTTTTTTCAATAGGCTGAAAGGGTTATATCCTTTTTAAGATTGATGCCAATCCTCTGAGGTACAGTATGCCAGGTCAAGAAGCAGGCCAGCAAGGATTTAAATAATGCTTTTATATGAGCATTCTTTAACCTGTAACCTGAAAAACAGAATCTTGAATTCTTGTTCAAGTTGCTTTCTGTCCCATCTTATAATAAGTCCATCTTATTATAACTTCCTTTTAACAGCTGCATTCTTGAAGGTCAACACCGTATTTGTTAACAAAAACTAATACATGAAGTGATACACGGATACAGTGGAAATAAGTTTCCAAGAACAGGAAGGTATGGAGATGTGAATGAGTTTACATTTAGTAAGATTTCTTTTTATAGCCCTTCTCTCCTGACTTTTATTCTTTTCCATACTTTCCATAAGGCTGTTTACACTGAAAAGGAACCGTTTAATAGATGTGTATGTGTATATAAGGATTTTGGAATTTTTCATTGTGTCCTCATCTGTTTAATTTCTCAGAATGTGATAGATTCAAATACTGAAATTAAATCTGAAATAATTTTTTTCACTTTCTAAGACAAAACAGTTACTTTACATGGGTTGGTAACTTGTGACATGTACATAGCCCCCCGCTCCAAATTTTTTATCTGATTTTCATGGGGTTTTCTCCCCAACATTTCAAAAATTGAAATGGAAAACCTCTACTACTTTCATCCTTGATCCCATTCCCAAGCAACATAAATTCGCATAACTGAAGAACTATTTTCCTGCTAAATGTCAATTTGGGGAAGTAGGAATATTTTGCCTCCAAAGATGGTTTGTTCTCCCTCCACAATTTGCTTCCTTAAATACTAAACAGGTATACATTTAAAAAGAAACTTAAAAAGGTAGCTCCACAACTTTCAAAGATGTGCCCAGACAGCTTTCCGTTTATAGGTGCTCTTGTAATAAGAAACATATTTTGTTTCGGCTTCAGATCAAAAGAACTCTGTTTCTGCCAAGCAGAGAAGCAAGACAAAAACTTGAATTTGGGCCAAAAAAGGTTTGGACAGTTTTTGTAGGAAGAGGAGGCCTACTTCACTATCCCCATTGAAGCTCAAAAGCATCATATCCAAGCAGCTAGTCTACACCACTCTTCTCTCTCCAGCCTTCCAGTGATTTCTTTTGGTTTTTCTACCACTACGCCATCAATATTCTGGGCTGCTTTCTGTTCTCATTTTGCCCCAAAACCTTTGCCTCAGGCACTTATCTGGATCAAAGATTTTAGTCTGGACAAAGACCATAGAAACTTGTTTTCCATAATCTGAATGGATTGTGCATGGAATCTTTTGCACACTCCTATGTCTATAGTGTTAAGATGGTCAGGAGGCTGTATGAGGTCCCCATCCTTCAAATGTTATTCATTCTTGCTCCACTTATTTACAATAATGAACATCTGCCATCTACAAAATTTACCTTTGCTATATAAAGCTCGGTGAACCTTTGACGGCTTTTCCACATTAGAAGCTGCAGAAAATCCTGGAGGTAGGCGGATATGAATCAATGTTAAAGTTGAAGGGCGAGCAAAAGGATGCTTAAATGGACATACACTAAAATACATCCGTACACCTGCAGGAAAAAAGATGTGATTGTAAATTAGTAATGCTAATAGGTTTGACAGAAATGTGTAAGCCACAGAGATTTCATTAATTAATGACTTTCATAACATTAATACTGCAGAAATGTACATCTACATCCTGTTGTGACAGATGAAGTAATTATTTTTTCCTCTTTAAAATATACAAAGTACAGTTGTTATGTGGATTGTAGCAGGGTGAAGAAAGAAATCAATTACACAAAGATGAAGAAAGATAAAAGTTGTATTAGGTATTTTTCAAAAGTAGGATGATGTTACAGAGAAAGACTGAGGGAGATATCTCATATTATCAAGAATGGCCCAAGTCATATGGTGAACAGATGTTGGAACATAGCACCTCTAAACAGCTGGAACCATTCTTGCGATTTCAGCAGAAATACCCAATAGTCACTGTAGAACTTTACTTTATGGCCACAGTTAAGCTTAAGCACCATTTCTTTAACAGAGCTTCCTGCCTCCACGGCTTACTAGATATTTTTCCCCCTTTCTCAAAATTAATTCACTGTATCTTTGTTTCTTCTGGGTGCCTTGCCACTTAACTTTCCCCCGTGCAAGGGTGTGTTAATGTAGCATTACAGTAAAATACAATTAGCTCATCTGATCATATTTCCTGTCTGGTCTACCTAGTAAGACTGACATAAATCTTGCAAGTCTGAAAGTACTAGGCAGGGTCCCCTCAGAGCCCCTTGCCCTGCCCATTATCCACCTACAGGCTACGGTGTTTCTGATCTGACTGTTCCCTAGGCAGGGTTTCTTGGCCATTTTCCCAAGGTCCTTCCCACATACCATTACAATAGCCAACCCAAGTAGGTTGTAAAAGTCTTATAAATGCTATACTTTTCACAATCGCATGCTAGACAAATAAGATAGGATACTGAATTCCTACCTGCGTGACTGACTGCCAGTAACTGACAATCTATAGACTCAGAATTTTCAATCACTGCAATCTGGACAATTGGTTTAAACACAGAACGGTCAATGGTCCTAAAAAAAATTCAAAAGGGCACCTGAAGTATTTTGTGAAAACAAAATCATCTCAAATAAAACAGTTGGGTCTATAAGCACATCTTCTTAGGTCACATAATTTACCTGGCAACCCTTCCAGCTGCAGATACAATAGCATTCTGAGAAACAGAAGCAACTCTCACCATCCCTTGGCCATCAGAACCTAAATCATAAACCTGTAATTTAATTATATTGTTTTAGTTGATTTAAAATAAAATCATCTATCATTAATTCCATGCTGCAAAGTGTTGCTTGTATATAGTACTCAACAGAAAGGCAGTATCTATGCTTCATGGCCCAATGGAGGAAAGTATCTGAGAAGTTCTTGAATTAAATGCATGCAGGTATGAAAGAACAAGCATGGGGACAATAAAAAAAAATAATAGGACCAAAGGAAAGAGGACATTCAGGATTAAGGACATAGCGAACCTGGGATTGTTGTACTGCAGGCAAGTCTTGCAAATGAATAGTCAAGGGATGGGAAGAGCATAAAAATATATACCGTAAAAAGCATCAGGATGCATAGTAGAAGTGCCTGTAGCAAATGCATAGGATGCATGCATTTCTACTCTCAATTCTGCATTAGTTTCAAAGGAATTTAGGCATAAAAACAACATGCACAGTGCTGACAATGTGTAACCTAAGAAACCATGAATAATCAGAATATCTAAAAGTCATACCTGTATCACCCCTTTTTCAGAGCGTGTATATAAAATGTTTCGGGAGTTGTCAATGGCTATTTGAACAACGGGATCTATAAAATTAATTTTAAAATTCAGAATTATTTGTTGAAGGTTTAGAGCTGTTTGGAAAAAAAAGATTTTTAATAATATGAATTGCTTCGCTTTTCTAAATCAATTGCATAGCAAGTCCTGAAAAGTATCTAAACTCAGAATCATTATCCAAGGATTTAGTTTTATTATATGAAAAAGAATTACTGTTATATAGCAATATTTTAGGATGTAAAATGAAATCAGTTAGTTGGACCAGATGGGCCATACATATTATTGTGTTGCCTACACAAGTATATTTATGTTTTATTGTTACCATAGATTATTCATCACCTACCATCTTCTGAGAACGTGAACTGCAGTAAAGACGGAACAAGAAAAGAAAGGGTACTCTTTGAGTGATTGATCTTCCTACAGCGCTGACTGAACCAGCCTGCTTCTGCCTACAAAAATAAAAATTCATTAGCTATAAACAAGTATGCAAATCAGTGGATTATTTTATTAATTTATTCAGTAAACCCAACTCTTGCATAAAGCAAGTGGTAGTTTTAAACAGGGTAAATCAAAATACTTTTAACCAAGACTGATCCAAAGATCCTTTGAAGATATACAAAATAGAATTGCACACTTTGCATGTTGTGCTTCTCTTTTGGATTCTGCATAAGAAGTTTAATACTTGTGAACTTAAACCATGAAGACCATTAAATTTCTATTCAAAGCTTCAATAGCTTGTCCATCCCTGCTTATGTAGTATTTTTTTCCAGTTGGAAGATGTAGATGTTTTCTTTTTTAAAAAAAAATAACTTTGTTACATTTTAAGATAAAAAGAACTACAATCAAGAAAAAGAAAAGAGTAGAGAGAGCACAGAAATTCAACAAAATAAAGACTAAGGCAAAAATGACTTCCAACTTCTTATAAAGCAAATACAAATAAAATATAAATTAAGCTCTTATTCTAGTTACAACAGAACAAGCATTTCTAAATAATCTATTAATATTACTAATCACAATTCTATATTCATAATTTCATTTTTATGTATCATGCAAAAAGTCCAATACAGTCTTCCAACTATCATTAATTATTCAATTTTTTTGGTAAAAGGGCTGTCAAATTTCACCAATTCCATCTACTTACAAGCCATTCTTCCACTATGGGCATTAAGTAGTAATTTTTAAGAACAGTTCATTCCTATCAAAAATCTGTTTACAAGCCTGAAGTTTGTTTATAATTTTATAAATCCATATTGTTACTTCCACATCTCTAATCCTCTGTATATGTGATATTTGTGCAAGAAAAAGCAATTTAATCTCTGTGAAATCTATTAGAGCAGCTATTGATATTAAATACACTTCTAAACGTTTTGTAGTTGACAAACGCCCAAAGATTAAGCATAAAATCACCGAAAAATTTACTAGTGATAATCTCTTAGCCCTGTCCATTATTGCAATAAAAAATATTACTCCAACCTTTTCTCTTATGATCTTTATATTTAAAAATGCAGTAATTCCTGGCTTTAAACTGAAGAAATGCAACTTCAAACACGACTTGCCTGGTAAGCAACTTCATACAGACAACCATCCTTGCCAGCCATAAAAATGCGCCCGTTTTCAGCAGAGGTTATAGTCAGCAGATACGTGTTATCAGTAGGAAGTGAGTAAAGTGGGTCAGGAAGAAGTTGCATTCCACCAGACATACTATCATTGAGGGTTCCAGATCCTGACGAGACAAAAGAAATCATTGTTTGGTTTGTTTAAATTCCTTGATACTGTTGTAAAATATTCCCCAAAACACCAAGAATCTCATCTGTGTACTAGAAATTATTGGTGTTTTTTTCTCAGTAACCCACTGAAAAGTTAGAACACAAAATCACAGAGCTGGAAGGGACTTCAGGGGTCTTCTAGTCCAACCATCTGCTATTAAGCTGCAGAAACAATTTTAAGATCAACACCTGTGTTAACACACATATTTTCACATGTCAGATTTCTATCCTATACGAAAGGCAGCAACATTTAATTCAAAACAAGCTGAAACATTCCTATGGATGATATGTATCGTCCTCAATCTCCAGTCCTCTACCAGAAGGATAGGAATTTCAGGATTCTGCATAGTATCTTAGTTGTTCCCAACACAGAGTTCTGATGGCATTCCTGGGATCTGTTGGAGCCACTCTCCCAGATTAGGAATCACAATCCTGAATGCTTCTTATTTACCACTGGGACCACTTTGGCCTTTACTTTCCACATACTCTCTAGTTCCTACTTCAGAAACTGGTACTTCTCCATATTATAATTATTTATGGATGGATGGACGGATGGATGGAAAGAATGAATTTATATGGCTGCCCATCTCTGGGTGGTGTACCAAAATGATATACATTCCACCTACCTGCTTGCAACGTAGTATAGCTGAGTCCTAAAATTACTATATCCACAGGAGTAGCTAAAACCAGCAAGTGCCGTATATGTGGCTGAAAGATTCCTGTGAATAATAAAAACATAAGAAAACTTGTCCATATATCAGTTTTTCACTAATAAAAATATTATCCAAATCTATAAATAAATAGTGGTCTCTAAACAAAATTAAAATGAGGACGCATACTGCATACTGGTTTGATGAAGGGAACTTTCGTAACACTTGGTAGCCTGAAATAGTACTGCAAGTCTTGTAACTATTAATTTTCTATCCTGGGGGAGATCCCTGTAATCAAACTTCAATCAGGCTGATTTATAGGGCCATACAACTCCTTCAAAAGAGGCACATTGCAATGCATGGGAGTGTTTAGAAAGCCTTTTTTTTCCACCAGTCAAGTTTGTATGGCTGCTTGGAAAGTTGCTATCAACTACTTCCATATGCACATATGCTTTTAACCCAGGGGTGAAATCCAGCAAGTTCTGGAGAACCGGTAGCGGAAATTTTGAGCAGTTCAGAGAACCGGTAGCGGAAATTTTGAGTAGTTGAGAGAACCGGCAAATACCACCTCTGGCTGGCTCCAGAGTGGGGAGGGAATGGGGATTTTGCAGTATCCTTCCCCTGCCACGCCCACAAATCCACAGCACGCCCACCAAGCCACGCCCACAGAACCGATAGTAAAAAAATTTGGATTTCACCAGTTTTAACGCCTTTGGTTTGAAACACATAAAGGCAACTGGGATAACCTTACAAAGCAACCACACAACCCTGAAGGGATGGGTTTGCTTTAATTATTAGAAGAGATGCATTGAAAAGTGTTTGTTTGAAAGGATTTGTGCCGCTCTATTAATGTATACAGTACTATCCAAAGTTCACATAACATGGTGAACACAGCTTAAGGCTTATTTGGAAATACCTGCTTGAAGCTACTGCCTTCTTTTGTGCATGGACAGGGCTGCAGAATTATCCCTATTAGTTCAGCCTGGTTTGCCACTTCATCCAAATGTGCTGCACAGCTTGCTCTCACCAGAAACCAGAGAACCGCCCCCACTTCACACTCAAAACCCAACACCAACAATTCATGGTTTCTTTATATTGTTCTGGCTAGAAGATGCCATTTCTACTTTGAAATATGTGGAACACATGCTTACAGCATGAAAGATACTCTGCCAACTGTGCTTCTATGTTCAGGAGAAGACAGGAGAGTTTGCTATATTATCCTAATTGCTTTACATGAGGATGTCCATGAAGGACAATTTCTATGAAAACTGTATGTCTAAATTTTTTTACAAATACCAAATAAAGGTTTGTTCGCTCAAAAAATAAGAACACCCCATTCTCTCCCCTGACCCTAGATGGGCTTGGTTATATAATCTTTTACCTGCTTTTGGTTTTACCAATCCAACTGCAAGAATAGTTTCACTGAGACCATCAAAATAAGCAAGGTCTCCCCTATAAGAAGCCACACAAGAAAGATGTATTAAAATATAGAAGAGATTTAGGACATATTTCTCAAGAAACCTGAACTGGAACTGGTAAGTGTAACATTTTGATTTTTATGTAGATTGTACATACATATCACAGTCAATTTTGAGTTATGAATATCTTGTGTGCGTATGTATGCATGTACACAAATATACATTCATTCCAAGATACAAATTCTTCATCTACATACCCATCTTCATAATTCCACATAAAGATGTCACTATCGATGGTCAGCCATGCTCTACTGATCTCAGGAAACACTCCCATCATACAATTACACTGCATATCTGAAGTACCAAGATTTAAGGAATAAATACATGAAACTTAGAAGATATTGCCTTATATAATGATTCAGTTCTTCTCTTCCTGAAGAGGGTTTCTTCTGCGCATGCGCGTTATGGCGGCGTTTTGAAACTCATGGAGACGGCGGTCGGAAAGTCCTTGGGCCGTGATGCCGTTCAGCCGCTTGCCTAGCTGCCTGCGCTCCGGTCCCGCATTTACGATCATCTCGGCCGCCGAGAGTGAGGTCCCTGGGCCTCATTGAACTCTCGGCTGCCGAGTACGGAGCCGGAGAGGTTTTGGAGCAGCGAATGGCGGCGGCCATGTTGGGGGGGGTTTGAAGAAGACGCCCGGCATGATTCAGCTGATTTTCCGGCCGTTCGGGCCGTGGAAGGATATCAATGAAGGAGCTTTCCGAACACCGACGGAGGGCATTGAAGGTGGTATGCTGGATACCGGGTGTTTCGGATTGCTGCTAATTGTGCTTGCTGGGACGGAACCTGGAGGGGTAAGAACTTGGAGGGGTAGGAACATCGCCCCCCCCTCCCTCCCTGCTTGGACTGGAACATCGCGTCTCCCCCATTGCTGACTTTTGCTTTGGCTTGTCAGAATGGGGGGGTAGGAACATCGCCCCCCCTCCCTGCATGGACTGGAACATCGCGTTTCCCCCACAGAGGTTTGATTTGCCGGCTTAGTGGGGGAGGCATGGACGGCATGAGGGCACCGGCGGAGTCGTTTCAAATAAGGATGCGTAACCGGGAATTCGAGGGAGACCTTTTTAGCTTGTGGTCCCACGGACTCCTACGGACTAGGACCCACATGGTTATCCATCTAAGGGTGGGTCCCGGCGATTTTTTTTTTTTTTTGGATACGACGATAACATCTCCGACGGCTAAGGATGGACACTTTTCCGCAATTGTATGGACAACTTCTCTATGAGATATTCATTTGCCGAACTACTACGACTGCGAGGTTCCCCCGCCTCGCAGGAATGGCCCTCCAAGCTATCGAGGGCTTACCTTAACGAAGGGTCTTGGGACCCAGAGAGGTGGCATGCGGCCAAGAAGAATTTGTGGGGTTTTTTAAATAGTTTTTTAAATAAGGGTTTTTTAAGGGGGGGGAGGGATTTGACGGGTGGGGGGGAGGACCCGTCGGGGAGGGATCCAGCCCCTGTGCTAGTTCGCGACATCACGCCATCTTGTCTGAAGGCAGGGGGGGAGGACGTTCCAGGTTTAGAGGGCTGTTCGATCTGTACGGTAAGTGGGAGAGGCAGATATGGCGGGGGGGAGGGGCCGTATCGAGTTGTGGGAGCACGTGTTCGATGTCTGAGAGCGATCACGTGCTCCGGCCCCTCAGTCCCTACCCGTTCCTCGGGTGGCCATGATCCTCAGAGCTTGGATCTTCGGCTGATGTTATGTAATGCCCGGTCCGTGGTTAATAAGGCTCCCCTGATTTGTGATCTTATTCAGGGGGGGTCCGCGGACCTCATGGGCATTACGGAGACCTGGTTGGGCCCTGAGGGGGGGGTCCCCCTTGTTGAGATGTGCCCTCCAGGCTTCCGAGCATTTCATCAGCCGAGGGTCCAAGGTAGGGGTGGGGGGGTGGCGGTTGTTATTAAGGAAGATCTAGAGCCGAGGGAGACCACTGTTCCTCAGATTGCCGGCTGCGAATCCTCTGTGCGTTGGGGCTATAGGAATCAGTTGGGCTTGGTGATCGCGTACCTGGCTCCTTGCTGCGTGACCACAGCCCTGCCCGAGCTGTTGGAGGTACTGGCTGCTGTGGCGGTTGAGACCCCCAGACTTATAGTCATGGGGGATTTCAACTTGCCATCAGTTGGCTTGTCATCGACGGCAGCTCGGGGGTTCCAGGCTTCCATGGCGGCCTTGGGCCTGATTCGGGTAAATGATGGCCCCACGCACAGGGGAGGCATGCTGGATCTGATTTATATCTCTGGACAGTGGTTAAATGATCTGGTATTAGATGATTTAGTAACAGAACCAATGTCATGGTCGGATCATTTTCTCCTTCGCCTAGACTTCCGAACCGCCATTCACCACCGCAGGGAGACGGAACCTATACGGTGGTTCCGTCCCAGGCGCCTGATGGACCCTGAGAGGTTCCAGACGGAGCTTGGGCCATTCCCTGAGGATCTGGCCCACGGCACGACTGAGGAACTGGTCGGGGCCTGGGGGCGGGCCGCGCCGGGGCCCTGGACCGTGTCGCGCCTTTGCGGCCTCTGACCCGGCGTAGGTCTCGTCCGGCCCCTTGGTTCTCCGAGGGGCTGAGGGAGATGAAACGCCGGAGAAGACGCCTAGAGAGCACCTGGAGGTCCAGTCGCTCCGAAGCTGATCGGACACTAGTTAGGACCTATTCTAGGACCTACCTAGTGGCAATGAGGGAAGCGAGGCGCTCTTACGCCTCCACCCTCATTGCGTCGGCAGATAACCGCCCGGCCGCCCTGTTTCGGGTGACCCGCTCTCTCCTACATCAGGAGGTGCGGGATGACCCTTTGCAGGGACGAGCCGAGGAGTTTAGTGGTTATCTATACGATAAAATCGCTCAGCTGAGGGACGGTCTGGACCGAATTTGGGATGATCCAAGCGAGGGAGAGGAGGCACGTCTTGTTGAGCACATTTGGGATGAGTTTGACCCTGTGGCTCCCGAGGACGTGGACAGGTTGTTGGGGAGGCTTCACGGCACGACATGTTTACTGGACCCGTGCCCTTCCTGGCTGGTACTGGCCACTCAGGCGGTGACACGAGGCTGGCTCCAGAGGATTATCAACGCTTCTTTGTTGGACGGGGTTTTCCCTGCCGCCTTGAAAGAGGCGGTGGTGAGACCCCTCCTTAAGAAGCCCTCTTTGGACCCAGCTATTTTGGGTAATTATCGTCAGTCTCCAACCTTCGCTTTGTTGCGAAGGTTGTAGAGAGTGCCGTGGCGACAGCTGCCCCAACACCTGGATGAAGATGTCTATCTAGACCCGTTCCAGTCCGGCTTCCGACCCGGATACAGCACGGAGACAGCTTTGGTCGCATTGGTGGATGATCTCTGGAGGGCCAGGGACAGGGGATATTCCTCTGCCCTGGTCCTATTAGACCTCTCAGCGTTCGATACCATCGATCATGGTATCCTGCTGCGCCGGTTGGGGGATTGGGAGTGGAGGCACCGTATATCGGTGGTTCTCCTCCTATCTCTCCGACCGTCGCAGACGGTGTTGACAGGGGGCAGAGGTGGGCCGCGAGGGGCCTCACTTGTGGGGTCCCACAGGGTCGATTCTCTCGCCCTGCTGTTCAACATCTACATGAAGCCGCTGGGTGAGATCATCAGTGGTTTCGGGGTGAGATACCAGCAGTACGCTGATGACACCCAGCTGTACTTTTCCACCCCGGACCACCCCAATGAAGTTGTTGAAGTGCTGTCCCGGTGTTTGGAAGCTGTACGGGTCTGGATGGGGAGAAACAGGCTCAAGCTTAATCCTCCAAGAGGGAGTGGCTGTGGATGCCGGCACCCCGATTCAGTCAGCTGCAGCCGCGGCTGGCTGTTGGAGGCGAGTTACTGGCCCCAAAGGATAGGGTGCGCAACTTGGGTGTCCTCCTGGATGATCGGCTGTCGTTTGAAGGCCATTTGGCGGCCGCTCCAGGAGGGCCTTCCACCAGGTTCGCCTGGTTCGCAGTTGCGCCTTCCTTGATCGGGATGCCTTATGCACAGTCACTCATGCGCTCGTTACCTCTCGCTTGGATTACTGTAATGCTCTCTACATGGGGCTCCCTTGAAGTGCACTCGGAGGCTTCAGTTAGTCCAGAATGCAGCTGCGGGTTATAGAGGAGCTACGTAGCTCCCATGTAACACCGCTCCTGCGCAGACTGCACTGGCTGCCTGTGGCCTTCCGGGTGCACTTTAAGGTGTTGGTTATGACCTTTAAATCGCTCCATGGCTTAGGACCTGGGTACTTACGGGACCGCCTGCTGTTACCACACGCCTCCCACCGACCCGTACGCTCCCATAGAGAGGGACTTCTCAGGGTGCCGTCCGCCAAACAATGTCGGCTGGCGGCCCCCAGGGGAAGGGCCTTCTCTGTGGGGGCTCCCACACTCTGGAACAAGCTTCCCCCGGGTTTACGCCAAATACCTGACCTTCGGACATTTCGTCGCAAACTCAAGACTCATCTTTTTATCCGCGCGGGGCTGGCTTAAATTGGGATTTTAATGTTAAATTTATTAATTTTAAACGGGGTTTTTTAGTATGGTAAATTTTAATCACTGGGCTAATTTAAATAAGTTTTTTAAATCGTATTTTAAACTTGTATATTGTATTGTCGGTTTTATCATGCCTGTACACCGCCCTGAGTCCTTCGGGAGAAGGGCGGTATAAAAATCAAATAAAATAAATAAATAAATAAATAAGAAGAGATCAGGTCAGGACAACCATATAAACCCAGACTGCAGTATTGTGCTGGGCACTCAGGCCTGAGAATACATTTTTTATGCTACGCATATGTTCAACTGCTAACAGTTTTAACATTATGTGGCACAAATTTAAATAAAAGCAATTTTCAGAGTCTATTCCAGTGAAAGAAAAATTATCCACAGGACAAAATTCCTTATTTTTAACTATAATTTTAAAAAGTACCTATATTTCAGTCCTTCAAAATTAATAAAAATATACTTTTCTAATGTATTTTTCAATCTTTGAGATAAAATTTGTGTCTCTTTTTAAATAAAATGTTTTCCATAAAATAAACATTTATAATAAAAAATGTTCTCTTATATTTATGTAAACTACTACTGTATTGCAAACACTATAATAAGCTTTCTTTACATAGGGTAAAAAGTATCGGCAGTGACTTTATGTATGTTTAATTCTAAAAAAATGAAAAAACAGAAGACAGAAATAAATAAAGGCAACTAACATAATACGCAGTTACTGGTGAAAATAATACTAGAGTGAAGAAGAGCCAGCATTTCTCCGAGTCACCCTCCAACCCACCCACCTCACATAGTGAAAAGTGCATAACATTTCACTAATATCAAAATGAGGATACGTCCAAATTGCTCAACAAGTTCATGGGGTAAAGGAACTCTTCGAATTGAGCTTATTTCTGGAAGGCAGGGAATTGAAAGGAAGCCAGGCCCTTGTAATGGATAATCCATATCTGACATGCCAGAAACAGAGGGACTACCTGTAATTGAGGGAAATAAAAAAAGGAACAGTAAGACACAACAAAAATACTGCCATACCAATATGTAACTCTGGTGAGATGCATAAATGATTTTCCCAGTATTTTTCTGTTGACATTTCTGTGTGTTTGTCTATTGACTTCTAAGAAGTTATCTCTGAAAAGTCTGAGAGAAATTGGGCGGGGGGGGACGATGATGACGACACACAATACTTCAAGAAATACATTTTTAAAAAAAGATTAGATCCTTCTGAAACATCAGCACAAATATATGTTCTAAAAGGATGCCAGTTACTGATATTTTTGAAAACCTGAATGTTCCTTCAGGCATTGGGAGCAGGACATTAGGTGAGTTATTTTGGGAAGCAATATGTCTTTGCTTGTTTTGACTGTGAGTTTTGTTCTTATTTTTTGGAATATTTTGATTTGTTTTTATGGCGGCAGGCTTAGGGTTACATTTTTGCTAGAGGAATTTACACATACCTGAACTGACTCTTTGATCTGCCTTTCAATTGACTAAATTTGTTTTCTCTCATTCTATTAGACATTTATTTTACCCTAGAACAGTTTCCTTGGATTAAGACTAAAAAAGATGACACACCACCCACTCTGATTTGAATTGCCCCCTGCGATTGACCTTGAGATCAGCCAGAGTTAGCTGCCATCTGCTTAGAAACTGCTTGGCTACCTTATTAAAAATGGCAAATTTAAATCTGGAACATATTTCTATCATATAAACATGACAGGTTGGCTGCAAGATAATAGAAAGGTTTACCTGACACATATCTTACTCCTTTTTCAAAGCCAAATGAAAACCTTTTCATTCAACCGAATCCTTTAGGTTTTCAAAAGTGAAATTATGTTTTTAAAATCTTCCCACACTGGTACATTTTACACTGAAATTTCCTTGGAAACAATATATTTGCAATCACTTTTAGCTTGCAGCCTATGATTATTAGACCTTGACCACTCAGCTTTATAGATGCAGTTGTTAACTGCTTTTATTTTTTAATATATCCTATTTTCCATTCTTAAGTTTCACTGGATCATTCGATTTTGTCACATGACAGCAAAGGAGGGACAGATGAATCTCCCCATGTCCCATCATAAAAGCATATGAATACAGGTGGTCCTTGACTTACAATTCATTTGGTGACCATTCAGTTACAATGGCACTGGAAAAAGTGACTTAAGGCCATTTTTCACACTTACAGCATCCCCACAGTCATGTGACTTATGTTTGGATGCTTGACAAACTGGTTGATACTTATGAGAGCTGCAATATCCCTGGATCATGTGATCTTCTCTTTTGCAACCTCCAGCAAAGTCAATGGAGAAGCCAGATTCACTTAACAACTGCAGTGATTCACTTAACAAACACGGCAAAAAAAAAAGCCGTGAAATGGGGCAAAACTCACTTAGCAAACTTTTCACTTAGCAACGTAAATTTTGGGCTCAGTTGTGGTTGTTGAATCGGGGTCTATCTGTGCTTTTGCCATCGGCAAGGCTACCTTAATAGACTCGGAGAGACACCCCCAGACGAGACTGCTATTGGTAGGAGTAGACACTTAATCATTAGGCCAAGGGTCTCCAACCTTGGCAACTTTAAGACTTGTGGACTTCAACTCCCAGAGATGAAGTCCACAAGTCTTAAAGTTGCCAAGGTTGGAGACCCCTGCATTAGGCAATACTGCCGGAGGAACCCGGAGGTGCGAGAGACTGAAAAAGGGTGCCACTAAAAAAGGCGGACGAGAGGAAAAAGTGGGTGCTTGCACAAGATTACAGGAATCCTAGGCAGCATGCATGCCGGCCGAGAATTATGGGCACTGTAGTCGCCCAGGAGGGAAAGTCCGACGCTTCTCCATAAGACATTCCTCACCGGGCGCCGGCACGTTCAGCAACTCCGAGAGGTCCGGGTAGCACCGGTCTTCCTGGATCTGCCGCTCGATAATACGCCCCGCGTTCTCCAGGGCTTCCTGCAGGGCCGGAGCGGCCGCGGGGTTCAGGGCGACCGGCATGGCCGCGGCGGAGAAAATCCCGGCCTCTCAAGAGGGCCAACGCGGGCCACTGAGGAACCGCGCGCCTCGCGGGCAATCCCGGCAACCCCCGCGCGCTCGCTCGCTCGCCCGCCCAACGCGGCGGCTGGTCAGCGAGGAGCAAAGCCTAGAGCGGAATCACAAACGCACACTTCCGCCCCTGTCGGGTCGAAGAGAGGTGAGGATTTCCCTCTTACTCAGACTGGAGGGCGGGGCTGCTGAAGAGCGTGATTGAATAGAATAGAATAGAATTTTTATTGGCCAAGTGTGATTGGACACACAAGGAATTTGTCTTGGTGCATATGCTCTCAGTGTACATAAAAGAAAAGATACCTTCATCAAGGTACAACATTTACAACACAATTGATGGTCAATATATCAATGTAAATCATAAGGATTGCCAGCAACAAGTTATAGTCATACAGTCATAAGTGGAAAGAGATTGGTGATGGGAACTATGAAACGATTAATAGTAGTGCAGATTCAGTAAATAGTCTGACAGTGTTGAGGGAATTATTTGTTTAGCAGAGTGATGGCCTTTGGGAAAAAACTGTTCTTGTGTCTAGTTGTTCTGGTGTGCAGTGCTCTATAGCGTCGTTTTGAGGGTAGGAGTTGAAACAGTTTATGTCCAGGATGCGAGGGATCTGCAAATATTTTCACGGCCCTCTTCTTGATTCGTGCAGTATACAGGTCCTCAATGGAAGGCAAGTTGGTAGCAATTATTTTTTCTGCAGTTCTAATTATCCTCTGAAGTCTGTGTTTTTCTTGTTGGGTTGCAGAACCGAACCAGACAGTTATAGAGGTGCAAATGACAGACTCAATAATTCCTCTGTAGAATTGGATCAGCAGCTCCTTGGGCAGTTTGAGCTTACTGAGTTGGCGCAGAAAGAACATTCTTTGTTGTCCTTTTTTAATGATGTTTTTGATTGGTTCTTGCCGGGAGCAGCGTGAGACGCCCGGGAAAGTGACAGCAAAAGAGGTGGGGGCACGCGTCAAATGAGCGTCATTCCCAAATGTTTGTCCCCTCTGGAATGTCATGTGGGAACATACTACTCCTTTTCACTGCTGACTCAATACAGATTTGGAGATACAGATCTCCAAATACTACTACGCCGACTTCAGTCTGACCAAAGCATAGTACATAAAATTGTCTACCACAGTGTCCTACCTGTCAATGACTATTTCAGTTTCAACCACAACAATAGACGAGCACACAATAGATACAAACTCAAAATAAACAGGTCCAAACAAGATTGCAGAAAATATGACTTCAGTAACAGAGTGGTCAATGCCCGGAATGCACTACCTGACTCTGTAGTTTCTTCCCAAACCCCCAAAACTTTAAGCTTAAACTGTCTACTGTTGACCTCACCCCATTCCTAAGAGGTCTGTAAGGGGCGTGCATAAGAGCACCTGCGTGTCTACCGTCCCTGTCCTAATATTCCTTTTTTACTTACTCTTTTCATGTATCCAAATTATGTTTATACTTTTACCTGTTATCTTATATATGATTGACAAATAAAATAAAAAAATAAAAAAATATAGATAGCTGGGATGGGAGGGGAAAAATTTAATTGTTGTTGTAAAACTTTTTCAATAAAAAAAATATATAGATAGCCCTTACTATCTATATCGCCAAATATAGATATATAGATTTAGACTTAACAACAGTTGGTTTAGTGACTGTTCAAAGTTATAACGGCACTGAAAAATGTGACTTACGACCATTTTTCACAGTTACAACCGTTGCAATATCTCCATGGTCATGTGATCAAAATTCAGACCCCTGGCAACTGACTCACATTTATGACAGTTGCACGGTCCTGGGGCTATGCAATCCCCTTTTGCGACAAGCAAAATCAGTGGGGAAGCCAGATTTATTTAACAACTTATCAACTGCAGTGATTCACTTAACAACTGTGGCAAGAAAGGTCAAAAAATGGGGCAAACGAATGTCTCACTGAGCAACAGAAATCTTGGGCTCAATTGTGGTCATAAGTCAAGGACTACCTGTATTCTTGCCCTCCTCTAGTGAGCATGCTTCCAAATGTAACGCATGGCTTGGGACCAGGTTATGTGAGGGACCGTCTCTTGTCAGTCACATCTGCCAGACCCATCAGAGTGGGGAGGCAGGGAATGTTGTGGATCCCATCCCCTAGGGACCTGGTGGGACCCAGAAGAAAGATCTGGTGGTGGCTCCCTTTCTCTGGAACATCATTCCCCCAGAAATTAGAATGGCCCCCACTCTAATACTCTTCTGGAAGGCGCTGAAGACTTGGTTCTGCCAGCGGACCTGGAACCCAGAGCGGGATGGAGCCCATTAAATGGCTCATGTGATCTCCTGTCGCCCGGGTGAGGGTGGGAGGTGGAGGGTGATTTTGTTATATTGTACTATATTAATTTATTTGATTATTCTTGTTAGTTTTTATTGTTTTAAATGTGGTTTTATATTCTGTAAGCCGCCTTGAGTCACCATGGGCAAATAGGTGGCAATATAAATTCAATAAATAAATGAATGAATGAATTTTAAACTTGGGGTAAAAGCACCCTTTTCTCTATTTTTAGCAACAAGGTGGAGTGGGATTTGGGAAATGCTGGTTTAACCTACATGGCGTTTTTGTTACTGAGAGTATTTTATTGAAAAGAATGCATTGATTTCGACATGCCAAATTAGTTAGCATAGTTATCCTCCTATCTCTGGCAGGTCTCACTTATAAGTCATGTATGTGAGATGGGTGGCTATATAAATTTGAGTAATTTGTACACACACGCATACACCTCTGCATTCAATGTACATCATTCTGCAGAGTCTCCACAGGTGCAGGACCATCTTGACCTGACCTTGGCTGGCTGAAGAAACTAAGCATGGCTGGATCTGATTAGCACTTGAATGGATGACCATCATGACATCCTGAAAATACAGAATAAGCTGGGAAGTCCACAATACATCCCTGGAGAAGTTCATGGCCATTCACTGTTCTGACCAAGAAAACCTTGAGCCATGTTCAAGAAACTATAAATGAGACTTGACCAAGGCCTGCAGCATTGTGCTGCAGTCTAATCCTGCTTACTCTATGGGACAGAATAGACATTTCTCTGAATGGAGCAGGGATGTCTCAGGTCTGTCTCTGTGTGGGCATATGCCTTCAAGGCAGAACTGACTCCAATGAACAGAGTTGACTCCCTCCCAGCATTTTCTTTCGGTGAGATTTCGGGAGTGATTTGCCATTGTCTCTGTTATTTACTAAGGCTTCACTCCAGTGGTGGGATTCAGCCAGTTCGCACCACTTCGGGAGAACCGGTTGTTAACTTTCTGAGCAGTTTGGTGAACTGGTTGTTGGAAGAAATCACTAGGGCAGAGAACTGGTTGTTAAATTACTTGAATCCCACCACTGTTTCACTCCAGTCCATCTCTCAAGTGGGAAGAGAGATTCAATCTGATTGGCTGGCTGGCTGACAGCTGAGTATAAAAGGAGCTGTCAGATGGGCAATCAGCTGTTGCCATTAGCTGAGTTGTCACTGCTAGGCAAACTGTTAGCTAAAGTTACTTCTGCCTCGCCTCAGTTCTTTTCCACCCTCTGTTCTCGGAACAGAATAGTGTCCTTCATACAGCTGAGAAAGAATGACCTTTCTAGGATAACCCAAGTAAAATATGATTAGAATTCACAGCCTCTTGCACCAGGCTGACTGTCTAGCTAAGTCTATAGGGCAGCACAGACCATCTTTGTTTTGACTCTAGTGCTGAAATCAGTGCTACGTTCATACACAAATCTATTCACAGTCTATGTTTGATTGATTATATGCCATCAAGTTGTTGTTGACTCCTAGTGATCACATAGACATATTTTTATATGATATTTTCCTTAAACTGGCCTTTCAGGAGTTCTACTAGTGCACAGACACTTAAAAAATAATTCCTGGCAACTACTTGGACTTATCCCTACAGTTTCCTTCGAAATGATTTGCCATTGTCTGCTTCCTAGGCCTGAGAGAGAGAGAGAGAGAGAGACAGAGAGAGACTGATGCCTTCCCAGCTTCTAGCCTATTGCCTTAATCGTTACCCTAAACTCTCTGTCTCTCTTAGTCTCTAGTCTATGACTATAAAAACGCCATCACTCTGCTACACAAATAATTCCCGCAACACTGTCAAACTACTCACTAGGTCTGCATTACTATTACTATTAATCTTCTCATGTTCCTATCACCCATCTCCTCCCACTTATGACTGTATGACTGGAACTTGTTGCTTGTATCCTTACGATTTATATTGATTGTTTCCTAGTATGATTTGATTGCTTATTTGTACCTTATTTATTTATTTATTTATTTATTTATTTATTTATTTATTTATTTATTATATTTGTATACCACCCTTCTCCCGAAGGACTCAGGGTGGTTCACAGCCAATAAAAACAACAGAAAACATATAATACATATAAAACAGCTAAAAAAAAGAATAGAAAACTTATTCAATTGATGGCCTAAAACTTTTAAATACAAATTTAAAACCCCGTTTAAAACCCCTGATTTAAAACCCCAATTTAAAACTATGTTCACGCTAGTCCTCTCTTCGAAACAAGAGTTATGACTATCATTGAGTGCTGTACCTTAATCGCTACCCTAAACTCTCTCTCTCTCTCTCGGTCTCTGGTCTATGACTGTAAAGACACCATCACTCTGCTAAACAAATAATTCTCTCAACACTGTCAAACTACTCTCTTAAATCTGCATTACTATTACTGTTAATCTTCTCATCATTCCCATCACCCATCACCTTTCACTTATGACTGTAACTTTGTTGCTTGTATCCTTACGATTTATACCGATATTGATTGTTTCCTGATTGCTTAATTGTAGCCTATGACTATCATTAAGTGTTGTGAGTGTTGTACCTTGATGAAGGTATCTTTTCTTTTATGTACACTGAGAGCATATGCACCAAGACAAATTCCTTGTGTGTCCAATCACACTTGGCCAATAAAAAATTCAATTCAATTCAATTCTATTCTATTCTATTCTATTCTATTCTATTCTATTCTATTCTATTCTATTCTATTCTATTCTATTCTTATGATTCTTAACGAATGTATCTTTTTTTTTATGTACATTGAGAGCATATGCACCAAAGACAAATTCCTTGTGTGTCCAATCACACTTATTTATTTATTGTTTATTTATTGTTCAAATTTATATACCGCCCTATCTCCCACAGGACTCAGGGCGGTTTACAGGCATTTAAAAAACAGATAAATACAATCTAAAAAACAATTAAAAAACTTATTATGAAGCCTAACAATTAAAATAATTAAAAATATAAAAAATAAAACCCCACTTAAAACCCATTAATTAAAACCTAACTCAGTCCTGCGCAATGAAATAAGTATGTTTTGAGCTCACGGCGGAAGGTCCGAAGGTCCGGAAGTTGACGAAGTCCCGGGGGCAGTTCGTTCAGAGGGTGGGAGCCCCACAGAGAAGGCCCTCCCCTGGGCGCCACCAGACGACATTGCCTCGCTGACGGCACCCTGAGGAGTCCCTCCTGTGAGAGCGCACGGGTCGATGAGAGGTATTCGGTAGCAGTAGGCGGTCCCAGAATAACCCGGCCCTATGCCATGGGCGCTTTAAAGGTGGTCACCAACACCTTGAAGCGCACCCGGAAGGCCACAGGTAGCCAGTGCAGCCTGCGCAGGATGGGTGTTATGTGGGAGCCACGAGGGGCTCCCTCTATCATCCGCGCAGCTGCATTCTGGACTAACTGTAGCCTCCGGATGCCCTTCAAGGGGAGCCCCATGTAGAGAGCATTGCAGTAATCCAGGCGGGGCGTCACGAGTGCGTGGTGACCGTGCACAGGGCATCCCGGTCCAGAAAGGCGCAACTGGCGTACCAGGCGAACCTGGTAAAACGCTCTCCTGGAGCGGCCGTCAAATGGTCTTCTAAAGACAGCCGCTCATCCAGGAGGACGCTGTTGCGCACCCCTCCATCGGGGCCAATGACTCGCCACCGATGGTCAGCCGCGGATTTAGCTGACTGTACCGGGATGCCGCATCCACAGCCACTCTGTCTTGGAGGATTGAGCTTGAGCCTGTTTCTCCCCATCCAGACCCGTCGGCCTCCAGACACCGGGACAGCACTTGATAACCGTTGGGGTGGTCCGCGTGGAAAGGTACAGCTGGGTGTCATCCGCATACAGCTGATACCTCACGCCGAAACCACTGATGATCTCACCCAGCGGCTTCATGTAGATGTTAAACAGAAGGCGAGAGGATCGACCCTGCGGCACCCACAAGTGAGGCACCTCGGGCCGACCTCTGCCCCTGTCAACACTGACTGCGACCGGCCGGAGAGATAGGAGGAGAACCACCGATAAACGGTGCCTCCCACTCCCAATCCCTCCAACCGCGCAGCAGGATACCATGGTCGATGGTATCGAAAGCCGCTGAGAGGTCTAATAGGACCAGGGCAGAGGAACAACCCCTATCCCTGGCCCTCCAGAGATCATCCACCAACGCGACCAAAGCCGTCTCCGTGCTGTAACCGGGCCGGAAACCGGACTGGAACGGGTCTAGATAGACGGTTTCATCCAGGTGTAGGGGAAACTGATATGCCACCATACTCTCTACAACCTTCGCCGCCAAGGTTGGAGACCGGACGATAATTACCTAAAACAGCCGGGTCCAGGGAAGGCTTCTTAAGGAGGGGTCTCACCACCGCCTCTTTCAAGGCGGCCGGAAAGACACCCTCCACCAAAGAAGCGGTCGTAATCGCCTGGAGCCAGCCTCGTGTCACCTCCTGAGTGGCCAGCACCAGCCAGGAGGGGCACGGGTCCAGTAAACACGTGGTGGCATTCAGCCTACCCAACAACCTGTCCATGTCCTCGGGAGCCACAGGGTCAAACTCATCCCAGACAATGTCACCAAGACCACCCTCGGGCACCTCACCAGGGTCACCGCAATTTTGGTCCAACCCGTCCCGCAGCTGAACGATTTTATCGTATAGATAACCGTTAAACTCCTCAGCACGTCCCTGCAGCGGGTCATCCCGCTCCCCCTGATGAAGGAGGGAACGAGTCACCCGGAACAGGGCGGCTGGGCGGTTATCTGCCGACGCAATGAGGGAGGAGGCGTAGCAACGCCTCGCTTCCCTCAATGCCACTAGGTAAGTCCTAGTATAGGACTTCACTAGTGTCCGATCAGCCTCAGAACGGCTAGACCTCCAAATGCTCTCTAGGCGTCTTCTCCGGCGCTTCATCCCCCTCAGCTCCTCGGAGAACCAAGGAGCCGGTTGGGACCTGCGCCGGGTCAGAGGCCGCAAAGGCACGACACGATCTAAGGCCCCCGCCGCGGCCCGTTCCCAGGCCGCAACAAGTTCCTCAGACGTGCCGCGAGCCAGACCCTCAGGGAATGGCCCAAGCTCCGTCCGGAACCTCTCAGGGTCCATCAGGCGCCTGGGACGGAACCAACGCATCGGCTCCGTCTCCCTGCGGTGTTGGATGGCGGTCAGAAAGTCCAGGCGAAGGAGAGAGTGATCTGACCATGACAAAGGTTCGATGACTATTTCCTGTAAGTCCAGATCTCTCAACCACTGACCAGAGACAAAAATCAGATCGAGTGTACCACCCCCCGTGTGGGTGGGGCCATCAACTACTTGAGTCAGGTCCAAGGCCGTCATGGAAGCCGTGAACTCCCGAGCTGCTGTCGTTGGCGAGCGGCAGATGGCAGTTAAAATCCCCATGACTAAAAGTCTGGGGTCTCAACTGCCACCCCAGCAAGCACCTCCAGGAGCTCGGGCAGGGCAGCTGTCACGTAGCAAGGAGCCAGGTGCAGCGACCAGCAAGCCCATCTGACATCTATGGCCCCACTTCACAAGGAGGATTCACACCCGACAATCTGAGGCACAGTGGTCTCCTCGGCTCCAGACTCTCCCTAATCACAACCGCCACCCCCCCACCCCTGCCCTGGGCTCTCGGGTGATGGGATGCACGGAAAACTGGTGGGCACATCTGGACCAGGGGCACGCCCCCTTCTGCGCCCCACCAGGTCTCTGTAAGGGCTATAAAGTCCGCTGCACCCCTGAATAAGATCGTGAATTAGGGGGGCCTTATTGGCCATGGACCGTGCATTACACAGCACCAGCCGAAGGCCCAGGCTCTGAGGGTCTTGACTATCCGGGGAACGGGAGAAGTCTGGAGGCTCGGGGCGCGCGATCGCCTGCAAGCATCGAACGCGCCTGCAACATGATCCGAGCCCCGCTTCCGCCAAATCTGCCCCTCCCCAAACCGTGCAAATAGCACCACCCTCTACCAATGGGACCTGAACTCCCCATAACCTTGGACCTATTAACTCACCGCCATGAGCATGCGCAGGAACTGATACCCCACCCGGCGGGTTTCCCCCAACACCCGCCCTACCCCTCCCACCCCTTAAAAATGCCCTATCTAAAAACCCCCAAAGGCTCTTCCTCTTCGCATGCCACCTCTGTGGATCCCAAGATCCGTCATTGAGGCCGGCCCTTGGTAAAACGGGGCCTTCCCGCCGGGCACCTCGCAGGCGCAAGAGCTCCTGTACCGAATAGCAAAGGCGAATCGTGCAAATAATACTCCGCTAGGGGATAACAGTCGCCGGGAGCTGATCATTGTCCGGGATGGCAAGATATTAGTCTATAGTTCTGCACATGGATACCCATCATCCGATGGTGGCTGAAATGATAGATAGGCTAAGGATGGAAGATGGAAAAAGTAGCCCAGTCCCAAAATCCATGGGGAAAACGAGGTGGGTACATCCTCCGACTTGGCCAATAAAGTATTGTATTGTATTGTATTGTATTGTATTGTATTGTATTGTATTGTATTGTATTGTATTGTATTGTATTGTATTGTATTAACTGAATTGAATTGAACTCGGTCTCGCTGGTCATTTCCCCCGCCGGCCACTAGAGGCCTCTGTACTCTCCCAAGCAAGGACACGCCCCCTTCTCCTTCCAAAGCGCCGCTTCCTCCCTGTAGTTTTCTGTGGTGGGCTCCGGCAGAGTTTTAAGCCTTTCGTTTGGGATGCAGCATCCCGAGATGGAGAACGGTGAGTGGCGGGTGGGTTGCTTCTCTTCCCTCCTCCGCAAAGGCTCGCAGGAAAGAGCGCTGAATGTTTCTGTCTCCTTTCAGAGGCCGAGCAGATGGAAGGACCGGATCCGGAGCTGGCGGCTACGATGGGTTTCTCGGGCTTCGGTAAGTTGGAGAAGAACCGCGAGGGACGAGAAGGAGAGGGGCGGGATGGGATGCAAAACTTCGTGCAGATCTCTACGAGAATCGGGGCTCCCATCGGGGAGTGGGGTATCCTGCAAATTCTGGGCACCCTTGCTGAAAGTTGCAGGGGGCGAGATTTTTTTTAATCTGGCCCATAGATTTCTCCCACCCCGAAAACTGCAAGACCTGGTGATGCTCAAGGGCTTCTGGAGCCCAGGGATGCATGAGATGGAGAGGAGAGGGGCTTCCCGATGTTGTTGAATCCCAATTTTTTGGCAATCTACGGCTGAAGAATATTTATTTATTTTTATTTATTTATTTTGTCGAGTACATATTAGATAATATATATAAGCGTGAATTGAATACATAAAATGAATACAATTAAAGGGAACATTAGGACAGGGACGGTAGGCATGCTGGTGCTCTTATGCACGCCCCTTACAGATGTCTTAGGAGACCCTACATTTCAGACTTCTCAGCTTGGCAGCTGTATCTCTGCAATAAAGTAATACTGAATTTTGGAGGCTTTTTTATTGCTCAGATAAAACCTTCTTTAGAGGGTATTTCTATCTGCTGTTTTCTGGATGTCTCTTCTGGAGGATTCCTATTTCTAACGGCAAATGCCTTCATCTTTTCTGTTATTCTAATGCTGCTTCTAATACACACACACACACATACATACACACACACACATATATCTGCTACAAAAAGCAGCAGAATATGAATATGAAAAGCTAACCCCTCCCTCCCCAATTCTCTTTCAATAAGATTAAGCAGTGTTTAGGGCAGCTTATCCTTAACCTTTTAACTTTGGAAAAACTCTTAACTTAACTTTCAAGTCTCAGAGAAATTCTGGACAAAGTTTCTCCCTAAACCCCCTCCCCAAAGAAAAGTTTCACAATATAATTAGTTCCTATATTTCCTACACAAATTGCAATTTACAAACAAGAGAAAAAACAGCATTGTGAGTATATTGTGCGTTGCACAAAGTTTAAAAAATGATTTTCAAAAACATGACTTCTTGCAAAAGCTCGTATATCCCAAAGGTGCTTTATCAAGAAGCAACTGGATTTCCTTATTTTTCTTTGAAATGTTTCGCTTCTCATCCAAGAAGCTTCTTCAGCTCTTCAGCATGTTGAGTGAGAGCCTGATCTCACTCATCTGATGGTTTGTTTCTGGCAATAAAAGTGATCATCCTAATTTACTATCTTAATATTTTAGGCTTGCAGATATCAAGCATTTGAAATAATATAGCAAGAGTTTTTAATTTATCAGTGTGTTTCTGTTTTGCATATATAATTAACAAAAGCAAGAATATACTTATTGGGAAGCATTATTTTAAAGTCCATACTTGAGTCTCTTTGAAGTGTCTCCTTTGGTTTGTGATAGCAAAGCTGTTCTAATAAAAGTTGCAATCTTAAATATATTTACCCATAATAAGTCCCTTAACTTTGTGTGACTTTTTCACAGTATACAGTATAGGATTGCATTGTAAAAAATATATTATTTACCAGAGCATGCCTTAATCTCCAGGTGTGCTGAATTATAATGTTTGTAATTCTCAGTCAGCGTGGCCTGCTGGAAGGTTGTAGGATTAATCCTGGCAAAGCAACCAGTTCTCACTGAGTTTCATAGATTGATTTATATTTTGAGATTGCCTCTGGATGTTTTCTTTTAATATAATATCACTTTCTGGGAAATTGGATTCTTTTTTCTTCTTTCTAGGAAAGAAAGCTCGAACATTTGACTTCACTGCAATGTTTGAACAAACCCGAAGAACTGCTGTAGAACGAAGTAGAAAAATACTTGGTGAGATACACTGTACAAAAAAAAAAATTACTTTATTTTGTTTTGAGTATTAAATGTACATTTTCCTGCCTGTATTTACACTGAAATCCGAGAATCAGGAACATCCCTGGACCGCCACATTGTTAAAAATAAGAGTTATCAAAATAAATATGCTTATATACTGTATGAAAACCATAGTGTCTATGAAAAGCTTGCTAATATGTTAGATGGAGCTTTAAGTTTTTTTTTCACTGTAATATAAGACAAACTAGTTATGTTTTTAAAAGATAAAAATATAAATAATTGCATTAATTACTTGATTCAAGTCCCATTCTACTCCGTTGGCTCAAAGGAAGTAGTGACAATAAAATAAAAATTGCAGCAATGTTTTAGCAACTAAGAAACAGCAGTGCATGCCCAAGGTTTACTCAGCTTGGTGGGTGCGTTTTAGCTTGTTTTACTATCCAAAATAGTAATCTGAAATACTACCCAACCCAGATGTTTAAAATTTGTGAATTTTTGAAACACTGGAGAAAAATAATTTGAGATGTTTGGGTTTTTTTTATCGGTTTTCTGATAGTTCAGTTCTGAAAACTCTGGGCCGATCTGTTTAATTTATATATTTGGAATGATTAACCAAGCAGGATTTTGCAGAGATTTAACTAGTTTTTTTCAGTAGATGGCAGTATTACTATGAAAACCAGGAGTTCATCATCTTTGTTCATGTAATGCAATAATATTTGATCCCGTGACTGTATCAATCCATGTTTTTTTTTGGTAATCCTTTTATTATTCAGAAGAACGTGAGAAAGAAGAAGCTGAGAAAGAAAAAGAATTTGCAAGCCAGCAAGGAGGTGCCGATTCATCAGGGGGTGCAGGATCACAACCAGTAAAAAAAGTATCTTCCAGGTATCAATATTACAAATCTTTAAAGTTTTGGGAGCATGTGCCTTTTATAAATAAATGTTTCCCTCCATAAATTGAAAGAGAAGAGCCGTCATTCCTCTAATTGCATTCAGCATCTTTTGGAGACAATTCCTCTTTTCTTAGGGAGGCCAGCAGGTTACCACAAAGCTCCCCAGGAGAATCATTGTTTTTCTCTTTGCAGAATTGTAAAGTGTTGCATAGGGAAACATATTGCAAGAACAGGCATTTCATTTTTTCCAAAAATTTAACTATTTGACAAGCACCGTGGTTAGCCCATTTGTGTTTTCACATCCCTCTGTGCTCTGGCAAATCTTAAGCAAGGGATGTCAAATTGGATTTATTTGAGGACTGGATCAGCATTGTAGTTCTCTGTGGGCTGGCCAGGGAGAGGGCAGAGAGATGGGACGGATGCCTCCCGCAGCACCCTGCCAGCCAAAACAGGGCACTGGGTGGCTCACGGGCCCCCCCCATGCCCCATTTTGGCTGTCAGATGCACCACAGGCCAGTCCTTTGCTATTTCCAGGCTGGGCCCGCGGGCCAAATTTAAGCATCCCATGAGCCGGATCCGGCCCGTGGGCCTTGAGTTGGACACCCCTGTCTTAAACCATCTTTCTTGCCCATTCTCTATTTCTTTGCACAGACATCACCCAGTTCCATTCCAGGCTATCTTTTCTTCATTAGCCTCTTTGAGAAACCGAAGCTCCAATGCTTTGGCCACCTAATGAGAAGAGAGGACTCCCTGGAAAAGACCCTGATGTGGGGAAAGATAGAAAGCAAAAGGAAAAAGAGAGAGCAGAGGATGAGGTTGTTAAATAATATCACCGACACACTGAACATGAATTTGGGCAACCCCAGGAGATAGTGGAGGACAGGGGAGCCTGACATGCTATAGTCCAGTGGTGGCGAACCTTTTACTCACTGTGTGCCGAACAGGTATGCTATTGCGTGGCTCCCCCCATGCGCTGCGCACGCAATTGTACCATCTGTGCATTCGTACGGTTTCACGCATGCAGTACACGTGTGTGAATACCATCTACACATGCGCACACTGAGCGCAAGTACTCATGCACAAATACGCACATGCGCAGGAGAGCTCTAAAGAGCAACTGGGTCCCCTGAATTGCACACATGCGCACTGGAGGCTCAAACACCAGCTGGAGCGCGCCCTCATGCGTGGCTGCAGGTGAGTTGGGCGACAGGGAAAGATGGCTCTGCGTGCCACCTTGGGAACGCATGCCATTGGTTTGCCATCACGGCTATAGTCCATGGGGTCATGAAGAGTTGGACATGATTTAGGAATTGACAAAAAAAAGAGAAGAGACAGGTTAAGGACTTCAGCACTTAAGTAGTCAGGATACCTGCATCAGCCGTTTTGTTTCTTGTAATTCTTCCATTCAGAGAAATGTCTAGTAGCGAAAATGAAGACAGTCTGGATGAAGAATTTGTTGGTCCTCCCTTACCTCCTGAAGAATCAGTCAATGATTCTGATGAGGAGCTGATTGGCCCACCACTTCCTCCCGGCTACAAGAACGAAGAGGAAGAGGAGGAGGACGATGACGATGACGATGACGATGGTGATGAAAGTGCCCAGGAAGAAGATGAGGTTAGCATTTATTCTCTCAATTCAGGCATGATGAAAAACCATAATTTCTGCCTCATCCTATCAACATCATGGGTGTGCCCCCTGCACGTAAGACAAACGTGATACCTAATTTGAGGCAATAACTTTTTCTTGTTCCTAAGAATTATGAAGGTAACCATACATGTTAGATTCGGGCAATAACGAGGCAGGAGACCAGGATAGTGACAACAGCTCTTTACTATATGGTGAACCCAGCAGCTCGGGCTGGGAAAACCCTCTCTTTATATACAGTTTAGCCGGAGGCTTCATCCAATCAGCAACGTGCTTTTTCCCGCTCAGTTTTCCCTCCACAACTTTTAAAGATACATTACACTCCTTCCCTCCCAGAGAACACTTTACCAATATTTACATAGAATTAACATCTTATTTTTCAACGTAATCACGCAAGTAGACTGGGCGTCTCCTGACTCTTTCGGACCTGCGCAATTCATTTTCTGGGAGTGAGTCGAGCTGACCGGAGGGACTGTTTGTTCCTCTCAGCTCCTCCTCTAGGCCATCCGGCCCTGGATTATTGCAGAGTCGTCCCTGCTGTTTTCAGGAGGAACCGGTTGGCGTCGCTGGACCTCCTGGAACTCAGATAAGTCCGCGTTTGCCCGGGTTTGAGTCAGCTGTGGATTCAAACATGGGATAGTCAGGGCCTGTTTCGTCTGATTCTGATTTACGGTTATCGTTTCCTTATTTGGTCTATGTGGCGCTTCCATACCCGGCCATCCTCTATCTCTACTAGATATGATTTTGGTCCTGTTATCTCTAGGATTTTTCCTGCTAACCAGGTCGGGCCCTCGCTGTAGTTGTGTGCCCACACTAGGTCGCCTATTGCCATCCCTCTTGTTTTTCCGTGTGCCCCTTTGTAACCGTCTGGTGTGTAGTTTGGGTTTAAACGGTCTAGTGGGCACCTAAGCTTCCGACCCATTAATAGCTCTGCGGGCTGCGGCCAGTTGTTACACAGGGGTTCTGTGTTGGACTGCTAGGAATGTATCGATTTTGTTTGCCAATCGCCTGGCCTGATTCTGGACAATGCTTCCTTTGCGCTCGAGCGAAGCGTTCTGCAAGGCCGTTCATTGCAGGGTGGAAAGGCGCCGAGAGGACATGTCGGATGCCCTCCTCTGCCAAGTACCCCTCAAACTGGGTTGCCGTGAATTGCGGGCCGTTATCGGAGACTAAAGTGTCGGGCAACCCGTGGGTTACAAATAGGTGCCGTAGGACTGAAATCACGGCCTCGGCTGTCATGGATCTCATGAGAATGATTTCCAGCCATTTGGAGTAGGCATCGACTACTACCAGAAAGGTTTGGCCGTGGAAGGGGCCGGCAAAATCGATATGGATCCTAGACCAAGGGCCCTGGGGTCTCTCCCATTCCCGAATCGGGGCCGTTGGGGGTAGCGGTCTGGACTCCTGGCAGGCCTGGCATTTCCCTACCCTTTCAGCAATTTCCGTGTCCATTAAGGGCCACCACACATAGCTTCTCGCTAGACCCTTCATTCTCACGATCCCTGGGTGGCCTTCGTGAAGGAGCTCCAATACCTTTTCCCTCAATTTCTCCGGGATCACCACTCGATCCCCCCATAGCAGGCACCCCCCTTGAGCTGAGAGTTGCCCACGTTTTTACAAATTCTTTAAAGCGCTCGCCCGCTGGCCAACCTCTTTGTACCCAACCAATTACAGTCCTTATTGTAATGTCCTTATGAAGCCCGAGCCACCTCTTTGGATGTGACTGGGCCAGAGTCCAAAGAGTCAATTAGCAGAACTGGTGTCCCGGAGTGGGGTCTTGATAGTCTCTGGTAGCGGGCATCTGCTCAGGCGTCTGCATGCCTAATTCCTTCCTGGCGGTGTAGTAGTTTGTAAGAATCGCTGCCAGGAAGATAGTCCATCTGGTCAGTCTGGGCGAAAGTGCCACGGGCGTTGGGCGGTCACCTGCCAACAGGCCTAGCAAAGGTCTATGGTCCGTGATGATTTCGAAATCACGACCAAATACATATTCATGGAATTTCTTTACTCCGGAGACTATAGCCAAGGCTTCCTTATCAAGCTGGCTATAATTCCTTTCAGCTGATGACATGGTTCGGGAGTAATATGCAATAGGGGCTTCTGTGCCATTTGGCAACCTGTGGCTGAGCACAGCCCCCACCCCATAGGGAGATGCATCGCTGCTTAACACTAATGGCAGCGTGCCATTGTATTGGATAAGGAGGCTATCACTCGATAGGAGATTTTTTACCCCTTCGAATGCCCTAGCTTCCGCCTTTCCCCAAGACCATGCAGCCGTCTTTGCTAGTAGTTTATGCAGCGGCTCGGCTACTGTTGCCTTGTTTCTTAAGAATACCGCGTAGAAGTTGACCAGACCCAAGAATGCCTGCAACTCCGTTTTGTTCTTTGGAACCAGGGCCTTCCTGATGGCCCGTACCTTGCTTTCAGTGGGGTGAATCCCTTTCCTGTCTATCCGGTAGCCCAGGAATTCCACAGATTCAACCCCGATCTGGCATTTGTTCAGTTTAACTGTGAGACCGGCAGACCGGAAAATGCCCAAAACTTTTCGCAGCCTTACCCCTAATTCCTCTAGATTCTCAGCGGATACCAGTACATCGTCAAAGTATGGTACCACCCCTGGTAGTCCCTGCAATAGCCGCTCCATTAGGTTCTGAAATAACCCTGGAGCCACACTAACCCCAAACTGTAACCGGGTACACTTAAAAGCCCCTCTGTGAGTCACAATTGTCTGCGCTTCGGCTGTGCTGCTATCTACAGGCAGCTGTTGATAGGCTTGGGCCAAGTCTAGCTTGGCAAAAACCTGCCCTTGCCCCATTGAGTGCAGTAAGTGCTGTACCACCGGGACGGGGTAAGCACTCTTTTGCAACGCTTTGTTAAGCGTTGCCTTATAGTCAGCGCAAATCCGGACCGACCCGTCCGGTTTGACTGGGGTGACTATAGGGGTCTCCCACTTAGCATGGTCAACTGGCACTAGAATTCCCTGGTTTACTAGCTTGTCCAGTTCGGTCAATCCTGGGCTTTAGGTGACGGGACCCTCCTAGCCTTTAGACGGATAGGGGCAACTTGTGGGTCTAAGTTAAAAGAAATAGGGGTCCCCGTGTACTTGCCCAGGCAGTCTCTGAAAACGTCCCCAAATTCCTTCATGAGTGCGTCTTTGAGGTTGACTTCGTTTCTGAAGATTCCAGTCACTCCCATGCCCAATGCTCGGAACCAGTCCAGTCCCAACAAGCTTGGCAGGGTCCCATCGACTATGGTGATGGGCAGAGTTTTCTTGTATTGTCCATACTCGACGTGGACGGACGTTACCCCTCGAACAGGGATGCGATTCCCTTGGTAGTCTTGTACCTTTAATTTCTGTGTTTTCAGCTTGCGCTTTGCGATGGCGGGTAAGGCTTTTACGAGTGTCCCAGGACATGATCGTGATCGCTGAGCCGGTGTCCACCTCAATCGGCACGGCACCCCTCAATCTTTGCTTTCGTAAAGATTTTTTTCTAGGCGTGTTGATGCGTGACCCACTCTCACGACAGTCTGATTCAACCGCGCCTTTTTGAATTGACCAATCACGGGCTGCTTCGCGTTCCAGCGCTCTGGTTGGTCAGTTTGAATTTTGGCGGGAAGGTTGGGGTGCTCGACAGACCTGTGCTATGTGCCCTTCCTTCGCACCGCCGACAAGTCGCATCCTTAAATTTGCATTGTTGTCGTTGGTGTTGCCCTCCACAACTCGCGCAGTCACCCGGTCTTCTTTCTCCGGCCTCCCGGTGTGGAAGACTCCTTCCTCCTCCTCACCGTCCGACTCGGCCTGGACCTCTTCATTGTGGACGGGGTTGATTTCGCACCAGCCGTTGGTGCGACCTGCTTTTGTAGGGTTTCCGCGCTTGGGTAGACATCTCATTAGCCCTGGCTTCATCCAAGGCGTTTGCCAGCGTCAAGTTGCTTTTGGACAGCAGCCGCCTCAAACTGATGTCCCTGACCCCACGAATGAGTTGCTCCAGCAATGCCTCTTCCAAGTCTCGGAACTCGCAATGGTTCGTGGCTTTCCTCAGGGCTGCCATGTATACGCTGATGGACTCGCCCTCTTGCTGCCTACGCTCCCTGAATTCGTACCGTTGCACATACTTGGACGGCGTTGGTGCATAATGGGCTTTCAATATGGTCTGTAGAGTCTGCCACGGCACCGATTGTACGGCGTTGGCTCCGCCAACGATTCTGCGATGTCGAAAACCTCTGGACCGCAGTGGCTCAGGAAATACGCTCGCTTCCTGTTGTCTGAGACTCCTTGAAGTTCGTTCGCCTCGAGGAAACACTCGAAACGAGCCATGTATGACCCCCATTTTTCCTTAGCTGGGTCGAATGGCGCTGGCGGTGTGTAGCTGGACATCGCTGCTTTCCGCCCCTTGTTTGCTGGGTTCGCGTCTTCCTGGTGAATTCAGCTTTTTTCCTGGCGCTCTTAGCCTCGAGATCCCACCTTCGTCGCCAGTGTTAGATTCGGGCAATAACGAGGCAGGAGACCAGGATAGTGACAACAGCTCTTTACTATATGGTGAACCCAGCAGCTCGGGCTGGGAAAACCCTCTCTTTATATACAGTTTAGCCGTAGGCTTCATCCAATCAGCAACGTGCTTTTTCCCGCTCAGTTTTCCCTCCACAACTTTTAAAGATACATTACAATACATATAAAGAGTAACATTTTATCAATATAAGAGAATATTTGTAGCTCAGGGTTGAACTGTAGAGTCCTTGGTGCTCTCTGATTATTTTCTTGCAGATGTTTCATGACCAAACTAGGCAACATCATCAGTGTTAGAAGAGAATGGGTTATTTTTAAACAAAGAACAGCTGATAATGTTACCTCGTTGGGTAATGAAATACCTGCAAGAAACCAAACATGTTCAGAGAGCACCAAAGACTCCTACAGTAACATTTTATTTAGGACGGTAATCTCATTCTGATTAATTGAGATGAATGTATGAAATAAGGCTTCAGTTGCAATAATCTTATTTTGCTGGATATAGAAGATGCTGCTGGGATTTATATGGAGCAACAATATAGGGTTCCAGTATCCTGGTAACTGACTGATACCACCTGTTACCACAGCATGGTACTAGTTCACAAGACCTAGTGCATCCAGTTTTGGTCGCCACGATGTAAAAAAGATGTTGAGACTCTAGAAAGAGTGCAGAGAAGAGCAACAAAGATGATTAGGGGACTGGAGGCTAAAACATATGAAGAACGGTTGCAGGAACTGGGTATGTCTAGTTTAATAAAAAAAAGGACTAGGGGAGACATGATAGCAGTGTTCCAATATCTCAGGGGTTGCCACAAAGAAGAAGGAGTCGGGCTGTTCTCCAAAGCACCTGAGGGTAGAACAAGAAGCAATGGGTGGAAACTGATCAAGGAAAGAAGCAACTTAGAACTAAGGAGAAATTTCCTGACAGTTAGAACAATTAATAAGTGGAACGACTTGCCTGCAGAAGTTGTGAATGCTCCAACACTGGAAATTTTTAAGAAAATGTTGGATAACCATCTGACTGAGATGGTGTAGGGTTTCCTGCCTGGGCAGGGGGTTGGACTAGAAGGCCTCCAAGGTCCCTTCCAACTCTGTTGTTATATTATATTATAAGACCTATTGTGTGCAAGCTCAGTGCATTTTAATCCCCAGTTTCATTACTGAGAGCACTGAAAAGTTTTAAATTCTTTCTGGCAACACAGTCCCTGCCTTTCTGGGGCAAAAAAAAGGACTGGTTCCTTAGCCTTTTAGAACTTTCTACTCCAATAAGCTGGCCATCGGGAGCCCCCAAACCCCTTCTAGCTCTTGCTAGGCTTTGGAAAGACAGACCCTGCATTGTTCCAAAGATGCTTTTTCAAAAGGCAACTGTTCTTTTTTTTTTCTCCTTTGAAAATGTTTCGCTTCTCATTCAAGGAGCATCTTCATTCAGTTCTGACTGAATGGTGACAGATGGAGATCCTTCCATCATCTACCATTCAGTCAGAACTGAAGAAGCTACTTGGATGAGAAATGAAACATCTAAAAAAAAAAGGTAGAGGGAGTCCAATTGCCTTTTGAAAAAGCATCTTTGAGACAACCATGACAGAATGACTAAGAATCTCCATAGACTATTTTAAGACTGCAGCTTCAAAACAGTGGGGAAATCCATTTTTTTTTTACTATCGGTTCTGTGGGCATGACTTGGCTTGGTGGGCGTGGCAGGGGAAGGATATTGCAAAATCTCCATTCTCACCCCACTCTGAGGCCAGCCAGAGGTGATATTTGCCGGTTCTCCAAACTACTTAAAATTTTCGCTACCAGTTCTCCAGAACCTGTAAGAACCTGCTGGATTTCACCCTGCTTCAAAACCTTTCCTTTCCTTTAACCTCCTCACTCCCCAGAAAGCCAGATTTCTTCAGTAATAACAACAACAAAAAACTGGGAGGGATAGACTTCTTAATCTTTCTCACCCCCTCCCCATTAGATGTTGAAATAAAACTGGGCCGCGGTGTGGCTCAGGCTGTTAGAAGCCTGTTATTAAAAACACAGCTGCCTGCAATTACTGCAGGTTCTAGTCCCACCAGGTCCAAGGTTGACTCAGCCTTCCATCCTTTATAAGGTAGGTAAAATGAGGACCCAGATTGTTGTGGGGGCAATAAGTTGACTTTGTAAATATACAAATAGAATGAGACTATTGCCTTACACACTGTAAGCCGCCTGAGTCTCCGGAGAAGGGCGGGATATAAATGTAAACAAAAAAAACCCCCAAAAAAACCTCCCTTTCTCTGCCCTCCAATCTCTATATCTCTTAAAAACCTTACCTTGACTCAAACCTTAACTATGTTCTTAACTCCAGGCTGAAGTGTAGAGGAAAGGAAACAAGCAAGCAAGCAAAGAATCTTTCTGCAGCTTTTTGCCTTGAGGAGTCACAGAAAAAAATTCAGCTCATAAAGTTTAGGCTAAAGCACAACACATGCAAATGTATCCATTTGCATGTGTTGTGCTTTAGCCTAAACTTTATGAGGTGAATTTTTTTCTGCTTGGTCCTTGCGAACCTCTTTGATCTTCAAATGTCTGCTAAGACCCAACTAGGATTTTCTTTTAGAGCAGTCATGGCCAGCCTTTTTAGCACCAAGTATCGAAAAGGGAGCATGGGCACGCACACTTGTCAGGGCTACAGCCCAGAAGAGGAGCTGCCCAGGGTGCATGCGCTCACCCGAAAATGAACTTCTGGTTTCAGCTACTGAACTTCCGGTTTCAGCCAGCTACTTGATCTGTCCCCCTACGTAGTCTGGGAGACACGAGCGATGACTTAATTAACTGGCAACTATCAGCTCTGGCAGCAAACTAGCGAGCATCTGCCAAGTGTCTCTGTTATCTCTCTTGATCCCGATGAGTCAGCCAGGAACCCAGGAACAAACAGGACTTCAGCTCTAATTCTCCCTCTAAGCAGTTGATTTGCTTGCCACGAAGTGGTATAGCAGCCCTTGCTGCTTTTATATCCTGTGGGGTGTGGCTCCATGACTCAGCACTTCCTAGGCCTGCCCCACCCCTGCTTCAGTTGTTCCCGCCTCTCCTGCCTACGAAATCTAGGGTCCAGCCAGGCCTGATTGCCATCAGCCGGGTCTGGAGGCGTGGCCTGGGGGGGGGAAGAGTCAGAGGCTGGAGGCCTCGTTATCTCCTCCACCTGGCCTGCCTCTGGCTCCTGGAGCTGAGCCAGGAAGCCGGTGCTCCAGAAGTAAGTCCTGACGGCCCTTCTCCCTCACTTTCCAAGTCACTTTCTGGCAGGGGGCCTGGCTCGGGGGACGCAGACACAACACTACTCTTCCAGGTTTCTGGTGCACATGCACACACGACAATCAGCTGGCCAGCGCGGATGCTCGTGCAGGAAAACGGAACTTACTGTTCTAGTTTCCAGCACTGCTGCATGCAAAAAGGCCAGCTGATTGTCGCGTGTACATGGACGCCAGAAACCCAGAAGAGGAATGGGCAACACGCATGCCAGGCGACATGGCTCCGCATGCCACTTTGGGCACACGTGCCATAAGTTCACCATTACGGTTTTGGTGGGATAGAGATTGGAAAGCAGAGGTAGGGAGTTTAGTTTAAACCTCTAGTAAGGGGGCACGGGACAGTTTATGTGATCATGTGACCATGGAAGCAATCACATGACCATGGAGATGCTTTGATGGTTGTAAGCGCAAGGGCCGGTGATAAGTCACTTTTTTCAGTGCTGTTGTAACTTCAAAGCCGCGAAATGAATGGTTATAAGTCAAGGACTACCTTTGCACGCAAAGGTTTAGCCACCTTTGGTTAAATTATATATGTTGGTGGTTCTCAAACTTTTCTTCCCCATGGCTCCCCTTTAAATACCTTTTGTGGCCACCGACCATAGTTAAAGATCCCCAAGACTTAAGTCATGATTTAAATGATAACATTTCTTCAAGCCTTCAGGGACCCCCTGTGATGACATCACCCCCCCCCCAAGGGGTCCACAGACCACAGATTGAGAATCACTGACCTATGCCACTGAATCCCTCATTGAGCAGAAGTTAATACAACTCCTGCATGGCCCAAATTTAAGAAAGGACCCCTTTTTGCAAACATGAATGCCTCCTCACTCCATCTTTTGCCTCAGTAGCAGAGAACTGGAAAGATTACCAGATTGTGGTAGATATTCTGTTGTCCTCAGAAGGCTAGTGGTTCTCTTCGCTAATGAATATGTATTTCTCTTGAGGGATCATCCCAGAGCAGATTTTATGTGTGGCTTCTCATTCGAGAGGATATGCTTCTCCAAATGATACGTGCCATTTTGTGTTTTTAGATACGACTTGTTTTAGTTCTCTCCTCAGAGGCCCGTCTAGTGATCACAGCTCTATGCTGTGCCAATAAAGGTTAACAACTACTGTATTGTATTGCAGTGGTTTGGACGGAGAACAGGAGTTATGGAATGAAATAGTATGCTTAATACCCGAGATTCATTCCAGTCTGCTGTAATGCTGATCTCTAGCATTGGTTTGTTTTCAGGATTCAATGATATTTTCTTGGCAGCTATGTTTATGGTTTGCTTTTAACAATTGGACAAAGAGATGAGGGAAGCGACTGAAAAGAACTGGAGATAAACAAATGTAGTTTGCTTATTTATTACATTTATATGCTGCCAGGGATGAAATGCTCCCAGATCGGACCGGATCGCACAATCCGGTAGTGATCATGGCTGGTAGTTCGGCGATCCGGTAGCGATGGCAGAGCGAAGCTCCGCCCACCCGCCCAGGTGTCATTACTTCCTGGTTTTAACCAGGAAGTAATGTGTTTTTTACCTTCTGCGCATGTACAGAAAGTTTTGCGTGTGCAGACCTGTGACGCACGCGCACGAATGAAGCGAGCACGCGTGGGGCGCATGCACTTCTGAACCGGTAAGGAAGGTAAGTAGATTTCACCCCTGTATGCTGCCCATCTCCCTATCCAAAGTGGCTCTGGGCAGCTTACGATATGCAAAAGTAAAACAATACAAAAACATTAAGATTAATAGGAGTTAAATAAAATTAGGAGCCAAGTTCAGAAGCCGTATGGAGGTGGGATCTTCTCTCCTATTAAACTAAAATTTTAGCTTAGGGACACATGGGGTCATGTTTATTCCATCAATACCACTAAAAATTCTCCTAAAAGTTTTAAAAATAAAACTACAGGCATTTTCTCATTATTTTTGTTAGCTTTCAGTTGTTCACTTACATTGCAATGTGTATTACTTATACAGAAGTAAAGTTGCTTTTTTTCTCCTGCTTTCATTTCTTGGAATGGCAATTCACATGACTTTTTCAGATGAACAACATTTGAAAATATTTTAAAATATTTTCCCTTGGAAACCGAAGATATGTATAGAGAAATGTATTGCTGGTGGTTGTGTTTTTAAGTAAAACTACAAAAGTACCACAGGCAAAAATAACATTTTAACATCCTTTCATAAATCATGTTAATTTGTTTTCTCCAAGGAAAAAGAAAATCCAAAAAGCTAAGAATCACTTATAAAGAGAACTTTTTTGAGACCTGTTTCTCCACCTAACCATATATAAACCTTTCAATTAAAGATAATGTTAGTGAATTTTAAACATATTAGTATTAATTAACATTTTTTGTTTCTTTTTAAAGTACACATTTTATGACCACTTACTGATGAGCTATTATATTATGAAGGTATTCTATCAGCGGTATTTCAAAATGTTAAATGCAATAAAGTTTAAAGATTTAGCCATTCACTTTACTGTGTTTTCAGAGCTTTATAATGCAATTACTTGGGGGAGATTTCCATTTAACTCACTGGAACATAGTCCTGAATGCAGAAGAGTGTACTATAAAAAGTATCTGCTTGTAATTTGATTAGAACCATGATCAGTGCTCAGGGTAGCATGGCTTAGTTGTTGTTCTCTTCCCCTACATGTTTCCATGCTTTTCTACAGTAGTGGCCAAAATTATGGGAACCTTTTAGGAGAAGTGTATTTTTGAGATTTGATGGCTAATAACACCACTTTTTTTGGAGTTTCAAGATAATC
The DNA here is from genome assembly GCF_028640845.1 of Ahaetulla prasina. Classification (NCBI taxonomy): domain Eukaryota; kingdom Metazoa; phylum Chordata; class Lepidosauria; order Squamata; family Colubridae; genus Ahaetulla; species Ahaetulla prasina. Next base: position 279,207,588 of record NC_080540.1, on the reverse strand, counting down.
ATATTCCATTCCTGGAATGGCCTGGGAATAGCCCAGACCTTAACCCAATTGAAAATCTATGGAGCCAACTAAAGAAACTTGTTAGTCAGAAGCAACCCAGAAATAAAACCCAGTTAATAGACTAATCATTCAATTTTGGTATCACATAGCAGCTGCAGAACTAAAAGACTTGATTCACTCCATGGGAAGACGTTGTAAGGCCATAATTCATGCTAAAGGTTACCCAACTAAGTATTAACTGACATGATAATTTTTGTATATCTCATTTTTTTCTACGTGTTTCACTTTTCTTCTTTATACTGTAACTGCTATTCTAATGCAAATCCTTCATAAAAGTTATTGCATTACATTCTTAATTAAATTATCTTTCCATTGATATATAATTTTAGAATACTACTCCCCAAAAAAGTGGTGTTATTAGCTAGTTTTAGAAAATACACTTTTCCCAAAAGGTTTCCACAATTTTGGCTAATACTGTATATAGATTTTATTGCTGTGAAACTTTTCTTAAAAAAAAAAAGCAAATAAGACTTTCTGTAATATTCACAAAACTAATTCTCTCTCTCTCAAATTTCTTGATGCCATATGATAACATGTAGTTTGACATTGTCTCCTTTGTGCTGAGAGAGAGAGAGTGGCCCAAATTCATCTTTGTGCCTAAGGCAGGACTAAAACTCACAGTCTCCTGGTTTCTAGACTGATGCCCTAATTGCAATATCAGATAGTCTTTCTTTATTAAGTTTAATGGAAAGAAAAAATGATTAACCTACAGAAATATTACAATATGGGCTTGGGAGTTCTGGGAGTTAAAGTCCATACTTCTTCTAATGGTTAAGGTTGAGAAATACCGGTCTAGATGCTCATAAGATTTTTTTTCCCAGTTTAGACCAGTGGTGAAATCCAATTTTTTTTTACTACCGGTTCTGTGGCTGTGGCTTGGTGGGCATGGCAGGGGAAAGATACTGCAAAATCTCCATTCCCACCGCACTCCAGGGGAAGGATATTGCAAAATCTTCATTCTCATCGCACTCTGGGGCCAGCCAGAGGTGGTATTTGCCAGTTTTCCAAGCTACTCAAAATTTCTATTACCAGTTCTCCGAACTGCTCATAAGTTCTGCTTCTGGTTCTCCAGAACCTGCTGGATTTCACCCCTGCTTTAGACTTTCCATGGTTCTGAACACTTGGCTTTCTTATCCCAAAGCTGCTTTTTTTTTCCAAGCGACAACTGGACTTTTTTTGTTTTCTTTTGTCTCAAGGAAAAACCAGAAAGTCCAGTTGCCTCTTGAAAAAAGTATCTTTGGGACAACCATTGACCTGGATGACTGAGAATCTCCATAGGCACTTGGCTTTCTTAATTATCATTCCTCACACAAGATTTTAACAGAGGAGATTTTCAAACAGCTGTTGTTTTTGTTTTTACTGAAATAAACATGTGTTAACCTTTTTGCAGTATCAATGGGTAGTCCTTGTACGATCTAAGCTATCCATTGGATCTTGGCTTTAGAACACTAAATCCACATTTTTGCAGTCTCCCCCACTCCCCCCCCCAAAAAAACCCAAACTTTTTAAATTCTGAATATAATGGGCACAAATGTCTTCCATGTTAAGGTGGAAAAGCATGCAAAGTAGAATGGGAGCCCTACGTTTGACTTTCTTTAAGCCAGGTTGAATTGGGAGCCCTAAGATAAGCTTGGCTTTATTTAAAAAGTAAAAAGAGCATGCCAAGAAAACCGGGGAAATCTACAGGCGTCTTGTGGCTCTGTCCACTCTATAGCATTAGCCCATCTATTGTGGCCCTTGGCACTTCCCCTCCCTCAGCCTCTTAAAAGAGAGAAAGCCCAATCATTAAAATATTGTTCACCATTCCTTCCATTTTGCTTCCTAAAGGGTCTCTCTGTCCATAGATTTTGGCATATTTTTCTTTTGATTTTCCATTTTAAAGTACAATGCTGTTTTTTTTCCTTATTCTCACCTGCCTGGAAAACTGAAAGAGTCATCCTAGTTTCATTTCATCTCTTCTCATGACAGTAGTGAACTGCAGTTTTCATGCTTAGCGCAATTGTATATTTCAAAGTTGTGGTCCGCCAGCAGCCTGTGGCTGTGACAGAGTCGGAAAGTGATGAGGCTGAGGAAGAGCGTGGGATAGTCCTGGAGGCTGGGGAAAGCCTGGATGAGGGCTCTGCGTTGGAGGCTGAGGTGGGGCCAGGGCCATTGGAGAGTGAAAGGCGGACTCCAGAGTCTCCAGAGACAGATAGTAGTGAGGCAGAGGAACAAGAGGAGCCTGTTCCTAATGCACACATGAGAAGAGCTGCCAAAAGGCAAGAGTAGCTCAAGCAAAGAGGACCACTCGGGAGTAGGGCCAAGAGATGATTGGCCCCTCCCATAAGGCTTAAAGGACCAGCAACGGCATTTGGGCTCTTTGCCGGAAAACAACGTTGATAGCTTCGTCTTGTTGCATTTATTTTGTATTGGTGTCTTCTGAACGTTTGCCAAGAAAGGCCTTTGGCAGTTTGCCTAATTGGGCCAAGGTTGGTGATAGGTCTGAGGAATTATGTTAGGAGGAATTTGCTTTAATTTAGTTGAACTACGCTGAGAATTCTTAGCTGTTCAAATAACGTTTGTTTGTTTTTACACTGACTGAGTTTCCTACTACCTACTTGGGCCTGGGTCACAACAGTTGCATGATAGAATATCTTTTAAACAAAGCATAAATTAACTCTCCTACAAAGGGAACAAACTTTCCACATACTAGGTACAAGGAGTTGTCCTTTGACTATTTAATACATTGTAATAAAATCCATTAAACTGATAGCTTTTGCAAATGCACTCTTTGTTGTAGATGGCTTGGCAAATCTCTTTAGACCCATGCATTGGAGATGTAGAATAGAAGCCTGAATGCTATGTGTTTCCTGCCGCCAATCAGCAAGACGGAGGCAGAACACAAATATCTCACAATTTATATTCTCCGTAAGTTTTAAAGGCTCTTTAATTAATTGTCCATTAAACTATTAGCCTTAAGGCTTACTTTGATATTGACATAGGTAACTTATGCTTTTCCAGCCATTGCTGCTGTGCTTGGGATGTGAGGATGAGAGAAGAGAAAAGTCATTAAATACATGGGGACTAATCAGGTTTACTTGTAATTAATTAATTAAATTTTGACAAAATGAAATTTAATAAAGCATTGCTTTGTTTGGGCTTCTGGTCTACCTCAAAGCAAAATAATACTGTATGGGTACCTATTCAAGCTCTTACATGTTAGAGATGTATGTTCTTTCCAAGTCCTTCATAATTACATTGATTTTTTTAAAAACATTTTTTTTCCACGAGAACAAGATTAAATTTCTTGCCACTCAAAATTCTTCAATCATCAAAATAGATACAGATTGACCCGTTTTTCCTTGCAATTAACTCATCTATTTGATTTTTTTTTTTAAAAAAAAGTTTTCACATGGTTTATAGGTTTACATGGGTTTATAGTCCGCTGTGCCCTTTTGATCTTGTTATGAAGGACATAGGCATTGCAATAATGAGATCAATTCTTTTTTTCTGTTCTCCAGAAAAAGGCATTCGTTTAATGTAAATCAGACAGGCAAAGGCCAGCAGTCTGAATGACTGATGGATTGAATTCTGCATTCAGTGGAGCCGTTTGCAATTTAAAATTACAGTATGATTGTATTGTTCAGCCAGATGACAGGGTTTGAGCTATACTAGGGAGAGCTGAAGATGGATTTGTGTTCATTTATATATTAAGCTACATATTTGTGTACATTATTAGTGCATTATATATTTGGATGCTTAACATTTAGAGCTAATTGGTGTAGTTGTGAAAGTGCAGGCCTGGAACGCAGGAGACTGGGAGTTCTAGTCCCACTATAGACAAGAAGGCCAGCCAGGTGACTTTGACTCAGTCACTCCCTCTCAGCCCAGAGTTGTTGTTATGGAGGAAAAACAGGAAGAGGAAAGAATATTAGGTACGTTCTCCACTTTGAGTTATTTATAAAAAGAATAAAAGCGGAATAAAAATAATAAATAAATTGATTCCCAAAAGGAATTGCTAGGGTTTCTGATCCCTTCCCACATTCACATGTAGAGTAGTACTACCTCCCTACATGCAGAATTGCGGATGCTCCAGTTATCCTATACGGTTGCACTGAGATTTTTATATAATATAGGCAAGTTGTTCCGCTCAAGATCCATCCTTTTGCATCTATCCTATTGCACCAGCAACCGTCCTGAACTTGACTGAAGCTGATGGACCCTAAAGCTCCAGTTAACAAAATAAACAACAGTTTCCACGTATCTGTAGATTGGAAGAAAGAGCCTACTAAAGGAATGGCCTACTTACCATAAGGGAACTCTGCCCAAAACTATAGGTGCTTATCATGTTCATAATGTGTCATCATTGCTACACATACAGGCAGTTTGAGGAGCTCCTAGGGAGCATTAAATATACACTAAACCTGCATTTTTAAAACTGCAGATTAGCACACAAAAGCATAAATACACTGGTTAATCAGGTATCTGCTCTCCTTCATCCTCATCAGAAAAGCCATCTGTTTCCAAATTTTTACTGAAAGGTAGTCCATGGAGGAATGGATAACTATCTTATAATGAAACTAACCTCATTCTTCTCATCAAAAGACAATGCTTGTTCCATTTGGATTTTTCTCTTACTATTATTAACGTATTAACCTGTTAATAATATTAACCTATTTTTCTAATGTTTAGAAAGATTTTTGTAAGATTTTTGCTTCTGGGAATATTAACTTTCACAAACTTAACTAGTGATGGATTCCCCCTCCCCCTTGATTCGCTATGGCTCACAGAAGCACGAAGCCAAAGACACCAGCCTGAAGATGATGAGTGAGACCTCGTCGAAACGTTGCCAAGATACTCTCAACCTTACACGGGAAAAGACCCGAAAATGCCAAGACCTACATACCTATACCCGTGAAAACCTACGAATATATATATATATATATTTGTTTTATAAAATATATATATATTATATATATATATCTTTTATATATATAAAACCGTATATATACATATATATATATATATATAGGTCTTTGGTTGTTCGGGTTTTCTCCCGTGTAAAATTGGAAGTGTCTTGGCGACGTTTCGACGAAGTCTCATTCGTCATCTTCAGGCTTCAACCGTGCTTCTGGAACATTGCTCCCAGAAGCACGAAGCCAAAGACACCAGCCTGAAGATGATGAGTGAGACCTCGTCGAAGCGTTGCCAAGACACTTCCAATTTCCGGAGAAAACCGAATAACCAAAGACATATATATATATATATATATATATATATATATATATATATATATATATATATATATATATATATATATATATGTTTTCTGAGGGTGATGCAGCTGTTTCTTCCTTTTAACTGCTAGTGGGGTTTGAACTGATTGGGTGGGAGCTTGGCTGTGCTCTGATTGGATGGGGTTTTTTTGTGCTCTGATTGGATGGGGGTGTGTCCTTTTTGGGTGGGGGCTTGGTTGTGCTCAGGTTAGTCTGAGCTGCAGGGGGATTTGAGCTGGTGAGCTACATAGCTGTTGTTTGGCTTCGTGTTCGTGGTCGTGCTACATCTTCATAGTGGGTGTCAGTCTGCTGCATGTATGGATTGGAGGGGTTTGAAATGGCTATTGTTGCAGCTGCGGTCTGGCTTCTGGTCCTTGGTCGTGCTTCCTGATCAGTGTGGGTTTGGGTCTGCTTTCTGGGTGGATGTGTGGTGGTGACATCCTGTGTGGACCTCGTGAGTGTGGGTCTGGTGTCATTCCTCGTGTTAAGGACTCGTTTGTCAATAAGGGCGGGTTTCCAAATGGCTGGTAGGCGGGAGGTATCATCTCATTTGTTCATGCTGTGTGGGCGTTTTTCTATCTCGATGGCTTCTCTGTGTATATATATATATATGTGTGTGTGTGTGTATGTGTGTGTGTGTGTGTCTGTATATTTATATGTTTTCTGAGGTTTTCGCGGGTGTTTGTATGTAGATCTTTGGTTATTCGGGTTTTCTCCCGCGTAAAATTGGAAGTTTCTTGGCGACGTTTGACGAAGTCTCATTCGTCATCTTCAGGCTTCAGCTTGTGCTTCTGGGAGCAATGTGTGACTGCAGCTGTTTCTTCCTTTTAACTGCTAGTGGGGTTTGAACTGATTGGGTGGGAGCTTGGCTGTGCTCTGATTGGATGGGGTTTTTGTGCTCTGATTGGCTGGGGGTGTGTCCTTTTTGGGTGGGGGCTTGGTTGTGCTCAATTAGTCTGAGCTGCAGGGGGATTTGAGCTGGTGAGCTGCATAGCTGTTGTTTGGCTTCGTGTTCGTGGTCGTGCTACATCTTCATAGTGGGTGTCAGTCTGCTGCATGTATGGATTGGAGGGGTTTGAAATGGTTAATGTTGCAGCTGCGGTCTGGCTTCTGGTCCTTGGTCATGCTTCATGATCAGTGTGGGTTTGGGTCTGCTTTCTGGGTGGATGTGTGGTGGTGACATCCTGTGTGGACCTCGTGAGTGTGGGTCTGGTGTCATTCCTCTTGTTAGGGACACGTTTGTCAATAAGGGCAGGTTTCCAAATGGCTGGTAGGCGGGAGGTATCATCTCGTTTGTTCATGCTGTGTGGGCGTTTTTCTATCTCGATGGCTTCTCTGATTATTCTGTTGTTAAAGTGTTCAGTTTTGGCGATAGTTCTGGTCTTTTTAAAGTCAATTTTTTATTGACTTTATCAATTTTTTATTGACTTTATCAATTTTTTATTGACTTTATCAATTTTTTATTGACTTTATCAATTTTTTATTGACTTTAAAAAGTCTTATTGACAAACGAGTCCTTAACACGAGGAATGACACCAGACCCACACTCACAAGGCCCACACAGGATGTCACCACCACACATCCACCCAGAAAGCAGACCCAAACCCACACTGATCAGGAAGCACGACCAAGGACCAGAAGCCAGATCGCAGCTGCAACATTAGCCATTTCAAACCCCTCCAATCCATACATGCAGCAGACTGACACCCACTACGAAGATGTAGCACGACCACGAACACGAAGCCAAACAGCAGCAGTGCAGCTCACCAGCTCAAATCCCCCTGGAACTCAGACTAATCTGAGCACAACCAAGCCCCCACCCAAACAGGACACACCCCCATCCAATCAGAGCACAAAAAACCCCCATCCAATCAGAGCACAGCCAAGCTCCCACCCAATCAGTTCAAACCCCCACTAGCAGTTAAAAAGGAAGAAACAGCTGCAATCACACATTGCTTCCAGAAGCACGAAGCTGAAGCCTGAAGATGACGAATGAGACTTCGTCGAAACGTCGCCAAGACACTTCCAATTTTACGCGGGAGAAAACCCGAATAACCAAAGACATATATATATATATATATATATATATATATATATATATATATATATATATATATATATATATATTTATATATATATATATATACACACACCAAATGGTGCCCTTTTACTTCCCTCAGTCCATATTTATTTATTTATTTATTATTTAAGGAACACTCTGAAGAACACTCAGATCTATTTCATCTAATAAAAAGGAAGAAGGTTAAAAATATAGAAATGGCATGCTTTCTGAAATTTAACAAATCCATATCTAACCAAACCAAAAAACCCTTTACCCTGTCCTACAATTATTTAGTTTTGTGTTATTTTATTTGTCTTTTCTGGGTTCCAAACTCTGTGTGGTTCATCTGATGTTCTTCCAGTATATTTCAGTTCTATTATGTGAGGGTAACAGGAAAAGAAGAGGGGTATAATTGAGGTCTTGCAGGAAGTCGCCCTTTCAAACTGGACGTGCAGCCTGAATCTGCCTTAAAGGACCACCTCTCCTCCTTCATTAAATTGGAATGTTTGTGATCAAAAGTTGGAAGACGTGCTAAACCTTTGATTCCTTGCTTCAACAAGCAATAGAATTGCATCCATGTGTGCTCCATTCCATTACAGAAGCCGTTATGAGTTTAATATATCACATCCTCATGATGAGGATGATAGTCATTAGATTTGCAAAGAGAGGATATGCAAGATACCGAGCAGTTTCACTTTTCTCATGTCTATTCAGAAAAAAGTCCCATTGAAAGCTATGCTGGAAAGCAATTACTGGAAAGCACATATAAAGTTACTGCCTTAACTTACAAAAGAATCCTCTACACAGTTAGTCTCATACATTACCCACGTTTTTCCTCTGCATTAACATTAGCTGCTCGGTGACTTATTTTATTATATTGCATTACATAAAAATGCACTATTATATGATGGTTTATAAGGTTAAATATTAATGTTTTGAAAGCAATTTATGGGTGGTATGGGAGAGTCACTAATCAAAACAATGATCAAATTGGAACCAGCTGTGCATGCAGTATATGAAATTGCCCCTTCCTTCCTTCCTTCCCGTAAGATGTAAGATGTAACTTTTTTCTCAAAGTTTCAAAAATATCTGAGTGAGTTTTCAGGAATTTACTGTTTGGCTCCACATAGTTTCTCTTAGGACTTAATGATTGAGTCTAACATAAACTCATCAATTAAAAATAATCTGATGAATATATAAGAACACAGCCTCCATTAGTCATACAGAAGATTTCATTTATTTATTTTATCTATTAAATTTTTATGCCCATATCGCCATCAACAATTTTAAGAAGTTGATAGTTAGTTTGGTGATAAAGGTGTCGTTGTATACTTCCCCTCCCGCCTGAGTTTGACCTAGTTGTCGCAGCCATTATGTAGTTTAGTTGAATGTTTAATAAAATATATGACTCCATTAACTCTAGATGATAAATCGTCTGTTGCAGAACATTGGGTGAATTTAACCATTATAGTTGATTAAAGAATCCACTGTTATGCAAACCATGGTTAGCATAATGAATGATCCAATGATCCAACCTATCTATTCTAAGATACATATTTCTGTCAATGCTTCACCCTTATTCTTCTCCTTAAATGCCAATTAATTCATTTGTTCCTCAGACTTTTAATTAGTGTTACTGGAAATCTTTACCAGGTATCAGTTAAGCCTGATAAAACGGAGCACTTATTGGCCTTAGAAATATACAAAATATTGATCGCAACGCGTACTGAAAGCATTTCATATTAGATTTGATGTTAGTCCAGCCTCACAATTAAATTTAATATAAGTTAATATGGTTGGAAAGAAACCGGCAATTCAGTGCCAATTATCTGGATGCACAGAATGGGAAATAAAAAGAACCCAATTATGTAAGTGAAGGTAGCTTAGTGGCTTAAAGAGTGAGCCATGAAAGCCTTTCCTGAGCTTCAAATTGTGCGTCCATATAAAGTTGTTAGGTGTTCAAGGCAATCTCAGCCGTTCACTTGGAAAAACGAAAATGGTAGTAGTGATTTAACTAGTCATTAATTCTTTCAAGAAGACAGTTGTGTATTAACTGTTTGAACATTTGAAATTCTGTGTTAATGTTTTATTGTAAAAGCCTGGCAGATGTAGAACTTCTGGGAATTTTTAAAGTAACAAAAATGTTTGGGATGGAAATGAAATTGAGGGAAAATTGCTGTGTGTGAGTGTGTATACATGCACACGCACACACAGTGGTACCTTGGTACTCAACTGCTTTGAAACTCATCAAAATTGGTACTCAGCGCATTTTGATGTGAAAATTTTGTCCTGGTTTTTGTCGTTTATTTGGTATTCATAATAGCTAGAAAACAAAAGAAATCATCAGCATTGTAGTAATGCAAAAAATTAACATATTTGGAACTTTGTCCTTAACTGTATCAGATACTGAAAGCTTTAATTTTAAGTGGGGGAAAACCCCAAGTGGAAATACTGAACTTTTTGCATAAGTGGAAAGATTGCAGATTTTGTGGTTATACTTTAACAAAATATAACCCTTTAACTCTTCTGCTTTCCAAGAAGCTATTTCGCCATATTAACATCAGGCAAATAAATAAATAATAAAAGAAGGAATAAATATTTCTTTCAAATTTATTATACCTCTACCATAGAAATATTTTGAGGGGTCTAACAGATTTTTTTTAAAAAAATTCCCTGAATTAATTGTATTTACTCATAAGAAACATATCTAAAATTACTTAATGTCTGAAGCCATTGATTGGGCAACAGGACCCCTTAGTTCTCTTTTCCAGATTTCATAAAAACCGTCCACATTTATTTTTGTCATTTAAAAAGAACTATTTTTATGAAGTAATAAACCATTCTCAATAACAACATTTTCCAATACGCTCAGTGCTTCTGGAAGATGCTGCAAGGGCATTAGTATTAAATAGTTCTTAGTTTATATGTAACCTTTATTATTTTTTTTATAAATAACTCAAGGTGGCAAACATATATAATACTCCTTCTTCCTATTTTAGCCACAACAACAAGGGAAACTGATGGGCCCAAAGTCACCCAGTTGGCTTTCATGTCTAAGGTGGGACTAGAACTCCCAACTTGCCATCATTTCTGAATATCAGAAATGAGTGAAGGGCTAAGATAGAGTGCTTTGCTGAAATTAATGAAGCTTATGAAAACACTCAGAATTATATAGAGTGCCTTCTGTCACATGATACATCACTTTTTACAATATACTATTTAAATGTTTTCTTTGGATCCTCAAATGTTTTCTGATGTTCTTAATTTTGTGGGAATGAAACCATTGGGCACATCTCAAATTGTAACGGAATTTGTGTTCATATATAGGAAAGTTTTGGGGCGGGTTTGGGATATTTATAGTATATTCTACAATTTAGGACTTTTAGCGATATTAAAATAGAATGGGGTCACATTATGATTCTTTGTAAGTATTTGGCTGTTTTGAAGAGAAGTTATGCCAAGACTAGTCCCTTGAGGTTGTTATCTTAATTTCATTTTGGTTAAACAATTTTGTTTAAGACTCAGGAATCCCTTGAGTTGAATGGCTAATAATCTCTCTCCAAAAAGTACTTCAGGCAGGTTGGATTTGGAGCTCCAAAGGATGAATTTGCACATTTTTTTAATGCAGCGCAGATAGAAAAAGCATTATGTGTGCTACTTGATAAAGGGCTACATGATCCAGCCCATGACCTTGCCTACAAGCAATTCACTTAGCTTGGTCAAAGATATCCTAATCTCCCTCTGAATCTGATAGATCTCTTTTCCCATTTCCTTTCATTTGCCCCATAATGTTTTTCTTGGTTTCCTCCACATCCTCAGTTGTTCCTGTTATTAAAATATGTGGACCTTTCTGGTCCTAATCACCCATTTGCAAAATAATTACATCCCAGTCACCATACTGAAGATAGATAAATTGGTGGGCTAAACTTTATTCCTTTAAATTAGAAGCGTTATGGTTCATGTATTTTTTGATTTTCCAGTTTACTATATTTTTTCCAAACATTATTATAAAGTAAAATAGAAACAACTCTAGGAAAACAGGATACAATACCTGGTTCTTTTTTTAAAATCCTTTTTATCAATTAATGAGACTTAGATCAAACTTGGCTCACAGTGTTGGACCCAGCCTAGCAGTGGGTTTATTTCTAAAATCGGCAGTGTAATTGGCTGCATTAAGGAAGAACTACCGTATTTTTCAGAGTATAAGACGCACTGGAGTATAAGACACACCTTAGTTTTTGGGGAGGAAAATAGAAGGAAAAAAAAATTCTGCCTACAAGATATTCATCTGGCTAGCATTTTTAGCCTGGTCAACTTCAGCACATTAGTTCACTCGATGGTTTTGAGGTTGGGGCTGGTTGGGGCTGAAAAAAAGCACAGCTGATCATCGGAGGGAGCTCCAGTGAAGCTCCGAAGGGGTAAGAGAAGGCAGCAGCTTCTCAATTTTTTTTTTCAATTTTTTCTGTAGCAGAAAACTAGTGGTTTAGTCCTCCTAGCTCATTTGATTTTAATTTCCCAGTTTAGGAATTATCTTATATGATACATTTTCATCCTAGCCCAGATACAACAGACATTTGATTGTCAAAGCTTATTGCTACTAATTACAAGCACTTTCCAAAATAAGACCTTTACTCGTTATTGCAGGAGCATGTAAAACTATAAAATCTTCAGAGGCAATTTAGAGAAGTTTTATAGAAAAATGTAGAACTTTCTAAATTTTTGAGGTTTTGTACAGCTGTGGTTTGGTTTAAATTAATTCCACAGAGAACATTTATCTCCTGAATTAAAACAAATACTTTGTTATGTAGCTGATTGCTTCCAATTTGTTTGAGCTACAACATAAGTAGAACTCAGTCATTTCTTGGAGGGACAAATATTTCGTCTGTGTATCTAAGCTGAGCCTAGCTAAAATAGCAATAGCACTTAGATTTATATATCGTTCCATAGTACTTTATAGCAGTGGTCACCAACTGGTGGTCCGTGGATCACTGATGGTCCGTGAGAAAATTTTGGTGGTCCACAGAAAAATTATTTGCATTTTTATATTGCAATAAATTAGGGGTCCTCAAACTACGGCTCCTGGGCTGGATACGTGCAATGAATGTTTGTGTTGCTGCAGAGTCTCCCCGTTTGGGGTCGTTTTGTGCAGGTCAAAGGGGGGCAGAAATTCCGACTTGGGGTCTGCTTCGGCCTCTTGGTGTGGGGCTTTGGGCGACGGCTGGAGGGAAGTGCCACTAGGAGTGAAGAGCCGGACGGCCTTGTTCCAATGGGACTGCATCATGGCCTGGAACTAGGTTGCCATCTCAGCCCACTGAGCCTCCAAGCACCTGTACCTGGCTTTGAACTCCCGCAGGTCTTCCCTCTGCTTGGAAAGCCTATGCTCGTAATCCTCAGTGAGGTGCTTCTGCTGAGCCTCCTTCTTGGCCAGATCCAGTTTGAACTGAGCCAGCTGTTTTGCCAACTGTTTTCTCCAACAACTGCTTCCTGTTAGGGCCCTAAGGAGTCTGGGCAGGCAGGCAAGGAGTGGTGAGTACAGGCTGGCAAGGTACCCCTCAACGTGAGTGACATCGAGTTGGCCACGCCCACCCAGTCACATAACCACCTTGCCATGCCTACCCAGTTGGTCATTAGGCAGATCATATTAGTGGTCCATGGGATTTAAAATTGTTAAGTTAGTGGTCCCTGAGGTCCGAAAGGTTGGTGACCTTAGCTTTATAGCATGCTTGGGGTGGTTTGCAAGTATCAGCATATTGCCCCCAACAATCTGAGTCCTCATTTTACTGACCTTGGAAGGATAGAAGGCTCAATCAACCTTGAGTGGTCAGGATTAAACTCCTGGCTGTGGGCAGAGTTAGCCTGCAATACTGCATTCTAACCACTCCACTAACCAGATTTGCGTTCCAAATCTGTGGAACTTGCTTCTTAAGCAACTGGAAGAGGATTTTTCCTGCTGTAATTATTCCTTTCTCTCATTTCTAGAATTATTGTAGTTATACCGATGTTATATCTGTACTTAAATGTTATTATGAACAATATTATTTCTCTTAGGATCCTGTGAAGAAGATTCCCGACTCACATGAAATTACTCTCCACCATGGCACAAAAACAGTAAGCATCTTGATATCTCCCTTTCTTAGGTTTACGATAGAATATGTTGACCCTGAGAAGAAAATAAATTCTGTGAAAAAAAGTAGAAGGAATTGAATCCAGATTTGATCATACGTAGAGTAGAAATTCATAAGAATCCAGTTGGCTAATTTAAGAGAAATGAAATAATTTCTAAACTTCAAATGTCTACATTACAGTTGAACAGTTAAATGTACTAAGACCAACTTTTTTATGAAAAATACATTCAAACCCCACATAAAACATATACCGTATTTTTCGCCCTATAAGATGTACCAGACCATAAGAAGCACATTAGCTTTAGAGGAGGAAAACAATAAAAAATAATCTGCCTCTGCCTCCCAGCATTCATTGGGCTAGCATCCTTGCAGCAAACATCAAACAGCCTGGTTAGCTTCAGCACGTTATTGCAGTCCTAGCACATGGCTTGTCACTTCTCCATTGCGCTCACCACTGGTCAACTGAGCTGAGCTGCTGCCACCGCCGGGAATGCTGGAGTCTTTGCTGCCGAGCAGCTGATTGGTGGTTGGATCGGCCTCCCGGAATACCACTGATCAGCTGTTCTAAGCTGCAAAGATCGTCACTGATCGCCACCTCTTCCTATCACAGCCTCTGCCATTCAGCAGCAAGTGGCGGTGATGGTGGTGAACGGCGGCAGCGGCAATTCTTGCTGCATAGAACAGCTTATTGGTGGTATTCCGGGAGGCTGATCCAACCGCCAATCAGTTACTTGGCAGCAAAGATTTCAGCGTTCCCCGACGGCGGCAGTGGTGACAGGCGGCGGCGGAAAACCCCCGACCCCTCCTGCCACAGTATTGGCTCTATAAGATGCACAGACATTTCCACCCATTTTTTTGGAGGGAGAAAGTGTATCTTATAGTGCGCAAAATATGGTATATGCACAGAGTCTTGATTGTGTGTGTGTGAATGTGTGTATATGTATACTTGACAAATTAATTTGGTTCACAGTTCATTTTCATATCTTGCTTTATAGGTCTCTGCTTTAGGATTGGATCCATCGGGTGCCCGTTTGATAACTGGAGGATATGACTATGATGTTAAATTTTGGGATTTTGCTGGAATGGATGCATCTCTTCAGGCTTTTAGATCTCTGCAACCATGTGAATGGTATGTTATGATGTTTTCCACCAAATGTATTAATAACTTACTAGAATAATATGCAGGCCAATACCTTTGAGATAAAAAGACTTAGAAATATGTTGCCATATTTGGAAGAATAACAGTAACATGACAATTCAATTTATGCTATTTATTTTTCACATATTTATATTTTTAGGTTGTAAAACTCAAAGATGCTTACTTATTTCTTTCTCAAGTAACATCTAGAAATCAAAAACAATAAACACTGAAATCTTAATGGAGTTACGATTACAAATACAAATAGTTTTAAAATGAAAATATAGAATACTTAAAAAGTGATACCTCCAAATGGGTTGCAATGATAGCTCAACATATCTAGAAGATACTCTATTGCAAAATCTGATGTAAATAATTGATATTAAGATGGTTGCTTATGAGATTAAGATGAATCACATATATAGCACCATTTTGTGAATTGTGGAAAAGAGCAGGAAAGAGAGGGATAAAGATACCCATATAGGTAGTCCTCATTTAGCAACGGCAATTGGAACTTGCAATTCAGTCATTAAGTGAAATGTCAGCTTAACAAGACACCAACCGTGTTTATGATCTTACTTCAATTTTCCTTTACTTTACAGACCTGCAAAGGTTGTAAATGCAAGCATTGGTCATAAAGGTTACTTTTCATTACCATTATAATTGCAAATGATCCCTACATGAAAGCTGTCACTAAACTAGGACTGTTTGTATTTGGAAAAAATGGATCAGAAATTGCTGTTCAGCTTCTAAAAATGGATCTGTCAATTATTATTTGACTTGGAGATATTTCATATATTCCCAAAATAATATAGCATAAAATATTCTGCCATTTTTTCATTTTGTAAGCAAAGAGTTGGCAATTTTGTATTTAATTGTTAGTGTTTAACTTTGGTTCTGTAATTTTTCAGTCACCAGATAAAATCTTTGCAGTACAGCAGCACTGGAGATGTCATTCTTGTTGTTGCGGGTAATTCTCAAGCTAAAGTCCTTGACAGAGATGGCTTTCCTGTGATGGAGTGTGTGAAGGGGGACCAGTATATTGTAGACATGGCAAACACTAAGGTAAGGAGATAAATTTAGAGCTTGAATAATGTAATTTTAGAGAGTTTTTTCTCATGTTCTTGTGAAATATTGTAGCATTCATTGAAAAATATATAAATTAAATAAAGCAAACAGATAACAATGTTTTGACCAGGGGTGGGCTTCAGATCCTTTAGCAACGGGTTTGCTGTCGGTCACTTGCACCATGGTGGGGGGGGGCGTTTTTCACCCTCACCAGGCTCTGGAGGGCAAAAACTGCTTCCCCCTGGGTCCGGAGGCCCTCCGGAGGCCGGAAACAAGACCGTTTCCGGACTTCTGGAAATTCCGGGAGGCCCGTTTTTCGCCCTCTCCAGGCTCCAGGGGCTTTCCTCGAGTCTCTGGGAGGGCGAAAACAGCTTCCCCCAGGGTCCGGAGGCTGGAAACAGGCCCATTTCCAGACTTCCAGAACCTCTGGTAGGCCCATTTTTTTGCTTTCCCAGACCCTCCGCGCGGCCCCTGCACTTACCTGGAATTATGAACGGGCCGCAAGGAGACTTCTGGGAGGAGAAGGGCGGGGTGGGCATGGTCAGCCAGGGGTGGCATTTGGGGGTTTGCCAAACCCCAGCAATCTTTGGCTAGAAGGTTGTCCAAACCCTGCTGAACCCCCAGGAGCCCACCCTGGTTTTGACTACTTTTACATTTATGTCAAGATCTTTGAAGCTCTTTGAGTTGAAAGGATTGAATGATGACGTCTCCTTTGCCCAGGGATGTCCAGTTGGGGGCTCACTAAAGTGGTATCCATCTAACTACTCGCAGTCACTTACTTTCGAACTGCTGGGTTGGCAGGAGCAGGAGCTCCCAAGCAGCAACTGGGTCTTGAACGCAAGTCTACCTATTGTCAGCCCAACGTCCTAACCTCATGCATCAACACACTCCCTGTTGTTCTGACTAAGGCTTAGTTTTATTGCTCATACAGGTCCATCAGATAATCAGTCGATCACAACCTTGCCAGGTTCATGTAACTCTATACAAAGTTAGAGTAGCATATTGTCTCTTGGGAATTTAAAGCTTTGGGTATTCTCTAATGAACTTACAGACTGAAAGTACATTCATAAAAGCGTCTGAGAAGGAAATGGTAATGGGTAACTTCAGTTGTAGTCACATGGACTGACAAAATTCATATTTTGGACTTGACAAATGATTGCGCCTTGAAACAGCCAGTCTGGAAGCCAACATCACTGTTAACATCGGCCTTAATCTTCAGTATTAATTATAGACTTGTCCAAAACCTAGATGAATTAATTGGGAGCAGTGATACTAATTTTATAAATATAAATGTGGATGCAAATGGTGCTTGCCAATAAAGTCTATCACACACACATTTGACAGCAGAAGAGCAGATCTGCAAAAAATTAAAGGATTGTTGAAAATAAAGTTGAAAGGGAAAATTAAAACTATCCATTATCTTAACAATGTTTGGAGATAGTTCAGAATTATAAAACTAAAAGATCAGCTCCAAAGTATCCCTCAGATCAGAAGTGTTCCAAGAGGTTCAGAAGAACACCATAATAATTAATTTCGCAAGATCAGATACCAATAAAGTCTGGATAAAAGTCCTCTCGACTTCTTTTCCAAGTTCAGAACATGCAACTCTTGCATGAATGTGGAAAACAAAAAGGAGCATATGCAAAGAATTGATAAAAAGATATTCAAAAAAGAAAGAAAATCTCACTTTAAATTGCCCAGGGTAAAGTATAAACTTGTAAGGCTATTGAAACACTGGCTAATGGGTCTGGCACAGAAAGAATAGTAAAGAACAGCATTGAAGGGAAAGTTAGGATTGAATAAGGTGTTTTATCTCTTAATTCTGTGCAGGTAGTGTTTAACGTACAACCACAAGTGAGACCAGAATTTCTGTTGCTAAGCAAAGTGGCTATTAAATGAGTCACACTCAATTTTATGACCTTTTCACCATAGTTGTTAAGCTCATCACTGCAGTTTTAAATGAATCATTGAATTGTAAATAGAATCCCAGCTTTTATTATAGACGTTTATTGGAAGCCATCTGGAAAGATTGCAAATGGCGGTCACATGATCCCAGGGATGCTGCAACCATCGTATATACATGCAGGTTGCCAAGAGTCAAAATTTTGATAATGTGATCCGTGGGGATACTGCAGTAGTCATGTTGAAAACTGGTCATAAACCACTAGTGCTGTTGTAACTTCTAATAGTTGGGAGATAAATGATTGTAAGTCGAGGACTACCTCTGGAGGTATTTTGAAAGTATAACTGAGAGGAAGATAGAGCAAATTTTCATTTCAGGTTGGCTTATTAGATACTTTTATGAAGTTATTAAAAACAGAAAGTTAAAATAGTTGTGCATGTACATTGTCTTTTCACTAGAAGTTTTTGTTGCTAATAGTATAAGTGATTTATATAGATTCTGAGTGGAATTTTAAAAAGTAAGAAGAGGTAACTAGAGGTGAAAAAATAACTATGGAAAGATATCAGTGCTTGAGTACATGGATAGTTGCAAATTTATCCTCCTTATCTCAAGAAGTCCGAGCTCTGGACCTAAACCAGTAATTAAGACACCATGCATTGTGAGGCTTACTGGACTTAATGAGCTAGACTCTGGCACACAATGAGTTCCAAAAAGCAAACGGATGTAAAGTCAGTGTTGGGAGCATCTGCCTCCCAGTGTGGTGTATCTAGGTGAATCACGCCCTTCTGCCAGCACAGTCCTTGCCCCTGTGCATTGGAATGACCGATTGGATGCTGCCTGGTCAGTCTGTGGCCCCGAACAGCTGACCATTGACCCCTTAGTGCTGTGTTGTCGAACAGCTGATTGTTGGCCCATAACTGGTGCTTCTAAGCCTGGCAGGCAGCTTGCCTCACGCCACACCACCTCTCCGCTGCACAGCTGATCCGTGGGCCACTCTTTGCCAAACAGCTGATTTGTGGCATTCTTTGGCATGCTGTTGCAGCCTCCAGTATACCTCCCATCAGCAGTGCAGGAGCTCCTTCCCTCCCCTGGTATGGCAAACCCTGGGGTTTCGGGGTTTGATACCTTATTCTTCAGTTTTCAAAGATGTTTATAAGGATATTGGGATTTTTGCATTTGTGTTAGAGGCTCTTTGAGATTGAAAGGATTAGCCGGTGACATCACCATTGCCAGGGGGATGCCCAGTTTGAGGCGCCTTTCATGTCCCCAGCAAGAGCAAAGGATGGGAGCTCACCCCACGCCATGACAGCACTCGGCTTGCTGCTGGTCAAACTAGCATCTTAACAATGTGAGCTACTGTGTTCCTACAGGGTATTGGATAATAATTATGTTCGCTTGTTGCAGTGTTTGGAAAAGAAGAAAACAAATAAATTGTTTAGTTAAACATAACTTATTATGCATTATATTCACACCTTCTGTTCTTCATCCTAGGGACACACAGCAATGCTTAATTCAGGCTGTTGGCATCCAAAAATAAAAGAAGAGTTTTTAACATGTTCCAATGATGGGTAAGTAATTTTTCAAGTATTCAAAAAGTAGATTTTCTATTTTGAATTCCTGCCATTTATTTACTTTTAAGATGTTTACCAACTGGGTACTAAGCTCATGCTAAAGGGTACTAATTAGCTCTAAAGCTAATTTATGAAAGAGTCATAGGTTATATCTCTTAATTTGGGAAGCTCATTTCAACAGCAAATATAAAGGCTAGGCATGGTTAAGAAGAACTGCTACTTATTTTGTTTTTCTTTTGCTTAGCTTCTTTTTCCTTGATGTAGTTCTTAGAATTATTCAGTAATTATTATCAACAGAAATGATTGCTCTAAAATAAAGATACGTAACCTTTTTAGGATTAAAGATCTTGACTTTCAAATAACATTTCAAGCTGTATTGTTAAAGGAATCACTGTGGGTGCTAGTTTTAGCTGCCTTTAGGGGGCTCTGCTTCATCTCTGCTTCTTTAAGCTATTGACCCAATTTTGTCCAAAGACGTTTATATGCGGCTTATGAAAATATGACATTACTCCACAGCGTATGGCAAAACACTGAATGCTGTTAATCTTCCTACCAAAGGCGTACCTATTTATCTACTTGCATTTACATGCTTTCGAACTGCTAGTTTTGCAGGCCCTGGGACAAGTGACAGGAGCTCATTCTGTCTCAGAATGGTAGGACTTGAACCGCCAGAGTAAAGACCTTCCCCAGGGCTTTTAAGCTACTGAGCCACCATGCCTCTTGCATTTTTAAGGAAGTTTAATAATAATGAGTTAATTTCATTTTAATTTAATAAAAATTAAAGCCAATAAAGTAATCCATATTATTATCCTCCTTGTATTTAATGATTTAATATTTTTTCCTCTGTCACATTAATAGTGCCTTAAAGTAAACTCTTCCTTGAGTCGATTTTAACTTTTAGTTACTTCTTAGCCATATCCATTTAGTTTTCTAGGCAAAAATAATGGAAATATTTTTAGATTCTAGAAATTGGATGAATATGGTTTGCCATTGCCTTCCCTCAGAATATTGTTGTCATTTTCTAATCTAATCTGCAACCCTAGGATTTCTAGTTAGATTCTAAGAAGATCTGAATCTTCTTGAGATTAAGCATGACAGTCTGGTACTTCTCCCTGCTGTGGGTATTCACAACTTCTACTTCAGCAATGTCCAACCTTAGCAACTTTAAGACCTGTGGACTTCAATTCCCAGAATTCCCCAGCCAGCAAGATTGGACACCCCAATCTACTTGGTGGAAAGTTTTGGAGAACATGTGGAAGCCAGAGCCAAGGCTTCAGGGGGAAGTGCATTGTAGTCCTCGGGTTTCAGATAACATACCCTTGCTCTCTCTGTGATTTCTCTCCTGTTTTAGATTGTAGTTTTGAAAAGTAGGTATTATGCCAAAATATATTTTAAAATTATGATTCGCCATACTATTAAAAATGACTCCTCTGTTTAGCTTAGGTGGAGGATAGGTAGTACTCGACATACAACTGTTCATTTAGTGACTGTTCGAAGTTACAACGGAACTGAAAAAAATGATCGTTTTTCACACTTTTGGCCATTGCAGCATCCCCATGGTCACATGATCAAAATTCAGACAACTTGGCAACTGACTCATATTTATGACGGTTGCAGTGTCCTGGGGGTCATGTGGTCACCTTTTGCGATCTTCTCACATGCAATGGGAAGCCAGATTCGCTTAACAACTGTGGCAAGACAGGTTATAAAATGGGGAAAATCTCACTTAGCAACTTAGCTCACTTAGCAACATAAATTTTGGGCTTAATTGTGGCTGTAAGTCAAGGACTGCCTGTGGTCCTTTTTAATTCTGAAGTACCTTTTGAAATACACAATTCCAAAGGCACGAAAGCAAACTATGAAGTTGCTTGAAATGCAAGAGGAAATCCTTCAGACAGGAGTTTTCCATCACTGAGTACTTGTTCTTAGGTCTGAATGACCAATTATTTAAAACTTCCATGATAGGAACTTAAAAAGATTGATGTTTAGACAACTAAAACAATAACAAAATCAAATGTGTCTGGAGGATTTGTTATTGTTTCTAAGCCCAATAAGATATTATGAACGTTCCGTTCTCAGCAGAAAAAGACAAGAAAATTCTTAACATTTCAAAACCCATTAAGTTTAGAACTAATCATTTTGGTCATTTAGGGTTACAAGCGTTTAAGAATGTTATCATTCCATCAATTTAAAACTTAGGGGTTTTTTTTTTCGTGGAAGATAGCTTTCAACATTGAAGAATATATATATATGGCCAACCTTTCCTGGTTTTTTCCTATATGTTATACCAAATATGGGTTCATTTCATGCTGAAACTTCTACCCTGCTTAATTGTCTAAAACTCATGTAAACACGAATGGATAGATAGTTATATTCCCCAAAACTCCAAATTGCCTTACGTAATAAAAAAAATATTGGAAGCAGTTCACTGCTGGCAGTAAGATTTGTATGTTCGCATGCCAGAAGTTAGAACTTAAGGTGCAGCAGTGCAGTACCAGACATTTTATAGATTAACAGGAGTAATTTGTCAGAATGACAGAATTACTTTTCATGCTAATTGAAGTGAAAACTTACTCAGACATTAGCTGTACTTTAAGAACGGATTTTCCAAGCACTCTTTCCCTGCGTATGAAGTTCTTGGAAGATAGAAGTTTTTGTTGTTTTCCAAGTTGCAAATATTTGGTTGTTTGGCCAAATAAATAGAAGGTTGTGTAATCCTGCCAAGGATCGGATTTGGATCTGGATCTGGGGACAGATCTTCTTGGAGAAAATCTGTCTATGTAATCACTGTGTATTCACCATGTAATCACTATATAATGGCTAACCAATACCAACTTGAAGGCACATAACCAATCAATCAATGAGACCATGCCAGCCACACAGAATCAGTCTGCTGCAAAAGATGGCACAGGATACAATTTCACATCCAAAACTACATTTAATTTGAAACTACATGGAAACCTGAGATTTTTTCCCCCTATGCTGTATATATACACTGTGGCATATTGATTTTTGTTCAAGCACATTGTTAGACAGATCCTATTCGATAGTTGAATATATTCAGATTTCTTAA
Organism: Ahaetulla prasina; assembly: GCF_028640845.1. NCBI lineage: Eukaryota > Metazoa > Chordata > Lepidosauria > Squamata > Colubridae > Ahaetulla > Ahaetulla prasina. Next base: position 279,185,333 of record NC_080540.1, on the reverse strand, counting down.
TGCAAATCTTCCATCTGAGGGATAGTATCTTCCGAACTCTTAAACAAGTAGAAATTGTTTCAGAAATGATTAATTGAGTAAAATATGTTATATATAAAATCCAGCTTATATAAATCTCAAACACACTAAGAGATTTTTTTTTTAAAGCAAGGTAATTATTCTTTCTCTGTGAAGGCAGAAAGAAAACATAACGTAAGTTCTCTAAAAGAAACCTGAAACATCAAATTTATATAGCTTTACCAATCCTATTTGCTTTTTTTTTTTTGACTTGGGGAGATAGATTTTAAAAGAATGTGGTATACAGATAGTCTTCAACTTACAACCTAAGTTGGGATCAGAATTTCCACTGCTAAGCAATGCGGCCATTAAGTAAGACATCATGTTCCCTGCGCTCAGTCATTCAGTCCTTAGTCATCCCATCACTGGACTACTGTAATGTGCTCTATATGGGGTTACCCTTGAAGGGTATTCAGAATCTATACCTGGTGCAGGGTACAGCAGCACAGGTAGGGCCCCCAAGAATGACCCCTGTAACACCACTGCTCCGCAAGCTGCATTGGTTACCACCTTGATCAGCTTTAAAGCCCTTCATGGCATAGGTACATGTTACCTGAGGGACTGTCTCACCCCACTGGGGTTGGCCCGTACCACTTGTGCCAGCAGAGGAGGATGCTGTGGGTCCCGTCAGCTTGATTATTCCAGCTGGCAGGGTCCAGAAGGAGGGCCTTCTCTGCTGTTGCTCCTGTCCTCTGGAATGTCTTGCATCCCCAGTATGAGGTTGGCCCCAACCCTCCTATCTTTTGATAAGGGTCTTAAAAGACATGGTCCTGCCAGTTGGCTTGGGGCTGTAGTGGGGAACAATACGGTGGAGCAATAACAGATCCCATCTCACCTCCCACACACTCTGCCCCCCCACCCCCACACTCTGTCCCCTCCCCAGTGTTTTTTGTTTTAATGTTTGATTTTAACTTACTATGTTTTAGCTTAGATGTAACGGTAAGCCACTCAGAGTTACCCTCTGGTAAGATGGGCAACCTATAATTTTTGTAAATAAATAAATAAAAACGTTACCACATTGTTTAACAACCACAATCCTAGAACTCTCAATTGCCATCATTACCTGAGAATTATGGGTTTCTAAATAGAAGGGCTCCTAGGTAAGGAATGCTGGGGTGCTGCAAGGGAGAGGGGGGCTTGGAGGTCGGGTATAGGCCGTGTACAAGTTGGGGCACTGGAACTCCTCCACCCATCACTGCCTTTTGGCCGCCATGCACAAATAGAGGCCTCTAATTGCATACATACTCAGGACACTGATTATCCTAGACCTGGGGCTTCATAATACTTTTTCCAAAAAGACAGTGAATGTTGGTATTCAATAAAGACATTGCACAGGTTTTTTTTTATTGATTTTCTTAATATGAATCTCTTCAACTACTTAGACGACTCTTATTGAACCTATTACTGCAAGGTTACGGATAATTTGAAAGAGTTCATAGATTTTCTGCCAGTATTTTAATATTTCGTAACAAAATACCTTACATTGGTTAGAGGGGGAAAATTACTACTTTCTTAGCAGCTTTTTAAACAAGTGAGGTAAAGCTAAAGGTACAATTTCATAAAAATATTTCAATCCCTTGTATACAAAATATGAAAGATCTTTCTTAGTCATATGGTAATTAAGGAATCCAAGACATAGTGTTTGGCTTAAATGTGACTTATTTGAGATTTGTAAACTTTCTTCAAATTCACAAGAAAAAAAAATAGGTGGCCCTTGTTATATCTTGCAAAAGGGTATCTTGCTCAGTTCTGTGATGTTCTAATTATCCTAAACCTCACGTCAAATCAATCTGGCATTTTAAAATTGGGGAGGAGGAGTTTTCTATGTGCCACTTCCCTTTCAGAAAATTAAGAAACCTCTCAAGTTTTTCTAGACAATCATAAATTTGGATGTGATATTTCAGCATTACGTGAGATGAATGTTTACTTAACCATTTTATGTCTTAATTATGAATAAATGCAATTATACATTCATAGCATCCTAATAGTGAATGGCATGGATCACATCACAGGTTATGCAGCATTGTATCTAGAACTTACAGAGTTGTGAAATGGGCTTCCAATATCTGTATCCATCTCATTTCTTTAACTGTTGGCAGTCATTGGAATTTATCTTCACAGAACTAAAGATTTGTATTTCTGTATCCCTCCAAGTAATGGTGATAAGGCCTTTTCTGTTTCCTTTTAACTAAAAACATAAATATATAAAATTGAATGTTTAATTTATATGTTTCCATTAGTTGCTTCAATCTTGCTCGGTTATTTTTCACATCATCCATTTTCTTTTTGGCTACGTGTTAGTTTCTTGATATCGAATTGTTTACAACAAATGCTCTTACATATGCTGACTGCTGGTTGGTGGTACTCATATGCTGTGTAATATTAACAGCCTTCATGTTTTTAGAGAGAATTGGTCTCCCAAAGATTTCTGGTTTCCATCACCTTCAAGAATAAGAACTCCAGGGTTATTCCCGAAGTCTCTGTTTTTCTTGGCAGTTTGTTTTCTGAGTGGCTAATGGAAACAAATTCACCATATTCTTTTGGTGGATACATTTAATGCCCGAGGAAATAATGCATTGTTATTACAGGTAGCCAATGATCAATGAGATGTGGGTTTTGTTCTGAGGAACAATCAGTTTATCTTATTTTTTAAAAAATGTAACTACAGTTTTGAATGTTTGTTTAAAAGCAGTGAAAAAGAAATGAGGAATCAAATCAAATGAGTACATATTAAATAGCCATTTATTATGCCAAGGGCAAATTTGAGGATGACAAATGTGAGTATTCATAGTCATACAAAGCAAACATAACTGCTTTTGTTGCTGTTGTTACTTTGCGCTAAGGAGAAGTTGCAATTATTTTTTAATAAATTAACAAATAAACACAATAGAAAGATGTTCTTAAAAGCTACCCAATGTGGTTGTAAGATGCATATAACTACTGCAACTATGTTGCTGTGGTTAGGAATATGGGCTGTTCTATATAGGTACAAGATTGAAACAACACAGAGTTCAAATATTATTAAGTGCTGCACGAAAGCCAAACTCAGAGATCTAAGAGCTGGATGGGATCTGGATGAGGTCTTCTTATGAGCTAGCTATTTATATTGGCACTATATTCTCTGAATCACCATAATTATTTATTTATAAATAAGGCAGTTATTAATTATAAGGCAAATATTTATTTAATAAATAAATAAAATAATAAATGTATAAAATATCTATATGCAGATGCCTAGATTGGAAAATGTAAATCCATATTCTCTAAGGATTTTTCCTCTCTCTAAATGCTTTAAACTCAAATGAATGTGTGTGTGTGTATATCAATAGTTCGAATTACTGTATTTTTTGGACTATAAGATGCATCGGCGTATAAGATGCACCTAGATTTCGAAGAGGAAAACAAGAAAAAAAAGTTTTTTGTTTCCTCACATCCTGTTTTTGCCCTCCCTAGCCCCCAGGAGCACTCTGCAGGCCTCCCAAACCCTCTGCGCATCCCGTTTTTGTGAAAAACAGGACTGTTTTGGGCAAAAATGGGATGCATGGGGGGGTGTTTCAGGAGGCCAAAAACAGGGCCGTATTCGCTCTATAAGATGCACCGAGATTTCCACCCACTTTTTTTGGGGGGGAGTACATCTTATAGTCCGAAAAAATACGGTAAGTCACACGTGTGCTAGAGATGAGGAATCCATGAAATTTCCAACTAAGCTGTCTTTTGTCATTTATAGGATCTCACATTTTAGTTCGAGCAATAGAAGTGTCTTGTATCCCTTCAGATTGTTATCTATGGAGATTCTCAGTCATCCAGGTCATGATTGTCCCAAAGCTCCTTTTTCAAAGGCGACTGGACTTCCTTTGTTTTTGCTTGGAGACGTTTCTCTTCTCATCCAACAAGCTTCTTCAGATTGTTATGTGAGTGAAAGCAGGAGCATCCTAAGTGCTAGTCAGGTGGTTTCCACATTTGTAACAAAACCAGCATGTGGTGGTTAAGATTTCATTGCCATTGCATCCCAAAAGTGATACTGCCATAAATCCTATCATATCAGCTCCATATCTTGTTAAGTACTACTGTTTTATGTACCTAAAGCTTATGGGCCATTCAATCTGACAGCAGCTGAATTGTCATTTAAAAAAAAGCATTCCTACCTGATAATGTGGTTTAGGAAGAAATATTTATTGATTTGTCTTGTTCCTGATATTTTTCTACTGTTTGGTTCCAAACTTTCCTAGTGCTTTATAACAAAAGTGATAGTGAAGCCTTCCGATTCCAAATCAGGCTTTTTATGCTGGAAGTAGAACAAAATATTGCTGTGATGAAATATGAAATATGATGAAAGAAGCAAACAAAATAATAACCAAAAGCTAACATGGGTTTGTCAAAACAGATCATGCCAGACTAATCTTATTGCATTCTTTGACAAAGTGACAAAATTAGTGGACCAGAAGAATGCTGTCGATATAATTTACTTGGACTTCAGTAAAGCATTTTTTTAAATTTGAATTTATATCCCGCCCTTGTCCGAAGACTCAGGGCGGCTTACATTGTGTTAAGCAATAGTCTTCATCCATTTGTATATTATATACAAAGTCAACTTCTATTGCCCCCAACAATCTGGGTCCTCATTTTACCTACCTTATAAAGGATGGAAGGCTGAGTCAACCTTGGGCCTGGTGGGACTTGAACTTGCAGTAATTGCAAGCAGCTGTGTTAATAACAGACTGCTTAGTCTGTTGAGCCACCAGAGGCCCTTTGGTGGCTACATTTGATAAAGTAGACCTACTACTAGATAAAGTAGCAAAATATGGGTTATACAGCACCACCACCAGATGGATTCATAACTGGCTGACCAACCGCACTCAACGTGTAGTCCTCAATGGAACTACATCCACATGGAGGGAAGTATGCAGTGGAGTACCCCAAGGCTCTGTTTTAGGCCCAGTACTCTTCAACATCTTCATCAATGACTTGGACAAGGGGATAGATGCGGAACTCATCAATTTGCAGATGATACCAAGCTGGCAGGAATAGCCAACACTCCAGAAGATAGGCTCAAGATGCAGAAAGATCTTGACAGACTTGAACATTGGGCACTATCTAACAAAATGAAATTCAACAGTGAAAAAAGTAAGGTTCTACATTTAGGCCAAAGAAAAACAAAATGCACAGGTACCGGATATGTGGTACCTCCTCAATAATAGTAATTGTGAGAGGGATCTTGGAGTCCTAGTGGACAACCATTTAGATATGAGCCAGCAGTGTGCAGCAGCTGCCAAAAAAGCCAACACAGTTCTGGGCTGCATAAACAGAGGGATAGAATCAAGATCACGTGAAGTGTTAATACCACTTTATAATGCCTTGGTAAGGCCACACTTGTAATATTGCGCCACGATGTAAAAAGGCGCCACGATGTAAAAAGGATGTTGAGACTCTAGAAAGAGTCCAGAAGAGCAACAAAGATGATTAGGGGACTGGAGGCTAAAACATATGAAGAACGGTTGCAGGAACTCGGTATGCCTAGTTTAATGAAAAGAAGGACTAGGGGAGACATGATAGCAGTGTTCCAATATCTCAGGGGTTGCCATTAAGAAGAGGGAGTCAAACTGGAAATTAGATCAAAAAATAGGTGTTAGGCAAATTGAGGATAATTTGTTAAAACAAATGAGAGATCAAGGCCAACAGCATATTAAGAGGTTGTATAATGTATTAGTAGAAATAGACTCAGAGACTGAATTGGTTAAGGATTGTATGATTAAGTGGGCACAAAATTTTCAGCAACCAATAATGTTGGAAACTTGGGAAAGAATTTGGGTGAGGAATGTTAAATTTACACAAGCGCAAAATATGAGAGAAAATTTTTATAAGATGTTTTATAGATGGCATTTAGACCCCAAAAAATTGTCATGTATGTATCCTAATGTACAGGCTAAATGTTGGAGATGCGATTGTGAAGATGCCACTTATTACCATATATGGTGGACTTGTAAAAAAGTTAAAGCATTTTGGATTAAAGTATGGTGGATTGTGCAGAATATTTTGAAAAAGAAGATTAAGTTTACTCCGCAGTTCTTAGGAATAATTATGGACTGTACAGTTATAGAGACTAAATTGATTTTGAACTTAATAACAGCCGCAAGACTTTTGATTGCTCAATATTGGAAGAAAGAAGAATTACCTACAATTGAAGAATGGACACTTAAAGTATCAAATCTGGCAGAAATGGCAAAAATCTCTGCTTATTTGAAAGACTATACACAAGAAAAATATATTTTAGAATGGAAAATGTGGATTGATTATATTCAGAATAAGTATCAGATAAAAAAATATCGAATAGCATATGAGTAAATTTAGGAAATATTTTGTATTAGATATATTTCTGAAGGAGAGGGGAATTGAGAGTGTGATTAAGTGTGGAGAGACTAGAGATTATAATTTAGGAATTATTTTAGATTATGATTGTTAGTTTTGATACCCTGCATTTTGTTCTGGGAAGTCGGGGTGGGGGGAGGGGGGTATGGGGGAGGGGAATTGGGGGGTTGAGGCTAGAGATGGAGTGATGGTGAATGTACAGGATTATTGAAGATGTATAATTATAATTAATGTAGGGTCGGGTCTGCCCAGTTACCATTTCAGAACAGTGGGGAGGGAGAAAAGAGAGAGTAGGAGGTAGGAAAGAGGAGAAGAGGAAGGAAGAGGGGTAGAAGAGGGAGAAGGAAGGTGTAGGGTGGAGGGAGGAGAGGATGTAGATAAGAGAAGGAGAGGAAGGTTTGGATAGTAAAAGAAGGTAGAAGAGGGGAGTGTTAAAAAGGGGGGTGGTGACTGGGCAGGCCCGACTAAATGTATATAACTGTACATTGAATGAATTGTTTGACATGATTGTAAAAATAAAACTTTTTTACTAAAAAAAAAAAAAGAAGAGGGAGTCAAACTATTCTCCAGTGCACCTGAGGGTAGAACAAGAAGCAATGGGTGGAAACTAATCAAGGAGAGAAGCAACCTAGAACTAAGGAGAAATGACAGTTAGAACATTAATCAGTGGAACAACTTGCCTGCTCCAACACTGGAAATTTTTAAGAAAATGATGGATAACCATTTGTCTGAAATGGTGTAGGGTTTCCTGCCTGGGCAGGGGGTTGGATTAGAAGACTTCCAAGGTCCCTTCCAACACTAATATTATTATAAATAAAAAACTTTGTCTATGAAAGGCTATGCTAGTACTGATATGACCTCTGTTTAACTGAAAATCCGTTTCTTTACTACTGTGTTTTCCTCAAAATAAAATCGGATCTTATATTAGTTTTTGCTCCAAAAAACGCATTATGGCTTATTTTTCAGTTAGATCTTATTTGGAGGGAAATACAGTAGTAAACCCCTCCGTCTGGTTGATGATCTTAATTGGGGCTTATTTGGGGGGTAGGGCTTATATTACAAGCATCCTGAAAAATCATGCTAGGGCTTATTTTAATGTTGGGTCTTATTTTTGGGAAAACAGGGTACTGCTGTTTAAATGTGTACATTCTGCTCAGTAATAAGTAAAAATGCTCAGAGAAACTCTCACTGCCTGCACCATTAGGCTATCTGACAGCTTCCATCCTAGCAGGTTGCAATAAGACCTGTAACTGCTAACCATTAGCAAATTGGTAAACCCCTGTTTCTCCCCTGTATTTTTTTCACCACCCCAACCCTTAGTCCTAGATCAAAGTCTTTTTTTCCTTAAGTCCCACCAATTGCCCTGTGAAAGGTCATGCGACTGAACAGTAATAAAATTCCAAAACCCACTTTTTTTGAGAAGGAAATTTTACGTTTTACCTGCTTTCTATTTTTATAGCTACCATTTAAGAGGTTTTGAAATGTCACTGACTTAATCCTATAGTTGGACTATTTCTGAGTCCCATCTATATTATTGGTTGACTTAGCCTTTGAATCTGAGGGCTGGGGAGAAGGAATAGTGATGGTATCTCTAAATTGCTCCTAATGCTGTTTAGCTAAAGGACATGTAATGCTTTTGATAATAAGTATACAAGCTAGGTAAGAGGAAAAGTCATTGTTGTTTATTTATTTTGAATAGGGAAGAGGCAGAAAACCAATTAATAGCTGTTAATTTTTTCCTATATTTGTGGCCAGTAGGGGGTGAACTTAAGTTAGAAGTTATCATGTAGTGATAACTTTGGTAGTTAAATTGAGTGACCAAGGCTGTTCTTTAGTTAAAAATCACTCAGGAATTCTTGCTCAGCATTTGGAGCAAATGAATAAGGTAGGTGTTAAGTTTGGGTATTGACGAGGCAGGAGACCAGGTTAGTGACAACAGCTCTTTAATATAGTGTGACCCAGCAAAACTCTGGAGAAAAACCTCTCCTTATATACACTTCAGCCTGAGGCTGCATCCAATCAGAACCGAGATATTTCCCGCCTAAAACTCCCGCCAAAACTTACAGTAATACATTACACTCCTTCCCTCCCAGAAGGCACTTTGCCAATATTTGCATATTACTTCTCTACGTAGTCCTGCAGGTACGTGGGGCGTCTCCTGACTCTCCCGGACCTGCGCAGTTCACTTTCTGGAGTTGAGTCGAGCTTGCCGGAGGGACTTTTCGTTCCTCTGAGCTCCTCCTCCCGGCCATCCGGCCCTGGATTATTCGCCGGCTCGGACCTGCTGTCCTCTAGAGGGACCGGAGGGTGTCGCTGGACCTCGCCTGACTCAGATAAGTCTCTGTTTGGTTCTTTGCTTACGCTTTCTGTTTGTTCTTGGCGCCGGTCAGCTGTGGGGTTAATTAAATCATAGTCAGGGCTGTTCTCGCCTAATTCTGCCTTATCGCTCAATCTGTTTCTTAATTGATCTATGTGGCGCCTCCAGATTCTGCCATCGTCTAGTTCCACTAGATAAGATTTGGGGCCCGTTTTGTCTATGACTATCCCCCTCTTCCAGTTAGGGCCGCCGCTGTAATTATGTGCCCACACCGAGTCTCCTATGTTTAACTCTCGGATTCTATCTGGTTTTGTTTTGAACCCGTCCTGTACGTAGTTCGGGTGTAGCCGGTCTAGCGGGCACCGTAGCTTCCGCCCCATTAATAGCTCGGCTGGGCTGCGGCCGGTGGCCACACAGGGGGTCCTGTGTTGGACGGTTAGGAATGCGTCGATTTGTGCCTGCCAATCGCCGGGCCGCTTCGTGATAGCGCTTCTTCGCACTCCGGACAAAGCGTTCAGCAAGGCCGTTCGACGCAGGGTGGAACGGCGCTGAGAGGCATGTCGGATGCCCTCTTCAGCCAGGTACCCTTCAAATAATGCTGCGGTGAACTGTGGGCGTTATCGGACACGAGGGTGTCCGGTAGCCCGTGCGTGGCGAAAAGGTGTTTTAGTGCTGAGATGACAGCTCCGCGGTTGTGGATTTCATTAGGATGATCTCCAGCCATTTGGAGAATGCATCCACCACAATTAGAAATGTTTGGCCGTGGAAGGGCCGCAAAATCAATGTGTATGCGGGACCAAGGGCCTTGGGGTTTCTCCCACTCCAAAACTGGGGCCGAGGTGGTAGTGGTCTGATTCCTGACATACTTGGCATCGCCAACCCTGTCACTGATTTCCTGTCCATTAGGGGCCACCAGACATAGCTCCTAGCCAAACCCTTCATCCTTACAATTCCTGGGTGACCCTCATGCAGGAGTTCCAGAACTTTTTCTCAGCTTCTCTGGAACTACCACCCTATCCCCCCAGGGCAGGCACCCCCCTTGCACAGACAATTCCCCTTTTTTCTTAACAAATTCCTTGCAACCGTCGCCCGGCGGAGCGGGCCATCCCTTTGAACCCAACTGATTACAGTCCTTAAAACAACGTCCCGGTAGGAGGCCGAGCCACTTCCTGCGATGTGACTGGCCCCGAGTCCAAAGAGTCAATTAGTAGAACGGGTGCCCGGGTGGGGTCCTCGATTTCCCCTGGCAATGGGCATCTGCTCAATGCGTCCGCATGCCCCAGCTCCTTTCCAGGCCGATGCTGCAGCTTGTAGGAGTATGCGGTCAAAAAAATAGTCCATCTGGTCAGTCTAGGTGAGAGTGCTACTGGCGTTGGGCGGTCGCCAGCCAGTAACCCCAATAGCGGTCTGTGATCAGTAACAATTTCGAAATCACGCCCAAAACGATTCGTGAAATTTTTCACCCTGACACTATTGCGAGAGCCTCCTATCTAGCTGGCTGTAATTCCTTTCAGCCGGGACATCGTCGTGAATAGAACGCTATAGGGGCTTCAGTGCCGCTTTGGGAGTCTGTGGCTAAGTACCGCTCCTACTCCATAGGGGGACGCATCACAAACCAATACTAATGGCAGTCTGTTGTTGTATTGTATTAACAGGCTATCGCTTGATAGCAAACTTTTTACTGCCTCAAATGCCCTATTCTCTGACTTCCCCCACGACCAAACAGTGTTTTTTCCAAGCAATTTATGCAGCGGTTCAGCAACGGTTGCCTTGTCTTTTAAAAACACGGCGTAAAGTTTACCAGACCCAGGAAAGCCTGGAGTTCTGTCTTGTTTTTGGGTGCTGGGGCTCTCTTTATCGCCTTGACTTTGCTCTCAGTGAGATGAATCCCTTTTTTGTCTATTCTATAGCCCAAAAATTCAACAGATTCGACCCCTATCTGACACTTGCTTGCTTTGACTTTTAATCCTGCCGACCTAAAAATGGCCAAAACTTTCCTTAATCGCTTCCCCAGTTCTCTTAAATCTTCCCCTGATACCAACACATCATCGAAATAGGGTACGACTCCCGGTAACCCTTGTAGGAGCCGCTCCATCAAATTTTGAATAGCCCGGGCCACACTCACCCGAACTGTAACCGGGTGCACTTAAAGGCACCCGGTGCGTTACAATGGTCTGGGCCTCAGCTGTGCTAGCATCTACGGGTAGCTGTTGGTACGCTTGTGCCAAGTCTAATTTGGCGAAAACTTGTCCGTGCCTAGTGAGTGCAATAAGTGTTGCACTACTGGAACTGGGTAGGCGCTCTTTGCAATGCTTTGTTCAAGGTAGCCTTGTAATCAGCGCAAATTCTTATGGACCCGTCTGGTTTTATAGGGTGACGATTGGCGTCTCCCATTTGGCATGGTCAACTGGCACTAGTATCCCTGGCTGACTAATTTATCTAACTCTTTGTCGATTTTAGGTTTGAGTGCAAAAGGAACCCTCCTTGCCTTTAACCTAATGGGAGCTATTTGGGGTCTAAATTGAAGGAGATAGGGGTCCCTTGTACTTGCCTAAACGGTCCTCGAATACGTCTGCGAATTCCTCCAGTAGGGCGTTTTGCAGGTTGCATCCGCTCCGGTGGACGCCAGTCACCCCCATTCCCAACGCCCGGAACCAGTCTAGCCCCAGCAAGCTTGGCAAGGTTCCTCGACTAACGTGATGGGCAGGGTCTTTTCGTATGTCCGTACTTGACCTCGACGGTCGTTGTCCCTCGAACAGGGATGCGGTTGCCCTGGTAATCCTGCACCCGGAGCCGTTGTTTCTGTAGCTTGCGCTGCGATGTGCGGCAAGTCTTTCACAAAAGTGTCCCAGGACATGATTGTGATAGCTGATCCTGTGTCTACTTCCAGTCGGCACGGTACGCCTTCAATTGTCGGGTTTGTGAAGATCTTTTCTTCGATGCGGGTAGCTGCGTGGTCTATGGTAACAGTCATTCGGTTTGACTTCGCTCTTTCTTTCCTGGCCAATCGCTGGTCGCCTCGCCGATCTCGCGCTCTGATTGGCTGGTTTGAAATTTCGGAATGTGGGGTTTGCATCTCTGACTCAGAGCCGCTCTGATTGGCCGATTTGAATTTTCGGCGGAAGGTTGGGGTGCTCGCAGACTTGAGCCAGGTGCCCTTCCTTTCACACCGCCGCAAATGGCGCCCTGAACTTACATCTTTGGCGCTGATGTCGCCCGCAACTTCCGCATTCCTCCGGGTCTTCCTTGTCGATTTTCCGGTGTAGTGGACTTCTTCCTCCTCTTCGCTGGTTGACTCACGATAGGTTTCTTCGTGGTGGACTGTGCTCGGCTTTGCGCCCGCCATTGGCGTGAGTCGCTTTGTAAGGTGTCTGCTGCATGGTTGGACATCTCATGGGCTCTGGCTTCGCCCAGAGCGTTTGCCAATGTCAGGTTGCTCTTGGCTAGCAACCGTCTCCTCAAACGGATGTCTCTGACCCCCGTATAAGTTGTTCCAGCAGCTCTTCGTCCAGATCGCGGTACTGCAATGCTTGGAGGCTTGTCTCAGGGCTGCCATGTAGTCGCTGATAGACTCGCCTTCTTGTTGCCTGCGCTCCCCAAACTCGCATCACGAACGTATTTGGACGGGGCTGGTGCGTAGTGATTCTTCAGGAGGGTCTGAAGGGTCTGCCACGATACGGAGTGTAGCGGTGTTGGCTCCGCTAGGGCTTCTGCGGCGGCGATGACTGCTGACCCACAGTGGCTTATGAAGTAAGCCCGTTTGCGGTTGTCGGAGACTCCCTGTAGCTTGTTTGCCTCCAGGAAACTTTCGAAACGGGTCATATATATTCCCCATGTCTCCTGGGCAGGGTCAAACGGAGTGGGTGGCGTGTAGCCGGTCATCGCTGCAATGGCCGTCACCTTGCTGGGTTTGATTCTCGTAGTGAGTTCAGCTCTGTTCTGGTGCTCTGCCTCAAGATCCCACCTTCGTCGCCAATGTTAAGTTTGGGTATTGACGAGGCAGGAGACCAGGTTAGTGACAACAGCTCTTTAATATAGTGTGACCCAGCAAAACTCTGGAGAAAAACCTCTCCTTATATACACTTCAGCCTGAGGCTGCATCCAATCAGAACCGAGATATTTCCCGCCTAAAACTCCCGCCAAAACTTACAGTAATACATTACAGTAGGTGTAGGGGAACCAGACTTCAAGCTGTCTGTTATTGCCTAAATAATTATTTATAATAGATAAGGCTGATACTTGTCTGTATTTTGGAAGAATTTAAGATGTCATCTGTACCTAAACCACTAAATGGTTTTAGTATCAGATTGAATTGTCCAAGAAAATGGAGCACTAGCTCCTTGACATTAGCTTTAAGTCCACCCTGTAATCCTTTTCACGCTTTCTAAACTGTTCCAATTGAAAAGATGGTCCTGGTTTTGGCACAAATGATCATTTGGTCCTGTGGCTAAAAGTCCTTTCCCCAAATTAAGATGTATGAACAGAATGTAGTGCATTCTGTAGTATATTATCAGATTTATGTATAAAGACGCAGAAAATTTGCAACAGCATAATGAAGGGACAATGTTGAATAGAGAGAGTGTGTGTGGATGTCTAATAGCAGTATTTGATAACATGAATTGAGTTGTGCTTTATCTGGCTTTGAAAAGGAGATTGCAAGCTAATGCTTATGAAGAGAGTTTGAGCGACCTGGGTATGTTTAGAACTGAAAAGAGGCAGCTGAAAGAGCACAAACGTGCCTACCGTTCCTGTCCTATTGTTTCTTCCCCTATGTATGTATATGTTTATAGTACCTTGTTTCTCCTCATATATACGTTCATATATTATATAACCCTTTATGCAATGCTTGTATATATTGTTACGACAAATAAATAAATAAATAAAAATAAAATAAATAAATAAATAAAATATTATCTTCAAATCCCTAGAGGGAATGAGCTTCAGGCTGCTATACACAACTCATTCACTCCTTCATTTCTACTTTAAGTAGATATAGAAGAGTTGATCTCGGAACCTAGGACAAGTAAAGTTGGAACAGCAGGCTGTATGCATCAGGCTGCTACCCATTCATGCTGTGATTTATTAAACTACAAACATTGTTTTAAAATGTCATATGAATGGGTAGTCACTGAAGTAATAAAAGAACATCTGAAATTTAACATTCAAAGGCTAAAATTGCAAACCAGAGATATTGCAGACACCATTTCTGTGTAATCAAAGTTTTAGGCAGTAAATTATAGCAAATAGCTAATTTAAGCTAAAATTATTCATAGGTTCTGATTGATTTTATGGAAGGCTAATCTATCAAAGTTAACTTGCTTTAATGTGGAAAGCATTCTGGGGACTTCCTCCTAACCATCGATTTTCTCTGTATTGCAATAAACCTGGATTTCAAATACCATGTGAGACTTGACCTAATTATGAAATAAAGGAAAATGTAGGGAAAAACATAGAAATAGTCCACAGAACTGAAAAGTTTGAAATTTTATAAATGCTGTCTTTGTATTTCAGGTTAGACCAGTGATGTTCCTGCATTGGTAAACATTTTTTTTTGAAATTCAATAATAGGTAGGAAATAATTCATGGGATTCCCAAATTCTGGAGCTTTTACATGAAACCAAAATGAGAATAAGAATTGAATTGTCAGGGGACTTTGGTCTATCTGGCTTTTTTCTTACTACACGTGATGATTTTTTTTGTGAATAAGCAAGATGGAACTGAGTGATATTAAATTCCCGCACAGCAGGTGTTCTATGTCCCTAGCCTCTCTTCCACACCCCACAGCCCCCCTTCAGAAATAGAATTGCAGCCAACCTTGAAATGTAGCAGTCTTGATTTTTGTGATTTGTCATCTGAGTCAGTAGTGTGGTTTATCTTACAGCTGGTTTATTGTAGAAAAATCCTTTACAGGATCTGCCTCTTTCCACCTCTTAGCTGCCCAGGTTACTTTTCAAAACGAAACATGTTCTGTTCTGCTTCCTAAGGCTGTCTTAATAATACATCTGAAGCTAGGTTTTCGGTTTTCACTGACACATGTTTTAGATATTCCATTTTTACCTCACTTTTCTCTGAAGAATTCAAGGCAGCAATTTCCTCATCTCCCTATATTCTGTCTTCATGTTAACCTTATGAGGTAAGTTAGGCAGCGAGATGAGAACTGGTTTAGTCTCATCCAGTCTTTCAAGGTCAATGGAGATAGGACTTTTAACTAAAGGGTGGAATTATACAGATGACATGTTGGGACTATGCATATAGGTAGTCCTCAACTTACGATCACAATTGAGCCCAAAATTTCTAAGTTTTGCCCCATTTTAAGACCTTTCTTGCCACAGTTGTTAAGTGAATAATTATGAGATTTGGAATAGATTTTATCAATGGTTAGACTTAAGGAATGGAAGTCGGAATGGATAAAAACAAGGATGCGTGGAGTGAAACAAGAGGCAATATATATAATATATTATGTAATTTTAATTGTAAATATGTAGAAGAGGTTAAGTATGTGTATATAATTAGTAAATAGTAATGTATATTGAATACATAAGAGACTTTGTTATACTTTGTATGGCGGAGATAATGCCAAGACGGTTCTACCATGTCCAATTTTTTTTTAACAATAAAGGTTTTTTTATAAAATAATAAAATAATACTTAAATATAAACTAACTAAACAAACTGTTGTAAGTCAAGGACTACCTGTATTGATGAGAAATTAAACTTCCTTCAGTTTTTGACCTGGAATGAATAATGGCATAAACTGCTTTGTGCCAGTTTTTATCCATTAGGTTAGTAGCATCTTTGGAGGTTCTCAAGCATCACTTGTAACTATTTTGTCATAAGCCAGTGATGGCTAACCTTCTTGCCATCATGTGCCAGGGGGGAGGAGTAGCACGAGTGTGTGCCCACACCCATAATTCTATGCCCCCCGCGCATGCGTGTGTGACCCCTCCCCCATCCTGGCACGTGATGGCTCGGTAAGCCCATGTTTCTCTCTCACCTGGCTCCAGAGTCTTTCTAGGAGTCTGGGGAGGGCGAAAACGGCCGCCTCCCCCCCCCCCCGGGGAGGCCCACCAGAGGCCGAAAATGGCCTGTTTGCCAACTTCCGGTCCCATAAGCTGTTCTGAGCAGTTGTTTTGAAGGACATCTCTAGACACTTTACAACTTAAATAATGCATTTTAACTAGAGAGGCTAAAACTATTCATAGGTTCTGATTGATTTTATGGAAGGCTAATCTACCAAAGTTAACTTGCTTTAATGTGGAAAGCATTCTGGGGACTTTCTCCTAACCATCGATTTTCTGTGTATTGCAATAAACCTGGATTTCAAATACCATGTGAGACTTGACCTAATTATGAAATAAAGGAAAATGTAGGGAAAAACATAGAAATAGTCCACAGAACTGAAAAGTTTGGAATTTTATAAATGCTGTCTTTGTATTTCAGGTTAGACCAGTGATGTTCCTGCATTGGTAAACATTTTTTTTTGAAATTCAATAATAGGTAGAAAATAATTCATGGGATTCCCAAATTCTGGAGCTTTTACATGAAACCAAAATGAGAATAAGAATTGAATAATCAGGGGACTTTGATCTATCTGGCTTTTTTCTTACTACACGTGATGATTTTTCTTGTGAATAAGCAAGATGGAACTGAGTGATATTAAATTCCCGCACAGCAGGTGTTCTATGTCCCTAGCCTCTCTTCCACACCCCACAGCCCCCCTTCAGAAATAGAATTGCAGCCAACCTTGAAATGTAGCAGTCTTGATTTTTGTGATTTGTCATCTGAGTCAGTAGTGTGGTTTATCTTACAGCTGGTTTATTGTAGAAAAATCCTTTACAGGATCTGCCTCTTTCCACCTCTTAGCTGCCCAGGTTAGTACTCGGACAACTTTTCAAAACAAAACATGTTCTGTTCTGCTTCCTAAGGCTGTCTTAATAATACATCTGAAGCTAGGTTTTCGGTTTTCACTGACACATGTTTTATATATTCCATTTTTACCTCACTTTTCTCTGAAGAATTCAAGGCAGCAATTTCCTCATCTCCCTATATTCTGTTTTCATGTTAACCTTATGAGGTAAGTTAGGCAGCGAGATGAGAACTGGTTTAGTCTCATCCAGTCTTTCAAGGTCAATGGAGATAGGACTTTTAACTAAAGGGTGGAATTATACAGATGACATGTTGGGGCTATGCATATAGGTAGTCCTCAACTTACGATCACAATTGAGCCCAAAATTTCTAAGTTTTGCCCCATTTTAAGACTTTCTTGCCACAGTTGTTAAGTGAATAATTATGAGATTTGGAATAGATTTTATCAATGGTTAGACTTAAGGAATGGAAGTCAGAATGGATAAAAACAAGGATGCGTGGAGTGAAACAAGAGGCAATATATATAATATATTATGTAATTTTAATTGTAAATATGTAGAAGAGGTTAAGTATGTGTATATAATTAGTAAATAGTAATGTATATTGAATACATAAGAGACTTTGTTATACTTTGTATGGTGGAGATAATGCCAAGACAGTTCTACCATGTCCAATTTTTTTTTAACAATAAAGGTTTTTTTATAAAATAATAAAAAAATGCTTAAATATAAACTAACTAAACAAACTGTTGTAAGTCAAGGACTACCTGTATTGATGAGAAATTAAACTTCCTTCAGTTTTTGACCTGGAATGAATAATGGCATAAACTGCTTTGTGCCAGTTTTTATCCATTAGGCTAGTAGCATCTTTGGAGGTTCTCAAGCATCACTTGTAACTATTTTGTCATAAGCCAGTGATGGCTAACCTTCTTGCCATCATGTGCCAGGGGGGAGGAGTAGCACGAGTGTGTGCCCACACCCATAATTCTATGCCCCCCGCGCATGCGTGTGTGACCCCTCCCCTATCCTGGCACGTGATGGCTCGGTAAGCCCATGTTTCTCTCTCACCTGGCTCCAGAGTCTTTCTAGGAGTCTGGGGAGGGCGAAAACGGCCGCCTCCCCCCCCGGGAGGCCCACCAGAGGCCGAAAATGGCCTGTTTGCCAACTTCCGGTCCCATAAGCTGTTCTGAGCAGTTGTTTTGAAGGACATCTCTAGACACTTTACAACTTAAATAATGCATTTTAACTAGAGAGGCTAAAATTATACTCAGGAATTTTTGGCACGTCAACACATATCTTAACATTAGCTAAATACTCCTTTATCAAGTTGGCTTTCACATTGTTGGAGAAATATAGAGCACTCTATTTTGACATAGTCTTTTCTTGGGAATACAATTTAGCTAACATCCCTATCAGTAGACTTGGTGGCTTTAGTGAACCTTTCCATCTAAGAACATAAGATAATCCTGCTTGATCAGGCCAAGGCCCATCTTAGATCAGTGCTTTGTTTCTTGTAGAGGCCAACCAGAAGCTTCTGCCCTGTTCTCAAGCAGAAGATAAAGAATAGCGATATAGTTGGCTCATACTTTACAAATGCTTTATTTGATGATATTTGGAGGCTATCTGTTCTGTTTCCCTCCCCCAATACTCCCAGCAAAGAGTCAGTCAGAGGCCTCCTTCTCCTTTTATTTACATAGATACATGTCCTGGCCACGTCTACCCACGGGCCTGCCAAGTTTCTGGAGATAACGAGGAAATTATAGATAAGGCCAGAATTACTCAGGAATATATTCTTCCCTCCATTGATACAGTTTGCCCACCCAAATTCATTGCTTTGTCCAAGACAAAAAACCAGGAAGTCCCGCCTCCTATTTATAGTCTCTGCAGATGTCACTGCATGACAATCATGATTTGGCTTCCTCCCAACGCTGTTTCTGCTGCGCGCGCCAGTCACGCCTCCGCAGCCTTGCATCACTCCAAAACTGTTCTTGGGGCGTTGCCAAATCAGAAGAAGGCTCCAGAGAATCAGGCCTTGCCGGCCCCTCCTCCTCCCTTTGAGTGGGTGCCAGGGAGGGAGAGGGCTCAAGAGAAGCAGGGCTTGCCAGGTCTTCTCCATCACTTTCTGAATCATCCGAGTCCAGGAGTCTGGGAGGCGAAACGCCGCCTCCCGGGAGGCCACCAGAGGCGAAAATGGCCTGTTTGCCAACTTCCGGTCCCATAAGCTGTTCTGAGCAGTTGTTTTGAAGGACATCTCTAGACACTTTACAACTTAAATAATGCATTTTAACTAGAGAGGCTAAAATTATACTCAGGAATTTTTGGCACGTCAACACATATCTTAACATTAGCTAAATACTCCTTTATCAAGTTGGCTTTCACATTGTTGGAGAAATATAGAGCACTCTATTTTGACATAGTCTTTTCTTGGGAATACAATTTAGCTAACATCCCTATCAGTAGACTTGGTGGCTTTAGTGAACCTTTCCATCTAAGAACATAAGATAATCCTGCTTGATCAGGCCAAGGCCCATCTTAGATCAGTGCTTTGTTTCTTGTAGAGGCCAACCAGAAGCTTCTGCCCTGTTCTCAAGCAGAAGATAAAGAATAGCGATATAGTTGGCTCATACTTTACAAATGCTTTATTTGATGATATTTGGAGGCTATCCATGAACTGTTGTCTTCAGGTTATACTACACATTTCAATTTGAATAAGGTCAGGGTTTAATTTGGTCATCCCCAAAAGTTATCTGCTTTAGTTATTCTGTTGTTGATTTCGCAGTTTGTCATTGTCATGCTTTATGATCCATATCTGTTTAAGCATCACCTTGTGATGCTGATATGCTCCTATGGAGTTTGCTAGTACAATTGTTCCATCAATGTCTGACAGTTGTCTAAGTCCTGAGGCTGTAAAGCAGTTCCAAACATCCTATGCTATGAAGCAGGAATAAAGTTCTTTTGTTGGAATTCAACAAAATTCTGGACTTCGTGCTTGATTTGATTTTGATTTTGGACTTTACCAATTAGATGAATTTGTTGATATAGAAATGGCTAATTTATACTATTATGTAAAAGTAAAAAGTTGAGGTTGGATGCTACTATCTTATTTTACTGCACCAAAAGGAGTCGGCGGTCAATGCTTTTTCTTTCTTTTTCCCTTCTTTTCTGCACCCTTCCCTTCCCCCCCCCTATTTTTCCTACTATTTGTTTTTGTATTTGTTATATTACAGGCTCAAACTTAATCCCTCCAAGACGGAGTGGCTGTGGATGCCGGCACCCCGATTCAGTCAGCTGCAGCCGCGGCTGACTGTTGGAGGCGAGTTATTGGCCCCAAAGGATAGGGTGCGCAACTTAGGTGTCCTCCTGGATGAACGGCTGTCGTTTGGAGATCAGTTGACGTCTCCAGGGGGCCTTCCACCAGGTTCGCCTGGTTCGCAGTTGCGCCTTCCTTGATCGGGATGCCTTGTGCACGGTCACTCATGCGCTCGTTACCTCTCGCTTGGATTATTGTAATGCTCTGTAATGCTCCTTGAAGTGCACTCGGAGGCTTCAGTTAGTCCAGAATGCAGCTGCGCGGGTGATAGAAGGAGCTCCGCGTAGCTCCCATATAACACCGCTCCTGCGCAGACTGCACTGGCTACCTGTGGCCTTTCGAGTGCACTTTAAGGTGTTGGTTACTACCTTTAAAGCGCTCCATGGCTTAGGGCCTGGGTACTTACGGGACCGCCTGCTGTTACCACATGCCTCCCACCGACCCGTACGCTCTCAGAGAGGGACTTCTCAGGGTGCCGTCCGCCAAGCAATGTCGGCTGGCGGCCCCCAGGGGAAGGTCCTTCTCTGTGGGGGCTCCCACACTCTGGAACGAACTTCCCCCGGGTTTACGCCAAATACCTGACCTTTGGACATTCCGTCGCGAACTGAAGACACATCTTTTTATTCGCGCGGGGCTGGCTTAAATTGATTTTAACAATTTTTTTAATTCTTAGTAATTAATTTTAAATGGGGTTTTTTAGCTTATTATATATTTTATTTCTCAGGCCAATTTTAAAATAAGTTTTTTAACTGCATTTTAAATTTGTATATTGTACCGTCTGTTTTATTCTTGCCTGTACACCGCCCTGAGTCCTTCGGGAGAAGGGCGGTATAGAAATCAAATAAATAAATAAAATAAATAAAATAAATACAGACAATTTTTTTAAAAAGTATAGAGCAATCTCCCCAACTATATTTCTAAACATTTTAGAAATAAACATTTTGTCAATTGATTTTAGAGCTCATCTTTGAATTCATGCCAGTAATCAAGGTAGTAATGAATCTACTTCACATCTTCACTTTCAATAACAAAAAAAAAAAAAAAAGATTTTGGAACAAAATAATTTATCTTATTTTTTAATCTCGTTTTTTTTCTTCCAATAAAGTGCTTTGGAGCAATATTTTCTTAAATGAAAAATTTCAAATTATATTCAGTACCAATTGCTATTTAGCCTAAATTCTTCATCAGTTTCAAAAAAGTAGGATGCAAATTTTATGATACATTACTCTAAATTTGCCTTATTCTAAAACCCTATAAATTAGATAATATAACAAAAAGGTGGGTGTTGGTTTTTAGAATTTTCTCACTGTTGTCCATCAATTGCTGTTTCTGTGGTGCAGAAAGCCGAGGATGAAAGTTCTTTTGTTGGAATTCAACAAAATTCTGGACTTCGTGCTTGATTTGATTTTGATTTTGGATTTTACCAATTAGATGAATTTGTTGATATAGAAATGGCTAATTTATACTATTATGTAAAAGTAAAAAGTTGAGGTTGGATGCTACTATCTTATTTTACTGCACCAAAAGGAGTCGGCGGTCAATGCTTTTTCTTTCTTTTTCCCTTCTTTTCTGCACTCTTCCCTTCCCCTCCCCTATTTTTCCTACTATTTGTTTTTGTATTTGTTATATTACAGGCTCAAACTTAATCCCTCCAAGACGGAGTGGCTGTGGATGCCGGCACCCCGATTCAGTCAGCTGCAGCCGCGGCTGACTGTTGGAGGCGAGTTATTGGCCCCAAAGGATAGGGTGCGCAACTTAGGTGTCCTCCTGGATGAACGGCTGTCGTTTGAAGATCATTTGACGGCCGTCTCCAGGGGGGCCTTCCACCAGGTTCGCCTGGTTCGGCAGTTGCGCCCCTTCCTTGATCGGGATGCCTTGTGCACGGTCACTCATGCGCTCGTTACCTCTCGCTTGGATTATTGTAATGCTCCCCTTGAAGTGCACTCGGAGGCTTCAGTTAGTCCAGAATGCAGCTGCGCGGGTGATAGAAGGAGCTCCGCGTAGCTCCCATATAACACCGCTCCTGCGCAGACTGCACTGGCTACCTGTGGCCTTTCGAGTGCACTTTAAGGTGTTGGTTACTACCTTTAAAGCGCTCCATGGCTTAGGGCCTGGGTACTTACGGGACCGCCTGCTGTTACCACATGCCTCCCACCGACCCGTACGCTCTCACAGAGAGGGACTTCTCAGGGTGCCGTCCGCCAAACAATGTCGGCTGGCGGCCCCCAGGGGAAGGTCCTTCTCTGTGGGGGCTCCCACACTCTGGAACGAACTTCCCCCGGGTTTACGCCAAATACCTGACCTTTGGACATTCCGTCATGAACTGAAGACACATCTTTTATTCAAGGGCTTAAATTGATTTTAACAATTTTTTTAATTCTTAGTAATTAATTTTAAATGGGGTTTTTTAGCTTATTATATATTTTATTTCTCAGGCCAATTTTAAAATAAGTTTTTTAACTGCATTTTAAATTTGTATATTGTACCGTCTGTTTTATTCTTGCCTGTACACCGCCCTGAGTCCTTCGGGAGAAGGGCGGTATAGAAATCAAATAAATAAATAAAATAAATAAAATAAATACAGACAATTTTTTAAAAAAGTATAGAGCAATCTCCCCAACTATATTTCTAAACATTTTAGAAATAAACATTTTGTCAATTGATTTTAGAGCTCATCTTTGAATTCATGCCAGTAATCAAGGTAGTAATGAATCTACTTCACATCTTCACTTTCAATAACAAAAAAAAAAAATAGATTTTGGAACAAAATAATTTATCTTATTTTTTAATCTCGGTTTTT
Organism: Ahaetulla prasina; assembly: GCF_028640845.1. Taxonomy (NCBI): domain Eukaryota; kingdom Metazoa; phylum Chordata; class Lepidosauria; order Squamata; family Colubridae; genus Ahaetulla; species Ahaetulla prasina. The sequence continues at coordinate 279,162,619 of NC_080540.1, read as the reverse complement.
TTCTTCCAATAAAATGCTTTGGAGCAATATTCTCTTAAATGAAAAATTTAAAATTATATTCAGTACCAATTGCTATTCAGCCTAAATTCTTCATCAGTTTCAAAAAAGTAGGATGCAAATTTTATGATACATTACTCTAAATTTGCCTTATTCTAAAACCCTATAAATTAAATAATATAACAAAAAAAGGTGGGGTGTTGGTTTTTTTTTAGAATTTTCTCACTGTTGTCCATCAATTGCTGTTTCTGTGGTGCAGAAAGCCGAGGATGAAAGTTATTAGCTGAACACCTTCTGCGTCATCACAATGATTGGACAAACATTTTGTGCTTTGTACACAGCTAATACTGGCCAGGATGAGCAGCTGGAATAGTGGAGAAATCACGCCAAAGCGAATATGAGACATTTGAATAAACAGCATATATTGCTGTAGTTTTGCTTAGATATATCATTTGTCTTCACCATTTAAAGACTCCAGACAAAGAGCACAGAAAATTAAGCTACTAAATCTTTGTTTAGTTGTCTTAGATTATGTGTTTCAGTGGAAGATCTTTTATAGTTTTGTTATGCTTTCCCGTATCATTCAGTTTGGCCTCAGGGTAATATTGCAAAGAATTCTCTAAACTAAAATGGATTATGTTTAAGGCCGAAAGGTTTATTAGAAAGTATGTCTAGCTTAATTGTTCTAATTCTAGAGAAACAATGATTTAATGAAGTTAGATTCCAGATTTAATAGACAGGTTTGGAATGTTAGATATATATTTCGAAATACAATAAGGTAGTTTAGCTTTCCTTGGAGGCTGCATTTCAGAATGGGGTCCTGGACTCTGGTCCAAAGTCCTTCTCTAGGAATACCCTTGCCCACACTTTGCTTTATATTGTTTAATTCATAGGAATCTGAAAGGGCATCCAGACCCACAGTATGAAAGTAGCCATTTATTACATATTTGTCTTTTATTTCTTTTCAGATCTGGTAGCACTTAATACTCTTTCTCTCAATATATGTTTATCATCTGGCAGTTTTCTAGGTGTGATGGAACGTGCAGCTGAAGAAGGACTAGGGGGGAGGGAATGTCGGCAGTACCACCGTGGCTTCCCAGGGAGGAGGCAGCACGTTTCAGAGGTGGGGCCAAGACAAGAGACTTCATCAGGGGTGAAATCTAGCAGGTTCTGACAGGTTCTGGAGAATCGGTAACAGAAATTTTGAGTAGTTCGGGGAACTGGTAGCGGAAATTTTGAGTAGTGGGGAACTGGCAAATATCACCTCTGGCTTGCCCCAGTGTGGGGAGGGAATGGAGATTTTACAGTATCCTTCCCCTGGAGTAGGGTGGGAATAGAGATTTTAGTATTTAGTATTTAGTATTTATTAGATTTTTATACCGCCCTTCTCCCGAAGGACTCAGGGCGGTTCACAGCCACTATAAAACAATGACAATTTACAGATAAAAACAGAAATTAAAAAACTTATTATATGTTTGGCAAAAAATTTAAAACATTTATACCGTTAAAAAATCCCTTAAAATTTGTATCGAATATACATTAAAATTCAAACCCATTAAAATATTAAAATTTAAAATTCCTAAGCCAGTCCTGCGCGAATAAACAAATACGTCTTCAGCTCGCGGCGAAAGGTCCGAAGGTCAGGCAGTTGATGCAAGCCAGGGGGAAGTTCGTTCCAGAGGGTAGGAGTCCCCACAGAGAACAACCTTCCCCTGGGGACCGCCAGCTGACATTGCTTGGCAGATGGCACCCTTAGATGTCCCTCTCTGTGTGAGCGTACGGGTCGGTGGGAGGCGTTTGGTAGCAGTAGGCGGTCCCGTAAGTACCCTGGCCCTAAGCCATGGAGCGCTTTAAAGGTAGTAACCAAAACCTTAAAGTGCACCCGAAAGACCACAGGCAGCCAGTGCAGCCTGCGCAGGAGTGGTGTTACATGGGAGCCGCGTGCGGCTCCCTCTATCACCCGCGCAGCTGCATTCTGAACTAACTGGAGCCTCCGGGTGCACTTCAAGGGGAGCCCCATGTAGAGAGCATTGCAATAATCCAAGCGAGCGGTAACAAGAGCGTGAGTGACCGTGCATAGGGCATCCCGGTCAAGGAAGGGGCGCAACTGGCGGACCAGGCGGACCTGGTAAAAAGCTCTCCTGGAGACGGCCGTCAAGTGATCTTCAAACGACAGCCGTCCATCCAGGAGAACACCCAAGTTGCGCACCTTTTCCATTGGGGCCAATGGTTCGCCCCCAACAGTCAGCTGCGGCTGCAGCTGACTGTACCGGGGTGCCGGCATCCACAGCCACTCCGTCTTGGAGGGATTGAGCTTGAGCCTGTTTCTCCCCATCCAGACCCGTACGGCTTCCAGGCACCGGGACAGTACTTCGATAGCTTCGTTGGGGTGGCCTGGAGTGGAAAAGTACAGCTGCGTATCGTCAGCGTACAGTTGGTACCTCACCCCAAAGCCACTGATGATCTCACCCAGCGGCTTCATATAAATGTTGAACAGGAGAGGCGAGAGAATCGACCCCTGCGGCACCCCACAAGTGAGGCGCTTCGCAGTCGATCTCTGCCCCCCTGTCAGCACCGTCTGCGACCGGTCAGAGAGATAGGAGGAGAACCACCGATAAACGGTGCCTCCCACTCCCAAACTCCCCAACCGGTGCAGCAAGATACCATGGTTGATGATATCAAAAGCTGCCGAGAGATCTAATAGGACCAGGGCAGAGGAACAACCCCTCCAGAGATAATCCACCAACACGACCAAAGCCGTCTCCGTACTATATCCGGGCCGGAAGCCGGACTGGAACGGGTCTAGATAGACAGCTTCATCCAGGTATTTTGCAGTATTCTTCCCCTGCCACGCCCACCAAGTCACGCCTACCAAGCCACGCCGCACCCACCAAGCTGTGCCCACAGAACTGGTAGTAAAAAAAGATTGGATTTCATCACTGGACTACATAGTCTGGAATTAGATGTAGGAGGGAGGAAAAGGTTCAGGGTAGCTACCCTCTCGAATCTCCCAGGTTATATCTATTAGGTTCAAAGACTGTAGCTTTAGTTTGCCAAGATTCTGTCTATTAGGTATAAGCAAATAAAGAACTGGACTTAATTGAATCTCACTTTGTCGTCTCTGGGCTTGACACTAAGTTAGAGGAAGGTGAAGTGATTTCCCCAATATTATTCAGTAAGTGTCATAGCTGTTGAGATATGAATCTGGTGCTCCCTGATTCTAAAATGATTTGCAGTAATTCTTTTTAAATTTGATTTATCACATAGACAAATGATAATTCAGCAATAAGATGCCTTGTTGTGCCTTTAACAGTTTGGATCTATCTCAGGAAGTGCTGAAAGATAGTCAGGCATTGTGTCTTGACATTGTTAGATGCCAGAAAAGCGGCAAAAACTTTAACTACTATTTCTCTGGAGGAGTGTACAAGTTTATTGGGATAATTTTCATTTATTTTAAGTGCTTACCAGCACGTCCCCCAAGCAAGTAAATAAGCCACAAGAGTGTATCCTTATGTTTGCCAAATAGACATCCCCCAAATTTGAAACAAGGAAAAATAATGTTCACTTCCTTGAAAAGAAGCCTAATAGAGAGCGAATGACCTGGAATGCTTATTACTAATTAGTTAAGAAGGGGAAACAAAAATGCTTTCCTCTTTGCGTTAGCCAACGCACAGGAGAGAAGGAGAGAGGAAGTCAAATGTTGTCCCTCCCATACCTTCTTTGTCATTTCAGTTCCTTCCATGCATTATCCAGACCAGGATAGAGATGAATTTTGCTGCTTCGTGGTAGTCAGATGAAATACTGCTTGTATATTTCCCTCTGTTATTGTCACCATAAGAACTGCAAACGCTTTGTAAACAAAAACCAAACATTCGGTGAATGGGTTTGGGAATTTTAGTGGTGGGCCCTGCTATTCTCAGCACTTGGCTAGAGCCCTGAGACCAAGAAACAAGCTAAGTGGTTAATCCAGCTGCAGTGCTGAGCCTCTCTGCTCTCCAGGCCCCCAAGATGTCTGGAATTGAAAACATGTGTCTTAACTACTGAGTTACGGCTTCTTTAGAGACCTAAAGGATATGGGTCTTATATCTACTTTCAGACGTTGTTCAGAAATCAAGGAAGGAAATATATTATTGCCATCTGCAATGTTTGAAAAAGATTTCATTTTCAAGCCTTCTGGTTATGATTCTCCTTTATCTCTGTATGCATGCATTTTAAAACGCCTCCCATCATACAGGATTGCAACCAAATTGTGCACTGCAAAGGCAATGCCCACATTTTCTCCCCTTGGATGCATAGGGGAAAATGCAAATCTGAGAACAGAGTCCTGTATTGAAATGGGTCAAAAAAAGCCTTACATATCCAAAGCCTGCAGGGTGAGTTGCAGTTCTAGTCTGCTCATTGCCTGATTTTGTCCAGCTGTATTTATCAATCTAGAACTGTTTTTTTTAAAATAAGAAATTTGTCCTCTTGGTTACAATTTAATCTACAATAAGAAAACTACATTTCTTTTGTTTTTTTAAGAGCAGAGGTGTCAAACTTGCAGCCTGCAGGCCAGATGCGTCACATGCTGGCCACGCCCAGTTTAAAGAAGGGGGGAAACGAAGGGGGGAAAAAGTCATGATAACGAAGGGGGGAAAAGTCATGTGACGACACCGTGATGGCGCAAGTTTGACACCCCTGTTTAAAAGGAGTCCTCTTGAAGCGTAACTTTTTAATTTTAACTTAGATCCTACATTATGTATATGTTTAAATTGAAAAAACTCTAAAAATGTGGCTGTGAACTATGTGACTTTTCAGAGCAGTGTATGGTATTTATAGTAAGGCTATTTAAGTAAAAGTTCTCAGGTAACATTCAATGGTATTTGTAGAACCTCTTGTCTTAATAGTATAAAAGTTTTGTGCAAATATGTCAAGCTTTTTACCCTGGTTCTCTTACCATTGCTTTACGTTTATTGCATGTTTTAATTTTGTACGTAAGAACATTTTCCACACAATACTATAATTTTCTGGTATCCCTAAAAACCTCCCTGACAGGTTGAGCAAAAGTGTGCATGGGTATATTTTTAAAGTGGAGAGCGGGAAAAAAAGGAATTTCGGTAGGGGAACACTCCAAAGAAAGGAAATTATGATCTGATTACATTGAATTACATGCCAAAACTTCAACTTGTATGTAATGTTTTTCAGTATACATTTTGTTGTATAGTACCAAGCAATCATGGTAGATTTAGCTATAGAAGCCATGGTGACGCAATGATTAGAATCCAATATTGCAGGCTAACTCTGCCCATAGTCAGGAATTTGATCCTAACTGGCTCAGGGTTGACTCAGCCTTCCATCCTTCCAAGATTGGGTAAAATGAGGACCCAGGTTGTTGAGGGCAATAGGCTGACATTTGTAAACTGTTCAGAAGTTTCTCCAAAGTTGTCTGCAGCTTTGCCATTCACAATACCTTATATTTGGGGATATAACTGGTTGATTTGGTATTTAATATTAAAACACAGTGCTAAAATGCTTTTAAAAAGATTCTGTATCTGACTTCACTTTATTGTTATTCATTCACTTATTAGCGCTGAAGCTGTTAGAGAGATTTTTTTTAAAAAGGTTTAATACATTTACTTGTCTTTCTGCACTTTAGGAAGTTTCTAGTCTGAAACCGCAAATTTATATTATGTTGTATTGGCTATTTTGAAATGAAAACATTATGATAGATGATCTGCACTTTGGTTCATTTTGTGGTTGTGGAAACATTCCTGTCAAATCTCTCCGTATTGAGATGTACATAGGCTACATGTCAGTGTGATTTAGCATTTACTGGCAAATATTCTGCTCTTCCGTGGTTGAACTCTGAGATAACATGCAAGTAGGTCTTCCTTTGCCGTCATAAAATGACTAGACCAGGGGTCGACAACCTTAAACGCTCAAAGAGCCACAAAGGTCCTAACCAGAAGCACCCCGTTCAATTCTGGAGTCGACCAGAAGTCCGGTTCCCCCACCATAGAGTCTCCTCCTAGTGCAATGTCTTTTTCTCTACCTGTCCTAACCAAAAGCCCCATCAATTGCGCGGCCAACCAGAAATCCGCCCCTTGCCATAAAGCCTCGTCTTGGCACGCCATGCTTCCCTCCCCCCCCAAACTGGAAGCTCCTCTCAAAATCGTGGAGCCGACCAGTAACAGCCGCAGCAGAGGGATGAAAGAGCCACATATGGCTCCAGAGCCACGGGTTGCTGACCCCTGAACTAGACTATGTAAATTCCGTCTTCCATAAATACATACTTTATTTGTAATAGTTTGTATCACATTTTGGATTGGACAAAGAACCAGATTAACTAAAACTGTATGAATTCCAAATCAGCAAGAAGTTTCCAAAGGCCTTGTATTTTTGTGCTAAAATGCCAACATTTTACACAGGCATTGCTGAGAATTCAGTTGAAAGTTAAGACAGTTGCAGCATCTGATGCTGTGGCTTGTCTTCTAAATTTATTACCCAAATCCAAAAAAAGCTCAGAAGTGTTAAGGACAAGTAGTTTATGGAAAAGACAGGTGCACAATTAGAAAACAACCTTTCTTGCCTGAAAGTAGAAATTCATTCTCCTCTTTCCCATCCAGGTTTTGGTCTTTGTTATGATTTATTAAATTTCATCACCCATTTCGGCTGAGTAACTTTGGGACGTTTATAGTAACATACAGTGATATAAAAACATAATTTAAAACAGAGGTAAAAGCAGAATTAAGAATAAATTTAAAAATTAAGATGTAAATAGAGTAGTGGCCAAAATTGTGGAAACCTTTTGGGAAAAGTGTATTTTCTAAAATTAGCTAATAACACCCCCTTTTTTTGGGAGTAGTATTCTAAAATTATATATCAGTGGAAAGATAATTTAATCAAGAATGTAATGCAATAACTTTTAAGAAGGATTTGCTATTAGAATAGCAGTTACAGTATAAAGAAGAAAAGTGAAACGTAGAAAAAAATGAGATCTACAAAAATTATCACCATGTCAATTAATATTTAGTTGGGTACCTATAGCATGAATGACGGCCTTACAAAGTCTTCTCTTGGAGTGAACCAAGTCTTTTAGTTCTGCAGCTGTTATAATGTGAAACCAAGATTGAATGAGTGCTTCTATCAACTGGATGTTATTGCTTGGTGACTTCTGACTAACAAGTTTCTTTAGTCAGCTCCATAGATTTTCAATTGGGTTAAGGTCTGGGCTATTCCCAGGCCATTCCAGCAGTGGAATATGATTATTATTATTATTATTATTTATTTGATTTTTATACCGCCCTTCTCCCGAAGGACTCAGGGCGGTGTACAGGCAGAATAAAACAAACAATACAAAATACAATTAAAATGCAATTTAAAAAACTTATTTAAATTAGCCTGACAATTTAAAAATTTACCATACACTAAAAAAAACCCATTTAAAATTAATAAAATTTGACATTTAAAATTCAATTTAAGCCAGCCCTGCGCGGATAAAAAGGTGTGTCTTCAGTTCGCGGCGAAAAGTCCGAAGGTCAGGTATTTGGCGTAAACCAAATTATCTTGAAACTCCCAAAAAAGGTGGTGTTATTAGCCATCAAACCTCAAAAATACACTTTTCCCAAAAGGTGTCCACAATTTTGGCCACTACTGTAAATTAAGAGGCAAAGAAAGCACCCTCAAGCCACCAACCATCCCCAAAGTTGCATGTCCCTCTTAGACCGTTACACCAATTTGCAGATCCAAGTCTTGTATTTAAAGAACAGTCAAAAGATTTCCCAGCAAGTCAGCTAACCTGTTGCACAAAACTATGAAAAATGGATCTCACTGTTCTGGCCCGTGTTGAGTGTTATATGTTTACAAAAGGCTTAGTAAAGCTATTTTTGTCTTTATAAACTATGTATGTTTATGTTAATTGCTAGGGTTTGTCTTGATTAAAATGCTAGCTGCTAAGTTGAAAAAGTCCTTCTGGTATCCTTTTGCAGTTTAAAGTAGTCTACATGAAGAGAGACAGAGACAGAGAGACAGTTTTTACATATTCAGCTAGATCTGTGATGGCAAATTTATGGCACGTGTGCCACAGGTGGCACGCAGAGCCATCTCTGCGGCACGCGAGCTGTCGCCCTAGGTCAGCTCCACCAAGCATGTATGCCCGCTTCCTGCCAGCCAGCTGATTTTTGGGTCTCTGCCGCGCATGCAGGAGATCAGAGAGGGCAACCACCGAAACAATAATCAGACTCAAAACGGGCTGCTTATTTGCCATTTGCTCTGGGTAGAACGGGGTTTTTTTTTTTTAAAAAAATTGGTTTGGAGAAGGAAAGCTAATTTGCTGATCTGCGCGAGGGTCGGTTTCTTTTTCTTCTTCTTCCCACCCTAGCTTGCAATGCCCCCATCTCTCCTCCTCCTCCTCCTCCTGCCCCCCTCTCGGGGGGAGAAATTGTTTGTTCTTGCCGTATTTCTCCGCTTTCCAAGAGGCTTTTCTTTTTCACCTCTTTCTCCCCACCTCCCCAATTTCCATAGGGGGGAAAAAAAACCCTGGGGAAAACTTGGCAAAAAATAAAATAAAATAAAAAGTACTGAGTGCAAATGTTTTTTTTTTATACTGTAGTTGGAGTTTTCCACGTTTCTTTCACATTCAAGGCAGCATTCTCCCCCCATCCCTCGCTGCTTTTCCAAAACATGCTTTGAAACCTTTGCATTTTATTGGGATGTATTCGTGACAAACGCCCCCTCCGCCCCCTCCGAGGGCGAGAGGAGGACGAGTAAGAGGAGGGCGAGAGTGACAAACAAATAAAGAGAGTTCTTCTCGCCCCTTGGCGTTTGACACACTCGCCGTCCTCTCCAGCGAAATTGAGTGCGGCGGCAGTGGGGTGGGGGGGTGGGGGGGTGAAGCCCGCCGTGAAGTGCCGGCTGGGGGAGCCCGGGATTGAAGTGCCGGCATGCTTTGCCAGCTCGGCCGGCTCGTTTTGGGGCGGCGGCTGGCCTCCGGCGTTTTCTTCCGCCGCTTTTTGATGGCGGCGGCGGCGGTGGTCGGCGGAGGCGGAGGGCGTTGACATTTCGCCTCTCACTCGTCCTCCTCTTGCCGCGGTGGGGGCGGAGGCGTTGTCACCCTCGCCCTCCTCTCCGAAAGCCGAAATTGAGTGCGGCGGCAGGGGAGGCCGCCGTGAGTGCCGGCTGGGGGCCGGGATTGGCTCCCGGGCTCCCCAGCGGCCTCCCCACCCACCCACCCCACTGCCGCACTCAATTTCGGAGAGGAGGCGAGAGGAGGCGAGAGTGACAAACAAATAAAGAGAGTTCTTCTCGCCTTGGCGTTTGTCACCCTCGCCTCCTCTCCAGCGAAATTGAGTGCGGCGGCAGGAGGCCGCCGTGAGTGCCGGCTGGGGAGCCCGGGATTGGCTCCTGGCCCCCAGCCGGCACTTCACGGCGGCCTCCCCACCCCACTGCCGCCGCACTCAATTTCGGCCGGAGAGGAGGCGAGGGTGACAACGCCAAGGCGAGAAGAACTCTATTTGTTTGTCACTCTCGCCAGCGGAGGCGTTGTCACTCGCCTCCTCTCCAGCCAAAATTGAGTGCGAGCGGCAGGGGAGGCCGCGTGAAGTGCGGCTGGGGAGCCGGGATTGGCTCCCGGCCCCCAGCCGGCACTTCACGGCGGCCTCCCCACCCACCCACCCCACTGCCGCCGCACTCAATTTAGTTGGGTACCTATAGCATGAATGACTGCCTTACAAAGTCTTCTCTTGGAGTGAACCAAGTCTTTTAGTTCTGCAGCTGTTATAATGTGAAACCAAGATTGAATGAGTGCTTCTATCAACTGGATGTTATTGCTTGGTGACTTCTGACTAACAAGTTTCTTTAGTCAGCTCCATAGATTTTCAATTGGGTTAAGGTCTGGGCTATTCCCAGGCCATTCCAGCAGTGGAATATGATTATCTTGAAACTCCCAAAAGGTGTCCACAATTTTGGCCACTACTGTAAATTAAGAGGCAAAGAAAGCACCCTCAAGCCACCAACCATCCCCAAAGTTGCATGTCCCTCTTAGACCGTTACACCAATTTGCAGATCCAAGTCTTGTATTTAAAGAACAGTCAAAAGATTTCCCAGCAAGTCAGCTAACCTGTTGCACAAAACTATGAAAAATGGATCTCACTGTTCTGGCCCGTGTTGAGTGTTATATGTTTACAAAAGGCTTAGTAAAGCTATTTTTGTCTTTATAAACTATGTATGTTTATGTTAATTGCTAGGGTTTGTCTTGATTAAAATGCTAGCTGCTAAGTTGAAAAAGTCCTTCTGGTATCCTTTTGCAGTTTAAAGTAGTCTACATGAAGAGAGACAGAGACAGAGACAGAGACAGAGACAAAGACAAAGACAAAGACAAAGACAAAAACAGAGACAGAGACAGAGACAGAGAGACAGTTTTACATATTCAGCTAGATCTGTGATGGCAAATTTATGGCACGTGTGCCACAGGTGGCACGCAGAGCCATCTCTGCACGCGAGCTGTCGCCCTAGGTCAGCTCCACCAAGCATGTATGCCCGCTTCCTGCCAGCCAGCTGATTTTTGGGTCTCTGCAGCATGCAGGAGACACATGCAATGAATGCATGGGGCGCATGCGTGGGGAGGTTAGGGTCGTGCAAGGAGTCATGTGCATGTGCAGGGGCGGGTTACACGGGGCATTGCATTAGGGGTGTGGGCATGTACAGTGTCGCATGCACGCGTGTACTTTCGCCACTCAAGGAAAAAGGTTAGCCATCACTGAGGTAGATGAAAATGCAAAAGGATTTTACTTAGGGTTTTTCCTAAACACAGTAATACAGGAGAAGGTTCCAGAACGATGAGAAAAATGAGATCTACAAAAATTATCACCATGTCAATTAATATTTAGTTGGGTACCTATAGCATGAATGACGGCCTTACAAAGTCTTCTCTTGGAGTGAACCAAGTCTTTTAGTTCTGCAGCTGTTATAATGTGAAACCAAGATTGAATGAGTGCTTCTATCAACTGGATGTTATTGCTTGGTGACTTCTGACTAACAAGTTTCTTTAGTCAGCTCCATAGATTTTCAATTGGGTTAAGGTCTGGGCTATTCCCAGGCCATTCCAGCAGTGGAATATGATTATCTTGAAACTCCCAAAAAAGGTGGTGTTATTAGCCATCAAACCTCAAAAATACACTTTTCCCAAAAAGGTGGTGTTATTAGCCATCAAACCTCAAAAATACACTTTTCCCAAAAGGTGTCCACAATTTTGGCCACTACTGTAAATTAAGAGGCAAAGAAAGCACCCTCAAGCCACCAACCATCCCCAAAGTTGCATGTCCCTCTTAGACCGTTACACCAATTTGCAGATCCAAGTCTTGTATTTAAAGAACAGTCAAAAGATTTCCCAGCAAGTCAGCTAACCTGTTGCACAAAACTATGAAAAATGGATCTCACTGTTCTGGCCCGTGTTGAGTGTTATATGTTTACAAAAGGCTTAGTAAAGCTATTTTTGTCTTTATAAACTATGTATGTTTATGTTAATTGCTAGGGTTTGTCTTGATTAAAATGCTAGCTGCTAAGTTGAAAAAGTCCTTCTGGTATCCTTTTGCAGTTTAAAGTAGTCTACATGAAGAGAGACAGAGACAGAGAGACAGTTTTTACATATTCAGCTAGATCTGTGATGGCAAATTTATGGCACGTGTGCCACAGGTGGCACGCAGAGCCATCTCTGCGGCACGCGAGCTGTCGCCCTAGGTCAGCTCCACCAAGCATGTATGCCCGCTTCCTGCCAGCCAGCTGATTTTTGGGTCTCTGCCGCGCATGCAGGAGACACACATGCAATGAATGCATGGGGGCGCATGCATTCATTGGGGGGGGTCATGTGTGGGGGATGGTGCCCCTCCCCCGCGGCCCATTTTTTGTCTCGGGAGGCTTCAGGGAGGCTTGCTAGGTCCAAAATGGGGCAAGGGGGGGTTATGGGCGCATGCGTGGGGAGGTTAGGGTCGTGCAAGGGAGTCATACGTGCATGTGCAGGGGGCGGGTTACACGGGAGCATTGCATTAGGGGTGTGGGCACGTACAGTGTCGCATGCACACGTGTACTTTCGCCACTCAAGGGAAAAAAAGGTTAGCCATCACTGAGGTAGATGAAAATGCAAAAAGGATTTTTACTTAGGGTTTTTCCCCTAAACACAGTAATACAGGAGAAGGTTCCAGAACGATGAGAAAAATGTTCAAATTGAATCATCTTGCTTCTCTTTTCTGATTCTCTTGGCGGTGTGTTCTCTCATTACATTCTTTCACGCATATTGCTGCTATGTAATTGTAAATACTTCCATTTTTAAACATGATGTGCACAGTTGGTCTTCTCCCTGTTGCCACAATCCTTGGTATCGGCAGGTAGTACTGGACCCAATATAGTGTACCCTGCTTTTCCCCCAATGGGAAAGATGTGGTTTCCCAAAGAAGGTTGAAAGATCCCATTCTCCCCACAGCTACATTCAAGGATGTGCTCAGTGTGAAAGACACACAGAGTCCTGCATATATTGTCACACACTCAACACAAACCATCTATCTAGTACACGGGTGTCAAACTTGATCGTGTCACGTGATGTATTGCGATGTTTTCTGCTTTTGTGGAGTTGGGGCGGACATGGCTTGCCCGTGACGCATCCGCCCCATGGGCTGCCAGTTTGACACCCCTGATCTAGAACAAGGAGGCACAGTGATTGTAATTGTGACTCCAAAGAACAGACCAGCTATATATCTGCTTACACACATCATATTTAGACAGCATATGGAGGCTTGTCAGTGCCATCTCGTCTGATAGAAAACTCTTCATTGCCACAGCAAATGAAATGAAGGGGCAATGATTATTCCTTTAAATAATTAGGTATGTAGGGGAAAAATGAGAGTAAACACCCTGCACCCATATTAATACTGTATTTCCCCGAAAATAAGACTGGGTCTTATATTAATTTTTGCTCCAAAAGACGGATTAGGGCTTATTTTCTGGGTAGGTCTCATTTTGGGGGAAATACGGTACTAAATGCACCCATCTGGCTGGCAATATTAACTAGGGTTTATTTTGGGAGTAGGGTTTATATTACAAGCATCCTGAAAAATCACGCTAGGACTTATTTTCAGGTTGAGTCTTATTTTCGAGGAAATAGGGTACATTACCAAACTTTTTATTGTTAAAGGGGATGAGAGCAGCCTATAATGATGGCAACTTTCAAGGTATTTGATCGATAAAACAGTTATCTGTTATGTTTGGTTGCTTTCATAATAATTATGTAATTATGTTAGTCTAAGGCTAAGAATAGAATTGTTGGACTGCTAAGGAAATTGTTTCATCCAGCCTCTTGAAATTATTGTAAGAGTTATGAATCCTTGTACCATGAGGCTAGCTAACAAAGATCACTGTTGGGTGAGATTATTCAAACTGTTAAATTAAGATTTGATATTTAGTTACTTCACTTACAATATAACAGCACAAATTTCTCTCTTCACACACACAACGTATGTAACAAAGTCTTCTCCTGAATGTGATGTTCTGGGCCTTTGGACACCATAGGCCTGATTTTTGCTTTGCACGAAATGTTTCTACAAGTTTGTCAAAAGTTACTGTGTTAATCTTTTAACTTAATTCAGATGTCTAATTTTAGCCATGTGTGTTGATTACATGGCTAGTCACATATTGTTTTGCTGAAATGATAAATGTGGGGTGAAATGTTCTTTTAACCTATGTTTCTAGTTTACATATTTAGTAATATGTAATATGTTCTGTTTAGCAGCAGTGCATCTGATAACTTTCATTGGAAAATATTCCCTGAATCCAAATCATGAAATGAAAGCTTTGCATAGGGTATCCCAAAGTTTTCATTCCTAAGTCTGAAAAGCCTTCCTAGAATTTCTATAACATTATCGTTGATCAATCATACACTTTAATAAAAAGCTATCATTGATTTTTAAAAATGATCTTAATTTTTTTTTAATGTCAGAATTATTAACGGTGGCCCCTGTGGTCATTGAGAGTTCAGCATCGTACAAGCTTAATAAATAATTATTATCTTCATCATCTTGCATTAAAATAATATTTAGAGGTAGTCCTTGACTTATGATCATAATTGGGACCAGAATGTCAGCCATTGAGCAAGATGTCATTAACGGCTATAATCCCAGCACTCCAGTTGTGGTCATTAAGCAGTCTTGTGGGTTATTAAACAGACAGCATCCCAGGAAAAGAGTGGGGGGAGACCCTAGGGCATGGCTGTCAAATTCTGGCCCGTGGGCCGAATGCATCATGTGCTGGCCACACCCATGCCCAGTTTAGCGAAGGGGAGGAAAGTCCCGATACATCACGTGACAATGCCGTGACAACATGAGTTTCACCCCTTCCCTAGGGGACTATGCTCATGAGCTGAAAATCCTCCATGCCAAAATCCAAGCAGGATTTTCAGCCCCTGTGTTGTGGTCCGCCAGCAGCCTGTGGACCTGGCAGCAGAGTCGGACAGTGAGGAGGCTGAAGAGGACAATGGACAGTCCTGGAGTCAGGGGAAGGCCCGGACGAGGGCGCTGCGTCGGAGGCAGAGATGGGGCCAGGGCCATCTGGGAGCGATGCGCGGACTCCGGAGCCTCCAGAGGCAGACAGCAGGGAGGCAAAGGAACAGGAGGAGCCTGTTCCTAGTTCATGCATGAGAAGAGCTGCCAGAAGGCAAGAGCAGCTGAAGAAAAAAGGATGACTTGCGAATAAGGCCAGAAGATGATTGGCCACTCCCAGAAGGCTTAAAAGAGCAGCAACGAGCCATTGGGTTCTTTGTAGAAAAGCAACGTTGATTCCATTGCTTCTTGCCAACATCTCTTGAACTTTTCTTGGTTTTGCCAAGAAAAGCCTTTGGCAGGTTGCCAAAGACAACAAAGGTTGGTGATAAGGCCGAAGGACTGTTTATGAAGAATTTGTTTTGGACGAAGCTGAGAATGAATTAATTCTCAGCTGTTTTAATAAAATAAGTTTGTTCAGGACTGAATTATGTTTGGTAATCACTACTTGGGCCTCAGTCATAACACTCTGAATGAAAAGACACTTGCATGTGGCCTGCTCTGGGCATCCAAGGCTTCCCCCACACTGCTTGTTTACTGTGACACTTCTTAACTCTGTTTGTATTTCGACTCCCTCTCATCTTTGAAAGATGACTGAATGAGCTGCCTTCTGAAGGAATTCAGCTCCTCTCTGTTTGTAGACGGGAACTCCTTTGACAGGGTGCAGGAACAGAGCTCAAGTCTTCAGGATTTAAGCTCCATTTCTGGCCTAGCTGAAGTCGTTCAGTTCCCCTCCATGTGTATAAAGGAACTCCTTCAATTGGATATGGAAAGATTGCTCTGGATTTCAGCTCCATTATTGCACCCCACTAAATAGGACTAAATCCCACGGAATAGGACATTGAGCTTGTCTGTCATGTCCCCCTCCCCCTCCGACGACCGGGTCTAGGAAGTCCGTATCGAGCGTGGCCACGAAGCCTCTGCAGCTTTGCCAAATTCCTTTCAGATTTCTCAGGGCAGGCAGGAATCCAAGTTGTGACTTCAGCAAACTAGATGAGACTTTGCTTGACTCAAGGAATGCCAAAAGCAGGTCCTTTATATAGGCTGTGGGGTGTGGCTCCATGACTCAGCATTTATCCAGGCCTGCCCCTCCCTTCCTTCTGCTGGCGTCGCCTCTCAGATCTCCGGAAGCGAGGATCCTCCAACTTTGAATTGTTTTCTGCTGTTTGAGAAAGGGAGGGGTCAGAAGGAGTAGGCCCGAGTAATTCCAATCCGTGGCTGACTTCTTCTGATGGCTGAGCCAAAGGAACACACGCCGTATAAGTGAGGTTTGTTTGTTCATTCCTGACATCCTGTCCGGGCATGGGGCCAGAGCTGGGGGCTGGAGGCATGACAGGCCGTTCATCTTCATTATCAGACTCAGAGTCTGATAGCAGACCCGGGACGAGACGGGAGGGGCCCGGCTGAGGAGAGGAGAGAGGACAAGGCACAACACTGTCGATCGAAAGGTCGGCAGCTTGGCGGTTTGAATCCCTAGTGCTGCCGTGTAACAGGGTGAGCTCCCGTTACTTGTCCCAGCTTCTGCCAACCTAGCAGTTTCGAAAGCACGTAAAAATGCAAGTAGAAAAAATAGGGACCACCCTTGGTGGGAAGGTAACAGCGTTCCGTGTGCCTTTGGTGTTGAGTCATGCTGGCCACATGACCACGGAGACGTCTTCAGACAGCGCTGGCTCTTTGGCTTTGAAACGGAGATGAGCACAGCCCCCTAGAGCCGGCAACGACTAGCATGTATGTGCGAGGGAAACCTTTACCTTTACCTTTAAATAGTTCACTTCCCCTCATGCATAGAAGGGAATTCCTTTGGCCAGGTGAAGGAACAGAGCTTGTTTCTGCACCCCCGCTGAAGGAGCTCAGCTCTCCTCAGATGGCAACTCTTTCAGCAAGTTTGCAAGAAGCAGCTTGAAAACTTCTTTGCTTCTTTTCCATTGACTTTCTGGGGAAACCAGCAGAGAAGAAATGCAAATGGTGGTCACACGATTGCAGGACGTAAGTGGTCATAAGTGCAAACAGGTTTCCAAGCACCCAGATCCCAAGCAGCTGACTGGGGGCAATGGTGCAACATTTTGTGATGGCCAGAAGTGCTTTGTGGGCCTTAGAGCAGGGGTCTCCAACCTTGGCAACTTTAAGACTTGTGGACTTCAAGCTTTGCTGGCTGAGGAATTCTGGGAATTGAAGTCCACAGGTCTTAAAGCTGCCAAGGTTGGAGACCCCTGCCTTAAAGCATCCTTTCCAAGACCATTGTAACTCCATACTGTTGTTAAAGCCTAACAGTTGTAAATTGAGGATTACTTGCAGTTAATGCAGCTGCATTGTTGAGAAAACAAGAAAACATGGAAGTGGAATCATCTTGGATACAGGTGCAACTAACTATCCTCACCTATCAGTGGGCCATGATTAATTTACATAGGTTTTTTAAAAAAAATAGAAATACCCAACGTTCAGTCCTTCTGTTGCCAGAGTTTGGCAGCCATAGCAAAACGTTGATGAAATACAACTCATTGTACATTCACAACAATAACCTTACTAAGAGCCTTTCAACTTGTTGGGAAATGCATCATAAATAGCCGCTCTATTTCCTGGAATGTTAATTATTAATCTGCCCTGATACTAGGGAATTCCATTCTTCTTTCCCTATTAGAAACAAGTAGGATTCCAGCTGAGCTTCATCCCTCAGTGGAGGAGGGGTATGGAAAGTGAAAGTGACAAGATCAAATATTTCAGCTCTGGAGATTCTGAAACAAGGGAGTTTTTACAAGTGTTTTGTTGTTGTTGGACTTGATAAATACGGTATATGTTCAAACTTGGTTTGGAAGATACCAAATTATTTCTTACTTGGTTCAAGGTTAGATAGATAGATAGATAGATAGATAGATAGATAGATAGATAGATAGATAGATAGATAGATAGATAGATAGATAGATAGATAGATACATACATACATACATACATACATACATACATACATACATACATACATACAGATGATAGATAGAAGAAAGAGAGAGACATGGATACATAGATAGATAATGCAATTCTCCCTAGTTCAGTAAAAGTAACTGAACCAATATAAATAACGTTCTGAATTTAGCTAATTGGAATGGAGTATTCCAGCAATGTTGACATCTGCTTATGTAGTTGGTACGTACCTAATTGCTTTAATGGGCAATTTTCTAGTAAGCTTTGCTAATGCAGTGATATAGATGTGTTATAAGTATTTATCTTGGGTTATGTCACTGTCAGCATTTCAGTGGCATTAACCTTCTTTAATTATTATTGCTGCCCAAGGCGTATGTTTACCTACGGTGCGTGTTAGTGTGTGTAGAAATAAATGGCAGTAGAAATTTGCTTTTAGTTAATGGACAAAAATAAGAGCCAGCGTCCTGTCCTAGGATGTGTGTCAGTTCTTCTGTGCATCTTGGAAACCAGAAGTTGACCATGTTTTATGCACATGGGGTAGCGAGATTCCCACTGGCCTGTGAGCATCAACTGCTTTGATTGTAAATTGTTTTTGGCTTTCACAGCATCCACATGATGTCTACAGTAGAATATTAAGGCATTCCCCAAATTAAAAATCCACCCTTAAGAGCTGAGGTGTTTTTTTTTTCTTATAAACTCTAAGTTTGAAGCTTAAGCTCAAATACTTTGGCCACAAATGAGAAGAGAGGACTCATTGGAAAAGACCCTGATGTTGGGAAAGATTGAAGGCAAAAGAAGAAGGGGACAACAGAGTCTAAGATGGTTAGATAGTCTCATCGAAGCAATGGGCATGAGTTGGGCGAATCAAGGAGACAGTGGAGGACAAGGGGGCCCGGTGTGTTGGGGATACAACCTAGTGACTGAACAATAACAGAAGACTGGAGAATATTCTCTGTTTAAAAAAAAACCCTGTTGAAAGCTAAATAGAACAAACCTTTTTCACTGCTTGACAAAAATTCAGCAAAGATGGAATCAACCTAATCTTTCAAAAGAGGTAATTCCACAATTGAATGCTGCAGAAAATACTCTGGCCAGATTTACAGGACAGTCTCACTAGTGACCAGTTCTGGAGAACCGGTAGTGAAAATTTTGAGTATTTCGGAGAACCGGTAGTAAAAATTTTGACTGGCCCTGCCCCCATCTATTCTCTGCCTCCCAAGTCCCAGTTGATTAGGAGGAAATGGGGTATCCTTCCCCTGGAGTGGGGTGGGATTGGAGAAGTTACAGTATCCTTCTCCTGGAGTCGGGTAGGAATGGAGATTTTACAGTATCCTTCCCCTGCCACACCCACCAAGCCATGCCACATCCATCAAGCCATACCCACAGAACCGGTAGTAAAAAAGTTTGAAACCCACCACTGGCCTTTGTGCTGTGGTATCTTCAAACTTTAGAACTTTATGGAAAAGAGCCAGAATCTGAAATTGTATCTGAAATCATAATAGTGGGCCAGAATAGCTGGTTTAAAATCAGTGAATTGTGGTATAAATCACATACCAGCTCTTACCTTTTTAAAAACTGCTGTCAAACAATCTTCAAGGAATGCCCTGCATAGAATACATGACATTATTAATGTGATTATGATGTATACCACATTGGCTAGATGCGGACAGAGTTATTTCTACTACAAAGATACTTGTAGTGTCCATCTCTCCAGCTGCTAGTCAGCTGTCTCATTCTATTGGCTTCTCCTTACCAATGCATAAAATATGTTCTGAGAAGTGCCTGTAATATATTTATATTTTAAAATATTTTGACTGACTTTTTTACAAATACACCTTTTTTCCTCTTGTTATGATTCTTTCAGTAATTCTCTTGCAGTAACCCAGTAAATTTCAAATTTGGTTTGCTTTTTAACAGTTAAGCAAATAATTAATCACAATACTAAATGAGTCAGTTTGAGATTAAAGCATAAATTATGATTCATTCAAACCCCAATCATAAACTATTTCATATATTTAGTTAGAAAGGATATATAGTACCCCACCTTTTTCAGCTGCATAGAACTTAAGGTGGGTTTGGAAAAATGAAGACAATGCAGAAATAAACAATTTCTAAATATGGGGGGTTGGAGAGGATATAGCAGCCTAGAAACCTGTTAAAACAAATTCTGCATTTTGTCTTATCATGGTTAAAATTGTGAGTTAACATCTGGCTGACCTGCATAAACACACACATCCTCCAAATGTTGAAAGTGACCTGTTATACAATTGAAGACAGGGTGTGTATGTATGCTTGATTCCTGTTTAATAAAAAGCATTAATACTCCCTCGATTGCAGAATTAAATATGTGGTGGTGCTTTGTCTGGGTCTTGGCTTCAAGGAGTATTTAAGGCATTGTTATGTTTATGCTGTAGACTCTGCTGTGTAGTGGAACTTGCAGTTCAGGCCCACAGTTGTATTTCCATCTGAAAGGGAGTATCAACAATTGTTTTTCAGAGGTCCTCAGATATCTTCTTTGCTTGAGCTATGACATACTTCCACTTACCTGTGTTGTGAACATCAGACTTGAGAGTGAATATCTAGAATTTTGTTCTATAACTAAGATAGGTAAAGTAAAGGTAAAGGTTCCCCTTGCACATGTGTGCTAGTCGTTCCCGACTCTAGGGGGGCGGTGCTCATCTCCGTTTCAAAGCCGAAGAGCCAGCGCTGTCCGAAGAAGTCTCCGTGGCCATGTGGCCAGCATGACTAAACACCGAAGGTACACAGAACGCTGTTACCTTCCCACCAAAAGTGGTCCCTATTTTTCTACTTTTTTAGAAAGCATTTTTACGTGCTTTCAAACTGCTAGGTTGGCAGAAGCTGGGACAAGTAACGAGAGCTCACCCCGTTATACAGCACTAGGGATTCAAACCGCTGAACTGCTGATTTTTCGATCAACAAGCTCAGCATCTTAGCCACTGAGCCATTGCGTCCCCTTAATAGGTACTCCCCCTGAGTATCATCCCATTGATCGAAACACCTGATTTCCCCTTCAAATAAATTGATAACCGTAGAGATTTGTTTATTACATTTCTGTACCTCCAAGAGGAAGTTCATACTTTTGCTACACACAATTAACATTTGCAGTATCCCAGGGTCACATGACTGTCATTTTTGACAGTTTTTTGGGGAAAAAATCTATTGGGTAAAATGGTTTCGCTTCATGACCCCAGTGTTCGCTTAATGACTGTGGCATTTCCTTAATGACTGGTAGAAAAATTCCAAAATATTGGGTCTGGTCCAGGGGTGAAATGCTTCCAGTTCAGACCAGATTGCCCAATCTGGTAGAGATGGTGACGGATGGTTCGGAGAACCGGTAGCAAAAATCCCTGCCCACCCCCCAATGCCCAGCTGAGTCGTGAGATCATCAGAGGTTTTTTTTTTTTACTTTTAAAAGCATTTTTCTTGGCTGAAAAAATGCTTTTAAAAGTTTAAAAAAGCCTCTGGCAATCAGGCAATTCAGCTGGGATCGTCAGGGGAGCCTTCTAAAAGCATTTTCTACAACCTCTTCAGCCAAAGAGGTTGTAGAAAAAATGCTTTTAAAAGTAAAAAAAAAGGTGGCCACACCTACCCAGTCACATTACCCCACCACCAAGCCACGCCCATATAACTGGTAGTAACAAATTTTACATTTCACCACTGGTCTGGTCACATGATGCCTTACAGCTTACAACCTTAATTCTGGTAAACCCAGAGAGCCGTGCTGGCACAGTGTTTAGAATACAGTACTGCAGGCTACTTCTGCTGACCACCAGCTGCCAGCAGTTTGGCAGATCGAATCTCACCAGGCTCAAGGTTGACTCAGCCTTCCATCCTTCTGAGGTTGGTAAAATGAGGACCCAGATTGTTGGGGGCAAGATGCTGACTCTGTAAACCGCTTAGAAAGGGTTGTAAAAGCACTATGAATAGTATATAAATTTAAGTGCAATTGCTATTGCTTACTTACAATCATAAGTTGATTGTGTATTTGGTATTGAGCTCCTGATGATGAACGCAAGTTCAAGGAGTAATGTACAGAATGAAATAACGTGTAACCCAGAAGGTTGTTTTAAAGTACACTAGCTTCTTAGCAGCATTCCTATCTCTCATTTGGGAGATATTAAAGGGATTTGAGAACCTCCAGCTTAATGAACAAATGGTCCCACTCATTGTAAAATGGAAAGGCACCTTCAATATTTCCTTTTCTCATTTCCTATTACAATAACAAACTAGTTCCCTAGAAGCCTCACAGAGGAATTAAATAAACATATCAGATCCAATGTGAAATTGTTCCTTTTTTAAAAAAATAATGAATAAAAGGATTGTAAGGTTCACTTGTCTTTTGGTTGTAACGATATCAATGTGTGCATGTATCCTGGCTTAAAGTAAAGAACATGGAAAATCTAGCACGGAATGTCCCTGCCTGTTTTATTTTGCTCTGTTTGCTGGTGGAGTGCTTGATTTCTGTTCATTGTTAATTTAATTGCCTGTGATGGTGAGAAATAAGATGGCAGTATATCGGTCTATGAAAGCAAATGGCTAATGCTTAGGTTTGTCATTGTACAGATTTCCTTTTGAGAACCTTATCGGGTTTTTTAGGGGTAATGGCTGTTTCATGTCAGTCTCAGTCCAAAGTCCTGATTTCGGTGGAGATAATTCTAAACCCAAATAAACTGCAAAGTTATTTACAGCCTT
Source organism: Ahaetulla prasina (assembly GCF_028640845.1). Taxonomy (NCBI): domain Eukaryota; kingdom Metazoa; phylum Chordata; class Lepidosauria; order Squamata; family Colubridae; genus Ahaetulla; species Ahaetulla prasina. The sequence goes on along the minus strand of NC_080540.1, from coordinate 279,140,432 downwards.
CGCTAATTAGGATCTTCAGGGACTGTTTCGTTTTCTCAGTGTTTCACTCTTACTTTCCTTTGTGCAGTGCTGCATCAGACTAGTTTATGATTAAATTGTTGATGGTCACTCAAAGTAAATTTCTCAAATATCTCCTTAATTATAATAATTAGACCCCTTGCAAAACACAACTGCCTGGTATGTCTTTTCATATCCAGGAGAATAGTTGTAAGTATTTTGAGCCTTCCACTGCCCTTTAACAATAGTAAAGTATTGCTTTGTGGTTTTTTTCTCATTTTTTTCATGAGATTAGGAAACAGAGATTTAGTGGTTGCAGAGAGCCATTTTGTACTACATTGTTGTAATACAGGCAGTCCTAAATTTAGGGCCACAATTGGAATTTCCATTGCTTAACAAGGCAGTTCTTAAGTGAGTCACACCCGATTTTACAACCATTTTTGCCACAATTGTCAAGCGAATCCCTACCGTTCTTAAGTGAAACATGCAGTCATTAAGTGAATCCTGCTTTCCCCATTGACTTTGCTTGTGAGAAGCCAGCTGGGTAGGTTGCAAATGGCAGTCACTCTGAGCCCGTACAACTGGTGTAAATACAAGACAGCTTCCAAATGCCCAGATTTTGATCACATGACCCTGGAGATCAGAGGTGGGTTTCAGCAGGTTCTGGCCAGTTCTGGAGAACCAGTAGTGGAAATTTTGAGTATTTCGGAGAACCGGTAGTAAAAATTCTGACTGGCCCCGCCCCCATCTATTCTCTGCCTCCCAAGTCCCAGCTGATCGACAGGAAATGGGGATTTTGCAGTAACCTTCCCCTGGATTGGGGAGGGAATGGAGATTTTACAATAACCTTCCCCTGCCATGCCCACCAAGCCACACCCACCAAGCCACAACCACAGAACCGGTGGTAAAAAATTTTGAAATCCACCCCTGCTGGAGATACAGTGATGTGTGAAGACCAGTTGTAAGTTACTTTTTTCAGTGCTGTTGTAATTTTGAACAGTTGCTAAATGAATGGTTTTAATCCAGGACTACCTGTATCCAGAAATGTCAATTATTGAATTTTTATTGAAATAATTATTGAAATAATATCAATAATGTACCACAACCAATTAAATAAACTTCAGGGTTGAAATGAGGGGTCCTTGATGCTCTCTGAGCTTAGTTGTGTACTGATGTTACCTGGCTTGAGTAATGAAACATCTGCAAGAAAACAACCAAGCTCAGAGAGGATCAAGGTTAATAGCAGTGTTAATCCTGCCAAAGTCTGAAAACCTGTGATTCCTGAAATACTGAGTTATAGGTACAGAAGGTTCATCACTAATTTATGGAATATTATTAGCAAAAATATTTCCATATTTTGATTTTTCAGTGTCTGATGCTAAGAGACATTAGCTTGACCAGCAAGCACTTGTATTAAATATAAAAAAATTCAGTATACCGTTGATAAGATATATTTAATCAAAGAAGTTATTGGAGAATGATTAAAAAAATGGGCTATGATGACTATGGTGGACAATGATGAACATGTTAGCAGTCTTCCAATATTTGTGAGGGTGTCACAAAAAAAGAGTAGGTTAATCTATTCTCTGAAGAACCAGAGATCAGGATAAGAAGTAACCTATGGAAGCTTATCAAAGAGAGATTCAACCTAGAATTAAGAAAACAATTCCTGACAGTGAGAACAATGAATCAATCGAATGGCTTTAGAAGTTATGGGTGTTTCAATACTGCAAGTTTTTAAGAAGAGATGGAATTGGGTCTACTACTTGGGCCTGGGATTGGACTAGAAGACCTTCAAGGTCTCTTCCAACTCTGATATTCTGTATTCTTTAAGAATAAACTTGTGCCTCTAGCTCTTGTCTTTGTAAAAAACAACAACAACAACACACCTTTTCCTTGTACTTAGGGAACCATAATTCTTTAGGAGTGCAGTTCTCTTTGGTTCTCAAATTTGTTTGTGGTTTTAGGTTAATTAGTGGCTTTGTGCACAGGAATTCCTTGAGTGTATATTGGCTATTCCTCCAAATTTGTGAGCACTTTAAAATTTTATGCCTCTCTTTAGTGTAGTAAAGCTAATTAGATAAATTAAACGAATGGATCCCATTTACAAAGCCTGGTTGATCTCTTAAAACAGCATGTGGTATGTTCTCTTGTTTCCCCCCCCCCCCTACAAATAAATGTGAAGGATTCTTTCTATTGTATTTCTAGTAAGAATATATATCTCCAAAATTCTATGGAAATCAGAATTCGAGTAACAAATAACAGAGCTGGAAGGGACCTTGGAGGTCTTTGAGTCCAACCCCCTACTCAGGCGGAAAGCCTTATACCATTTCAGGCAAAGGGTTCTCCAATCTCTTCTTGAAAACTTCCAGGATTGGAGCACCCACAACTTCTGGAGGCAACTTATTTCACTCATTGTTTTTCCTAACATTTTTGTTAGGAAATGTCTCCTTAGTTCTAGGTTGCCCAACCATTGCTTCTTGTCCTGTCCTCAGGTGCTTTGGAGAATAGTTTGACTCCCTCTTCTCTCTTCCTCTCAAGAATACTTCTTGATTTGGTAGTTGGACTGATGTTGTTCAGATTTTTGTCACTTATTTAGAAATTGCATAATTGTTTCGTGACTCTGTTAAGAGCTGCTTTATTGTTTTATAATCTATGGCATGTTCACCCTATATATATAAAAAAAAGTGCACGAAAAGAATTAGCCTGGGATCTCTTTCATATTCTGAACAGTAGTGGTATTAGAACTCTACCATGCTGACACCTCTATGCACTGTTTGATGAGTTCAAAAGTCTGGATTTATTTGGCAGAAGGCAGTACCAAATCATTCTTCAAGCTAATTTGCTCCAGTTTTTGTAGGTTTGTGCTCTGTGACTCTGAACATGATGTTCTTGTATGGTAAGTTGAAAGTTTTGTAAATAAACTTTATTTAAGAATCTCTCGCTCTCACTCTTCCCCGGCGCCCCCTCCCCCGTCTCTTTTATTTATTCCCTGCCTTTATTATTTCTACAAATGATTCAAGGCAGCGAATATATACACCATACCTTCCTCCTCCTATTTTCCTCACAACAACCCTGTGAGACGGGTTCGGCTGAAAGAGAATGACTTACCTAAAGTCACCCAGCTGGCTTTCATGACTAAAGGAGGACTTGAACTCACAATCAGCTGCTTTTGATGTTTTAACCACCAAATCGACTGGCTCTGTCTGTCTGCCATCTGACTATCATATATAAACCCATCAGCTTGTAGAATAATCATGTTTGAGAATCTTTATCTATGGACTTTCCCACACATGGATGGATCCCTTGATGGTGGATAACCTCTGGTCATTAGTCAAACAGGCTGAGGACGAGAGGAACCATACAAACAACATTGGGGGATTCAGAGTTGGTTGATATCCAATTCAGAGACAGTAAAATGCTCAGAATAGGGAGAAAATGGGTCATATTAAACCACACCCTCATTTCTCTCCAGCCTCCATTTATTAGATACAGCAAGTACAACTGTCAGCATAATCCAGAAATCAAGCTCTTCCTTAAGAGAATATTCTGGAGGTTACAGAAATATGGGGGTAGAGCTGTGAAAATCGCCTGTTCTCTTTCTATACTGTGTGTGCTGACCTGTAAATTTAAAAGGTTATAGATTGTTCACAACTAGGACTACGCAACTTCTCTTAGCTGAAGGAGGATATCAGTAAGGCCTCAATGGTCTATAACAGTGTTGGCAAACCTTTTCGGCACCAAGTGTTGAAACGGGAGCACACGTGTGGGGGAGGGGAGCACCAGAAACCAGAAAAGCAGCTCCCCATGTGCACGTGTAGGAGCGCCGTAAACCGGAGGAGCAGTTCTGATGGTGAACCTATGGCACGCGTGCCGGAAATGGCAAACAGAGCCATCTCTCTGGGCACGCCTGCCGTTGCCTGTTGCTCTTCCAGGTTCAGCTGGTCTTCGCACGTACGGGTTTACTGGAAACCAGAAGAACAGCTCCCTGGCGTGCATATGTGTGCCAGGAAGCTGAGCTTCCAGTTTCCGGTGTGTGCATGCATGCCGGTTACCTGGTTTTCTGGTTTCTAATGCGCATGCATATGTGCGCCGGAAACTGGAAATTCAGGTGATCTCTGGCATGCCCGGAGAGATGGCTCTGTATGTCACTTCCGGCATGTGTGCCATAGCTTCGCCATCACGAGTCTATAATATCCCAAAGTTCTGACTCAGAAAGAGGTTGAGGGGGAAAAAAATTATATTTTTTATATATTATTTGTAATATTTATTTTCTCTCTCTCAATACAAAAGGCTCTAATAAGCCCTTTTTATAAGGATATTCAACATCCCCAACACTCTATAACATTACAGATTCAAGTCTTGATTATTCAAATCTACCCCAATGAGTCAAAGAATGAGTAAAATACTCTTACATATATAGATATTAATATTTATTAGTTGAGGGTCTCTCTTCTAGTTTTGGTTTATTGTTAATCTTTAACTTGTTTCAGTATACGATTAAGAATTCTTCTGTAGCCTGGACTATATTATTATAATTGCATTCAGATGCAGAGTTTTTATGTACGTAATTTACTCAGAAAATCTTTTGCCAAACAAGCATGGAAAACAGCTCTGCCTTTCATTGTTGTTTTGGGGTTCTTCTGTTTTGGCCTTTTGTGTCTTCAAAGCTATAAGATAACTGTAACACTACAGCATCTTGTATTTATAATGCATCAGACTCTTATTTTAAAAAGATGTTAGGAATCACCTAATAAAATCTTTTCTAAGAGTGCAGACATTCATAAAGTTCCATATTTAATTGGCAAAGACACAGAACTGAATACTCAAGTTTACTATCTTATGCTGGCCTGCCATTTTCCTGCAATAGTAGATAAAATAATTAATAAAAGAATTGGAAGTGAAGAATTGGAACCCTGGTCATAGTGATGTAACATTCTTTTTCCATTCATCTGCATCCAGTCGTTTCAACTAGCTTCATTAATTTTGCTTATTGTGTATATTAAATTTATCTTTTTTTCTGTTTCCTAGTATCAAAGTATTTGTAGTTTGCTGTTTCATCATACAGATAGTCCCTGACTTATGAATGGTCATTTAGTAAACATTCAAAGTTACAACCGGCCTTTCCAGGGCTACTTACTGGCCTTCCCAGACCTGGATTTGAAATTTGGCTACATGATTAAATTTTTGGCATTTAGCTACTGACCCTCATTTATGGCCATTTGCATTTGTTCTGCAGTCACATAACTGTAATTTGCAATGTTTTTGACCAGAAATTCATATACTTCCTGTTTTGGGCAAAAAATGCCCATGGGTTCACTTAATGATTGCTTAACAACTGCCACAAAAAGTGTTGTGAAATCAGGAATAGTTATGTGGTGACCTGCTTAACAATCAGTACTGCTTACAACTGTAATTTTGGACACAGTTATGGTTGTAAGTTGAGGACTACCTGCACTTAGTCATACATGAGGGATGTGTTTGTTATAAATCCTGACTTGAAGTGGGAGGTATATTGGAATATTGGATCCAGTTTTGGTCGCCACGATGTAAAAAAGATGTTGAGACTCTAGAAAGAGTGCAGAGAAGAGCAACAAAGATGATTAGGGGACTGGAGGATAAAACATATGAAGAACGGTTGCAGGAACTGGGTATGTCTAGTTTAACAAAAAGAAGGACTAGGGGAGACATGATAGCAGTGTTCCAATATCTCAGGGGCTGCCACAGAGAAGTGGGAGTTGGGCTGTTCTCCAGAGCACCTGAGGGTAGAACAAGAAGCAATGGGTGGAAACTGATCAAGGAAAGAAGCAACTTAGAACTAAGGAGAAATTTCCTGACAGTTAGAACAATTAATCAGTGGAACGACTTGCCTGCAGAAGTTGTGAATGCTCCAACACTGGAAATTTTTAAGAAAATGTTGGATAACCATCTGACTGAGATGGTGTAGGGTTTCCTGCCTGGGCAGGGGGTTGGACTAGAAGGCCTCCAAGGTCCCTTCCAACTCTGATGTTATGTTATGTTATGTTATGTATTTTGGCAACAATAAATGTAGTTCTTTAAATCCCCATGATCACTTGTAACAGTAGGGCTGCCTCTTGAGTTTTTTCTTTTCTATGTACAGCTGATAGGAGGAACACATTATCTACGAATTCATGTAAATCTAAAAGGAAATGCAAATTTAGGAGACCTAAAACTGAACCCAGGAACATTGAGTTGTATACAAAAATTATTTACATTCTCAGGTCATGAATATATGCTCATTGTCTTCCAAAAGACTATTTCCATCCCTTTTAGAATTGTTTCAAATCACTTCTTGGCATTTAGAAGCATTTCATAGAATCTGCTCCACAGATGTGAGAACCCACCACTTTAAAAAAAACCCAAGTTACATATAAACAGGGTATGTATTCTGCATTACGTGTCAGCCTTCTGAGCTGAGAAGTGTTGTGTAATCTTCAGGGTTTTGTTTTTAATCCCGATACAACTCTGAATTTAAATGCACTTTGTCTAAGGTCAGTGTTTTAGGCTGACTTGTGTTAAAATTTGACAGCTCATTTTTATGTTTGGTTTCTACAAATGCTAGCATTTTTCTAATTAATCCAAGCAATGCACATACTACATTATGTAGATAAAGAAGAGAATGTCATGTAGTTCTTTTTCCAGTTCTGTTTATAAAAAGAGTAAAGTGATGGATTAATCCCCATCTATTAGATAACATACTTTGCATATTTTATTTTGTGCCCTTTTATCCCATTTTTATTCCCATACAGCAACAATGGGGATCCTATACTCCCACTACTGAGCCAGCTGATAGTAATTCTGGGCTTTGTAGTTTCAAAACTACATCTGCAGGCTAGAGATTCTCCATCTTTGCCTTAAAATTGCAATATAATATCTGTGAGGTTCACAAGCAATCTTTCATTCAGGCACTGAAAAGATACTGACCTGATTAATTTCAGGAGGTGGTTCTTTCCCATTGTTCTTAATCCACCATGTTTCACTGGCTAAGTCAAGAGGAATAGTTACGCATTAAACAAATAAAGAAATGTATGGAAAAGCAGAGGAAAAGTGAAATGAAAGGAAAATCTCTTCATGCTTAGCCGTTTTTTTTATTTAAAAACAACTAGAACAACTAGACACAAGAACAGGTTTTTCCTGAAGGCCATCACTCCGCTAAACAAATAATTCCCTCAACACTGTCAAACTATTTACTAAATCTGCACTACTATTAATCTTCTCATCGTTCCCATCACCAATCTCTTTCCATTTATGACTGTATGACTGTAACTTTGTTGCTGGTAATCCTTATGATTTATATTGATGTATTGACCATCATTTGTGTGTAAATGTTGTACCTTGAGGAAGGTATCTTTTCTTTTATGTACACTGAGAGCATATGCACCAAGACAAATTCCTTGTGTGTCCAATCACACTTGGCCAATAAAAAAAAAAATTAGGTCCCACTTAGGTCCCATTTATCGTTTGACTGTTCATCACTGAATTTTGTATCAAATTCTGGATCTGGAATATTACTTCCATGTTCACTGCCTTCTCAAGACAGCAGATCAGAAAGGTGAATCATAGGTACTTTATGCAGTTAAATCTGTCTGTCTGTCTATCTATCTATCTATCTTATCTATTTATCTATCTATCTGAGTCTCTGTGGCTGATGATGGACTTGAACTGGGTCTCTGATCCCATTAACCATTCTACCACCATGATTCTTTGGGTATTTGATTTTTGCTTATTGTAACTTCTGTTTTATTGTTTTTTTCTTTAAAGATTTTCAAGATCTGTAAGAACTCAGTAGTTGCCAGGTTAAAATTTAGCATTGGATAGAATTTGAAGCAAAATCCACTTGAAAAAAAGAATTTGACAGATTCACCTTATAGCTGTTCTCTATGTGGCTTAACAAGAGGGAGATACATACGTATCACTCATATTTTATTAATTTGATTAATTAAAAGTTAGTTGTATTTATGGCTTGCATCATAAGGAAAATTAGATATTTGCATGCATGCATGCATACATACATACATACATGTATATATTTTTATTATGTATAGGTATGTATTAGAATGTACTTATCATCATACCCATACATAATGATTTGCATTATTTCTGTGCTTTTTCCCTAGGACTGTAAGGACATGGGATGTCACTAATGAGAAAAACCATAAAACTGTGTTTAAACCACGTTCAGCTCAAGGTAAAAGGGTGATTCCAACAAGCTGCACCTACAGCAGAGATGGTAAACTTATTGCAGCTGGCTGCCAAGATGGGTCCATCCAGATCTGGGATAGGAATATGAATGTAAGTAATCATGTTTTCTTAATTCAAATTAATGGTATGATATACTAAGTGAATTCCTTGCCAGCTTCCACGATTTATTTAATTTTAATGGGTTTACACATAGTCCTCGATTTGTGACTACAGTTAGAACTGGAAGCCACCCGCTTTGGCTCCAAGTTGTGCTATTTAGCCATGTTTTCGAGGCCAGGTGCATATGTAGAAGGTGCATAAGCGAGCAAAGCGCATACGCTGAAGGCAGTGGTGGGATTCAAATAATTTAACAACCAGTTCTCTGCCCTAATGATTTCTTCCAACAACCAGTTCACAAAACTGCTCAGAAAATTAACAACCAGTCCTCCCAAAGTGGTGCGAACTGGCTGAATCCCATCACTGGCTGAAGGTCAGGCACATGCATGGACAGCGTGCGAAGCGAGTGTGTGTACGTGCACGGGGCAAACCAGTGGTAAAGGTAAGTGAAACCCACCCTTGATTTACACACATCCTCTGCCCTTCTTGCCGGGGACTCACCATCCTACTAAGATACCCCATGTTCCTTTTTTACCATGCTGCCTTTCCATTCAGGGGCTGAAAATTCTGCTTGGATTTGGGGTCTTTCTTCTCTATAGGGTTAGGGTGAAAGAGCTGGCTGAAAAAGCTGCCTGCTGAAGGATATCAGCTCCTTCCTGTGCATGGAAGGGAACTCCTTCTACCAGGTGCAAAGATCGAGCTTAAATCATCAACACAAATAGTTGCATCTGCAACGTGACAGCTGTCCAAAAGGGCAAGATAGCAAAAATGATGTTGTAATACAAATCCCATCCATTTTGTACTTCTTTCATTGCTGTCTGCATGTACAAAAGGGGTAGAGCTGGCACTACAACACCCCTTCCAGCATCCTTTTTTTTTAAAAAACAAACAAACTTCTCCTTATAGTTTTCCAGTCTACAAAAGTCAACATTTGAGACTTCATGTTTGATAAAATCAGCATGAATTGCTTCCGTAAATGTTAAGGATAGCAATAGCACTTAGGCTTATATATCACTTCACAGCCCTCTCTAAGTGATTTACAGTGTCAGCATATTGCCCCCAACAATCTCATTTTATCAACTTCGGAAAGATGGAAGCAGGGGTGAACTGCTCCCAGTTCGGACCAGATCGCCGGATCCGGTAGCGATGGTGGTGGGTGGTTCAGAGAACTGGTAGCAAAAATCCCTGCCCCCCCCCCCATGCCCAGCTGAGCCACGCGATCACCAGAGGGTGTTTTTTTTAATTTTTAAAAGCATTTTTTCTTCGGCTGAAAAAATGCTTTTAAAAGTTAAAAAGAAAGGCTCTGATGATCGCGTGGCTCAGCTGGGATCTTCGGAGCCTTTTAAAAGCATTTTTCGGCCGAAGAGGTTGTAAAAAAATGCTTTTAAAAGCCTCTGACCATCAGGCAACTTAGCTGAGATCACCAGAGCCTTTTAAAAGCATTTTTTCTACAACCTCTTCAGCTGAAGAGGTTGTAGAAAAAGTGCTTTTAAAAGTTAAAAAAAAGTTGGCCACGCCCACCCAGTCACATTAACCCCACCCACCCACCAAGCCACGCTCACAGTACCAGTAGTAACAAATTTTACATTTCACCACTAGATAGAAGGCTGAATCAACCTTGAGCCAGTTACGATCGAAATGCTGGCAGTTGGCAGAATTAGCCCGCAATACTGCATTTTAACCACGGCATCACCATGGCTCTATAAAGGATGTTGATATCATGCTGAAAATTAATTTTCCCTTTGGCTAAAACCATGATTCTTGCATTTTTATAACATTGTCTTTCTAAATCAGGGGTATCAAACTCAGGGCCTGCGGGCAGGATCCAGCCCACAGGGTGCTTAGATCTGGCCCGTGGGGGCCACCCTGGACACAGGGAAGGACCAGCCTGCGGTGCCTCTGCCAGCAAAAACGGAGCTCGGGAGGGCCACGCAAGTTGCAGGAGGCTGTCGCAGCTGGAAACGGAGCTCAGGAACCCATTTTTGCTGGCAGAGCACTCGGGCCACCACTAGCGCCCCCAACATGAGTGATGTCAAGCTGCCCATGCCCACCCTGCCCACGCGTCCCTCAGGTCAAACACAACCCTGATGCGGCCCTCAATGACATCAAGTTTGACACCCTTAAATTGTATTTGTTACAGTTTGGACTGTTTATGCCACATGAATAAATGAACTGTTTTGCCTTTTTTAAAAAGAAATGTTTTCTTGAGAGTTTTGCCTTGTATTATGCATTTGTAGACATCTTGTGCAATTCAAAATATAAATTCACTGGGTATTTTACTACGGTTATCAGTCTTTACTTCTGTTCATATGACAAATGAATGGTTTCATGTGAACCTTTGAAGAACATTTAGCTCCATCTGGAAATTTCTTGAATAAATATAAGATGAAAGACATCCAAATAGACAGTATTATTTTTTTTTTGCAAGCTCAAGATAAAGTTTCCATACCCATAACTATCCCATATTTTTTATTCCAGAGGTATGTGTGCCAGACCTCTGCTACAGAACCTGAAAAATCACATACAGCATGCCAGAAGCAAATATTAGCTATCTCTCTATACGCATCTAGTCCTGCCAGTAATTCCTAAATTCTAGCCTGAAGGGCTCCTCCCTGTTGCTAAAAAAAGACAAAAAGGAACTATTCTTCTACTTAAGTGCTTAAAGCTTCAATTTATATCTTTATTCAAATGGATGCTAACAATCATTAAAAAAACTAAAAAGTTTTAAAAATACATTAAATACATGGTTTATAAGCTAAAATTGGGTAACAAAATCTGACAGATAAGGTTTGTCTCCATTAAGAATGGAGGACAAATATTGCTTTCCAGAGAATGTATTCTATTGGGTATGAATGAGGTAAGAAAAGGCTGTCTCCACTAGGCCTGACAAAGGAGACCTCTTTACAAGAGTCTCTCTAGCAGCTACTTAAACTTCCTTGATTCAACTACAGTTTGAAGAAAGCAAGAATAGTTAGTGCTCAGCCTATTTGTTTTTTTTCTTGTAATAGTTAGATTGCAGGCTCTCATTTTTTAATATACATATATATACACATATAGGGACGCGGTGGCTCAGGGGCTAGGACGTTGAGTTTGTTGATCGAAAGGTCGGCAGCTCAGCGGTTCGAATCCCTAGTGCTGCCGTGTAACGGGGTGAGCTCCTGTTACTTGTCCCAGCTTCTGTCAACCTAGCATTTTCGAAAACACGTAAAAATGCAAGTAGAAAAAATAGGGAACCCCTTTGGTGGGAAGGTAACAGCGTTCCGTGCGCCTTTGGCGTTGAGTCATGCTGGCCACATGACCACAGAGATGTCTTCGGACAGCGCTGGCTCTTCAGCTTTGAAACGGAGGTGAGCACTGCCCCCTAGAGTCGGCAACAACTAGCACGTATGTGCGAGGGGAACCTTTACCTTTACCTTATATACACATACACATGTATATGTATATGTGTATATGCATACGCACACACACACATATACACATACACACATATGCATATTTATATATATACACATACACACACATATATACACACACACATACATACATACATACATACACGTGTGTGTATGCAGGTTATTATATACATACAGGTAGTTCTTGATTTACAACAGTTTGCTCAGTGACCATTCACAGTTACAACGGCTCTGAAAAAAGTGACTTATAACCATTTTTCTCACTTATGATCGTTGCAGCATTCCCCATGGTCACGTGATTTACATTGGGATGCTTGACAATTGACTCACATTGCAGTGTCCCGGGTTCATGTGATCACCTTTTGCGACCTTCTGAGAAGCAAAGCTTCTAATGGGGAAACCAAGATTCCCTTAACAACCATATTACTAATTTAACAACTGCAGTTAATCACTTCACAAATGTGGCAAGAAGTGTTGTAAAAGGGGGCAAAAACACACTTAACAAATGTTTCACTTAGCAACGTAGGTTTTGGGCTCAATTGTGGTCGTAAGTTGAGGACTTCCTGTACTCATTCTTGGGCTACTCCATCTTGACTCTCTCCCCCATTCCCCCAATGGATATCTGAACACAGACAAGAACAGAAACCCAGATTGCTCTGTGACTGAAAGCACCACTTCCTCCATCCCTCCCTTCCTTCCGGAACCCAACTATACATAAAATAGGAAGAATGAGAGTGGATTGCCTTTGGCCCCAAATCCTCTTAAGGAGCTCCCAGTGGGGCAGCCCTTTTCATGACATCCTTTCTCTGCCAATGCTGTCAGCAAGCAAGTCGTCTCTGTGCAGCTTTCCTTTTAAGCGTGAGCCCCAGAAGACTGATGTCTGGTGATGAAGTCCTTGGCATGTTGCCTCTGCTGGGAGAGCAAAATCTCGATGCTGTCCCTGCAAAAAAGGCGATGTTTTCTGCAACTCGAGGAATCTTTTGGCAGCTACAATTGCCCAGACAGACAGGATGCAAGATGGTGAAGTACTTGGTGTTTTCTCTCAGTCAATTTCGGGCAAGGTGTTTTTCTCCTTCGCCTCAAGTCATAAGAGATGCTGGAATATTTAAAAGCCATCGCTCTTCTATAATAAACAACTTATAGTAATTCAGTACCAGATTGTTTTGCATTCGCTAATTCAGAGACAAGAGACATAACACAGTTCCATATTTATTCTTCCTATCAAAAATAACCTGCTGGGTTCTACTTCTCCTTTTGCAGTTCATGTACAGGTAGTCCTTGAGTTATGACCACAAATTGAGCCCAACATATATGTGGCTAAGTGAAATAACCTGCTGGGTTCTACCTGCTGGGTTCTACTGTTAAGTGAGTTTGCCCCATTTTACGGCTTTTCTTGCCACAATTGTTAAGTGAATCATTGCATTTGTTAAGTTAGTGACATGGTTGATAAGTGGATCCCCTATTGACTTTATTTGCCAGAAGGTCGCAAAAAGCTGATCAACTGACCCCAAGACACTGCAACCATCATAAATAAGAACCTTGGTGGCGCAATGGTGCAGTACTACAGGCTACTTCTGCTGACTGCCGACTGCCTGCAATTTGACAAATTGAATCTCACCAGATTTAAGGGTGACTCAGCCTTCCATCCTTCCGAGGTTGGTAAAATGAGGACCCAGATTGTTGGGGGCAATAGGTTGACTGTGTAAACTGCTTAGAGAGGGCTGTAAAGCACTGTAAAGCGGTATATAAGTCTAAGTGCTATTGCTATTGCTAAATATGAACCAGTTGCCAAGCATCTGAATTTTGTGACCACAGCAACAATCGTAAGGGTGAAAAATGGTCATATTACTTTTTTTCAGTGCTGTAGCAACTTTGAATAGTCACTAAATGAGCTGTTGGAAGTCGAGGACTACCTGTAGTGAAGAGGGGGACAAAAGGGAAATTTCTAGTTATAAGGCTGCTGCTTGCCTCTTTGTTACAAAGATAACACTAACACAATTCGAGGAAAAGCGGAGACTGTTATAAACTGCATAATACCCAAATCCCTCAGGGAATAAGAAGACAGATACTACCCGATATCCCATTTCTCTCCTCAGAGAATGTATTTGATTTATTTCACTTTTCATGCAGAGTCCTGTCAAAGTGATTAGTCTAGGCACCTCTTGTGTTGTTGTTGTTTTTAATAGGAAATATGAAATCCATTTGAATCAGTGAACGCTTTTAAAATTTTGAAGCAGTGAGCATTTTTACAGAAATGCCTGCTATGGAGGACATGCTCATTCACAAAACAGCTGCAGTGCACAACAAAACACCAATTTACTAAAAGCAAAAACTTGTGGAGTGGTTTCCCACCACTCCATGTGGTCTCCAGCCTTATCTTTCTCACCTTTCTTAGCAGGAAGATACTTTTTTAAGCAAAATATTTGGAGCGTATTTTCCCTCAGCCACGGAAGCATGCCCACAGCAAAAATAATCTTTTCTTCCGATAGCGATGTACACAAAACAGAAACACGAGGGAATAATATATTTAACAAACATACTGGGACTCAGAAATTCAGCCAGACTATTTCAGCCAAACAAAAGCCTGAATGCTTGAGCTTTTTGCAAGGTTCAGCTGAAAAAAAATCTGGAAGTATACTATCCATCAGTTGTTCTAGAACAGTTGTAGTCAACCTTTTTATACATACCGCCCACTTTTGTATCTCTGTTAGTAGTAAAATTTTCTAACCGCCCACCAGTTCCACAGTAATACGCCATGTATAGTCATCTGCACATGCTTCTCACGCATCATGGATTGGGTTTGGGAGGGGAGGCGCCGGCTACCAGCTCTGCTTGTCTGTTATAGCTGGGTGGTGTGGGGGGAGATGCGCGAGCTATTCTGGGACGAGGCTTTTTTGTTTGCGGTCACACTATAGCGCCATTTAGTTTCACTTATGTAACGTGAATTAAACTTATGTGTGGGCGATACAAATAGTATATTTTCAGAAATTTAAATTGTCACGGGGAATTTTATAAAAACCTAATGAAAATGTTTTTAAATAATGCTATGAATTTTTTTTAAAAAAGTCAATTAAATTAAAAAAAAGGAAAGTGCTTCAGTATTGGTTTTAAACGGGTTTTTATTTTTTATATTGTTTTTTAATAATGGGCTATAGAATAAGTTTTTTAACTGTCATTTTAACTTGTATTTATATGTATTTTTAATTGCCTGTGAACCGCCCCGAGTCCCTAGGGAGATAGGGCGGTATACAAATATGAAAAATAAATAAATAAAATAAATAAATAAATCGGGCAAAACCCCTACCGCCCACCATGAAAGCTGGAATGCCCACTAGTGGGCGGTAGGGACCACGTTGACTACCACTGTTCTAGAATTTTAAACCCTCACCACCACCTTACCTTGCCACTCTTAAATTCACGCGCAACATACCTGACTAGACTTCCTTTCTCCGACAGAATGGAAAAGATGAAACATCTGTTACCTTGTTGTGTTATCTGCTATTCATACAAAGCTTTACTTGTGGCTGATAACTTGAGGATGGGCAAATAGCTTGGAGAACAAATTAGTCTCGTTCTCTTACACACACACACACACACACACACACACACACACACACACAACCTCACAGGAAAGGAGAAGTTGAAATAGCTAAGGATCTAACAAAGGAGAATATTTGTGGCTCAGGGTCGCAAATGAAGGGTCCTTAATGCTTTCTGAGCTTGGTGGTTTTGTTGCAGACTTTTCATTACCCAAACTAGATAACATCATCAGTGTAAGGAAACGTCTGCAAGAAAACAGCCAAGCTCAGAGATCACCAAGGACCCCTCATAGCTAAGGATCTGGCAAGAAGTATTGTTCAAGATGAGTTCAAAAAAGAAGGGAGGAAAAAGCTTAGCATGTGAACATGGAATTGGGCAGTTTGGGGCAGCTGGCAAGGTGCAGATTGAATTGGAAAATGCTGTTTTCATAATAGATAAGTTTCCTTAGTTGAAGCTATTCAGGATCACAAATGTATAAGATGAAGTGGTGTTCAATAATCTATAGATTATTATTAATTAATAATTAAATTATTATTATTAATAATAACAATTATTAATTCAATAATCCATAGAATATTATTATTATTTAGAACTTCTGTCTTCTTCAGTTGTTTACTTAAACAGTATAGCAAATGGGGCCTGTAAAATGTTGCAGAATGGAGCATTTTAATTTGCTACCCAATTGCACCATTTTCTTTTCTCAGTTTAATTCCTCTTTCATTAAATTCAGAATACAATGGGCACTTAGCGTGCTCTATTTTCACAGTTAGCATGTATTCCCCCCACCCCAAACTGACAACCTAAAGATGTGTAGGTTACCACTCCCATGCTATCACCATGTTGGATGTATATGATGAGAATTCCCATCTCGTGAATCCCAACTTATATTTCCTTTAATTCATTATTCTATACTCTTTCCATCAAATATTTAACAAATATCACTGGAGACTACTTCCAGTTGCTTTGAGAGATGATCTACTTAGATGGAAGATGACCCTCTTGAATGAATAAACAGGTGGATATAAATGTAGATGTTATTTATTTCTTGTTCTCTCTTGACACAATACATATAGCAAAACACGCAGAAAGAAATAAGCAGTTTGATTAAAAAAAAACTCCATAGGAAACAGATCTTACTATAAATATAATATTTGCTTAAGCAAAAAAAGGAATCATTTCTGAATATTTATGATCCAATTATGAATCTCAGAAAAGCTACCGTGTAAGAACAAGACAGTGGTATAAACGTACCTTAATGTGTCGGTTTTGTTAAATAACAAGAAAAAAGTGAACCTGCACTGCTACTGCACAAAGCTTATTCTGAGCAGATGTTGATAGTAGACAGAAGGCTTGATGAAAACAAGAAATATTTTCCAGCTGTCTTTTACTTAACATATAACTCGTAGAGATGTTACACAGAATGAAACCAGATAGATCCGTGGAACGACTGATTTTTTTAGGATTAATTTTTACTCCATAAGTGTAGTTGTGAAGAAAATGCTAATTGGTTAAAAACATACTGTGAACATAACTATAACATAAATAAGGAATAGGATCTAATGGAAAAACTCTCCAGGTTTTCTTGTATTATTATCTCAGCCCAATCAGTATTTCCATTTTTCAGATATTACTGTTCCAGTGCAAAATTTTTATTAGTTTCAAGTATTTTGTTTTTCACAACTGTAGAATGTAACAACAGGAACTGAATAAAATATAGATAAATAAACCAAAAGCTGGATTCTTTGGGAAAGGCTATTGGATGATTTTCTCAATTGCTCTAAAACAGGAGTGTCAAACTCGTGTCATCATGGTGTCATCATGTGATGTATCGGGTATTTTTTCCCCTTCGCTAAACCGGGCGTGGGTGTGGCCAGCATGTGACACATCTGTCTCGCAGACCGCGAGTTTGACAGCCCTGCTCTAAAATATTCAACCCAAAAGAATGAACGATTGCACATTGCCATCAAATTGCACAATCTACTGGGCAATGGTGACATAGTGGATAGAATGCAGTATTGTAGGCTAATTACTGCTCACTGCCAGGAGTTCAATTCTGACTGGCTCAAGGGTGACTCAATCATCCATCCTTCCGGGGATGACCCAGATTATTGGGGGCAATACGTTGACTCTGTAAACTCCTTAAAGAGGGCTACAACACACTATGAAGCGGTAGATAAATCTAAGTTGCAATTTATATAATTACATCTATAGATTATCATTATGCCGATTTTGATGGCCTATGGAAAGTTAGGCAAAAACATATTGTGCCAAAAAGAATTCCAGCAGGATTCAGATCCTAAATCACCCTCCCAGGTTGATTTTTTTTTTTTATGGTATTCAAGGGGAACCTCTTATGCTATTATGAGAGTTCTAAAAATAGTTATGAGAGTCTTTTATTTTTAAATGAAATAGATGTGTACCATTCTTAAAATGCTATTGATGGCTGTAATTGATACAATCTTAGATAGGTTATAATAGATAGTTAAATGATATGTTAACCATTCAACACAATTGCAGTATGTTCAGCACTGTCAAGATTTTCTATGATATTCAACTATTTATCTTTTTGCATTAAACAAATGCACCTTTATCAAAGATTGTTTCTACCTTTTCAGATATTATTTTAATATCCAGGAGGAATTATATCAACCTAAGCAATAGGAAATTCAGTGGTAACCCAATTTCTCTATCTAGATTTGTCCCCAATTAGTTTCTCATAGTCACTTGAGCTGATACGACCTTAAATGTGCCAAACTTCGTGCTTAATTTATAGTGCTGTGTATATATGTGTGTGGTCCCAGCTAGCTCAACTTGAGGGCATTTTTTTTATCTCAACCAAAATATTATTGAGAAAAGACCCCTGGCTTCAAAATGCTCTCTGTATTGTGATTTTGGAGCATGAGGTTTCAGTTTCTTAATTATTTTTGTCCCTCTTGGTTTTCTATTTTCTGAATAATTTTCCAAAATAATACACTACAATTAGTTGCTAATCAAGACTGTTTGTTGAAGAGGAAAGTCAATAAGCTTTTGAGTTTTTATAGCAGAAACTGGTGCAAAAGTACAGAAAATTACAAAGACTTAATTCAGATACCTATTTAATTATCAGGATATGTATAACATACAGCAATCTGAAGAGAAATCAAGTAATTTTAGAGCTAATTATGTGGCTCGCCAGCCTTCTGAGGTTGGTAAAATGAGAACCCAGATTGTTGGGGGCAATAGACTGAAATTGATAACTGCCCAGAGAGTGCTATAAAGCACTATAGAGCAGTATATAAGTATACTGCTCTACACACTATTGCTATGTAAGCTATAATAGAGTTGTACAGTTATAGTTACAAGTAGTCCTCGACTTATGACCACAATAGAGTCCAAAATTTCTGTGAGTTTTGCCACATTTTACAATCTTTCTTGCCATAGTTGTTAAATGAGTCACTGCAGCTGTTACATTAGTAGCAGTAACAGTAGCGCTTAGACTTACATACCGCTTTACAATGCTTTACAGCCCTCTTGAAGAGGTTTACAGAGTCAACATATTGTCCCTAACAATCTGGGTCCTCATTTTACTGACCTCAGAAGGATGTAAGGCTGAATTAATCTTGAGCTGATCAGAATCGAACTGCCAAACTGCTGGCAAATGGCAGTCAGCAGAATTAGCCTGCAATACCGTATTCTAACCACTGCACCACCACGGCTTTTAATATGGTTGTTAAGCAAATCTGGCTTCCCCATTGACACTGCTTGTCAGGTGACCAAAAGGTGATCACACGACCCCATTGGCAGGCATCTGGATTTTTATCACACAAGCGTGGGGATAACTGCAAGGGTCATAAATGTGAAAAACGGTCATAAGTCCCATTTTTCAGAGCCATTGTAACTTCAAACGATCATGGTTGTAAGTTGAGGAGTACCTGTGAAGGACTTCCCTTATCTTGTTTAAAATCAATAATTTTAAAGATACCAGCGTAACCAGTATAGTACTTTCTGCAGTTTCTATAATTTGGTAGGTCCCTTAGCACAGGGGTCTCCAACCTTAGTAACTTTAAGGCTTGTGGACTTCAACTCCCAGAGTTCCTCAGCCAGCAAAGCTGGCTGAGGAACTCTGGGAGTTGAAGTCCACAAACCTTAAAGTTACTAAGGTTGGAGACCCCTGCCTTAGCAGGTAACACCTTTGCACTGTATGCCGGAGCAGAAAACTTCACATCCCCAATCTTTCTTTTACTTTTGCATCTGATTAGAATCAGGTAGCCACTAATTTACAATCTGAAGAGAACTCAAACAATTCTTGAGCTAATTATGTGGCTGCATCAGACACAACTGTGTCTTTATAAAATTGCCTGTCCTGAAGCAAGACCATCAATCAGGTTTTGGAAAATCAGTATTTATCAGCTGGCTTTTGAACAAAGCTAAAATAGTGATACTTTGGGTGAATCAAGTCTAAACTAAATATAGCAGTTACTATCCATCACTTCTGTTTGTATGAGATGAGTGCAAATGTAATGCAACTGATACCCTTAGAATGGTTTAGAAACTGAGAGTACCATTAGGATTTTTTCCCACATACCTTCCCTTTCCTGTTAGTTTGCAACCTTTTTAGACATAAATTCCAATGGATTTAATCAGGATTGGGTTTGAAGATGCTAGTGCAAAACTCAATGAAGACAGAAGAAATTTGAGTGCAAGGTGTTTCAGCTGAGAACTCTCTTTAATAGGAAAATATCTCTGTATTAGATATAAATTATAGCCTACTATGATAGTCCTCTTTTACCTTTTTAACTGGTGTAATGAAATTCTAACTACCTCTTAATCCTGTAAATTTTTGATCAGGTGCAATACTGTTTTAAACTTCTTGACATCATTCGGAGGTTCAGCTTCCTAAACCACTACATACACGAATGAGCAATTTCTGTGCTTACCTACTGGTACAAAAGTCTCAAGAAGATTTTCAAATTTAGAGAAGCAGTTAAATATACTACTAAATCAGGCCATATAATTAGACTGCACTTGCAAATACTAGCCAAGTAACTAAGATCAGTACTTGCCAACTAACATAATTTATACAGAGTGAGTGGTGAGAACTTAATATTTTCAAGTGTATTAACATTTTTCATACTCAACATAAAAATAAAGGGAGGGCAATTGAATTATATCCAAATGCTTTGTTTTAATTAATGATGTTTATTATTTCATGCTGGCCAACTTGTATTATCACTTTCAGATAAAACAGCTTAACAATAAATCCAAATGTTCCACATGGGCTTCCTTTTTAAAAAAAATAATATTTGTCATAGCTGAGAATATTTTCCCAGAAAGCAGTTTTGGCTTCTTAACTTCCAAAAAACAATTATTCTAGATAAAAAAAATTGCAGAATGGTGAATTTTTAAGGCAAAGGTATTTTATCTTTTTCTAATAATTTTGTTTAGGCTGCTGGGTTGGGTTTTTTGTTTGTTTGTTTGTTTGTTTTTTGTCTTCCATTTCATAATTTTGCTAGAAAAATATGTTACATTCCCAGATTTAGCTCATAGTTGCTCACTTATAGCCTATTTGAGACATGCAGATCTTGTAAGACCTCCCCCCCTCCCCCCATCTACCTGGGTTGCCAGAAAGATACAGCTAGACCAGACAAATCAAAAAATTTATTATTTTTCATTTTTTCTTTCTTCTCCCCAAATTCTTCAAAACTTCAAAAAAGAAGCGTTTTTTGTAAATCCAACGTAGGAAGATTATCCAGGTGACACTCTTGGCTTGTTACTTGTAAATTTACTAATCAAATTTATTTGGCCATGGAAAGCGGTGTATGCTGTGCTATAATCAGTGGTGGGATCCTCCCAGTTTAACAACTGGTTCGGTGATCATCTGCGCACACATGCTTCACGTGTGCCCATGCCCGTTTCAAGAAATCTTCACTTCCTGGTTTCTTCGGAGGAGTAACACAGCTGATTCGCGCTGCTCTACCATGCGAATCAGCTGAGAAGATAAAGGTCAGGATTAAGCGCGGGCGGACAGGTGGGCCCATCTGAACGTTGGGGAGAACCAGTTCTCTCCCAGCTGATTGTTGGAGCTATCAGTTTTCTCGAACTGGTTCGAACCAGTAGAATCCCACCCCTGGCTATAATGAGAAATTTGGTAGCATTTCACTTATTTTTACTAGTTACTACAGTATACAATCCAATAAAACAGTAAATAAATAAAGCAATCAACTTAAGCCATTATAAAATCATTATTAAAAGAGCATTAAAAAGTATAGAACCAGAAGTAAAACAGGAAAAGAAAATGATATGTAGAGGGATCTTAGTAATAATGGAGCCATTTCAGGAGTTCCCCCATCCCCTGAGGTCTCCAGGCCTATTGGCATAACCAGGTCTTGAGAGACCTTCAAAAGCTCAGGAGTGAAGAAGCTTACATAACCCTCGCATTCTGGACATAAATTGTTTCAACTCCTACCCTCAAAATGACACTATAGAGCACTGCACACCAGAAGAACTAGACACAAGAACAATTTTTTTCCGGAATGTCATCACACTGCTAAACAAATAATTCCCTCAACACTGTCAGACTATTTACTAAATCTGCACTACTATTAATCTTCTCATCATTGCTGTCACCCATCTCCTCCCACTTATGACTGTATGACTGTAACTCGTTGCTGTACCCTTACAATTTATATTGATAGTTTCCTAGTATGATTCGATTGCTTATTTGTACCCTATAACTATCATTAAGTGTTGTACCTTCTGATTCTTGACGAATGTATCTTGTCTTTTTATGACACTGAGAGCATATGCACCACAGACAAATTCCATCAGTGTCCAATCACATTTGGCCAATAAATAAATAATTGTAATTGTAATACTCTTGCGGGAGAAGATTCCACAGTGCAAGTGCCAGAGCAGAAAGGCCCACCACTTAGGACCCATTAAGATCATTCATCTACCTGAGCACTATCTAGCATCTTTATCGAAACTAACAGCTGTTGCACAAGGTTTGAAGTAAGAATTTTTCCTATTTGGATATGGTAAAATTCTAACACATGCAAAAAAATGTGCAAAATAAATTACAGTGCTCATGAATTATAATTTGATTCTGCATTGATTTTGCATTCTTGATTCAGATTTCTTGGAAGACGGACAAGATGAAAAATAACAGATACTGTAGAGATAGCATTATAGCAACCACCGCACTTAAAAATACGGTAGCAACTAGTAAAACAAAGTGAAATGCTACCACATTTTTGATTATAGCACACCATAGTAAGCAGAGAAGGATCAGATGCCAGTGAGTTCTATTCCAATCTCCTCATAGTTGAAAATCTTGAAACATCTCTAAGGAACCAAAAGAGTATATTCAAGTGAAGAAAGATAAACATGAGAAAAATTTTCAAATCACTGGTTTGTGTCACATACTTTTGAGTAACCTATAGTTTGATTTGGTGATTAGAAGAAGAAAAAAAAGGATGGAAGATTTCTTTAACTGGATGAAACTGCTTGTAGTGGCAACGTCGTATTTTTCTCTAAATCAATGCCTACATCTGGAGAAAATATTTGCTGGGCTGCAGCTTCTATTCATGAACCTAATTACTTCCAACCTGCCAGGATGAAGGAATTTCTGTGCTGTGTTGAACTTACAAAGTTTTCATGATGAATCAGTTTTCAAATCTAATGGCCAAGGAGTTTCCAAAATTTAAATCAGGAGCTGTTCCAGGAGCTCCTGGAGATGTCAGAAGTTTAATGTCTTATATCCTTAATACATTGGAGTTAGTAACTAAAAAGTCACAGCAAGAGTGCTCCAATGCTAGTGCTTTAAGCAGACCATTGCCAATGACTACCATTACTATTCCTTATAAGTCTGAACTGAGAGTAGCTGCACCTTATCCTGAAGGAAGGATGGATGACCAGTCCAAACTCCAATTCTCAAAACTCAGACCATCCATTCTTTTTTAAAAACTTCCCCGTGATCAAACGTGGAAATGCGGCTTCAAGTAAAAAAGATAGAAAGATCTATTAGTCGCTTTTGTGGGAAGCTTCTTTCAAAGTCACAAATTCTGATTGAAAATTAAGCATTCATAAATGCAAAAATAGAGCACGGGATAACAGATTGGTATTTTGAAAACAAAACTCATAAAAAGTTGTAGATCTGTGCTAGTATCTAAAAAAAAAGTAGCACTCTGTGAGTATTCTAACCCATTCTGTAGCTTGATTTTGGTTTCATACGGAGTTTAGTGTATGTATCAAAAAGACTGAAAAGGTGATAGAGATGTTTCTTGATTTATGGATGTTTGTTTACCCTATTTCCCCAAAAATAAAACCTACCCCGAAAGTAAGTGCTAGCTTGATTTTTGCATGTGCACTCAATATAAGTGTCAGCTTTGGAAGCCATACTAGGCCGGAGGCTTCCGCGCTGCCACTTTCCCATGTGTGGGAAAGTAGGAGGGGGGATTTGGTAGAAGGGGCCATTAGACATAATAACATTCTTCCTGCCAGTCAAGGTCTGGAGAAGGAGTGGCCAGAGTGATGTCTCGAGATGGGACAGTTGGCGATTGGAGCATGTAATCGGCAGAGGGGTCAAGGGGGTGGGGATTTTGGAGTTTGTCTTACTGAGGAAAAACCCGGATCCCCAGATTCGGAGTTTATCCAGTTGTGCCAGTTTACCTATGCTAGTAAAAGAACTTTGAAAGATGTTTGCTTCGGAGTCTTTTCTGCAGGAGGAGGTTTTTTGGAATGCTGAAAATAAGCCCTACCCCCAAAATAAGCCCTAATTAAGGCCCCACCCACTCCAGGGTGCACGGGTAAAAATTAAGCTTGGGTAAGGATAGGTGGAGCTGCCATACTACTTACCTTTGGACAGTTGCAGCCAGGCCTCACACACCCCGATACCTGCCTTGCCAGCCCATTCCTTCTGCAGCTGGCAAAGCTTTCCTGAAGGCTTCTGCAGCCAATAATAGCTGTTATCAGCTGCAGAGGCCTTCAGGAAAGCCTTGCTGCCTTTGCCAACTTCAGAAGAAGTTCCTGAAAGCCTCTGACAGTGAAAAGGAAGCCAGGGGTGACGCACGCAAGGAGGTGAATCAGTGGAAGATCCTCTCCCCCCGCCCCCGAAAATAAGACCTGTTGCCTTTTTTGGTGGCAAAAAAGATAACCATTTGAAGTTACGACGTCGCTGAAAAAAGTGGCATGTGTCATGTCCCCCTACCCCTCCGATGACCAGGTCTAGAAAACCGTATCAAGCGTGGCCACGAAGCCTCTGTAGCTTTGCCAAATTCCTTTCAAATTTCTCAGGGCAGGCAGGAATCCAAGTTGTGACTTCAGCAAACTAAGTGAGACTTTGCTTGACTCAAAGTTGCTTGACTCAAGCTGGTCCTTTATATAGGCTGTGGGGTGTGGCTCCATGACTCAGCACTTATCCAGGCCTGCCCCTCCCTTCCTTCTGCTGACGTCGCCTCTCAGATCTCCGGAAGCGGGGATCCTCCCACTGTGAATTCTCTTCCGCTGGATCTGCTGCTGGTAATTCCAGCAGGTGGCTGGCTCCCTGCTCACACGCTGTAGGAGTGAGGTTTGTTTGTTCATTCCTGACATTCTGTCCGGGCATGGGGTCAGGGGTGGGGGCTGGAGGCATGCCAGGCCGTTCCTCTTCATTATCAGACTCCGAATCTGATAGCAGGCCCGGGAGGAGACAGGAGGGGCCCGGCTGAGGAGAGGAGGGAGGACGAGGCACAACAGCATGATTGTTTTTCACATGACTATGGAGGCATCCCCATTCAGATGCTTGCAACTGGCGTGTGTTTATAATAGTTGCAGTGTCCCAGGATCATCTGACCTTCTGACAAGCAACCTTCTGACAAGCAAAATCAACGGGGAAGTCGGATTCACTTAACAACTGTGTTACTAACTTAACAGCTTCAGTGATTCACTTGACAACTGTGGCAAGAAAGGTTGCAAAATGGAGCAAACTGTAAAATGGGCAAAGCTCAACAATTGTCTTGCTTAGTAGTGGAAATGTTAGGCTCAATTGTGGTCATAAACACTTTATAATTTTGATGTGGTATGTGAGGTATTCAGTTTCACAGATCGGAGAGAAGACAATATTTTTTCACTACAGTAATGAGCCATGTCACTTTTTCTTGTGAACCCAGTAAGAAGTATGGGGAGGTCATTCTATTATTTTAAAATGTAATCCACATTTATAAAATATATTTCTAAAATATATACCTCAAGATCAGCGATGAGTTTGACATTATATTACTACCAGTTCGTCACACACGCACTCGCTTTGTGCGCATGCGTGCCCGGTTTGAGCGCGTCTGCCTTTCACACATGTTCCAAGCCTTCCACACATGTGCTTTGCTCATGCACGCGCCTTCCACGCATGTGCCCGGCCTCAAAAATGTGCTTAAGTAGGATAGCATAGAGCCGGGGTGGGTGAGCAGGCCCTCCTGCGATTTCCGCTACCGATTCAGGCAAACCGGTCTGAACCGGCTGTATACTACTTCTGCTCAAGAGGAAAGACCTTTCAAAAAATTGCTCATCTTTTAAAAAAAGTATTTTAATAGAAAAATCCCCCCCCCCCGACCCCAAGGAATGCATTTTCATAGAAAGCCAAATGACACTCAGAGTTTTTGGACTTAAAAAAATATTTAACCCAGGCTTCTAGGCATTTCTCAGGCTTGGCACCCAACTTTCCCAGATTTCTTTACTTTCAAGATATATCCAGAAGAAGATAAACTATTTTGTGGTCTTGAATCTTCTATTCCATAGAAAGGATGGGAATGTTTTCTCCCGATTAAAAATATTTTTATATTTTACTCATACATATTTGCCTCTAACTCATATAAAATAGAGTGATCTGTGTATATTACTATTGTATGATTACATTATTTTAATTTTGGACCCTAAAGCTAAATATTTGGAAATGTTACAAATCCTTAGGCTCGCATATATAGAGTTAAGTTGTTAAATGTATATAAAAGGTGATGAACAAGAATAGCTGAATGTCAGCTGTCATGTTTTCTCTTAATACCCGAGATTACAAAACTGCTTACTAGTTGTTTAATCCAAGAATGCAATAAAAAGTGTTTGATGTTCTTAAAGAACCACTTTGTCTAAAATTAGCAAACCTTTGTAATATTCATTTGCTCCGCACACAGGTTCATACCAAGTTTCACTGCAGACAAGCACACGCTCCAGGCACTGATACATCAAGTTTGACATTTTCCTATAGCGGCACCGTTCTTGCCAGTCGGGGAGGTAAGTGACCACATTGCCTTCTATATATAGTGCTGGATGCAAGTTGGCCGAAGCTGGTGCTGAATTCATAGAGCAAAATTTGGTTGCCAACTTTGGGGATGGAAGAAGAGAACAAAGGCATTTCTGACCTGCTTTGAAGACGCTTACGCCTAGTTCTCATAGCCCATTTGCCTGGGGGTGGTTGTACGCCTAAACTATATCACTATCCTGAGTCAGGAGTATATAAATCAAGCACATCATCTTTGTTACAGCTTAAGTGCTCAAAAAATGGGGGAGGACAAGGAGCAGAAACAGGAGTCCCAGGTCAGCTGGGTCCATTATCAGGTGTGGATCTGTGCCACTCACTGGCAGAATTAGATGTTATTAAGTTAAGCAGGAGTTACCCTAAAACAGGGGTGTTCAAACTCATGTCGTCATGCCAGCGTCACATGACGTATCGGGAGTTTCTCCCCCTTTGCAAAACTGGACATGGGCATGGCCAGCGCGTGACGCATTTGCCCCGTGGGAATTTGACAGCCCTGCCCTAAAGCAATACTCCTTTATCAGATTTTCATTCTTCAGCACAGTTAGCTTTACTATATGCCTTTAAATCATTATGGTATTTTTCCATTGTTAATTTCATTGCAATGACTGGTAGATATGAAGAAATGTTCAAGAAAGCATCAACTGTGAGCTACCGTTTATACAGAGTTGAAGCATGGAAATTAAATATCGGACTGCTAATTTCAGCATTAACTGCTTCAGACTTCAGGGCGTTTTCACTTAACAATTAGAATTGGCAATTCTGGCAACTATAAACAAAACAAGTGACCACCGCAAACTTATGACCTTTATGTCTGCTGCAGTCCTTAAACTAAACTAGGAGTGGGTGGGCTATCCTTAAAATGACCTCCAGCCAAACCCCCTCATTCAAAAGAGAAGAAAATAAATGTTAGGTCCACCTAGTTTGTAGTCACAAAAGGAAATTTATCAGTCTGCACTTGCAGTATAGAACATTTATACCAATGGTAGGATTCAATTTTTTTTACTACTGGTTCTGTGGGCGTCTCTTGGTGGGCATGGCAGGAGGAAGTATGCTGTAAAATTTCCATTCCCACCCCACTCCAGGGGAAGGTAACTGCAGAATCTCCATTTCCTCCTGATCAGCTGGGACTTGGGAGGCAGAGAATAGATACGGGCGGGGCCAGTCAGAGGTGGTATTTACCAGTTCTCCGAACTATGCAAAATTTCCACTACTGCTTCTTCAGAACTGGTCAGAACCTGTACCACTTCTGGTTTATACCTGATTTACACTATAACGTAATTTAAAATTATTAAACATAATTCATTATGCAAATAGCATTAAGTAAAATGGCTTTTGCAGGTATCATATCAAAGTTAATTTTTTTTCTCATTTTAATGTGTGTTAAAGGATGACTTTAGTATTAAATATTGTTCTGGGCCTTAACCCCAGTAATAGCAGATGTGTTGTCAACAGTCAGACACACCTGCCCAAATGCAAGGGATCAAAGGCAGAATTCTGTTTGGGGTGGAATAAGAACTTCTGATGAAATCATGGAAGTATTCCTTGTTCTGTGATCCAGTTTGCCTGACTGCGATGTGAGACTATAGATGGCTCACTTGCATGAACAAGGGGAAAGGAATAAGGGAAGAATTGCTTATATGCATTCCCAATTTTATTCCTGTTGAGCATATGCTTGTAACTTGACAGAAATGTAAGAAAGTGCTAGTTAAAGAAACACTTCTGACCCTGAAAATAGCTCTTAAAATCTTCTTGACTATTTAAAATGTGGCGTAATAAAAGACATTTAGTAATGTATGCTTGGCTTGTTCATAAAAATAGGTTGAGATTAAGCTGTAGAGATGTCGTCTTGTCTTTTGATATGATACAAATTTATGCAGTCAATATATTTTGTTTTAAAATGATTTTACATGTGCAAGTTTGTGATGCCACAAACACTGGGTGTAGCTGCTTCTGAGTATCTGCTGTACTAGAGTTCCACTACTTTTTCTAGTCTTTGGAAATGATGTTAAAGCCATATAAAAAGCCACAAGACAAATGGGTGAAACTTCTACATGACATGGTTTGTCACAACAGGACCAATGTTGTACATTGACTTTGAAGTCTTTTTAAAATGGGAAGTTTATTTATTTATTTATTTATTCATATTTATATACCGCCCTATCTCCCTAAGGACTCAGGGCAGTTCACAGGCAAAATAAAAATACATATAGGATACAAAATAAAACATCAGATTAAAAAACTTATTCAACATAGCCCAGTAGTTAAAATTAACAATATACACAATAAAACCCAGTTAAAACCCATATAAATTTAAAACTAGTCCAGTCCTGCGCAGATGAATAAATATGTTTTAAGCTCACGGCGGAAGGTTCGGAGGTCCGGAAGTTGACTAAGTCCTGGGGAGAGTTCGTTCCAGAGGGTGGGTGCCCCCACAGAGAAGGCCCTTCCCCTGGGTGTCGCCAGACGGCACTATCTGGCTGACGGCACCCTGAGGAGTCCCTCTCTGTGAGAGCGCACGGGTCAGTGAGAGGTATTCGGTAGCAGCAGGCGGTCCCGTAGGTAGCCCGGCCCTATGCCATGGAGCGCTTTGAAGATCGTTACCAAAACCTTGAAGCGCACCCGGAAGGTCACAGGCAGCCAGTGCAGTCTGCGCAGGAGAGGTGTTACATGGGCACCCCGAGGGGCTCCCTCTTTCACCCGCGCAGCCGCATTCTGGACTAACTGAAGCCTCCGGGTGCCCCTCAAGGGGAGCCCCATGTAGAGAGCAATTGCAGTAATCCAGACGAAGTTGAACGTTAAACTGGAAAGTAAGAACTTGTTTTAGTGGAGATGTGAAGTAAACTAAGGAAATATTTAATTTATATATTCATGATCTAAATGAAGTAAAGGAAAAGAAAATGTTACTGTTATTAAGCGTACAAATAGGGGATAAGTACTGTAATTTGGGGGTACACTGAATTTGGCAATTAACTATACAAAATTTCAATTTAGGTTTTAAGCAAGAACATTGATAGCAATAGCATTTAGACTTATATGCTGCTTCGCAGTGCTTTATAACCCTCTCTAAGTGGTTTACAGTGTCAGCTTATTGCCCCAATGATCTGGGTCCTCATTTTACCGACCTCAGAAGGATGGAAGGCTGAGTCAACCTTGAGCTGGTTAGAATCGAATTGCTGAACTGCTGGCAGCCGGCAGTCAATCAGCAGAAGTAGTCTGCAGTATTGCAATCTAACCACTGCGCCATCAAGGCTCTTAAAAACATTGTTAAGGCTATTCACAGAGGTGATAATTCTTTCATTTTATGGAAGTAGATTCCAAGTAAAGAAAAGAAAGAGGAAAAAACGTTCTCCATACTTGACAGACTTTAGTGATGTCTCTTTTTCTTTTTTTTCATTTAAGACAAATGGTTGCCCAAATTTAAAACTCTAGTCCTTAGATTATTTTTCTTTATGTCCTCCTTTTCTACTAAAGCTCAAAGATTAAATATTTCTTCCCTTTAATGTTCTCCTTGTGATGGTACCCCTGTGATGTAAGATGTTGAAAGACGGTATTTGTCAATCACTCAGTGAATATCTAAGGCTGAATAAAATCCCCTGATTCTGGTCAAAGACCTACAGACACACAAATAATGGATAAATCTAATTTTAACTATCAGGGCAGAAATATCAAAATAATTCCTCCAGTTTTGGTTTACAATAGCTTTTCTATTTACTTTCGCTATCTCATACTTCTTTAAAGGGTTTTGAAATATCATCTCTACAATCAGAACTGATCAGGATTTTCTGTTAACCACAATTTACAAACTAGTTTATAATATAGATTTAGAGGAAACTATGATGAACATTAATTGTCATGATTAATGATGATGATCACAGATGGGTTCTACTTACCTTTACTTCTGGTTCGCAATGATAGTAAAAGCCCCTTGATGACGTCGGGGTGGGTGGAGCCTCCCGCTGGCTTTACTACTGGTTCTATAGAACCGGACAGAACCGGGAGCAACCTACCACTGATGATGATGTAATATTAACTGTGATTAAGGCTGGCAGATGAGAAGTACAGTAGGTTGGAAACTTTAGATCCTGTAGTTTGATGCAGCGAAGGAGGAAAATTTTGCTAACATATTTTTAAAATATTAACAAGAGTCATCTGCCTGAATTTCTCTCTTTTATATCATTCCTCCAGAGATGTGATCATGTCAAGGCCTAGTCTGTCAAGGCTGTAGGAACCTTGATTGCGATTTATTTTTTGTGAAAGATATTTGAGCATTTGCCAGATGCAGTTCTTCTTCTGCATATATTTCTACTTAGTGTTTGGACATAGTGTAGAACTTGTGACTTGAGCACTGCAGTCTTGGTTTATATTTTTTAAAATTTATTACTCAGTTTGCATAGCTACCCAGCTCAAATATGTAATACTTAACAGCTCATACTGCTAAAAAACATGCAAATAAATAGTTAAGCAATAACAACAACAAAAGTATTAAAACCATTAAAAATGTGTGTGGTCAAGAGTTGTATTTCTGGTCTAATTTGCATATTATGTGTTCTCTGTCATATAGACCAGGGGTCTCCAACCTGCCAAGGTTGGAGACCCCTGATGTAGACAGTAATTAACTTAGTTGTGACCTCTCTCAGTTAATTAGAGGAATTTTCTCAACTTCTGTGTACCCATAGAATCATCCATGCCCTCTTGTACCATTGGATAGAGAGCAAATGTGACCTCTAGCATTCCTTTCCTTTGATAGAGGATAGACGTGGCCCTTAATATCCCCTGTAATTCTCAGAGACTCACAGAGTGGATAAGAGAAAAAAATAACTCTTTCTTTGATTTTTTGAAGTTTGGAAGGTTAGTTAATAAACCACATGTTCCTTTAAGGTGTTTAGGTATTTTTTAAAAAATCCCCAAGGCTTTCTGGAAAAGGGAGTATATATATATACATATACAAATATACATGGCTGCCCACTTGACAAAAAAGTGACTCTGAACAGCAAGCAATAGAACTATAAAATTGTTAACATATAAAAAACTACTATTCATAAAAAATTAAAAATCACAGTTAAAAACTAAGAGAGGCAGCAGATATCAATGACAATGGAGATATTTCAGTAGCTCATGGTCTCCACATATGATGGCATAACCAGGTGTTGAGGGATGCCAGAAAATTAATTGCTTGGCAACCTGCATGCATTTATGCATATATTCAATTTATGTACTTATTTAGCATATCATAGTCACATGATCCATATTTGCAACTTTCCCAGCCAGTTTCTGGCAAGAAAGTCAATAAGGAAACTAGCAGGAAATTGGCATGCCTAGTTTTGATGAACTCAACTGAAGAAATTTTTGCTAAAGAGAACTGTTAAGATTTTAATAGTTAATCAATGAAGTAGGATTATAGTTAATACATAATGTATGATCTTTTCTGGGCTTTGGTGTGACTGTTATAGAAAGTTCATTTAATGAAGATGTTGACATACCATTTTCAATTTTTCCTTATATAATTGATAGAGCTTAGGAACAAATATACCAATTTTTCTATCTATACCATTTCATAAGAAATGCATTAAATTTCAATGTTCATAGCCAATATCAATTTTTTATCTCATCCGCAACTGAAGGAGTATTTATAATAATATTATTGAATGCACGTGCTGTTACTAGTCTATGAAGGAAAATACAAGTTAAATATGAATTGAATAATTTCACAATGATCTGAATGCTGTCTTAACATGCTTACCTTAAAAAAACCCAGAAATGATGAGGAATATAGCTTAAACTTGGCAAATAGTTTAGGGGCAAAAAAGAGAGAGAGAGAGTAAGAAATCAGTAGAGCCATGATGTGAAGAAGACATTTAGATCTCGTGAAGATACCATTTTTCATTTTTAAAAATTGTACTTGACTTACACAGTAAATTTGAAAACCTGTCTTTTGAAGCTTTTAAAACTAAAATTAGCTTTTCACATTTAGATCTTTGCCCATATAAAATATAATACATTTTCCAAAAGTTAAATATTAAATAGGCTTGGTTTGTCAAACCATATTTAGAATCTTTCTTTTTTTTTTTTTCATTTTATAGACATACATTTAAAACATCAGTAATTCCTCCCGTGTGACGTCTCAATGTTTTCTTCCTGACTTCATCTTTTTATTGTTTCTTCTTTCTTCACTTCACTTTAAACTATTACCATTTTTCCACAGATACATTATTATCATTTTCTTACATAATTATCTATTGCTTATCTGTACCTTTCTTCTAACCAATGGTAAAATTTATTCCATATCCTAAAATATTCTGAATCCTCTCTTTCTTTAATCATCAAAGTTAATCTGTTTATTTCTGCATCATATTTAGAATCTTTCTGAATCCATTAGATTCACCCTTCACTTCAGAAGAATTATCACTGAGAAGTCCAGAGTAGGATTCGGAACCTGGGACATTTCCAGTAACACTGAATGACAACCCTCAGTATCCCATTGTTGACTGTGCCAGCTAAGGTTGCTCGGAATCAGTCCTCAATACAGGGATTTCGGAGAGATATTACATCCCATTTGAGTACAATGAGAAATTATAGCTTTCTGCTCTAAGAAAAAATCTTCGGTTCACATGAATACCATATTTTTCAGACTATTAAGATGCACTGGACTATAAGATGCACCTATATTTACAGGAGGAAAACAAGAAAAAAATAGTTTTTGGCTTCCGTAAGTCAGATTTTCGCCCTACCTGGCCCCCAGTAGCACTCTACAGTGCTCCGAAAGGCTAATTTTTGCCAAAAATGGGCCCATTTTTGGGCTCCTAAGTCCTCCACGCATCATGTTTTCGCCATCCCAGGCCCATAGAAGCACTCTGCATTGCTCTACAAGACCCATTTTCACAAAAAACACTCCCATTTTTGGCCTGCAGAGTGCTTCTGGAGGCCTGGGAGGGTGAAAATGTGACGTGCAGAGGGTTCAGGAAGCCAAAAACACCCGTATTTGGTCTATAAGACACACCTAAATTTTCACCAACTTTTAGGGGGGGGGAAGGTACGTCTTATACTCTGAAAAATATGGTACCCCTTTCTCCTCTTTTGTGCTGGCAGGGGTGGCTTAGAAAGCTTTTTTTTTAAATTTTAAACTTAACCTTATTCTTTTCCAAATTTCCAATTAGAACTGTAGTTCATTTATGATAAGTGTTATTTTGTTTATTCTCTGAAACTGCTCTAGGTGTATTATTTACAATTCCTCTTGGACCAAAACATTTGATGGAGAAAATCACTGAAAAAGGTTGATAAAGGAATTAATATCTTTGCTTTTTAGTATAATAATTGCATTTTAACCATTGGATATTCAATATTTGTTATTTACTAGGTGATGATTCCTTAAAAACCTGGGACATCAGACAGTTTAAAGCACCTCTTAATTCTATCAATGGCCTACCAAGTTTCTTTCCCATGTAAGTAGCTTTTATAATTTTTAGTGAAAAGTAATGTGCAGAAATGGATCAAGAGTACTTCACTGGAGAAACATTTTCTGAATTTAAGTTTGCTTGGCTTGAACTCAACATATCTGCAATTTTGGCTTACCAGTTTTCAAGAAATAGATTGTATTGGTAAAGTTTTAAACCTCCATGTAAAACAGGGATGAGGGACTGTGACTCTTCTATGACTTGATTGAGCATGCTGGCTCAGGAATTCTGGGAGTTGAAGTCCATGAGTCATAAAAGAGCCAACAGTTCCTCATGTTTTAAATTTCTGATTTAAAACATTGGCTCAGTGGTTATGAAATATGAATTACCTTGCAAGGCAATATTTCAATAGGACTGTTAAGTTGTAAAAGTTGGACTCAATTTACCTCAAGGATCCAAAAATCTTTTCACTTGAAAGAAATCTAGTTTACTTTTTTTAAATAATACATATGCTTTTTTTCTAGGGACACGGTGGCTCAGTGGCTAAGATGCTGAGCTTGTCGATTGAAAGGTTGGCAGTTCAGCGGTTCAAATTCCTAGTGCCGCATAGCGGGGTGAGCTCCCGTTACTTGTCCCAGCTTCTGGCCAACCTAGCAGTTCGAAAGCACGTAAAAAAAATGCAAATAGAGAAATAGGGACCACCTTTGGTGGGAAGGTAACAGTGTTCCGTGTGCATTTGGCATTTAGTCATGCCAGCCACATGATCATGGAGACGTCTTCGGACAGCGCTGGCTCTTTGGCTTTGAAACTGAGATAAGCACCGCCCCTTAGAATCAGGAACGAATAGCACATGTGTGCCAGGGGAACCTTTACCTTTACCTTATGCTTTTTTTCTAAATTGCTAATAGTGAGTTGCATGATGAAATAGATTTGAAGGGTTTTTGGATTTAGTGAAGATGAGCCATATTAATCCAAATAAGGATATAGCATAAGTAGTGTCTAGTATAAGCATGGCTATAACTATGAAACAGTGACAAGTTTGGCTAAGGTGAATGGCCTTGGTTTATCATCATTTGACCCTAAAACTTATCATTGCTTCATGGATGATAGCTATGAAAGCCTACACCAGTATACTGGCTGTAGCCACTTTAAAGGTTTGCAAGGTTGGGTGAATAATACTTTGCAACGTTATATGTTTATGCTATTAGATCTCCTTGGTTTCTTATCTACTTTGGATAGGAATCATGGTGAATATTAAGCTTGAAAACTTCGATGAACAATGTCACGCTACACCTTTTTCAACAATAAACTTCAGATGGAAATTGGCATGGGATGAAACAAAGGGGGAGAAACCAGGTTTTCCAACAGGGCTTCATTCCAATTTGCTTAGCTTGCAGAGAGCAAGAATTATATCTCCCCCAGATTTTAGGGATAATGCTGGAGCTTTTAAAGCTTTTGATAGAAATTGATTTAGCATATTGCTTTTACTCGCTACTTGTCTATAAGCTCTTAGCTTTCACTTCAAATTAATTTTAAAGAATCTATGCGTTTGTTTATTGCTTTGAGAGGAAATACATGAAAAACGATTTTGAAAATGGTCTGTTTACCATTTGTCATCTAAAATGGTTGGGTATCATATTGCTAGAAATAGACATTATGGCCCAATGAATTATTACTGAATTATAGATTTCAAAACTCTCTTTATTTTGTAAAGTAGACACATGAGACACTTTTTTATTCTGGTTGCTGAAATCGTCAGAAGAAATCTCTATTTCTAGTTTTTTCTAGTTAGGGTTATTTGGAATGCCATTTTGATTCTAATTGCCAAATGCAATTATCATGTTAACATAGATTTGAAATATTATATAAATTGGATTTCAAAAAAACAAACTAATCTGTATTATATTGTCTACAGGACCGACTGTTGTTTTAGCCCAGATGATCAATTACTTGTTACTGGCATTTC
Source organism: Ahaetulla prasina (assembly GCF_028640845.1). Classification (NCBI taxonomy): domain Eukaryota; kingdom Metazoa; phylum Chordata; class Lepidosauria; order Squamata; family Colubridae; genus Ahaetulla; species Ahaetulla prasina. The sequence continues at coordinate 279,104,543 of NC_080540.1, read as the reverse complement.
CGTTAAGAAAGGACATGGCAGTGCAAAACTTTTCTTTTTTGATCGGGAAACGTTTAAAAAAATGTATGAGATCGATGTCACTGATGCGGTAAGCCAAAGTTCAGTATATCACTTATTTTATTGCTGTATGAGAATGATAGTTATTTCTCAGGATGATGAATTTTCAATTTTGTTTATTAATTTAGACTTAGATTACATGCAATTAAATGCCAGCTTGAAGTTTTAGAAAATTCAGTTAAATAGAGGATACTATTCCTATATTGGATAATTTTGTGATCCCTTATAATAAATTAATCCCATCAGTCAGTAATAATAATGCATGTTTTCTGTAGGGTAGGTGAGTTATGCAATTTATTAATAACAATACAGCCTGTAACAGGGCAAGCCAAGAAAAAACATTGGAGATTTTAAAGAAGAGATTGGGCAACCATTTGTCTGAAATGGTATAGGACAGTGATGGCGAACCTTTTTGGCACTGTGCCCAAACAGGAATGCGTATGCGTGCACGTGCACCGGAGCACTGGAAACCTGAAGACCAGGTGGCCGGCACGGGGTTTCTGGCGCTCCAGTGCACGCGAAGACCAGCTGCATGCCAGAAACCAGAACCGCAGCTGGTGGCAGCACACATGCCCACAGAGAGGGCTCTGCCTCACGGGTTCGCAATCACAGGTATAAGGTCTCCTGTTTGAGCAGAGGGTTAGACTAGAAGACCTCCAAAGTCCCTTCCAACTCTGCTATTCTATTATGTTCTGAATTGTATCCCAGTCCCTGTTTGTCCTGGATATCTGAGGTTGCATGTGATTGGACTGGGGGTGAGCCTTAAGGCTGATTATGACATCAAGATAATAGTTTACCATGGAGCTAATGAAACAAGAGGCTAATATTACTTAATGTCTTCTGGATCCCAAGTCTTGAAATAGTTAAAAGTTTTAAGGCAATGAACATCATAGAGTCTCCTCATTCCCGTCCAGATACTCTGGGCCAAGCTTGAGGAATCCCTAGCTTAATTTCTCCATATGAAGTTTTTTCTCTTTCACCAGTTAGTCTGTTTTCTTAAAGTAGCAATAGCAATAGTACTTAGATTTTTATATTGCTTTATAGCCCTCTCTAAGTGGTTTACAGAGTCAGCATATTGCCCCCAACAATCTAGGTCCACATTTTACTGACCTCAAAAGCAGGGGTGAAATCTAAAAAATTTTCCCTACCGGTTCTGTGGCCGTGGCTTAATTGGTGGGCGTGGCTTGGTGGTCAGATGACTGGGTGGGCGTGGCCAATAACAATAAATAATAAAAATAATAAACAAAGTATAAAAAACAATAAGAGGTACCAAAAACCAACTTTCACACTTTACACACACACAACACAACACAACTGACACACACACAATGTAAAAGTAGCTGCACTTCACACTTCACATAGCCACAAAAAGCTCAAAAACCAACTTTCACACTTTACACACACACAACACAACACACACACACACACACACACACAAAATACCACATACAGCTTTCTGAGATTTTGTGTGTTTGTGTAGTTAGAGTGAAACACTACAGAAACACACCAAATCTCAGAAAGCTGCACAAATATTTTATTTTATTATTTTATTTTATTGTATTTATATTTTTTAGATCAGGGATCTCTAACCTTAGTAACTTTAAGGTTTGTGGACTTCAATTCCCAGAGTTCCTCAGCCAGCAAAGTCAGCCAGCATTAGTTGCTCAGTGATGAAATAGATTAGCTAAGCAACTGATTCTGTCTGGTGCTGAAAGTGAAACTGGGGCTTTCAGGCTGGGAAAAAAGCCATGCGTTTGATCAGTAATCAGGTAAGTGCCTTAGAATCTCTTAAAAGGAGTTTTCTACAGAAAACATGTTTTTTAAGGTTCTGCTGATGAGGAACTCAGGTGAGATCGCCAGAGGAGCCTTTAAAATTTTTTTTTTTAAAGTTTAAAGGCTCTGCCAATCTCAGCTGAGAGGGCGGGATCCTCAAAGGCTTTTTTTTACTTTTAAAGGCATGTTTCGGCTGAAGAAAAACCTGATTTTAAAAGTTAAAAAAAAACCCCTCTGCTGATGGTGCAGCTCAGCAGAGGCTGGGGGGGGCAGGGATTTTTGCTACCGGTCCTCCGAACCAGCCGCCGCAATCGCTACCGGATCGCGCGAGCCGGTCCAAACCGGGAGCATTTCACCCCTGCTTGAAAGGATGAAAGGTTGAGTCAACTTTGAGCCAGTGGGAATAGAACTGCCAGCAATTCGGCAGTGAGCAGAATTAGCCTGCAGTATTGCATTCCAACCATGGCGCCACCACGGCTCTATAGTAAATAGCAAACTGACGTGACACTGCCTTTAAGCTACTTTTCAAAATTACCTTATTCCTTTGAGGTTATTGGTAGCTTAATTCTGTTCACAAGAGCAGATTTTGTTTGTAAACTGCATTAGGTGTCCTACAATGAGTGCAGTTGCTTGGAATCACTATTTTTATATTGTGGCATATTGTAGTTTGTTCCAAACTCCCACTACAAAATGAAGAAATGCGTATTATATCTTTAAGGATGATTAATGGATTTTCCCCTGTAAGCTTTGGGAAGAAGGACAACTGCTGAATATTATGAATCAATCAATCAATATGTTAAGAAAGTGAAAGTGTTTTTGGATCTTACATATTCAAACCCTATCTGAATAGGATGATGAATATCCAGACAGATGGAGAATATACTAGATATGGATTAGAGCACAGCATTCTTCAAATAGTTTGGTCTGAATAATTTTGGAGCACCATACTTATCTCTGTCCGTTGTACTCTGATAGCCAGTGGACTGAATGGCTTTTGTCCATCTGTATAATGCTGAGTTCACTTGCTAGATGAAGAGGGATTATTAGGTTCTGTGCTTTGCTTATCTTGCTCTTTGCTTTTGAGATGTGATATTATTTGAATGGTTAGGCTTTAACATTTCAATAATCTATTTTGGAGTTGGAATATTGTTGTAGAGGAAATGTTAAAAGAAAAAGAATTCAATATCCATTGACTAACTTGTGATGTGGTTACAGTAAGTACGGCATATATAATTAAGAAATCAATGGAAAAAAAATACTCCATGCCACCATGCCAGCCAAAGAACATTTGTTGCTTCTTAATCATATTTTTAAGTAAAAATCAGATGGTGTCTCTGAAATTGAAGGAAGGATAGCGAAATGAGCCTGGGTCCCCCCCCACCTTATAGCTCTGGACAAATAACACTTTTTGGGTTAAAGGCTAAACCACCTCTAACTGGTTCATTACACGAAACAAGACTGGTAAGCATGTAAAGAAAAACACTTTTTACAGCTGTTTGGTTTTATTTTATCAGACAGCGGGGAAGGGGGCTGTCCAGACAACAGAGATAATTTTAAATTGCTTTAGGGCTGTAAACTTACTGTTTAAAACTGCTTGGTAAATAGCCAGTTGATTTTGGCCTGTGAGTGAACCTGATGCTTAATGGAAACTTAATGGCCAGTTCTAAATGTTTGACCAAAAAGATGTCTAGCATTTCTTTCTATCTTAATCATGACAGCCTTTGTTCACTACTCCCACCACCCCTCTTTTAAGTTTTTATGGGAAAAGGGCATTGTTATTCCAAACTTTTTTTTCCCCCCCCTAGATGGGGTAATGTGAGAACCTACCGGGTTATCCATAGGCATTTAGGCAGTACAGCCAATTCTGTTTTGCAGTCATTAAGACAGCATTACAACACAGGCTTTTCATATATGAAGGCGACATCGTGAGATTGGTATGAAAAGAGATGCAACTTTATATATATTTACTTTTATTTTATTAATCAAATTTATATAGCCGCCCCTCTCATGAGACGCTGCTTTCATTGTCCCTCCTTCCCTCTCAGGGACAACGTTGCCCTCCCTTCTTCCAGAAGCCTTGTTATCTAGTCAGATTTATTTATTTATGAAAATTTATATGGCGACCCAACTCAATATCAGTGACTCAGGGAGGTTTGCTTATTTATTTATTTATTTTTAAATTTATATTGCCGCCTATTCACCCATGGCGACTCAAGGCGGCTTACAGGATAAAATATAAAAACCACATTTAAAAACACAGTAAAACTAATAAAAAAATCAAATAAATTAATGTAATAAAATCAACCCCCTCCCTCCACCTCCCACCCCAGTGACAGCCAATCACACAAACCATTTAATGGGCTCCATCTCGTTCTGGATTCCCCAGGCCCGCTGGCAGAACCAGGTCTTCAGCGCCTTCCGGAAGAGAATTAGAGTGGGGGCCGTTCTAATCTCTGGGGGAATGATGTTTCAGAGAGAGTATAAAGATATAATCCCAATTTAAAAGCAATAAAGAGCAATAACCCTCCTTTCACCCTCTGATGACAATAATCAGATCATCAAATAAGCCAGATGAGGGGTTCCAATCCACTCGGGGTTCCCCAGGCCTGTTGGCAAACCAGTTCCTCAGGGTTTTGTGAAAGAGTGTCATAGTGGGAGCCAATCTTATCTAAGCAGGGAAGATGTTCCATGAGGAGGGAGCCACCACAGAGAAGGTCTTTCTTCCTTGTCCTGTTACATGTACCTCCTTAGGATGAGGAGAATCATTTTTGCTAGTTGCAAAAGATCTCACAGATGGAAGCTGGTAATTTCCCGCAGACTTTCAACAACACAAATTTCCATGTTGAGTGCTTCTATAAACAGGAAGGCAGTGTGTAAATCGAATAAAACGAATCCGAGGAGTTGCAGTTTTCCCATCCCTTCTCTTCAGAATGGCGTACATGGTACAGTCTATTTTCAGCCGCACCACAATTTTGTCAGATAGGTAAAGCTCACATTTATACCATTCCTACAGTAGTGATTGGGAACATCTTGCATCATCATGCATCCTTCACTAATGGCAGTATATTAGTAATAAAGACAAGCTGTATATTGCCATAGTGAACGCTCGGGGAGCTTATATGATGCTATAAATCAACAAGTTGGAAATGACCTTAGAAGCTTATGCAGCGTGCTTAATAAACGTAACAAGATTTGTCACTTTGGCATCAAATATTCTAATTCATCTACAATACTGGTACCATGTCTATGTCATACAAGTATCCAGTTATAATTTAATAGATGCTAAAGCCTGTTATAGTATCTTAGTCGCCTCTCTCTACAAACACTTCCAACTCATCCTTTATAACTTTGATGTGTAATGTTACATGCATATTGCTAAACAAATATATGCTACTATGAAATTGCAGCCTTTGGAAAAGAGGGAAAAAAAGGCATATTACTTCTGTAATGTCAAGTTTAGAACCCGTGGCCTTTCTCAGTAATTTTTTTGTAGTTTTTTCCCTGGGGTGCATCCAAAGTTTGACTAGTATAGAATAAACTTACGTGTAGTTTTATTACCTTCTCCATTTTGTTTCTTTTTGTAAGATAAATGAGGAATGATGTAATATGTCATGTGTTGTTGTTCAACTGAGGTTCTATTTACCTACTTTTAAGAGCTGCTAAGGACCAGATGATTTTTAGTACAGTATGTCCTGATATATAAAACTATAGAACTCAAAGAGGGTGTATTTTCTTTTTTACATGCCTGTAATTGCTATGCACATAGTGTTCTTTTGAATCCCTACCTTAAAAAAATAGTTTTAAATGAAAAGTACAGTAATGGGTAGTCTCAGGTTAGCCATAATGAACCCAGGTTGTGGGTTCTCTGTGTCTCTCTCCCTCCCTTCCTCTCTCTCTCTCCCTCCCTCCCTCACTCTCCCTCTCCCTCTACCTCTCTCTCCCCCCTCCCTCCCTCTCTCCTTCCTCTCTCTCCTTTCGCCTCTCCCTCTCTCCCCTCCCTCTCTCTCCTCTCCTTCCTCTCTCTCCCTTTCGCCTCTCCCTCTCTCCCTCCCTCCCTCTCTCCCTCTCCCTCCTTCTCTCTCTCTCTCCCCCCCCCCTCTCTCCCTCTGTCCCTCCCCCCCTCCCACCCTCTCTCCCTCCCACCCTCTCTTCCCCTCCCTCTCTCTCTCCCTCCCTCCTACCCCCCCTCTCTCTCTTAACTAGAATGTCAACATAAAGTCTAACTGTCCATATGAACAACTCTCCTTATGTGTTCAGAGCCTTTCTTGCTCATGACCTTCTTATCTTACTACAAGGGCTGCCAAATACAACAAATCAGAACAACATTCTTCAAGCAACCCCACTGTACAGCTTCACCAGCACTAAGGCAGAGAGTAGCATTGGTTCTTGAGAAGCAAGCATTTAAAGCCATCATGTTTTCTTAGCTGCAGTTCTTAGTCACTATATCGTTCTGATTCATGTTGAAGTCCACGAGTAGTCATTTTAAAACTATAAACAGGCAAAGAGTTTGGGAACCCCAAGGGACGGGCAAACTAGTGATGTGTCTCTTTTAACATCCCTTCATCTGTTATTTCCTTGTTTGTTTTGGTTTTTTTCATAGCTGTTAATGTTTTTATAATTAATGATAGAGGTTTTACAGATTTATTCATTTTTCTTAGCTTTGTTATACATCAGCTTTCCTGGCTGAGGAATTCTAGGAGTTGAAGTCCACAAGTCTTCAAGTTGCCAAGGTTGGAGACCCCCATTATACACCATCAACAATTTTTTTTGATGATGGCAGCTATGTAAATTAGATAAATAATGGGGGTGATATGATAGTAGTGTTCCAATATCTAAGGGGCTGCCTTAAAGAGGGGGGGGGTCAACCTATTCACCAAAGGACCCAAAAGCAAAACAAAAAGCAATGGATGGAAACTAATCAAAGAGAGAACTTGAACTAAGGATAAATTTTCTGATGGTTAGAAAAATTAATCAGTGGAACGACTTGCCTCCAGAAGTTGTGAGTGCTCCAACAGGGGAGATTTTTAAGAAGAGGTTTTACAAGCCTTTGTCTGAAATGCTGTAGTTTCCTGCTTGAGCAGGGGTTGGACTAGAAGACCTTCAAAGTCTCTTCCAGTTCTGTTAGTCTGTTAATCCACTGCCAGATAAACACTGTGTTAACAAGTTATTTTAGCATTGGTTCCATTAAGGCATGCATCAATAGCCTGTAATAAATAGATGTAGTTAAAAGTCACAAATTTCTTTGTCCCCCAAACTCAAGGGAGTTATTTGGCCAAAGGTCAGCTGCCTATCTTTAGTGCCTCGTTCAGACACAACAGAATTTCTCTGGAATGGCCCTTTATATTCCTCAGTCTGCGAATGGAAGCCTGGATGCCAATAAGATGCCTCTTCAATGTAGTGTCCTTAAGATGTGTTGGACTTCTACTTCCCTCATGTGCAGCCAGTATTACTTTTCACATTGTCTGCTTCAGATGTTTTCATGAAATTGTCATCCCCTACAACAGCCTCACACTGTATATTTTCAGAGTTAGAAATACCAGTTGGATATTACCGTTTTCATATCATTGCACACTTTTCTACTTCTTCTTGGTAAACACTGGCCTTTATGTGACCCATATTGCTAGGATTATGTGGCCTTGCGGTTTGTGCAACCATTTACAACAGTTCAGGTGGATTTGTTTCCCACAGACAACAGTTTTTTGCTGCCTTTATTCCCGTAGAGCATGAAAACCTGATGGGACAGGATTTCTCACCCAAATCCTTCTCCCCTCAGTGAATTCCTTAATATGGGAAAGCGAAGGCATAAACTCATTACTGGCAGAATCGTTCTTGGAATTTTGGAAATCCTCATTTTGAAATGCGCACTGCCAAAAAGCCACCTAAAAACCTGCACCTGAAAGGATGCGTCATACAAAGCTAATTTTCAAGGGATTGATTTATTTTTTAAAAACATATCAGGGACCCAATTTGAGCTAAAAGAATGAGTTTGATCTAGGGATTAAAGTGCTGAACTAAGAGTGGGAAATCCTGAGTTCTAGATCTTCTAGGACAGTGGTTCCCAACCAGTGTGCCGCAGCACTAAGGGGTGCCGTGAGATCTTTTGAGGGTGCCGGGAACTTTTGAGCTACGGAGATTTTAAATATCTATTTCCTTATAAGGGTGCCGGGAACTTTTGAAAGGCTTTCCAAGGGTGCCTCAAACAAGAAAAGGTTGTGCCTCAAACAAGAAAAGGTTGGGAACCACTGTTCTAGGAGCTAACTATATACTTTGGGTCAGCCACACTCTCTCAGCCCTTGGAAAGTGGTAAGACAAGCAATTTCTGAAATGTTGCTAAGAAAACTATGTGGGTTTGTCTGTGTAGGCAACGAGTCGAGATTGACTTGAAGGGCACAACAACAGCAACAAAACTACTGATGCTCTTGGATAGAGAAGCTTCTGAAAATCCAAAGAGAAAGCTTTAGATTTGGGTTTCTTGTTGCCCAAACTTACATGCATACTTATCACACCACCAATATCACACTTCATGATAGCAAAACAAATTTGTAATAGGTCCAAATTAACGGATATATTTAGGTCCATTGCAATATGCAATGAAAATGCTTTACAATATTTTATTTTTTCATGATATGAAATATATCCATCCTGATTTATAACTCCTGTGGTCAGCAAACTAAGCAGTAGTTTTATGCTAAGCTCAATCAGAATTGTAGCACAAAAAAAACCTTGTAATTCTGTTTATCTCAGTTTATATGGATGCAAAGTATAAATCTTGTATAATCTTCAAAGGTGCTGAGCTATGTATTTTATGCACTTCAGCAACAATTTAGATCTTCAGACTGTTTACCTTACATGGACCAAGGCCAAACGTATAAGTGTGACAGAGAGAGATAAGTCTTAAAATCATATCTCCCCAAAATAGATAGCTTTGGCAGCTATAAATCTCATTCGTAAACCCCTTATAGAGAAGGCCTCATTTATTTGAACCAATGAACTAGTCACTTTTGTACCATTCATATGACTTAGTGGAAGAACTTATAAATATAGACGAGTCCATGTTTCCTGCTGCTGGGTTTGTTTATTGTTCACATGGGTTTTACATGGCTGACATGCAGAGAAATTTTCTACACTTTCTTCTGCTCCCTTTTCCCTTCAGCTAGAACAGGGGAAGCAAACTCAAGGCCTGCGGCCCGCATCCGGCCTTCAGGGTGCTTAAATTTGGCCAGTGGGGCTGGCCTGAAAATAGCAAAGGACCAGCCCGCAGCCAAAACGTGGCGTGGGGGGGTGGAGCACACGCCCCCCCCCCGGCTCCATTTTCAGCTTGGACAGCCTCCTGCAGCACTGCCAGCTAAAGACTGTCTTGATGAACACAGCCAATACAATTGTTATATAATGCATATAGGGGCTGCGGTGGCCCACGTGGTAAGACGCTGAGCCTGCGCTCTGCTGAGGTCAGTAGCTCGGCAGCTCAATTCCTGTGAGCGAATAAATCGCGTAGGGACAGGAAAGGAGCCTCCCCCGATTGTCTACTGGCATTCAGGCATCCCATGGGCAAGATAACATCGGCCGAAAAAAATCCTTTCACAGAGGCAGCCAGCCACTTCAGTGATTCCTGGCTAACATGTGCCATATGCTAAAAAAAAAGCGGGGGGAAAGGACCCTAAAATAATTACCAAACTATCTTGTTCTCTCCGGTCCCCACCCCCAATAATTAGATAGTCATCAGCAAACAAAATGTTACACACATTCATTGTGTAGAATCCTTTAGAACTGGAAATCCTAGTGCAAACCATTTTTTGCCTCAGTCGTTGCTTAATCTTTTCTTTCCCCATCTGTGCATCTCTTCTATCAACTCTCCAAATGCCAAATAATTTCCCCTATAATGTAGCATTAAATTAATTTAAATTGGATTTCCAGGGTAATCATGAACTATTACTTGCCAGTTTATTTTCTAATGTGGAACTAAAATCAGAAGTGGAAGCCAATAAATGTGAAAAAGAAAAGTAAGTGGTTTTGCTCTTAGGCTTGTGTAAAGCATTTAGGACTAAATTTACGCCAGCCTTTCTTGGAAGGATGCTTTCTGAATGTGCGTGACTGTCTCCAATGACCATTTTTTCCCCAAGTACAAAATAATCTACATGCTGGTGCAGTTTTATTGTGTTACAGAGGGAAAAGCTATTTCCCGTTTTCAGCATTTTACAGTGTTGATTATGTTTTCCCCATAGCTTCCTACGGCTTTTAGAAGTAAAATAACACAATGTAAGAAGGAAGGCACATTTAATGTGTTACCTTGGTTTGATCCTTATTATAAATAAGTTATTTTCCGATCAGGATTAATATCATCGTTTTTGGTTGCTAGCAGACTTGCAAATCAATTCCTTCAGTTAATCTCTTTTTAAGAAGCAACTGGTAATATGTGCAAACCTACACTGTGCTGATAAGAGTGATGAAGCATCCTACAGCCTGCTTATTGTATGCAAAGATTCTCACCTTGCATCTCTGTCTAAATGAATTCGCAATTTGTTTTACAGATAAAGATGTTCTTATCTGTTTAGGGTTTAGGCGTCTTTTAGACACTGTGGTATAAGAGGTATTGTCATATGTGATAATCTGGGATTTTGTTGAGTTTGTGGAGCCTGAGGAAGTGGAAAGCTTTGTGGCTTAACCTCTGCCACCAGCAGACTTGATATATCCTTGAATCTCAAGAGAGAAATATATCAAAAATATATGCCTTCGTGTGGCCAGGTGAGCAGTTGGTTCTGGGAGATAACACTGTATTCATGGAAGATATTAAGCTCTCTGTCTTGAAAATTTTCATCCTGTTTCCAAATGTCCTTGGGGAAGGTTGTTGAGAAAATAATGGGGAGCCAGTTATAGAGGGCCCTAGAAATAAACCAGAATATCAAATTCAAGCTTGGCCATGGGACAGAAAGAACACTGGTCATGTTGTTGGGTGACACTGAGACCTAAATGGTTTGGTGGGTCCCTTTTGTATTTATTAAATTTCTTGGTAGCATTCAATATTATTGACAACAGAATACTTCCAGTGCATCTACAAGAGTTGGATGGTCACCAGCTTTATTTTATAGTGGTTCTCCTACCTACCTACCCAGATGGTGGTGCTTAGAAACACCTGAGCCCTTGCTCCACTGGGAGTTTCCTCAAGACTCAATGTTCCATCCATCAGTTTGGGATGGGATGTTATCAGTATATTAATGTTGCTAGGGTTTACATTATAACTTCAGGTTATGCCAAAGGTTTGTATTGATAGAAGATCAATACAATCTTCTAAACCTTCTAAAGATAGAAGGTTTGTATTGGTGCTTGGAGGCTATGGGGCAAAACAAGTTTTAATTCCTGTCCAAACATGGCAGTTGTTCATCAAGAGACAACATGACCTGCTAATAGCACCAATCCTAGTAGATACTTTGGGCAGGGCCACTCACCCCCAAAAGGCATTGGCTGTTTACTCATGCTTGCAGATTTTCCTGGACTCATTTGTTTCTGCAAGTAGAGTCAAGAAATACCCTGAAGACGAGCACTTCTTAGGGTATACATGACAGTCTTGGAAAATATTTTCAGATGCTGTGACCTGCCTTTGCCAGAATTTTGCATGCTGTATGGAATTTGAACAAGCAAGACAGAAGGAGTATTTATGCTTTTGAACTTTGTAGGAGAAGAATCTTGAAAGGAAAAATCAAGAAAAAATAAATAAATGAATTGCAGAACAAATCAATCCAGAATTCTCACTTGAGGGAGAAGTGAGCAGGTTTAGATGATAAAATTTTGGATTTATTACCGTGTTTCCCCAAAAATAAGACTCAGTCTTATATTAATGTTTGCTCCAAAAGTCGCATTAGGGATTATTTTCCAGTTAGCTCTTACTTTTGGAAAAATACAGTACTAAATGCGTCCGTTAGGCTGACGATCTTAACTGGGGCTTATTTTGGGGGTAGGTTCTTATATTACGAGCATTCTAAAAAATCATAATAGGGCTTATTTTCCGATTGAGTCTTATTTTAGGGGAAACAGGGTATGTGAAGAGCCAGCTCCTTTATAAAGTCCATAAGGCTGGGAAATGTGGAAGGTAAGATGAATGAATCTGCTGTGGTGATGGGTATCTTACTGGGAGACCTGAAGAGCAAGGCTGAGGATAGATTATCTTGGAGAAGGTCTATATGGCTGGCTAACAGTTGACACCAAGTTGATAACCCATAATCAATTATCTTAGTTTGTGAACTTATCCTCAAATGTAAGAATCACCTCTTATGTTCTCTAAAGATAATGGTGAAAAGGCTTTTAAAGAAATTTGCATTTCTAAAGTTACCAAGTTTTACATTTTACCTTCAAATATCAATGATGTTTTTCACAAATCCTTTAGTCAAAGATAAGAATTTTCAAGTTCACACACTTAAGGAGCAGGGGCAAGGGTTAGCTCAACATTTTGTGCTGATTTGTGAAAACAAAATGCACAAAATTGCCTCTGTATGTTGACTTTGGGCAAGAAGCAAAAACTGATTGAAGATGTGTTTCGAATCTTATAACTGGCTTTTAATTATAGCACTTGCAACAACTCTGACTCAGTTAATTGTCTCTTGGGTGCAGTTGAAATATAAGCAACAGCTGTCTCATTTGGAGCTTTGTTGTAAAATATAAAAACGAAAAAAGCAAAGCATTTAATTTATCCTTACAAAACGACATAAATGAGAGCCCAGCTCAAGGAAAAGTATAACAGTTTGGATTTTTTTTTTAATCTCAGAAGATAAGTAGCTCTGTTACTAGCATCTGTTGATGTCTTTTTTTGGAGATTTTAATTGAAAATCCTGAATTAAGCAATATTGATGACATACAGTGGTACTTTGGTACTGAACTGCTTTGAAACTCATCAAATTTAGTACTCAACACATTTTTACATTAAAATTTTGCTCCGATACTCATCGTTTGTTCGGTATTCAATGGACAAGCTAGAACCTGTCAGTGTTGGCTGGCTTGTGACTCACTATATTATTCCTTATGAGAAAAGTTTGTTTGGTACTCATCTTTTTTGGTACTCATCGCACCTCCCGGAATCTATTAGTGATGAGTACTAAGGTACCACTGTATAGGTTACACTATTTTGTTTCATTTTTACATGATATAGAAGCATTAGTTTTACTTTATTTACACAATCTATTGTTGAATACTTTTTGGTGGGTGGGATACTTCAAGTAAGTGTTTGATTCCTGGTGACTACTTAGACAAGTTTCTACATTTTCCCTGGCAAGATTTCGAAAGTGGCTTGCCATTGCTTCTTTCCTAGGGCTGATAGGGAGGGACTGGTCACGGTTACCCAGCTGGTTTTGCACCTAAATTCCCAGTCTCCCAATTTTGAGCCTGATGCCTTAACCACTACACCAAAGTGGCTGTCCTGATAAATATTAACAATGGTTTAAAAGAAGTAGAAGGGATGAGAAAGAGACAATGGCAAGAATGCAATAAGTATCTATTTAGCTTTTTTGTAGTTTATTTATACTTGTTATACAGTTTGTATAGTAAAATATTTGTGTTGTGCACAGCCAGGAAATGTGGCAAATTTAAAATCTAAATGCACAATAAAAAAAATAAACAGCAAATCAGAAGCAATCATTTCAGATGTAAAAATATTTGTTTTCTCTCTTCAACCTTGTTTGGATAAATAATATGCCCATTGTCAGAGTTTCTTGCAAAAATCAAATCCAGAAGCACACACAGATAAACTAATGCAGCAGGATTCATTAACTTCTTTATATTCACAATGATACATGAAGTAAATTTACAATACACAAGATAGCAAAAAAAAATACAATAAAGAAAAGGAACACAAGGGAATATGCCCATTCGTACTTACAAAAACATGCATAAATAGAATCAAGCAGAAATACATCTATTTTCAATACTTGTATAATTTTTCTTGTATCTCTTTATGTCCTAGTAAACGGACCAATTCTATCTTCACTGTTAAGAGGATATTCTGCACTGTTAAGAGCCCAGATACAAATGAACCTGATAACGAAATCTATATTCTTTATGTCTATGGAGATTCTCAGTCATCCAGATCATGGTTGTCCTAAAGGTGCTTTTTCAAGAGGCAACTGGACTTTCTGGTTTATCTTCGAAGACGTTTCGCTTCTCATCCAAGAAGAAGTTTCCTGGATGAGAAGCGAAACATCTTCAAAGACAAAAACAGAAAGTCCATTTGCCTCTTGAAAAAAGGACCTTCGGGGCTATATTTTCTATCTTTCTAAATAGCGTTATAAGACCCATGCTTTGTATGTGGCTGTCTCTGTTGAGGGCACAGAATGAAGTGTGCCAAATGCAGGCTGAAAGTACGTGCAAATTACTGTGGTCAGATTTCCCTGTGGCATTTGCTGAAAGTTATGCAGTGGCAGCCATTTTCATGTTGTGGCCATTGTGTTATTAAGATCCTAAACTGTTCTGGATTAGGCTATCTGAAGAACTACCCTACTTTTACAGACTAAACCCCCTTGCATACTGGGGAAAATATCTAGCTGAAATGTATCACAGCCTACTAATATTCATTAGTGTGGTATGGAAGTGAGAATTTTTTGTTGTAGTCATTTCCTCATGGAAATAATTCCAACTGGAGATTAAGGAGACTTCACCAGTTTTTATTGCAGGGCTGGACAGTTGATTTTTCCAAGGGGCCATATGAGACAGTGGGTCTGTTGTGGAGGACCACTACTGCCCCACATGCTGCTGATGCTGCTCTGCCTCCCTATTAGAGTTTCTTGCAAAAATCAAATCCAGAAGCACACACAGATAACTGAATCAGCGGGATTCATTAACTTCTTTATATTCATAATATTTACAATACCAGTGGTTGATTCTTCAGCTCAGATCAGCAGACATGTTCACATACAGTACAGCAAAGAGACTTAACACGCACTGATTTCAGTTTCTCTTCTCTGCACAGAATCAGAAGCTGCAGACTAAGACATGCCCTGGCTCCAGTCTGTTTCAGCTCCCAATTGGCTAACTTTGTCTATTCATTGGCTGACCTTGTTACCAAGTCTTTCCAGTAATGAATATTCTGACACTCCCTGCCCCTGATGCCTCCCTGCCCCCTGCCATTGCCTTCCACCGCAGGCCAGACAGGCTTATGGGCTGCAGAATACCCAGGTCTGTTGTATTGGAATTGAAAGTGTGTCCAAATCTTCTGTTGATTTCCATTGTCATCTCACTTTACAGAGTGTTGTTCGGTGTCTCTGGCATCCTAAACTGAACCAAATCATGGTTGGAACAGGAAATGGATTAGCAAAAGTATACTATGATCCCTTCAAAAGTCAAAGGTAGTAAATTTATTTATTTTTCTCATTTATATGTCACGAAAATGATCCCTGTCGATTTAAAATCATAAAACAAAGGTAATAAGCCACAATAAAAATGCAGATTACAATTTAAATGTTACAATACGATGTACTCATCCACCTTGCATGGTATCATTTCTCAGAGCCCAGCAGAACAACTCCTGTCCCTGCAGCTTTTATAAAAGCCCCAGGAATTATTGTATTTGTGATCTGATTTCATGGATAGAGAGTGAGATCCTGTTGAAATCTCTTTGCGGTTTTTTTTTTTTTAAAGGCTTACAATTTGTGATTCAAAAATACATTGGAACTTAGCATTATCTTTATTAACATTTCTGGAATGCTGCATCTAAAAATTGCAGAAGTGTCACCAGTGCAATGAACCAAAAACAACAATTCTATCTGCTGGGTGATTTATTAAACTGGGAATTAAATATCCTGTCCAGGCCCGGCATTCTTGTCCCCAATTGACTTTGGTGCTTGTGAGCCTGATAACTTTATAAAAAAAGAATTTCCCATTATGTCTAAAATAGAAGGTTATGTTTTAATCTTGGTTTTCGAGATTAAATCACGTATAGTTAGTTGTCCAGAATAAAACCACTGTTTTTAATTTCAGCACTAATGGGATTTATTTTTTTTTTTGGTTCAAGCAGCAAAGGCTACACCCAAGAGATTGTCTCTGAATTGGTAAAAGCCTGATTCCCAGGTAGTTTTTTTCCCCCATCTGCATTTGTGTAATATATTTATGCAGCTGGGCTCTTTACTCAGACAGTAAAGAAATAAAAACAGATTTCTGGTCTGTCCCACAGTTTTTGCAGCCCCTGCTCATTAAGGTTACAACAAAAAGTCAATGAGAAAGTGAAAAATGTCAAATAAATGGTTCTCCCCCCATCTTTTTTTTTTATGTAATTTAAAATTTTCTATCATCACTGAATTTGGACATTTGAACATCTTGCTGTCATTTTGTAGTATTCTAACCATTGCGGAAATATTTTATAGCACTTTTATTTTCCCGAGGGTAGAAAAGTGCTTTTTACAGGATAAAATGTAAATTTCCATCTCAAAATTAAAAAAAAAACGCTTATGGGGCAATTAGACTCGTAACTGTGGGAACAAATATAAAACAACTTCCCATATAGGTGATTCTGTAAGTGAACGGGTGGAAGGTTTTAAGAAAAATTGGATGATTTTGTGTATTAAGATGATTTATTTTAACCCAGCATCAAATTGAAAATCTTAGTTCCTGACAGCCTTATCATTTTCAAAATTTCTACTGGGGGTGGGGAGAGTGGTCAAGATGGCTACTGTAACTTATTGATTGAAGCTCCAACTTATTTGCATGCATGCATCACATGTAAAGTGGCAAGTCTTCAATGGCACAATCATTCCAACTTTTTGATCCTACTTCCATTTGTCTGAAATGGTATAGGGCAGGGGTGTCAAACTCGATTTCATTGAGGGCCGCATCAGGTTGTGTTTGACCTTGGGAAGTGAGGTGTGTGGCCAGGTTGGGTGTGGCCAGCTCAACATCACTGGTGTCAGGAGTGCCTGTGGCGCTCTGCCAGTGAAAACGGAGCTCAGGAGGGCTGCGTGCGGCCCTCCCGAGCTCTGTTTTCACTGGCAGAAGGTTGCAGGAGGACGTCACAGCCGAAAATGGAACTCGTGGGGGGGACGGGGGGGGGAGGAAGAAACACGTGCCATCCCAAGCTCCGTTTTCACTGGCAGAGGCACCACAGGCCGGTCCTTCACTGTTTCTAGGGTGACGCCGTGGGCCAGTTCTAAGCACTTTGAGTTTGACACCCCTGGTATAGGGTTTCCTGCCTAAGCAGGGGGTTGGACTAGAAGACCTCCAAGGTCCCTTCCAATTCTATTCTGTTCTGTTCTGTTCTGTTCCGTTCCGTCCTGTCCTGTCCTGTCCTGTCCTATCCTATCCTATCCTATCCTATCCTATCCTATCCTATCCTGTGCTATCCTATGCTATCCTATTCTATTAATTTCATCTATATTCTGTTTCTTTCTATTCTATATACTATTCTTGGCTTGAGGAAAAAAAATATGAAAATAAGAAACTAATGTTGTAATCCAAAATATGCCAATTCAGAGATAAAAGCCATGATGTTGGATGTCCTTTTAGAATCAAATTGCTAAGCCTTTTCTCATTTCTGAGATATTTAATGCACAAATTATAAAAGAAGAAAGCTGAAAGAAAAAGCACACAAGACATTTACCGGTAGTCCTTAGCTTACGTACATTCGTTCCGCAACCGTTCAAAATTACCATTAATGAGAGATCCAACCTAAAACTAAGGAGAAATTTCCTATCAGTGAGAACAAGTTCATCAGCAGAACAGCTTGCCTCCAGAAGTTGTGGACGCTCCATCTCTGGCGGCTTTTAAGGAAAGATTGAATAACCTTCTGTCTGGAATGGTATAGGGTTTCCTGCCTGAGCAGGAGGTTGGACTAGAAGACCTCAAAGGTCCCTTCCAACCCTGTTATTCTATGTTCTATGCTCCCTGTGCACCCCTGGTCCTCTCTCTGTGCTACAACATAGGAAATATAAATAATAGACCTTGTTGATGTTTGTCTGATTTTCTCCAAGCATTTTCAGTATGGCACTATCAACCCTTGCATAGGCAGGGAAGATATCACGTTAGGAAAGGCTGTTTTGACAATCTAGATCTTCACAGATAGACCATTGTTTAAAACTCTGCAACTCAGAAAGCTATTTGGTCAGTAAACCTGCCACCACCTGTCAAGCCTTTACAATGCCAGGGACTCTTAGAGCTAAGTTTGGGTCTTGGAGGAAGTCCTCATCTTAGCTCTAAGATATAAAAGTATATACCAGTGATGGCTAACCTTTTTGCCATGACATGGCAAAAGTGGGGGGAGTGTGTGTGGGGGGTTCGTGCGTGTGCGTGCCCACATCCGTAATTCTATGCACCATTCCTCCGCGCTCCCCCTGCTTTTGGCCCTCGGAAGTTGGCAAATGTGCCATTTTCGGCCAGAGCCTTTCTAGGAGAGGAAAAAGCGGGCCTTCCTCACCCCCCCCAGGCCCTCTGGAGGCAGGAAACAGTCTGTTTCCCTACTTCCGGTGGGCCCAGAAGGCCCTAACAGAGCTGAGCTCACGTACCCACTGATACGGCTCCATGTACCAGCTGTAGCACGCATGGGATAGATTTGCCATCACGGGGATATATTTTTATATCTGATTATAATGTGACCCAGGCATCTCCTAGAGCAGTGTTTCACAACCTTGACCCTTTGAAGATGGGTGGTCTTCAACTCCCAGAATTCCCCAGCCAGCTTTGCTTTGCTGGCTAGGGAATTCTGGGAGTGGAACTCCACTCATCTTCAAAGGTCCAAGGTTGTGAAACACTGCCCTAGAGCAGTGTTTCTTAACTTCAACAACTTTATGTGTGGACTTCAACTCCCAAAATGCACTAATTGGTTCCTGAATTTGTTAGGCAAATTCTGTGTCAGCAAGAGGCCACATTCTGGCTACTCTTGGTAGAATGTTTTTACTTAAATCATTAAAATCACAGATTTTTGGTTTTGTTCCACCTAGCGTAGCCAGAGAGGAACTTCTGAGGCATTTATTTTTTGATTTTGAGAAACTATAAACTGCAGAAATTATGATTAATCTAAACAAGCCAGCTTCAGTAATTACAGATGGAAGCTGACTTTCTTTGAAACTAGCTGTGGTCATTATTACCACTGTTCATTGGTCCAGATGACTCAACTAACCATAGCCAATTTCTATCATTTCTCTTTTTGGACACACAACTGGAAAAAGTGTAGAAATCGTAATTCTCATTATGTATATTTTGCAAACAGTCCAACTTTTCAGTTGAAATTGGTGTGAACGATAAATCTGTTAAGAAGGGCAGTATGAAGGGTAGAGGTTGAGAACCAGGGGGTTATACCATAGTAAGCTAATTGTCTGTAATTTGTAACTATGTTGTCTGGGAATTCTGCAAATTGTTCCAAGAGATCTGGACAATACCAAGTTAGGGAATTTATTTATTTATTTATTTATTTATTTATTTATTTATTTATTTATTTATTTATTTATTTATTTATTTGTCATAACAGCATACATAAGCATAAGCATGAAGCAACTATATAACATATACGCATATATATGAATATAAGCATGTAATAATTATATAAATTGGATATAATGAAAGGAAACAGTAGGACAGGAACGGTAGGCACGTTTGTGCTCTTATGCACACCCCTTATAGACCTCTTAGGAATGGGGTGAGATCAATAGTAAAGATTTTAGTTAAAGATCTAGCAAGGTTCAAACAGAGGGATAGAATTAAGATCACGTGAAGTGTTAGTGCCACTTTATAATGCCTTGGTAAGGCCACACCTGGAATACTGCATTCAGTTTTGGTCGCCACGATGTAAAAAAGATGCTGAGACTCTAGAAAGAGTGCAGAGAAGAGCAACAAAGATGATTAGGGGACTGGAGGATAAAACATATGAAGAATGGTTGCAGGAACTGGGTATGTCTAGTTTAACAAAAAAAAGGACTAGGGGAGACATGATAGCTGTGTTCCAATATCTCAGGGGCTGCCACAAAGAAGAGGGAGTCGGGCTGTTCTCCAGAGCACCTGAGGGTAGAACAAGAAGCAATGGGTGGAAACTGATCAAAGAAAGAAGCAACTTAGAACTAAGGAGAAATTTCCTGACAGTTGGAACAATTAATAAGTGGAACGACTTGCCTGCAGAAGTTGTGAATGCTCCAACACTGGAAATTTTTAAGAAAATGTTGGATAACCATCTGACTGAGATGGTGTAGGGTTTCCTGCCTGGGCAGGGGGTTGGACTAGAAGGCCTCCAAGGTCCCTTCCAACTCTGATGTTATGTTATGTTATATAAGTGCTTCTTGTGCTAAAAGCACACCATAGTGTTTGAGGTACAAATTGGGTTTCTATCTATTCCATATTCTCAAACTGGCATGTCTAACATAATGATTTTTTAAATCCACATTAATTTTCTTCCTTACAGTTGGTTAGACTTCTCTTATGGATATATACTGTCATTTTTGCTCTTGCTGCATGTTTTCCAATTTTGACCTTCAAAATTCCCGATTTGCAAAGTTCGTCTTGTCCAACATTGTGCCAAATTTGTTCTTGCAGTTTTCAACACAAATCTGTGTGATATTTTTCATTTATGGTTTCTGGAATTGTACCTAATTAGACTACTTGTGGTTTCAGTTCAAATTTTATTTTTAGGACTTTTCTAAATATTTGGATGTCTTTCTTCCAATACTTTTGAGAGTAATTTTGCCATCTATGATAAAATGTTCCTTCTTTGTTATGGCATTTATAATAATCTTTTTTTATTCTTTATCATCCCTAGGGGAGCAAAGCTGTGTGTTGTGAAGACTAAAAGAAAAGAGAGACAAGCAGAGACTCTGACACAAGATTATATTATAACACGTAGGCTCCTTTTGAATCCTTAATAAGTATAGAATTTTTATCTTAATGTATTAAGACCTTAATACAGAGGTGTCAATTTCATTGAGGGCCGCATCAGGGTCGTGTTTGACCTTGGGAGGCCAGGGTGGGCATGACCAGGATGGGTGTGGCCAGCTCAAAACCACTCGTGTGCCTGTGGTGACCTGAGCGCTCTGCCAGCGATATGGGGCCTGAGCTCCATATTTGGCTGTGACAGGCTCCTCCAACCCTTTGCCAGAGAAAATGGAGCTAGGGAGGACCGCATGCGGCCGTCCTGAGCTCCGTTTTCACTGGCAGGGGCACTGCGGGCCGATTCTTCACTGTTTGCAGGGTGGCCCTGTGGGCCGGATCTGGCCCCTGGGCCTTGGGTTTGACACCCCTGCTCTAATACAAAGGGTTATAAAAGATTTTTTTAAATGAACTAAAGTTCCTTATCAGCTGCTTGGCGGAGGAGAGGGAAACAGGTACCTTTATTCAGCCACATGTACCATCACTATGTGCTACACTTTTTAAAAAAAGATTCTGCTCAATTTGTCCCAAATATAAGATCAGAAAAAGCCTTCTGCAAAACCTTTAGCTCAAATTTTAGGGCCGGCTACTAATACTTACTGGAATACTTTACTATATTTTGCAAACAGTGGTAACCATACATGGTATTCCAGTTTTGCAGATCTTTTAAAGATTCAGTATTTTCCCTTCTGGTTGTGGCCTTAAATTATGACACAGTACTTAAATTGATTTTTCTCAAAAAGGCTGGCCCAGAGAAGGGATTCCTCTCTTCCTCCCACTTTGGTGTGGGGAGGGGGGGGGTTTACTTGCAACAGTAGCTTATTGCTATGGCATGCGTTGGGTTTATAATCCCCAAACTCTGAAAACTATCCTTTCTTGTTTTTGTCTTTTGTTCTTCCAAACTAGAGCATAATCACAATGAAGTTGGAAGTTCTTTGAGGAATGTATTGGTTTTACTGCTATCGCTAAACCTTTCCCTAATTTGAAAATACTTTTTCTCTCCTATTTGCATGCGGGTGAAATACAGAACAAAAATCCTCATTTTTAATATTTGAGGGGGTGAAGTGGGTTTTTTCCCCCCCTTGTTTTTGTTTTGTTGGTGCTCAAGTCCATTTTGACTTTTAGCAGCTCCCTGGACAAGCCCCTGGATTTTTCTTGCCATTTTTGGAAGTATTTTTACGCTGTTGCCTTCTTCCTAGAGCTGAGAGAGAGTGACTGGCCCAAAGTCCTTGACTGGCTTTGTGGCTAAGGTACAAAGACTCTCAGTTTATCATTTGCTGTTGGTAACCACTATGTTACACTGGCTTTTCTAACTTTGACTAATATAAAGTTTGTGAAGAGGTTTGGACTAGAAGACCTCCAGGGTCTAGTCCAAAGTTTGGACTAGAACAGCAGTCTCCAACCTTTGCAGCTTGGCCTAACCTGCCGGCCTGCCACTTGCACAAGTTGAGCAGTGCGTGTGCATGTGCTCCAGCCAGCCATTCATGCAGTCCAATTCCGAATAGGCCACGGCCTAGATAGCTAAGACGCTGAGCCTGTCGATCAGAAAGGTCGGTTGTTCGAATGCCTAGTATAGGTCTCCTGTGTGAGCAGGGGATTGGACTAGATGACCTCCAAGGTCCCTTCCAACTCTGTTACTGTTAAGTAGTAATGGGCTGTGGCCTGGGGGTTGGGGACCCCTGGACTAGAAGACCTCCAAAGTCCCTTCCAGATCTGTTATTCTGTTATTCCTGAGAGAGGTTCCCTTAAAATTACAATTTAGGTTAACTTCTTAAGAATATTTTCTGTGCTCTCAGAGCAAGATTATACTTAGTAATTTGTACTGTACAAAGTAATATCCTCAACACTGGAAGCATCCTACACTAGTCCCATGCCTAGACATTATGCCTTGCTTAATCCCGGCTAGTCAACTAAATATTCTATGTCTAGACGACTATGAGACTATCTGCCTAGTTCAAGATTTTCACTGCACAAATGTAGATGACAAAACAAAGTGATAAACATTGTGTAACATTTAAAGGTCTTTGCATTTAAATATGACATTTTCCTTTTTATCCACACGAAGCTCATGCGCTTCCAATGTTTCGTGAACCACGCCAGCGAAGTACAAGAAAACAGCTGGAAAAGGACAGAATGGATCCTGTGAAATCTCACAAACCAGAACCTCCAGTAGCAGGACCAGGTAACCAGATTTTTTAAATCCACTGTCAGCAAAATACTGCAAAAGCCATTAGATACTTATTTTATACGATCATAGAAAGCAAAATGTGTGTAAAGTACCTAGGAGATTATCTAATCCAGCTCTCTCTCATGCAAAACCCAATTACTAAAGCACCCTGGACGTGTGTCCATCCAATCTTTATTTAAACATGTATTGCAAAAAGACAGTCTAGTATCTTGTAGGACAGTGTACTCTGTTGTGGCATAGTTGTTAATGTTGTGGAATTTTTCCTGAAGATCATCTGTTCTCATTCATGTTCTAATTTAATCCCATTGTTTCTTGTCTTGTCTTCTTGAAAAAATTCTGAACAGCTTTGTCCCCTCTAGTTTATTTATTTAATTCATGTACTGTATATGCCACTATGTGTCCAAAGTCTTGGAGCAACTGACAAGTAGCAACAGATTGATAAAATATATTTTTCTGTGATAAATAATATTCTTATTGTAGTTACTACACTGGAATTTTCTACATGACAGTCTTTCAAATTCTTGAATGCAGCTACTTTGCTTCTCTTAAAATTATAATTTTTATTCTCCTCACTAAACATGCCCAATTTCTCCACCAATTCCTTATATGTTTTTCTTTCCATGTTCCTGAGTTAGTTTATCCATATCCTTCCTAAAATGGAGTGCTAGAACTAGACAGTATATTCTAGTGCAATCTAATCAGAGAAAGATTGAGAGGGATAATGACTTTTATTGTGGAAGATCAAATCAACTTGATAAAAGCAAGCATAAACTATACAAATTCGAAAATGCTGATGTACTAAACGGGTGTCAAACACGCAGGCTGGATGTGTCACATGTTGGCCATGCCCACTTCCGTTTTAGCGGAGGGGAAATGTTGCGATACATCACGTGATGACAACGTGACCCCGCGGGTTTGACACCCCTGTACTAGAATATTCACTTTTTGATATCTATATGTATATATTTCTTTAATGTCTGTCCTATTTGCTCGTACATTTTTCACAACTGTTTATTCTTTGTTCTTATTAGGCCGTGGTGGTCGTGTTGGAACTCATGGAGGTACTCTGTCGTCGTACATAGTGAAGAATATTGCATTGGATAAAACTGATGATAGCAATCCCCGAGAAGCTATTCTGCGGCATGCGAAAGAAGCAGAAGAAAGTCCCTACTGGGTTGCTCCAGCGTATTCCAAGTAAGTAAATTTTATAAAGCATGGACTGGATAATATGCCTTAAACTCTGGCGAAGTTGAATATAAGAAAATATATATTTAAAAGTACATTCTCCCATTTTTTTCAATAGTTTTAACTTTTATTGAAAATTGTAACAGTATCAATAAGTTGTACTAAAATGTCTTGAATAGAATAGAACTAAAATATTTAGAATAGAATAGAATAGAATAGAATAGAATAGAATAGAATAGAATAGAATAGAATAGAATAGAATAGAATAGAATAGAATAGAATAGAATAGAATAGAATAGAATAGAAACTTTGGAAAATAGGTTGACTCCTTCCTCTCCATGACAGCCCCTCAATTATTGGAATATTGCTATCATGTAACCCCTGTCATGTCACTTCTTCTCTTCACTAGACTAGCCATAGCAAAAGCAATAGCACTTAGACTCATATACCACTTTATAACCCTCTCTAAGCGGTTTACAGAGTCAGCCCATTGCCCCCAACAATTTGGGTCTTCATTTTACCGACCTCGGAAGGATGGAAGGCTGAATCAACCTTGAGCCTGGTGAGATTTGAACTGCCAAATTGCAGGCAGCCAGCAGTCAGCAGAAGTAGCCTGCAGACCGCATTCTAACCACTGTGCCATCATGTCCCATGCTCAGTTCTTGCAACCGTTCTTCATATGTTTTAGCCTCCAATCCCCTAATCATCCTTGCTACTCTTCATGGGCAAACATTTATTTTTATAAGTATGGGAATGTTATACATTTCAGAAATCTTTTCCTTCTACATGTTTTTCAATAATACATTGAACAGTTGTTGATCGTCCTGCCCTAAAGCTGACAGTCAGAATTCAGAAGGCTTATTGTTCACATTATGGTTTCTTGTTAGCAAAATAGATGGGGTAAGAATTAGGAGGAAGCAAATCTAACATGTTCATTTACATTATCATATTAACAAAGTTTAGGTGAGAAACATTAGAGCAATAACTAGTATTGTACTTCACACCGACCTGCAATGTGATGGCAAAGAAGCTATTATGAATGAAGGCAAATATATGCATCCCATGATAATGTTGCAGGATCCAATCTGGGGTTGGTCACTGGGACCAAAGGTTTAGTCTTGCGAGCTTTCGGATTTCTGCTGCAACCCATTCTTAGGGAACTTCGCTATATCAGAACATGTAAGAAATTCTGGTGAGAGTGAAGAGCCCTAAGGATGGGCTCCAGCACAAGTCTGAAAGCTCGAAATACTAAACCTCTCATCCCGGTGACCGACCCAGTTTGGATCCTGAAGCTATTATGACTGTACTATTGTAAAACAGGCTTGAATACTAAAGTTTTATAAACTACATACTCCAGGAAAAGCATAGCCAAGTGGTTGTAAGCATACTTTAAATTCTGCTGATTAAAAGTCAGTCACCAGTCATTAGATTAGATTAGATTAGATTAGATTAGATTAGATTAGATTAGAATTCTTTTTTGGCCAAGTGTGATTGGACACACAAGGAATTTGTCTTTGGTGCATATGCTCTCAGTGTACATAAAAAGACAAGATACATTTGTCAAGAATCAGAAGGTACAACACTTAATGATAAGTGGGGTACAAATAAGCAATCAAATCATACTAGGAAACAATCAATATTAATCATAAGGATACAAGCAACAAGTTACAGTCATACAGTCATAAATGGGAGGAGATAGGTGATAGGAACAATGATTATCTTGAGTGAAGCCCTATTAAAAGAGAAGAAGGAGAAGGCAGGGGATGGTGAGTATGGAAAAGAAGTTAGAAAAAGGAGAAAGCACAAGATGGAATTAGAGAAGGGTGAGTTAGGATCAGAGCCGTCTAATACTGAAATTAGAGCTCATCTGAATGCCAAAAATTGGATTAAATATATTATACAGCCATTCTTCTCATGAATTATTTTCCCCTTTAGCTAAATACATAAATCTAAATACATACATTAAAAATAAGTATTTTTATACTTATTTATAAGGGATTTTATAATTTATAAGGGATTTTTTTAGCCTTCCTTTTCCATAGGCTTGTACAGTGTAAGGATAAAGAGCTCATCTTCAAACCAGAAATTAGATTAAACACATTATACTCCTTGCAGACAGCTGGTCACTTGCATTCTTTTAGAGCAAGGGTGTCAAACTGGTGGCCCACAGGCCGGATATGTCACACATAGGCCACGCCTACCCCATCTCCGCGAAGGGGGGGAAATGTCACGAAACATCACGTGACAGCAACGTGATGTAAGTTTGACATCTGTGTTTTAGAGCAGGGGTCTCCAACCTTGGTCCCTTTAAGACTTGTGGACTTCAACTCCCAGAGTCCCTCAGCCAGCAAAGCTGGCTGAGGAACTCTGGGAGTTGAAGTCCACAAGTCTTAAAGGGACCAAGGTTGGAGACCCCTGTTTTAGAGAGTTGTTGAGACCACTTGGAGATTTATCTGTATCCTTGGGGTCACCTAAGTAGTGCAAATGGGTGTGGAGCCCCTTTGGAACTGCTGAAAGGACTGTGTTGTACAAAACACATGACCAACTGTCTGCAAGGAATATAAATCCTTCCATTCCCCACCATCCAGTCGGAGCTGAAGAAGCTTCTTGGATGAGAAGCGAAATATCTTCAAAGAAAAAAAAAGAAAGTCCAGTTGCCTCTTGAAAAAGCACCTTTGGGATAAAAGAGATAATACTGTGTTAGGTGCTACATGTATTCATTTTTCTAAAATTTTGGCCTGATTATAGTTGTGTTACATGAAACATAAATGGAACAAAAACTCCTCAAAAGAGAAAAAAAACCATTATTTGAACAATTAAAACAAGATATAATTTACTTGCAAGCAACACATATTAGAAAAGAAGATATAAAATATTTGACTTAAAATTTTTCGATTGATTTTATTTCAGCAGGAATAAAAAAAGAAGAAAAGGAATTGTTTTGCATATTAACCTTCAATTACAACCAGATCATATATTCACTGATGAGTATAGCAGCTATATTGGGGTGGAAATTAATTTACTTGGGCTTAAGATTCTGATAGTAATTTATGCCCCAAACAAGGCTAAAGCAAAGTTCTGTATAAAACTTATGGACTTTTCTTGGTGCTAATGGGAGAATAGAACGGAATGATATCCCCAAATTAGACTGAAAAATATTAAAGTTGCAGAAAAAACCACCATTTCTTTGTTTTTTGATGGACAATTTAGAGCTTGTTGATACAGGGGGCATAAAAATGGCAGTTCAAGACAGTATACTTATTCAGAAAGACATTGATCAATGGTTCTCAACACCCTTTTGTGGCCACATACCCTGGGACATGAAGAATCTGATTACTAAGTTTCATAAAATAACAAAGATTTTTTCAGCCCATAATTTGAAATATACCTAAAAAGTATATTGTTGTTGTGGCCTGTCGGCCACCGGCCCCTCCACTAGCCAAATCAGATGAGGACGCGTGGGAGTCAGGATCAGCATCAAGGCAATCTGAGGGGGAACAGCTGGCAGAGAGAGAGGCGGAGGCCCTCAGATGGAGAGTCAACAGCCCCCAGGACTGGAGGTGGCTGAGGAGGAGGAGCACGCGGATATGCAGAAGGCAGAGGAGAGGAGACCAGTGGAAATCTGTGGGTTGGTCTTTGGGAAGTCACTGCTGCTAGTGAAGCCACACTCTAGATCCGGATATAAGGGAGTGGAGATGACTAGGTGTGGCGGACAACTATTCATCTTCCGGCCGGATGGACTTGTTAGCCTGAGATGAAAGAGAAACTTTTTGCTGGGGCTGCTGGCAATAAAGGAATCATTGCTTCAATTAAAGAGAGTTTGTCATGTTTGGGGAGCTGGATCAGAACAATTGTCTTTCATAAACTTACTACGGTTATATTAACACTGCTTGGAGTTCCTTGACTAATAATAAATAAGCTACAGTTAAAGTATTGAGTAAAATGGAAAATGTCTCTGGAATCAAGAGCATCTGTAGTTTGTACCTAGTGAGATGTAAACTTTGTGTATGACATCTTGATCGGGTTTCAGTGTCTAGAGTGTTTCAATTGGATTCAGTTTATATTCATATGAAAATAGTTATTAGAATAGTATGCAAACATTCATCTAGAGAAGAGATTTTCTACTTGTATAAGCCTGGTGATAAGATGTACTTTTTTCTATCAGTTGCCAAAATACAAAATCCCAGAAATATATTAATAAATGTTGTGAGGTATGTACATGTTTTGATGTATGTTTTTATATGTCCCCTTGGTTATAATTCAGGTAAAAATCAGATTTTGGTAGATGTGAGCAGAATTTTTTTTAATAATCAGTAAAGAAGTGATGGAATATTTATTTGGGAAGAGGGTTTTTTTTCTCATTTTAAGAGCAAACCTGAACACTTCTGCAGAGCTCTTGTTTAATCATTATTGTTCTTTAATGCTTTTTTAGAACCCAGCCAAAGACAGTTTTTGCAGAAGTAGAATCTGATGAAGATGAAACAGATGACAAGCCAGAGTGGAAAAAACGTAAAATTTGAAGAATTTAAATTGGAGGAGCTTCACAAGGGATTTGAGACAGAGATGGATTCTTTTTCCTTATGCAAAAGAAGTCAAATTACTGCAAGCAAAATTGCTTTTATGCACAGGAATATTTCGCCCCTTTGAAAGACTATAATTGCCATAAAGTGAAATAGGATTGTTTTAGCATAGAATCTGTATTTTATTAAATAACTAAAATCATCAATAAAAAAGAATTATTTCTTCAAAGTATGTGTATATTTAGAAGAGTAGATCGTACTTACTTAAAAAAAGCCCAATCCTCCGTTTTTCCTCCTTAAATTATTTTTTCATTTGTTGATATATCACCTAAACATAATGAGGAAGTAGACTATTATATAATCTGGAATAATTTCTGCTCCATATTTGAATTCCATATTTTTTTGTTCATTTATGAAAGCCACAGGGTATGTCAATAATGTGGATTGTAAATGGTGTACAGAATCTTGGGGTGGGGTAGTCAAAGCATTTATAATTGGAAACATTTCAAATTAAAAATGATAGTTTTGATATGCTGGAAATGCCCTGATGCAATTGTAAGCATTCTGGAATGTTCCAAGTTAAAAAAAACCACGCATTTGGATCTTAAACCATAGATGTTTCAAATGCAAAACATATCTGGAACAGTGTCAGAATATTCCTGGTTAAATTGGAAGATCTTTTTCAGCTCAAAAGGTTTTGCACAGTACTAATCTCCTATTGACAATTTATTTCCACCTGTTGATTGCAGAACAGATATATATCATACAGATGTCATTTCATAGATAAATAACTCCTTTTTTCTAACGGTATGCAATAGATTCCCTTTTTTAGGCCAATAGATTGTTACTTTTCTCGAAGAAGAAATCTTGCTATCGATGCATTTTTTTCTGTGCATTTCTTGATTCCTGATTTTTATGTTTGCTGATCATTTTAAGTTCTGGAATGTAATACAAAAATATTCGTTTTAAAACCAGTCATTGTTTCACAGAAAAATAAATTGCAAGAGACTGGTGAAGAATAGAAGGAAGAAAAAACCACATGGTTTTTAGAGTCTGTTTTAACTTTTCCTTCTGAAAGTACGTGTTCTTTGTTCTTGCTTCTAAATCAAAATTGTACTGTGACTATTTTACTACTCTATAGCCAAAGTATTCTGTGTATCCCTTAAATATCACCTTGCAAAGGACCTCATTCATAGCCATCAAGATAGATATCTCTGGGGGGATACAATTTTAGGAGTTTAATCCCACCCTATTACATTTGCTAGCCAGCATCAATCCCTCTTTTTGATTCCTAGCTTGTTCCCAGATGTTTGCTAGAGCAGGGGTCTCCAACCTTAGCAACTTTAAGACTTGTGGAGTTCAATTCCCAAAATCCCTCAGCCAGCTGACTGAAGAATTCTGGGAATTGAAGTCCACAAGTCTTAAAGTTGCCAAGGTTGGAGACCCCTGTGCTAGAGTGACTTGATTATTTTCTTCAGGACAGTGATCACAACTAAGAGAGCATCTGTATTGAGCTTCTCTATTCATACAGTAGAAATGTAATAACTATTGCCATCCTTCAGGTTTTATAAAGTATGAGTTAGCCTTTTCTAAGGCATTACATTTATCCCTGCTTTTATCTAAAACCGTTGTAATTTTTTTATATTTACTCTTGACTAAGAGTAAAATATAAATTAATATTTTAAAATATGCATCTTGAAGAATCTATACATTATATGATAGAAAGGTGAGGAGTAACATTGCATATTTTAAAGGCCTAACATTTTATTTAATGCTTGCCTTGCTGTGTCTGTCGCAACTAATGTTTTAAAAGGAATTATTGATTTGGAAAGTCATTTGCTTAGAGGAAGTTGTATTTCCTTTTTTCAAATAGTTCCAATCCATCAAAATCAAATATATTTAATTTTGTGACTCTTTCATAAAGTGAAAAGATCATAATGATCTTGATACTTTATTTTATTTTTATTTTATTTGTTTATTTTGTCATGACAGGATATATAAGCATAAGCATGAAGTAACTATATAACATATATAGTTACTATGAAATACTTAAAATATTAGCATTTAATATACAGTACCATGTGAATGAATTAAATACACGGTGCTTCATGAAGTGCCCTTTTTTCCTTTCACATTTAGGGCAGTATTCTTTTCTAACAGAGTGCCTTCCAGCTGGATGAATATTCAATTAAAAAGCTGTATCACTTAACTCAGCCTCTTCTTAATCTTCAGCAAGCAGGACTGCTTAAAATTTAGTTCCCTGAAGCTGAACAGTGAGATCAGTACAAAGTCAAGTGAATTGATGTCAATTTTTCGTCTCTGAAATTCTGAAATATGTGCATAACATATTTCATGTGTATAACATAGCATTTTTCTAGGAGTCCCAGTTTACCACAAAAATGGCCTTTTCCTCCATAATTTGCCCATTATTTGTAGTTGAAAGCAGTGTGAAAATTTAAAAAATGATTAATTATGCTGCTTGTCTAAAAATTATCCTTATTTATATGGATTGTATTTTATTTAATAATGTTACCTAATTGGGTAATGAAAAATCTGCAAGCAAACAACCAAGTCCAGAGCATCAAGAACTCCACACTTCATCCTGGAGTTAAAGGTATTTTCTTCTATCAAGATGAGAATAATAAGATGGAAAATTAAATGGCCGTAGACATTTTGGATAGAATGGGAGAAAACTAGTAGGATAATGTGGAACGCCATGTCCCCATTTACATGGCATTGTCATCATACATCTGCTTCCCAAATCATTACAACTACATAAAAATATAATTAGCAGGTGAAAAATGAACACTGCATATGTCATTATGAATAGGAAGAGAAGGAAATGAGCAAAATGATGTATCCATTACAAATATTGGATAATGCAGCTGCAGAAAAAATCATTTAACGCCCACCCACATTTTTTCCTTAGGAATGCAGTTTGTACCTCAGTGCACTTTTAAATAGACATTTTCCAAAATAAAGCTTGATTTACCTTGCACAAATTTTACTCTTTTACCTACAGTAAGAGGAAATGGCTACCTTAATTAAAATAGAAATACAGCTTATAATTCCAGTGTCTGCTGGTTATTAATGTTTTCTTGAAAGAAGATATTCTCTTCCAATCTTCTGAAACTCAAAATCTACAAATACTGTATTATAGTGTAAGAGCCTTGTCTGTTGTTTCAGTCCTGTATGGCAACAGTAATCACCATAGAGATAAACAATATGGGATAAATGAATTTTTTAAAAAAGGTATTTCCTTCCCGTTGGTGGGATAGTATATGAAATAGCCTGAAGAGAACAATGAAATATCTTAAAGAAAACTTGAAGCAGGGAAATCATTTTCTTTTCCAATTCTTTCCTCCTCAGACACCACTCTTCACAAGTTTTCCCATCTCCAGGGTAAGGAAAAACTAATAATACAATCAACATGATGGTTATGGCAGATTGCTAGAAACCCCGCCTCTTCTGTGCATCTACATCATGGACATGAAAAAGGGCGGAGCTTTGCTTGTACTGCCTCCCATCTTGATTTTTTGACCCTACAGTTCAGACAGCATTGCTAACAGCCCTCTAAAATTATTTTAAATCAAAACTAGTTTCCTGCAAAGTCTACAGTTTATCCAAAGTAAACCTTGTTGGTTTCTCTGCTAAACTGTAGCTAAGCCCAGAGTTGCCTTGCGAGTGAGAAGGGCGGTTTCTAAATTTGATATAAATAAATAATCTTAAAAGCACATGTCTTTTCCACTCTTCTTATTTTTCCCTTCTGAACTGTAAGCTATTTGGGGATAGAGGATTCTCTGTTCATACATGTTTGTAATTCTAAGCACCATGAATGCTGTGGGTGTATGCAGCATAAATAAATCATTACCCTGAGTGAAGTGGTTGTGTAGAAAGTTAGAAGCAGTTGTACTTTTAGTCCTTTGAACATAGTAGAAGGGGTTTTCTATTGCCCAGACATGAAGTACCTTAAGTAACCTAAAAAGAACTTATTTCCCATCATATTTCATGAATGAGCAAGGCCATCAATTTTTCACCAGTGTGCAATTTTAGCTGACATCCCCCTTGTTCTTAGTTGCATATATATTTTGTGACAAAATAGGATCCAGAAGGCATTTCTTACATCCCCATCCATGCTTCATAAGTACTTTCATTTCTAGGTTAATGGTTTCCCATGATACTGTCCATACTGCATATGTTATTTATTGTAGAATTTCCCCTGCCTGTTTTAATTTTCTTCTCGCCATAGGAAATGAGTTCTTTGAAGCATTAGCTCTCAATATGTAAACAGCTTATTGGATGTTTCAAACAAAATAATACACAGACATTTCAAAGGACAACTGGCCTGCCATTCACAGAAAAAATAGCACAATTGTTATGGGAAAGTAGATTTTTATCCATAAGATCCAAGACTAGCAACATGGATTAGCTGCCCTTGAGCTATGGGCTTTGATGCTGTTTGGATTTCAATAAAGTTAATTGGAACATGACATGCTGACGAAGATTTGTATGAGGATGACATGGGATTGTGAGGTGTTTCACAAGTGCACAGCATTATAGTTTAATGTAAAAATAAGGCTTTTATCCAGCAGAGAGGAATGACAACAAAGGTGGCTTACTGGTCATGGATGGACATCTCTAGAATGCAATTCAGTGTCATCAGTTTTAATATCTTAAGTTGTCACTTCTTGAAGTACTATATTAAATGCGGTGTAATTCACCTGGCTCTGAGTATCATATAAATCATAAAATAATATATAGGGAGTTCAGCTATTCAGATATTTTCGGCTATCAGATACATTTCACAGTATCAACCTAGCGCTGGTACCTGCTGAATTTTTTTCTGGTTATTGTTTTGTTCAAAAATACCTATCATTAAGTATCTGTTGGAGCCAGGGGTGAAATGCTCCTGGTTCGGACTGGATCGCGTGATCTGGTAGCGATGCGGATGGGTAATTCAGAGAATCGGTAGCAAAAATCCCTGCCCCGCCCCCACTGCGCACGCCTCGCTGTTCCTCTTCTCTGTCCCTTAAGCTCTCGGTGGTGA
This sequence comes from Ahaetulla prasina, assembly GCF_028640845.1. NCBI lineage: Eukaryota > Metazoa > Chordata > Lepidosauria > Squamata > Colubridae > Ahaetulla > Ahaetulla prasina. Next base: position 279,070,957 of record NC_080540.1, on the reverse strand, counting down.
TATAGCTGCAAATGGCCTTAAATGACTGCCGCGGCACTTCAAAGGGCTGCACTACAGCTGATCAGCGCTGTAGGCGGCTAGTAGACCGGTGCCTCTATTTTTAAAGAAGGTAGACTGATGCGCTCCCAAGTTTTGTATACTTTGTTTATTATTTTTATTATTTATTATTATTGGCCATGCCCATTCAGTCATCTGACCACCAAGCCATGCCCACCAGGTCACCTGACCACCAAGCCATGCCCACCAATTAAGTCATGCCCACAGAACCGGTAAGGAAAATTTTTAGATTTCACCCCTGGTTGGAGCCATTTTGTGATACTTAGATCCCACAAGCTACAATACTGAACTTAATATTTATAATGCCTTCCTATCGTCTTCAATCCAGTATGAATTTGGAAATGTGGACCGTCCTCTCTTAAGTTCAGTTTCCTCACCTTTAGAATGAAAAGAATAGATTATCCTGAAGATAATTTCAATAGAATATTACAGTCACGATTACAATATTAAAATTACAATTATAATGTTCTAATATTAAAATTAGAAAACAATTACAGGTAGTTCTCAACGTACAACCATAATTGAGACCACAATTTCCATGGCTAAGAAAGGCAATTGTTGAATGTATTGTGCCTGATTTCACAACCTTTTTTGCCATGGTTGTTAAGTGACACGTGGTTGTTAAGCAAATTCGGCTTCACCCATTTTCTTTGCTTGTCAGAATCTGACTGGGAAGGTAGCAGATGGTGAACACATGTCTTCCAGAAGTTGCAACTATCAGAAATACATGCTGGTTGCCAAGTGCCCAAATTTTGATCATAAAATGTTGCAACGGTCATTACAACTATTCAAAAACTATTCACAAATTTTGTGAAAGAAGGTATCCTTTTCCCTTATACTGTACATTTTAATTTTTTTCTTACCTAAACCTGAATCTTAAATTTTATTTTGTCACACTTTCAGCTCACATCTTTAATATTAACTTTTCAGTTTTATTTCTCTCCTCTATCTATCTTACTTGATGGTTATTTAAACCCAGTCAAAATAAATGGGTATTCCCTGGTCACATTTCTATGGGCCTGAACCTCTGGTCTTCATCCTGCTCTTCACAATCACTTGATACACACCTTGCCGGAGAAAACCAAAACTGGAGGTGAATAGCTGTGCCTTTTTTTTTGGTTGCCTCTTAGGATTTGCCATCTTGCATCTGGCAAATGGATCCTTTCTCTTACTTTATTTTGATAAAAATCTAAGATTGCCCTTTTGATTCTTAGTATTATTCACCAACATTCATTCATTCTGAAGTTTAGCTTTTCTGGCACTTATTTCTGCACTACAGGTAGTCCTCAACTTATGACCACAACTAAGCCCAAAAATTATGTTGCTAAGTGAATCATTTCAGTTGTTAAATTAGTAACACAGTTGTTAAGTGAATCTGGCTTCCCGATTGACTTTCCTTGTCAGAAGCTTGCAAAAGGGGATCACATGACCCCAGGAAACTGCAACTGTCATAAAGATGAGTCAGTTGCCAGGCATCTGAATTTTGATCATGTGACCATGCCGATGCTACAATGGTCATAAGTGTGAAAAATGGTGTCATTGTAACTTACACTAAACAAACTGTTGTAAGTTAAGGATTATCTATATTAGACCAATAACTTTCCCTTCATTATCTGTCTCTCAGTGCTATCAATGTCTATCAGGAGAGCTTTCCACCAGGTTCGCCTGGTGCGCCAGTTGCGCCCCTTTCTAGACCGGGATGTCTTGTGCACAGTCACTCACGCCCTTGTGACGTCTCGTCTGGATTACTGCAATGCTCTCTACATGGGGCTCCCCTTGAGGGGCATCCGGAGGCTTCAGTTAGTCCAGAATGCAGCTGCGCGGGTGATAGAGGGAGCCCCTCGTGGCTCCCGCGTGACACCTATCCTGCGCAGGCTGCACTGGCTACCTGTGGCCTTCCGGGTGCGCTTCAAGGTGTTGGTGAACATCTTTAAAGCGCTCCATGGCATAGGGCCGGGCTATTTACGGGACCGCCTGCTGCTACCGAATACCTCTCACCGACCCGTGCGCTCTCACAGAGAGGGACTCCTCAGGGTGCCGTCGGTAGCGACAGTGTCGTCTGGCGGCGCCCAGGGAAGGGCCTTCTCTGTGGGGCTCCGCCCTCTGGAACGAACTCCCCAGGACTCCGTCAACTTCCGGACCTCCGAACCTTTCGTCGCGAGCTTAAAACTCACTTATTCATCTGCGCTGGACTGGGTTAGTTTTAAATTTATGGGTTTTTAATGGGTTTTTATCCTAAATTTTTAATCTTGGCCAATTTAATAAGTTTTTTAATTGTATTTTAATCGTATTTATATTGTATTACTGTGTATTTTTTATCTGGCTGTGAACCGCCCTGAGTCCTTCGGGAGAAGGGCGGTATAAAAATTTAAATAATAAATAAATAAATTTTGGCTTCCTTCCTTCCTTCCTTCCTTCCTTCCTTCCTTCCTTCCTTCCTTTTTCTTCTCTCAATTTTTATCCCCTCTTTATTACCTTATAGGTAACTCAAGGTGAAAATATATACAATGCTCCTTCCTCCTCCTATTTCCCTCACAACAACAAGTTTGTGAAGTGAGTTGGGCTTAGAGAGAATGACTGGTCCAAAGTCACTCAAATTGTTCTTGCCCCTATGGTGGAACTAGACCTTTCAGTCTCCTGGTTTTTAAGTTGATGCCTTAATCACTTTTTGCACCCATATCCGCCTTTTATTATTCTTGTTGTTTTGTTTTCGGATTGTCACTTTTTCTTCAGGTACCTTTTCTCCTGATGTTTTCTTCCCAAATCCAAAATTTAGCAATTCTTCTATTTCCCTTTTAGCATATCCTTCTTTTAGGAGTTCCCATCCTCTCAGTCCTTTTCTGGCTGTTTAATCCTACTTATCATTGGTGTAAATCAGGGGTGTCAAACTCACAGCCCGCAGGCTGGATACGTCACACGCTGGTCATGCCCCCCCATTTTAATGACGGGGGGAAAAGTCACGATACATCACGTGATGACAATGTGACAATGCAAGTTGGTGTAAATTAATTAAAGTCCACAGATTTGACTTCACTCAGTTTAAGGTGTTTTTTTTTTAAAAAAAATCAAGAATATCAGCATTACATGGCTACTTTCCTCCAATGTCGCTGCTATTCCTATTTCCTCAGGTAAGTCTTCCCTCTTGGTTAGCATCAAGTTAAGGATAACTGATCCTCTTGTGCCTTCCTCCATCCGCCGAAGGAGAAAGTTGTCAGCAAGACAAGTCAGGAATTTCCTGTAAAGTCCATGCTTGGCAGAGTTTATCTCCTAACAGATGTTGGGGTAATTAAAGTTCCACATCACTACTAGTTCATGACTCTTTGAAAGAATTGCAGTTTACTTTTGGAAAACAATAATACATCTTCTCCTTAGCTGGGCTGGCAATAGTAGCCCTCCAACAACATGGCTGTCATTTTTTTTATTTTTTTATTTTTTAACCTAGATGCTCATCATTCGCTTGGATTTCTATTTTTAACTTACAGTACAAATCCTCCTCCTTCTTTATACCTTCTGCTTCTCCTGAATAAATTATGTCCTTCAATTCCATTTGGAGGAGTCATTCCACCAGACCTACATTATACCTATTAAATCACATTTGCTTTCCTGTACTAAGAGTTTAATCCTGTCGTGTTTATTTCCCATACTCAGGAGCTTTAGCATGTAGACAGTGAAGGCCATGAACTTTAGGAGGTTCCCCCCCCCCAGTGATTTAATAGGCCCCACGACATGAAGAAACACTCCCACTCCTTTCTCTAGTCCAGAAGCATCTGAGATTTTTCCTCAAGGTTTGTGTCTCCAACCCCCACAAGATTCATTATAAAGCCTTTCTAGTTAAACTTTGCCATACTTCAGCCAAAATATTTTTACTAGTCATTGAGAGGTTCAACCCATCTTATGCCATTTGGAGCTATCATTCCAATAGCTCAGACTATACACCCAGAAACTAAAATCCTCTTATCAAAATCAACTGACTGAGAAGGTTTCCAAAAGGCAATCCCATGTCCCCAGGACATTGCAACCTTCATAAATACAAGCGTCAAAATTTTGATCGTGTCACCATGCTATAATGGTCATAGATGCCATAACTGCTAGTAAGTTACTCTTCAGTCTTGTAACTTTGAATGGTCGCTAAACAAACAATTGTAAGTCAAGGACTACCTCTATACCAGGGGTGTCAAAATCTCATCATCATGGCGTCATCACATGACGTATCACGACTTTTTCCCTTTCACTAAATCGGGTGCGGGCATGGCCAGCGAGTGACGTGTCTGGCCCATGGGCCACGAGTTTGACATCCCTGCTTTATACACTAGCATAGAATAGAATAGAATTAGGATACAAGACTTCCCCTTCCCCTTCTGATGGACCAACCAGGAGATGGAGCACTTCACTGAAAACAGAAAAGTTTACAGCTGGTTGGTTTTTTTAAACAAATTTTTCAATCTATCAATCTGGAAACCAATTTTTAGTGTGCAAATAGATACAACAGTTGGTAACAATCTGACTGTACTCTTCCTTATCTCTATATTTTTGTTTTATAATATATTTTATATATTATGTTTTTATAATATTTTATATTTTTGATATGTTTTGTTAAAAACATATCAAAAGTGCTGCAATGGAAAGAGGAAGAGGTTGACAACAGAAAATTCCAGAATTTATCTTGAGACATTCAGTAATGCCTTTAGTGTTCAACTCAAAATGCAAAAACAAAAATGTGTTTTAAGAGTTCCAGATATCATTATCAAACATGATTTTACAAAAAGCAGGAGAGTGAAGGAAGGAAAAGAAGGGGAAAAGGCCAGTGGTGGGATTCAGCCAGTTTGCACCTCTTTGGGAGAACCGGTTGTTAACTTTCTGAGCAATTTGGCAAACTGGTTGTTGGAAGAAATCATTAGGGCAGAGAACTGGTTGTTAAATTACTTGAAGCCCACCACTGGAAAAGGCTGATTTGATATTCAACAGTCTTTGATGACCCGCCACATCATCTAAATGCAAGTAAAGTAACATTCAAATTAATGAACTGGAAACACCGGGCTTGTAATACATTGTTCTAGTATCACTCAGAACCTAAAATTAGTATATTATATAAAGGCCTCACATTGTCCATTTGAATAGTTGCAGTCTTGGATTACTGATGTCACTCATCTCTTGTGAGTCTTTCATTATTGTGGAGTTTAGTCAGCGATCAAGAGAGATTGAAGAGTCATCAACTCATAACCAAATAAAGCATCAGGAATGAAACAGAAAGCTGTAACTGACCAGGAGTGAAGAAATGATCAACAATGCCATCTCGATAAAACAAAGTATATCTTTTTTTATCAAATCTGAATTTGTAGATCTACACACACACACACACACACACACACACGGAATGTTATACAAACACACACACAGTTTCCCTGAAAATAAGCTCCAGTTAAGATTGTCAGCCAGATGGATGCATTTGGTATTATATTTCCCCCCAAAATAAGACCTAACCAGAAAATAAATCCTAATGCATCTTTTGGAGCAAAAATTAATATAAGACCCTGTCTTTTATATACATATATATATATATATATATACATATACATGTACATGTACATATACATATACACACACCATGTTTCCCCAAAACTAGGATCTGTTCAGATAATAAACCCAATTTGGCTTTCGAGTGCATGGCTAAAATAAGCCCCCCCTGAAAGTAAGCCCCCCCCCAATACTTAGATGCATGCACGCAAACAACACAACGTGAGGAGGCGAGGCCGGGGGGGGGGGAAGGGAGGGGAAACATGCCCCACTCACCCCACAGGCACTTGCCATCCACATGGAATGGCCTCACAGAGGCTGCTCCCTGAAACCCTAGCTTTTAGTGGCAGCCGCAAAGAGCAGCCACAAAAAACCTCTTGCCAGTCCTATCCCTGTCAACCTGGGATTGGGGGGAGGGGGACAGCTCCAAGCAGTGGCCAGTGAAGGCTGTCTGCGCAGGATCAGCTGCGCAGACATGCTGAAGTGGGATCAGCACGGCTGGATCTTACCCGCAGCATTGCTGGTGAGGATCGGGTCAGAGCCGCTGCCGCCCGAGATTATCAGGCCAGATTTGGTGAGCTGGACACATTGCTGCCACTCGGGAGAAGAAGAGAGAGAGGCCCGAGAGAACCCATTTCTCATGTTCTTCTTCTCCTCCTGGGCAGCGGCAGTGCATTCAGCTCCCCGAATCTGGCTTGTCGATCTTGGCCAGCGAGGGGGAGTGGCAGGTGGGGAGGGGTGGGGCGGCGGAGAAACATGACTCATGAAGCAAGACAGGGCTCCCCTTGCCATCTCTTCTCCCCCCCTCTGGGCATGGCAGGAGCTGGTAGTCAGGTAAGACGCGGCGGAGAAGCAAGACATATATATTTATGCTGTCTTGCTGTGAGCATATATGAAAACTTTTCCTATTTTTATCCAATAAACTCTGATAATGTGCATTGATATAATCCATATGCCTCATAGCAGCCAAGTCTAATATAAGCAAACCTTTTCTAGCAACATCTTGCACATGCATACAAAGAAGAAATGAAATTCATACATCAGACGGCACTCCTACTGCACCCTTTCTACACCCAGCTCAACTTCTCTTTCTTTTCTTTTGTTTCCTAACTGGACCCATTTGACATTATGCAATTCGACCAATTTCTACATCGTGATCATTTTTTAAAACATTCCAGCCAGTTGTCGAGGATTAATTGAAAGTCTATAGGGCAATCTGCTGCCCTCCAGATATGTTGGATGACAGATTCTAGACCAGTGTTGGCGGACCTTTTTGGCACCGAGTGCCGAAATGGGACTCAGCGGTGCTGAGGATGGGATGCATGGGGTACATGCACGCGCTGGGAAGATTATTTTCCATTTCAGGCATGTGCATGCGCACTGGCCAGCTGGTCTTCGTGCATGCATGCACACCAGAAACCGAAAGACCAGGTAGCTGGTGCGCATGCGCTTGCCGGAAACTGAAATATCATCTTCCTGGCATGTACATGTGCACCGGGTGGCTGCTCTTCTAGTTTCCAACGTTCCCGCGCATGTGAAGGCCAGCTGGTTGGCGTGCCAGAACCCAGAAGAACAACGGGCGAGGGCTCACGTGCCCAGAGAGATGGCTCTGCATGCCAGTTCCAGCACGCGTGCCATAGATTCGCTATCACGGTTCTAGACACTCCAGTAAGCAGGAATGACCAGATGGTGGTAGAGAGCCCCCCCCAAAAAAAGGGGGGTATAACATAGGTAAGAAAGGGGACAGGGCTTTGATGATGTAGTGGCAGTTGCCATCTTGACTTTTTTGACTCGCTGTGCAGATACCCTGCTAGGCAGATTGACTATTGAGCCAACTTAGATTTACATTTAATAAATAATAAATAAACCTCATCCAGGGGACGTGGTGGCATATTGGGTAGGACGCTGAGTTTGTCGATCGAAAGGTCGGCAGTTCAGTAGTTTGAAACCTAGTGCCGCGTAACAGAGTGAGCTCCCATTACTTGTCCCAGCTTCTGCCAACCTAGCAGTTCGAAAGCACGTAAAAAATGCAAGTAGAAAAATAGGGGCCACCTTTGGTGGGAAGGTAACAGTGTTCCGTGCGCCGTTGGCATTGAGTCATGCCGGCCACATGACCACGGAGACGTCTTCGGACGTTGCTGGCTCCTCGGCTTAGAAACGGAGATGAGCACTGCCTCCTAGAGTCGGGAACAACTAGCACATATGTGCGAGGGGAACCTTTACCTTTACCTTTTAAACCTCATCCTATACATGTGGATGGCAGCAGGTTGAAGAAGAATTGGTGGATTTTATGTTTAAATTGCAGCTTAGACAATAGTCTGATAAAGGAATGCAAAAGAGGGATGAGGTCAGAGAAAGCATCTCCCTGGCTCTCTAAAAAGTAGAAGCAAGGAACAGAAGAGGTGCCTTCACACTTGTGAGATTCTATTACTATAACTTACAATAAAGGTAATGTTAATATAAATAGTTTTAGTTTCCTGTCTGGACTATCTCAAAGGGCTGACAGCGAATGGAAAAAGCTCTGACTTTTTTAAAGTTTCTGAATTGGGCTTTCCTCTTCTTGTTTCATTTTGGTTCTTCTTGTTTTTGTTTCTGAAATTCTTCCAGAGGACCGTTGCATGTGGCATCCAAATTAAAATGCTTTCAGCCCCAACACTTAAGACGTTTAATTGTAGAACCGCAGTAGGTATATAGATGCACACTCAATATTATGATCGTTAATGTCTCCCAAGAGAGAAATTATACACAATGTTTTTCCGGGAGCAGTTTTCATTTTTAAAACTTCCTGGAAAGAACCAACTTCAGTGCATAGACATATTAATTTTTAGAATTCCTCTCTCCTTGAACATGCTATTCCACTCGCAAATATTTCAAAACATTTTCAGCTGTCTTTCTTTTTACATTAGATGGCCAACTTCTACCTTGGCCTGTTCATTGCCAGCTATAAAACATGGTTCAGGAAAGAGTTTTTAGAAAAGCATTTACAGTATAACCTTATGGTGAGGGCAGAAAGAGGAATAAAATCATCGGTACCACGTACGGAATGGGGAATTGAAAATAAATTAAGCCCGTTCCCCATTTCCTCTGGAATAACATCTGACCATTTTAAAAGACCTGGCAATAAAACATATGATTGAGTGATCACCAGAGAATGCCTTTGCTATAAAGCAACACATTAGTGGTGTGTTAGGTATGCCACAACTGTACTTGTGGTTTATGCTATTGCAGGCAGCAAATGAGCTTAGACTGAGCCCCAGGGATATCCCAATGAAACTATTTATACTTTTAAGACAGGTGTTACTGTACATTATATAAAGGTTTGATGTGCAGTATTAAACTACATGTACGGGTTGGGCATTTGTAGAAGAGAGAGAAATGCAATTGAGAACAGAAAATTTGGATCCTTTAAAAAAAAAATCAGACCTGAAGATCCTTTTAAATAGCAATAGTGCTTAGACTTACATACCATTTCATAGTGCTTTTACAGCCCTCTCTAAGTGGTTTACAGAATCAGCATATTGCAACAATCTGCGTCCTCATTTTACCAACCTTGGAAGAATGGAAGGCTGAGTCAATTGAGCCGGTCAGGATCGAACTCCTGGCAATGGGCAGAGTTAGCCTGCGATATTGCATTCTAACCACTGCACCACCATGGCTCCTTTTACATCCATCTGTACCTCCTTAAAAAAATGAGCAGGAGGTAATGGATATTTCCCTGGATGAATTGGGGAATTAAATACACTGACCATAGGGTGATGTAACACCAGAGTTTATATTATTTGTCCCCCTATTTAGTCTTTGACTCTTTGAGTAATATTTGGAGGGTGTGTGTGAAGAATGACAGTTTGATGAAGTCTATTACTGCCAATTTAATTGTATCTTACCAATGAAAAGGAGACAAAGAAGGAGAGGGAGAAAGGAAAGAAAAAAAGAAAAAAAGGAAGGAAGGCAAAAAGAAGGGAGGGAGGGAGGGAGGGAGGGAGGGAGGAAGGAAGGAAGGAAGGAAGGAAGGAAATGTGCTATCTGTAAAACAGAAAAAAATGCTGCAAATCTTGAATACTTGGATATCATTTATCAGGACTTATTTATGTAACAGAAGGATAGTTGCTGTTATTCCTAGCTAAGGACAAATGCAGATGTGTTTGGCATTGACCTCCTCCCCTTCTTTTGACAGACAGAACAAAGTAGCACTTGATGAAGGCCGATTTCATAAGAATAATATCCAAGGGCTTGACACTCTGCTAGCCCTTCCACTTCTGCCTTAGTGCTTTGAAACTTGGGACCAATTATTTTTCTTGTTGCTATTTATTTCAGAGCTGTCAATGGCCTCCTACCCTGCCCAAAATCTTGGATGACTCGCTTCCACTTCTCTGAGCAAAGCATCTAAAGCTTCCCAGGCTAACATTCCAGGTTCTTCTTTTACCTGTCCCTAGAAAGTAGCCCATGTCTGAAGGCAAAATCAGCCTTCGCTCTAAATGAGAGAAGAATTGTGAATGTAGGTCGGTGGACATGGCAGCCTTTCAATTCTAGAGCCCCCCCCCTCTCTCTCCAACCCTCCCTCCCTCCCTTTCTCTCTCTCACACACACACACACATGCACACAGAACACACCTCTTGCCAAATAAAAACCAGAGCAAGTGCATATATCATATCACAAATCCAGGAGGCATGTGGATCATTTGAACAGGATGTTTCAGTGCTATCGTGGTTTGGATCTCTGGCTACCGCTAACACAGAAATGTTTGTGCATCCCAGCCTCCAGCATTCTTGCTGTTAAGCTTTCCCTCCAGGCTTTAATGTGGCTGCTTCTGTTGATGGATGAAATTAGCCTCTGTAGTAACTGGAATAGGATGTGCAAAAAATGTGGCGCTGCAATATAAATGACTTTTATCCTTCGAGTTGTTCTGACCTATTCTGAAATATGGCCACAAAAGGCCATCTTTTTAATTTATTTATTCGTACTTTAATCTCTAGTAAAAAAAAAAATCAGCTCATAGGTAGATGGGAATTTAATTATTATTTTTTTTAAATTTGGGAAGAATGGTGGAAAAGTTGGCAGCTTCCCCCAAGAATGAAATGGAAGGAACCAAAGCTATAAAAAGGATAGTGAGGAGGAAAAAAGACAGCTCCAAAAGAAATAACTTGTTGGGTGGCTGACCTCAAAGTTGGTATGGTAATAGATGGGGCATTGTGCTGGTAGACTAGCCAAAATTTTTCATTAAAGAACTCGAGATTTAATGAGTGTCTGTGTGAGAGAGAGAATATGAACTCCAAACAGCATAAGTATCACATGGGATCAAAATCAGTGAATTAGTGCAATGTTTCTCAACCTCAGGAACTTTAAGATGTACGGACTTCAACTCCCAGAATTCCCCAGCCACTTGGCTGGGGAATTCTGGGAGTTGGAAGTCCGTACATCTTAAAGTTCCTGAGGTTGAGAAACGCTGAGTTGGTGGACAGAACATTGGGATGAAAGCCACTGAGGCTTTCACGGTGACCCTCCACCTGCCATCCACCTGTCAATTTTTTAAAATAAGATTTCATTTGAATTTTAAATACACAATAAAAACTAACAAGAACTAATATTCAACTCTTCGGCACTCCCCCATGGACATGAAACAAAAAGGGGGCATAGTCTCCATTCAGGCAGAGGACTTTTGTTACACCTCCAGCCAGTTAGAATTAGACTTGGCAAGGGTTTCCTTTCCCAAGGTCCTCTTTAACAGCGCCAGGTCCTCTCCATGTGGAAAGGCATTCCATGTGTTAAATTTCGGCGGGGGAGTTTGGTGCAAAAATTATTTAGTGGGATCATACATAACTTTGTAAAAAAAAAAAGATTTTTCTATATTTACCTTTGGAAAATTCAAATTTAGTAGGAGGGAAAGAATTCCCCTAAAAACATGTATTGCTACAGTCAGTCAATCGCATGTGATTGGTAAAATGTCTTGATGAGTGCATGCCATCCCAAAAGCCTCATGAATCAGAGATCTGGAGAGTTCGTTGGCTTTTGAATTTATCTTTTACATGTGCTTCAATTAGCTGAGTGTCCACAAGTATGTGAAACAAGGCCAGTTGATGGACAGAGGCAGAATTACCATATATTACCTAAGAAATCAGCCATCAGTCATTTATGTAAGGGGCCCTCAGAGCAACAGATCCCCTCAGCTAATATACATCTGTTTCCCAATAAAGTGACCTGGTACTGAGCCAGGGCATCTGCAGGGTTGAGGTAAGAAACTCAAGATGGCACCTACAATCATGTGATCCAAGCTCTGTTTGAGTGATGTCACAGGAAAAAGGGTGGAGCATAAATTGTGCAATGGCAACTGACATCTTGGCTATTTCATAGCGGGCAACCCAAAGCCTTACCTGCCTTTGAGATTCTGTTTCAAAAAGTCAAGAGACCAAAGCCATCTTTAAAGTTGTGCAACAACGACAGTTAATCACCTCATAACAATAGAAAGAAGCTTTATTTCATAAAAAGTTTATAAAATGCATATTGTACAAAAATAAAGTCTGTAGAGAACTTTGCTTAACACAAACGGCTGAGACGTCGATTGGAGGTGAAGTAGAAATCCCCAATAATAACAACTGTTTTATTTTTATTTTTTTCCCCAATTCTTATTTCCAGAGTGGGAAAAAATCACAAACTTTACCTTTTTGGTTTGTTAGCATTAGGCTGCCATTAAAGGGTAAAACAGGGAAAGCTACTGGTTGCTGAAAGAGGCTCACAGCAAAGGCCAAACTGATTTCTGTAAAGGTGCTTGGATGCTTCATGAGAAGACATGGAACCTGCTCTCCCTGGTTGGTTTGGATGAATATTTTGAGGGTATCATTTTGCCTTCTGCAGGCTTCGCTGTCTGAAAAGATAACTATACTCATGCATACAGAAAAACTTGAATAAGAACCATGATGTTCTTACATCGCCAAATCCATTAGATTTTTCCAATTGATGACCACATAGTACCATCTTATGATTAAGGATAAACCAGTCATGTAACTACTCTACAACATATCCTAAACATGACAACTAATTGTCCAGAAGGCATACCAGTCAAATTTATGTCTTGCTGATTTATCTTACAGGGAACAGTATGAGATTCATGCATTGCACTAAACCATAAACCATGGTTTCGACACAGCAGTTAGATAGCTTCACAAAAGCCAAAAATAAAACATTTAGTACATTATGGCTTAATACAAGATGTGAAACTGCAGTTGGTCCTGTCTTGCCAGAAGTAATCAAGATTTAACAGACTGGTGGTTTGTAATACAGCCTATCTGGTAATATTCTGTCCACGGTAAGATTCAGATTGTAGAAATTCATTAAAGGATAAACTTTCGTGCAGTCTTGTATCCTGTCATGTGACCATTCTATCACTATTCCTTCATCATTTCCCCCACCCCCTTTTGGATAAAAATCCAGTGAAATTCCTTTTGTTTCAGTGGGAATATTAAACAAATGTTTAAATCCACTCTATGAAAGCCAGATTTACAGGACACATGAAAGATTCACTGGAAAGGAAATTAAAACTGGAAGTAAATGTGACAATAATTCTAGCTGAAAGAGTCTTAGGTTGCTCTCTGGAGTAAGTCCTATTGAAAGCAATCAGCTTTACTTCTGAGTAGATAGGCATCAATGCTGTTAATATCTATTTATACGTGGAAATATAGGGTAGCAACAGCTGGCTATGTTACCGTAGCTTGATAGTTTCAACTCCAATGATTCTTTATCCTCACCAGCATGGCTGATAGCAAAAGACCTGGAAACTTGTAACTCAAAATATCTGGATGGTCCTAGTCTGCCTTCTTCTATGCTAACCTATAGGAATATGAATGCTTCAAAAAGTATATCAGAGAAGTCCTTTGTGCACATTTGCACAAGTGTGAATGCAGAACTCTTTGCTAGACAGTAAGGCAGCTCACAGTTGTTCAGGTTACTACCTGAACTTGAAGAAAGTTACAGCTGCTTTAAGAATCTCATATGTCAACTCTTTAAAGCAGTGAGATTGTTCTAGAGCATGGGTGTCAAACTCGCTGTGTCACATTGGCGTCACGTGACATTTTGCGATGGTTTTCCCATTCACGGAGCTGGGGTGGGCGTGGCCTGCACATGACACATCCAGCCCATGGACTGCCAGTTTGACACACCTGTTCTAGAGGCCTGCTTTTGGGGGTGGGTGGGAGCTTTTTAACAAAAGAGAGAGCTGTCAAGCTTGTGTAAAACGTTTGAATCCTTTTTGAAGCAGGTACAGTCCTTTTAAACAATTAAAACTAGGGGTATGTTCCTTTTCATTTTAATTGGGAATGCTGCTGAACACAGCAGAATATATCTCTAAAATGAACATGGATAACTATAGCCGCGCAAATTTCTGTAGCAACAGGATAAAAAGTGGCTTCAAGACAAGCATTAGGCAGGCACGTAAGATGTAATCCACAGAAAGGTCAACATCCCTAGGACAAAATCAAAATATTTTGCTGGAAGCTTTAGAAACCTTTTCCCAAATGAATGGAACACATTCTTGATGACAGAGATATACTGAACTGTTGGCTTAAATCCCGCTCAGATCCCATTCTTGCAATAGATATTTCTCAGATGCAAAGGCCGCATGAATGAAGTGTATGCTCAGCACAGCAAAATTACTTATCGACATTTCCAAAAACGAAGTGCTTGGAATTATTTTTAAAAATAATTCTCAGATACTCACTCCAATGAAATTACTTGAAGTTAAATCTATTTCATTTCTGCGGAATACTAATTTGATGTTCCATTGATTTCAGAAAACTTATATTCAGTGTTAATAAGAGTAGAGTTATAGCCTGGGATATGACATACAGTCTGTTCTCTGGATTACAGTCGCTTATGTTTATTGGAGACCAACCGCACAAAAAAAAAAAAAAAAAAAAGAGAGTCAAAAAGAGATAGGAATTGCAGTTAAAATATTTGGATGGAAATTATAGTGGTCCCATGTCTGTTGTACATTAGCAATGGTAGCAGAATCAGACATGAAAAACATAGCATTTGCAGGTTTAGTCAAAGTTTCAACAGCATCCATGATAATGTAATCAAAGTGTCACCTGTATTTTTATGTGCACACATGACATGCATAAAAAACAGGTGGGACTTGGAACCCACTATTGTGGCTGCCACCTTAAGGACATCTCTGCAGGCAAATGAACAGGGACATAAATTCTTCTGCTTTCTGGTGTGAAAGAATAAGGCTACATTTTCATAAAACTTTGATTATGGATTAATTGGCGTTGAGTGTGTTTTTATTTTTTTCATTATTATATAATCCACATGTGCTCTGTAGTTTTTGGCAGAATGAGATAATATGGCTTTCTTTTCTCTTTGGTCTTTATCTTATCAAATGCTGAGGGGTATTTTTCAAATTCCACATTAATTATTTTCTATGGGTCATGGTGTTGCAACTCCAATAAATATTCTACCTGTTACATCAAAGTAGTTGTTGTTGAATTTCTACCAGAGAGTTCAAAGACACTGGCTCTCCTTTTTCTTGGAAGAAACCTCTGAACACTGTAGGACTGGAGGAATTTCTCTTTTGGATTGTCTCCACATGGCAGAATTAACTTAAGAGGGAGATTGTGGAAGTTCCTAGCCATCTCACCTTGGTAAACTGTATATGTTGAGACACAGGTCTTCCTTGGCTCCATAGTCCAATTGTATGAAGGTGGGATTGGCAGATGGCTCAAGTAGGAAATGGTGAGCATAAAGTTATGTGTCCCAAGAAGCCACAAGTTATCATCCTATCAGATAATATATTACATGAAAAAATAAAGATGTGGCAGGAAGAATGGAAAGCTTCATTCAAGAATATATTAAGATTCAGGAAAAGTTCCTATATCTCAGTATGTCTATGGAGATCCTCAGTCATCCAGGTCATGGTTGTCCCAAAGGTGCTTTTTCAAAGGGAAACTGGACTTTGTTTTTCCTTGAAGATGTTTCGCTTCTCACCCAAGCAGCTTCTTTAGTTCTCAAACATTGCACTTCAGAACTGAGGAAGCTTCTTGGATGAAAAGCGAAACGTCTTCAAGGAAAGACAAAGTCCCGCTGCCCTTGAAAAAGCATGTTTGGGACGATTATATCTCTCAGTAGTAATATGGTAGGCAGTAGCAGCAGAAATAGCAAACCAGCTTCAAACATGTAAGATCTTCATTTTCATTTCCTGGGATCTCTGCTTTAAGAACATTAGATATGAACCCCGGGAGATAACACTCTTTTGTCAGTCAGAATAAAAAGACAGGACAAAATGACCTGGCTTATTATGAACTATTGTAATAAAACGGTAATAAGTACTCTAAAATTTTCACAATTTAATTTCCCCCCCCCATGCTTTTGCTTAAAAACAAGGAGAGCTCCATTACAAATATTGATTAAATTCCTAGGTGTATTTAAATAACGTTTTTAGCAGATTAAGACCAATACTAGGAACTAATATCTGCCAAAGACTACAGAAATACTGTTATTAACTAGTTTTTTCATAATGGGTGAAATGTTCAGATAGTACGAATATCTTTCCAGATGTAGGATGGTCTTGATCAATGTTATGCAAGGATGTAAAATGTTTCTTAGGAGAAGGGTTTTGCTATAAGCATCCCAAAAAACATTATGTTCCATCTGAAGCAGAAAATTAAGAGTCGCCAAATTGGGCACTAGCAAATATTGTTCACTTCATTGAGATGGCGTTAAACAAATGCTTAACTTTGTTGTCTAAGTCAGGGGTCTCCAACCTTGGCAACTTTAAGCCTGGAGGACTTCAACTCCCAGAATGCCCCAGCCAGCTTTGCTGGCTGGGGCTTTCTGGAAGTTGAAGTCCACCAGGCTTAAAGTTGCCAAGGTTGGAGACCCCTGGTCTAAGTGACCAGTGACTAAGCCTTTGCTGCAATGGGTTTGCCTCACCTCTAAGTTCCTTTCAAATAGTTGCTATTTATAGTTGCTATTTTAGGGGTTATGTCAAACAATAGAAGCTTGGGCATCCAACAATTTGTATGCAGATTTCCACTGAAATGCACTTCAGATAATTTAAAAGACCATCGTATTAAAAATGTATGCGTGCATGCAGATGTTCATCTGCTGCGGTGCTTCCCAACTTAGCAGCTTTAAGAAAGATGGACTTCAACTCCCAGAATTCCTCAGCCAGCCATGCTGGCTAGGGAATTTTGGGAGTTGAAGTCCACAAGTCTTAAAGTTGCCAAGGTTGGGAAACTCTGATCTGCTGCATACAACAGTTTGCATCAGTTGACCCAGTGGCTTCTTATTGGAGATAATGGTCTTCAAAATGAATATATATCAGTTGTTTGAAAGCCATCACTAAGTTATTATTTGAAATAGCTCATCTTTGATGGCCTCCAATCACTTCTCTACGCTGAATGAGGCCAAGGAAGAGACATCTCAAAATTAAACCCATTAACCTCTGACAGGATATTCAGCTATTAGAATATTCTTGATATTTTCTGGTCTTTATGATACTTTGCCTCTCCCCCACATCAAAGGTAATAAAGTATGATATCTCCTGTGACTTCAACCCTTCCCAACAGCACTGTCAGAAGTTAGGGAATCTTCAAACTTTCAACTAGTTAAAGAAGATCAATGATAAAGCATATTGCAATGAGTATGATGAAATACTATCCAACTGGGCTTCCATGATTTTTTTTCAAATGGTAAAGTAAGTGATTTTTTTTTAAAACAACAACAACAGTTTGCATTCCCAATATTAATTCTTAATACTTCTTTTTTAAAAAAAAGAAAAACTATATACCTTGATCCCAGCATCACTATCCCATTGTAACTTTGGCACCTCTTTAAAGAAAGAAGCTTTAATAAATAATGAAACTGAAACTCGTGTCTGAACCGTAATAAATAATAATAATAATAACTTAAAATCTCAATAAATATTTTCTCTAGATTTGACTTTAAACAGGATGCATTGCATCAAGTAGTCTTTCTCTTCACTCACGATGACTGCAAATAAAAATGTAGTTCATTAAGTAAGTGACCTTAGTCCTTCTTTAAACCAATAAAAAAGATCCACATTTTTAAAAATGGCATTTTGCTAGACAGGTGATTAAAAACACAGCCTGCTATGTTGGGAAACAGAAAGGGTAACATCTCTCTCCCTCCAACGTTAATCCTTTTTCGGTTACATTCTAAATTAGTTAGCTTTCAGAAATCCTCCATCCTTTTTCATAATCATTTGTTTAGAATTTAGCAATAGAATTAAAAGTTGAGCTTGATTTCTTTGCCATACAGGTACTCCTTGACTTACGTACACCATCGAGAACAACCGAAGTTCTGTTGCTAAGCAAGATGATTGTTTAGTGAGCCCCACTCGATTTTACAACCTTTTCTGTCACGGTTGTTAAGCAAATTACTCCAGTTATTAAGTGAATCACACGATTAAGTGAATTCGGCTTCAGCCATCACTTTTGTAAATACAGTACATGCCAGTTGCCAAGCATGATCATGGTGGATACTGCAATGGTTGTAAGTGTGAGGACCATTTGTAAATCCCCCTTTTCAGGGCCAATAACTTCAAACGGTTGGCACATGAGTGATTGTTAATTGAGGGGCTACCTGTATATAAAACTATGGAAGTGCTTTCGATTTACAGCTAGTCCTCGAAGTAAGACCACAACGGAACCCAACATTCACGCTGCTAAGGGAAACATTTGTTAAGAGAGTTTGCCCCATTTTATGACTTTTCTTGCCACAGTGGTTAAGTGAATTGTTGCAGCTGCTAAGTTAGTAACATGGTTGTTAAGTGAATCTTGCTTCCTGTCAGGCCTGGAAACCATATTAAACTTTAGGTTTCCAGACGCTGCCACATTTTTATCCTGAGGGGAGGAGGGGGGGTTGAGGGATAGGGTAGTATTCTTCAACGGCTCAAGGTCGGATGGTGTTCACGTCTGCAGGAAGAGTGGCAAGAAGTTCCTCGAATGAACTGGAGGAACGTGGGGCCGTGTGATCATCCGAGGGGTCAGGGGGGTGGGACTATTGGGGTTTGTATAACTGGGGAAACGAATCCGGAACTTCAGTTTTGGGAATTGCACTCATCGTGTGCCAGTCTCCTCATGCTAGTAAAGGACTCTGAGAAAAAGAAAGAATGCTTCTGAGTCTTTTTTCTGAACGCAGAAGAGGAATTTCTGGAACCTTGACATTTCCCCATTGACTTTGCTTGTTAGAAGGTTGGCAAAAGCTGATCCCATGACCACGGGTATACTGCAACTGTCATAAATAACTTGATAACTAACTCAGTCATCAAGCATCTGAATTTTGATCACATGAGCATGGGGATGCTGCAAAAGTTGTAAGTGTGAAAAACGGTCCTAAGCCGCTTTTTTCAATGCCGTTGTACCTTTGAGTGGTCACTAAATGAACTGTTGTAAGTCAAGGATTACCTGTATACGTAACTCTACTTGAAGCTTTGTAACCGGAGGACTCTGTTGCGAGTTTCCTTTCTGACGGATTGGTATGGGTAGAATAATTCTGCATTATTCATAAGGCACAGGAGAAGAAGCTTGTTAATGTCTTTACAGAGGGATGTTGTAATGTCTTTACAGAGGGATGTTGTGATGTACAATTTAGCTAAGTGGTCTGTAAATCAAGGGCAGAATTTCAAGCTTAGAATTCTGTGAAGGATTTCTGAAAGAGATTATTAGCAATGGAAGACAAAGGTCTACGATTGCTAGGTTTTCCATAAACAAGTATCAAAAAAAGTGCTGAGTGAATTGTTGGGAACTGTCAGTTCTCAAGCTGGACAAGTTTAGTCAGCGATTTCTATGAACGGAGAATTCTGCTAGGATAATTTCCTCCTTTCATCAAGTGTGTTTTATCCATTATAACATTTCTATATATTCCACTCTTGCATCTCAAATATCCCGATAAATTCTTCAGGATTGCTCACTCAGTTTTCAGAATACTTCAGCCAGTATGGCCATTATGAAGAATTCTGGAAACCCAGTCTATATTAACTGGAGGATGCAAGCTTAAGGAAGGTTTGGATCAGGGGTATCTATGGGGGATGAGGTCAAGAAGACCAAAATCGTAGATATGGCTGGGTAACCAAAGCATCGTTCCTTTTTAACATGCAACAGACACATTTAAAAAGGGTTGGAACGCCAGTCATCTGATCATGGTGGCCACTCTGACATTGTTGATTCTGCCCCCCCCCACCCAGAAGCTCCTGCATCTGATCATAAAATACATTCTTCTCAATATGAAAGACAGATTATGCCTCCAGATTGGGATGAAGGCCTGTGATCATTAGTTTAACTTCCATTTTGGAGTGGGGGGGGGGGAGAAAACAAAGAAGGAAGGGAGCTTGTGTTGATAAGCACCTGTTTGGCCAAGTTTTGCCAGTGGTGGATCACTTCATAACCAATGGTGTAAAGTAATTCCCATTCATCCTGGATCTCAACCCCTGAGCACTGATGTCTATTTGCCTTCCTGTAGAAACCAAAAGCTCCATCATGTTGTCGCTTCACCAATTATCCTGTGCTGGATATCCATCAACCAGGCTCCCACAGCTGTTGTTCTCCTGTATGCTTGGTCCTCTTCCTTCTTTTGAAGCCAACCTTTTCTTTCCTCAGGAGCCTTGGTCCCCTTCTTCGCCCATTGTAGCAGGAATGCAATATCATAGCCATGTCCAAACACACAAGGACATCAAATGCACCCACACTTTTTAGCGGAATGTTTCCTCAGTATGTGATAAGTTGATAGGTCATCGTCCAAAAACGAAAGGTCATCATCATAAGCAATGGGTCTGCAACAAGGCTGTGGCCTGATTTTGTCACTGACCAACTTTTTATTTTGGGTTAAATTGTTTAAAATTTGGTCATACAGGGTTACAGCAGTCTCGCACGAACCACTACAATAACGGAAAATTAATTCTTCTTTGGTAGTGTATCCCAAACCCAGGTCAGTCACATTTAAGTGGATCTCACTTAAGACACAATCCCGAGATTTAAGCCTTTGAGCTCTCCGTCCTTTCTTGTTGGAATTATTGTTCCTTCCTGCATTTTGCCGGTTTCTTTCCCGTTTGGAGAAACGTGGTTTATCTGGTGACCTCTTCAGTCTTTTTAAAGTGGTTTGAATAAAATCCATCACATCCTCAAGTTGGCTGGGATAATCCACAGGCATATTAGCTGTTGGGAAACAGGAGAAAAACAATTTGTCAAATGATTGCGTATCCATCTTATTTCACATGGAGAAAATGATCTTACTTACTGAAATTTCAAGCAGGCACATGGTTAAATCTGGAAGTGACAACTGCATACGTTAAAGGTTGCAAAATTCAATTTTTAAAATTTCATTTATTACTGGATCCAACTCAACAATGAGACTCTGCGTGATATACACTAACAAAACACAAGCCTTAAACCAAACAAGAACCATAGTGTTAAAACAGATATTGTACAATATATAAATATGACATACAGAATATAAATTGATGACCAATACCATAATATAAAAAACCAAAAGAAAACTGTGCTCAACTGGACCCAAATCATCCCATGATCACGACAGCTTAACAAAATGTATGTTCTATAGGCATGATTTCAAAATTCACAAGGATTAACACATTTTTATCAAGACGAGAACATCCATTGCTGCCTTCTTCTTTTAGGTGCAGACATTGTATAAGGTGATTGTGAAAATTCAAACATTACTTTTGATGTTGAAAGAGGTCCATAAAACAGGCTAACCTATTTAATACATATCCATTGGTTGACTAAGTGTTTCCATGGAAAACTAGATTAAGTGAAATATTAGACTGCGATGTATTCTCACAGCACCTAGTCACTCTTGAACAGACAGAAAACTTCCTTAACTTGATATTCCCAATGCATTGGAGTACAACTGTAATTTCTATCCAGGGGAACCACTGGGAATTATGAAAGTGGTGATCTGATACATTTGGAGGGTTCCAATTACAGAAAATTGGTCTATTCCTTGTCTGTGACACTCTATAAGTTGCCTATTCATAGTTCTGTTCCATTTCCAAAACTGTCTGAGCATTGTTACCCACCTTTTAATGTAAAAATGGGCAGGAATTACAGCTGGGGGAGGAGGACATTTTTATTTGGAGCATGGCAATGACACAGTGAACAGGATTTAAATGTTGGCACTCACATCCTGGACATAAACTGTTTCAACCGCCTTCTGTCACCGATTGCCTCCCAACGACCCGTGCGCTCCCACAGATTGGGCCTCCTCAGGGTGCCGTCGACCAAACAATATAGGTTGGCGACCCCCAGGGGGAGGGCCTTCTCTGTGGCGGCACCAGCCCTGTGGAACGAGCTTCCTCCGGGATTACGACAACTCCCCGACCTCTGGACCTTCAGACGTGAACTGAAGACTTTATTGTTTCAGCGCGCTGGACTAGCCTAAGAATAAAATGTTTTAACTAAATTTTAAGGGTTTTTAAATAGTTTTTATCAATTTTAGTGATTTGGCCATGATAATATTTAGTTTTAATTGGGTTTTTAATGCTTATTTATTATATTGTTTTTAATATGCCTGTAAACCGCCCTGAGTCCTACGGGAGATGGTGCGGTATAAAAGTATGATTAATAAATAAATAAATAAAATAAATAAACTCCTACCCTCAAAACGACGCTACAGAGCACTGTAGACCAGAACAACTAGACACAAAAACAGTTTTTTCCCAAACACCATCACTCTGCTAAACAAAAAATTCCCTCAACACTGTCAAATTATTACTAAATCTGCACTATTATTGTTTATCGTTCCCACCACCCATCTCTTTCCACTTATGACTGTATGACTGTAACCTTGTTGCTTGTATCCTTATGATTTATATTGATATTGATTGTTTCCTGATTGCATATTTGTAGCCTATGATTATCATTAAGTGTTGTACCTTATGATTCTTGATGAACTTTTCTTTTATGTACACCGAGAGCATATGCACAAAGACAAATTCCTTATGTGTCCAATCACACTTGGCCAATAAAAAATTCTATTCTATTCTATTCTGTTCTATTCTATTCTATTCTATTCTATTCTATTCTAAATTTATTCAGGTTGGATTTACACAAAAAATACACTAAGCCTCAAAATATAACTGATCACTTTTAAAATTTGAACACAACTAGTCCAAAGAAAAATATGGGATCTGTAAAACAGGTCTTCAGGCCATATCTAGCCCATGGTTCACAGGATTACCATAGGATTACCACTCCTGATTAACTGGAAAACATCTGCCTGGATTCAAGCCACTTTCAGTCTATCTACGTGTGAATGCATCTCCTCCTTTGAGTGATACTTGCCGTGGAGAATTGCACCATAGAATTCATCCCCTCAACAAATATTCTTATCCATTCCCAGCAAAATTGGTACCATTCAAAGACTGAGTGCAATGATTAGGAAATCTGGTAGTCGTAATCAACAATAATGAAGATAACCCTGGTATATGCAGAAAGTATGGAAGCAAGCAGACAACTTCATAATAATTGAAATATTTGAAGGATGAGTAAGAAAGTTGACCTTGACAGAAATAAGTCAGATCTGTTATGGAAACAAGGAGGAGAAAAGGTTAGCTTAAATCCTAACCAAGCAGAAAGTATGCAGAGGCAGGTCAGATCAGACTCCTCCCTAATTCACATGGGTATAAAAATGAAGAGGAAATACTTCACAATTAGATTTGCAAGGTTCTGTTATTATATCCCATATCAAAGTAGTTTTAGCCTGCCTGTAGAGTTGTGACGCAGTGACTCAGTGGCTAAGATGCTGAGATTGTCAATCAAAAGGTCGGCAGTTCAGCGGTTTGAATCCCTAGTGCCATGTAATGGGGTGAGCTCCTGTTACTTGTCCCAGCTTCCGCCAACCTAGCAGTTCAAAAGCACGTAAAACATGCAAGTAGAAAAATAGGGACCACCTTTGATGGGAAGATAACAGTGTTCTGTGCGCCTTTGGCATTCAGTCATGCCGGCCACATGACCACGGAGACGACTTCGGACAGCACTGGCTCTTCGGCTTTGAAACGGAGATGAGCACCGCCCCCTAGAGTCAGGAACGACTAGCACATATGTGCGAGGGGTTACCTTTACCTTTATTAGAGTTGATTTCCTGGTCTGGTCTACATAGTAGGCCTGTATAAAACCTAAGATAACCCAAATATTCCAGCCTGCTTTGCAGATATGGCAGTGACTGAGAAGGAATCCGAACTGACAAGTTAGAACCAGAAGATTGTAGAATTGGAAGGGACTACAAGGCTCACCTAGTCAACCCTCTGCAACGTGTAGGAAAATCAATTAAATATCCATGGAAGGTAGGTATCCAGCCTTTAAAAAAATAATAATCCACAGATGGAGAACCAACAACCTCCAGTCCTTAGGTGAACTATTCTTGTTGTTTGCATCCAGATTAAGAATGGACTTCATTGCAAAATGCACAAGCTTTGGAGGAAATGGAAACATGTTCATCAACGATGGATGATATATTAACAACACTGAGGAAAAATAAACTTTGAATGACTCAAACAGTCCTTGTTGGCTTACTAAACTAGAAAAGACAGCTGGCCAACAATCCTTCCTATAATATAAACTAGTACTGTATTTTTTTTTAACAAGACGAAAGGTTGCATCCAACCAGCACAGTCTATTTATTCTCTGATATTTTTGTGCCTGTTATAATTCCTTCTGTGAGACCATCTATGACAAGGGTGTCAAACTCAAGGCCCGCGGGTCACAGATCTGGCCTGTGGGGGCCACCCTGGAAACCCCAAAGGACCTGCTTGAGGTGCCTCTGCCAGCAAAAACAGAGCTTGGGGGGGGCCATGCATGGTCCCTCGAGCTCTGTTTTTAGTTGCAACCCCCTTCTGCAACCCTCTGTCAGTGAAAACGGAGCTCTGGAGGACTGCATGTTGCCCTCCTGAGCTCCATTTTCGCTGAAGAGAACTCAGGTCACCACAGGTGCCCCTGACACGAGTGACGTCGAATTGGCTGTGCCCAGTGTTGGGATTCAGCCAGTTTGGGCCAGTTCGGGCGAACTGGTAGTTAAATTTCTGGCTGGCCCCTCCCCTCCCCGCCCCTTCCAGGAGTCCCCAAGCACCCCATTTTGGCTCCCAGGTAAGTGCAAGTAGGCCTCCCAGGCTCAAAATGGGGCACAGGGGGAAGGCATCCACTCCCTGGCCCTTTTTTGCTCCCAGGGGGGTGCAGGAGATCAAGTGCTGCCTGTCACACCCCCTGGACACACCCACCATGGCCACGCCCATCCAGCTGGACATTAGGGCAGAGAACCAGTTGTTAAATTATCTGAATCCCACCACTGGCCATGCCCATCCTGGCCTCACACCCCGGTCCCCCAAGGTCAAATACAACCCTGATGCAGCCCTCAATGAAATTGAGTTTGACGCCCCTGATCTATGAGATCTCATGCCAGGACTCAAGTGGGAAGAGGAGAAACCAAGAAGCCCTTTCTTTGAATCGTCATGTACAGTCAACATGTTCACATGTAGTTTTGCACTAGCTTGTAAACTGACAGTAAATAGAAGTGGGAAGAACTAGAAGCTTTGGGTTTAGAATTCCAAACTGGTTGGCCAAAACTGTTACTTAGTCTAAAACTCATTTTATGAATTAAAGGGAAGCCTACTACTGCATGCTGGTTAAAATAAAGATGGTGTAAGCCACATGTACTTTGAAAGAATCACTGAAATTAAATAAAAATATATTTACAGTGGCTGGGTTCACACAACATAGTAGACAAGGTTAGATGAGTTTGTGTTGTTTGTGTTTCAGTCTGCTGTGAGAAACCAGGCACTATTTTAGTATCTTGTGTGAACACTGAGCTACATCATGGTTTATTTTGGGGGCCTAACACATTATGTGAATTATATTCTGTTTTCTTGGTTTCAGTAAATCGAAAAGCATCTATCAATGAATATAGAATACATATGATTCTTCTATACATTAAATGGATGCTCCTCAATTATGAGAGCTTTGGGGGCTTCTGATGTTCACTTAAGGTGCAGTTTTCTTAGAAGAGGCTAATGGAGACTTAAGACATTTTGGTTACCAAGATTGAACATCATCTACAAATTCACCATATTAGCATTCTAGAAATTTCAGTTTCTGAAAAGAGTTCTAATGTCAAAGAAAGCTCTCTGCTTCCTTTTCAGAGCCATCTAAAAGTTCATACAAACTGCAAGAATAGTAGGGACTTCGTGGCTCTACCCCATTGCAAAATTAGTTTAATAATTGTGGGTGAACCAATGGCTAACAAAAACAAAATGCAAAGCAAAACAGTCCCCTTAACTCAGCTGATCTGATGACTCCTTGCCCCATCTACTTACCTTGAGACACCAAGCCTACCTGGGAAAATCTGGTGCTTATGAGACCATAAGATGTAGGAAAATTGATTCGCTTCCTTTATTTGCTGCACAAATGGTCATCTTGCCTGATTTGCATTTGGTTGGGGTTGACCTGGCTTCAAATTAAAGACTGTATAGCACACTGAATTTAGTTGCATAAAGTCACTAATCAACTCTGCTTATTTTTCTAATCATAAGCAACATCTGATGGTGGAAATAAAAAACGGTTTTGCTTCAGTCTAGTCTAGCTTTGAGCTGTATGGAGGCAAATACATATCCCTAATTGGATGAAGAATTATCTGCCTGTAGATGCAATGCGGGCAGTTCTTTTTATCAATCCAGCTAGTAGATTGTTAGAGAATTTAGAACAGAATGAGCTGGAAGGGACCTTGGAGGTCTTCTAGTCCAGCCCCCTGCTCAAGCAGGAAACCCTATACCTTTTCGGTACCAAGTGCTGAAATGGAAGTGTATACATGCGGGGGAGCACAGGAAACTGGAAGAGCAGTTCCCCAGTGTGCATGTGCGCATCAGGAAGCCAAGCTTCTGGTTTCTGGTGTGCGCATGCGCCGGTCACCTGATCTTCTGGTTTCTGGCACGCACGCACGCACGAAGACCAGCTGGCTAGTGTGCATGTGAATGCCGGAACCCGGAAGAGCAATGGGTGACGGCTGGCATGCCTGGAGAGATGGCTCTGTGTGCCATTTCTGGCACGTGTGCCATAGGTTTGCCATCACTGCCCTATAGCATTTCAGACAAGTGATTGTCCAGTCTCTTCTTAAAAACCTCCAGCGATGAAGCACTCATGATTTCTGGAGGTAAGCTGTTCCGCTGGTTAATTGTCCTCACTGTTAGGAAGTTTCTCCTTAATTCCAGGTTGCTTCTCTCCTTAATTAGTTTCCATCCATTGTTTCTTGTCCTGAGCTCTGGTGCTTTGGAGAATAATTTGACCCCCTCTTCTTTGTGGAAGCCCCTCAAACAAAGGAATACGGCTATCATGTCACCCCTAATTCTTCTTTAAAAGACTAGTCAAACCCAAATCCTGCAGCCGTTCTTCATATGTTCTGGTCTCCAGGCCTTTGATCCTCTTAATTGCTCTTCTCGGAATTTTTTCCAAAGTCTCAACATCTTTTTTTGTAATATGGTGACCAAAACTGGTTGCAGTATAAAATCAGCAACTATACCAATCAATTGCGGTATTTGGGAAAGACGAAGAACTGATTTTGACCTGCCTTTTTCTATTGAACAGCTGATTTGCCACAACTGCGCAGGGTTGCTGTGCAAATATGATGTAACGCAGGGTTTCTCCTACAGAGGAGACTGCCCTTTTCCTGCTGGATTTTCTCCCTTACATATGGTTATATCTAAAGCTGGACATGTTAGTTCCATCAATATGCCTCATGGTTTGCTGGGTGCCAGTGAGGATGGAGATAAAACACTGAAGGAATGCTGCCACATTTGCTGCCAATCCGTTACAGTGTGATGGGGTTCCTTTTTTTTTTTTTTTTGAACTAGAGGTATATTATTTTACAAGGGGGTCAGTTGACACAGAAAAATATGCATTTTGCTATATAGTGATATTGACAGCATGTATTTAGGACAGGTATATAGCACAACACTGGATCCTCCTAAGTCCCCCAGAGACTATCCATCTGTGTCTCTCTTGCTTCCTCTCTTTTTCTCTCAATTCCTTCCCCCTTTTCAGGCTTTTACAATAACATGCTAAAAGATGGCTTGATCTTCTCCTGCTTAGCTGAATATCTACTGCTTCTCTGCTGAGGGAAGAATCTTTCTCAGGGTCATCTGCCCAGTCCTTCCCCAGAGACCAGGCTATCTCCTTCCCCCCCACACCCTTGCCTTATGTCTCCTTTTCCAATCAGGAAATTAAATGTGTGGTCCACACTCTTAACTTCTCTCTTCAACTTTCTTCTCCAGCCCCTCCGTTAATTTTATGCGCAGACTTTTTTTCTCTTCTCTCCTCCTTCCCTCTTCTATTTTTAGTCAGGCTAGTAGCATGACCCCTTAGTAGAGGTGGGTGGCACCCTCCCCGCCCCCCCACAGCTATGTAGCAGACTGGAACAATGGGACTGCTGTCTCCAAAATTTCCTCACAAAAGCCCTGGCCAGCCAGAGCAGCTCATCAGGCCTTGTGATAAGTGCAGCTTCTCTTCAAGGCCAACATTGAACTTTCTTTTCTCTTTTTACTCACTCCAATAGCTGGCCCATGTCATCAGAACAGCCAACAGGCCAGGCCACTGAAAACCCATGTGCCACTTTATCTCTACTTGTTGAATCTAATGAGAATTAAAAATATTTCAGTGCAATAAATATTTACTCCTAGTTGCTTATGCCTCTGAAACAAACGACGTCCATTTTTGTAATCTCACCGCATTGGGCACTCAGCATTGCAGCCAGCGATCAGAGCTAAGGGTTCGCCCGAACCTTTGCGATGATGCAGCAATCCACCACTGGACGGAAGTCAACCTTGAGTCAGTGAGAATTAAACTGCGACAGTCAGCAGAGTTAACCTGCAATACTGCATTCTAACCACTATACCACCGTGGCTCTGTCTCTCCTAGTCTTTTGGTGAGCCTTAGTGAGAGCTATGTATAGTTATGCTATACTGCTGTTTCATTAAGCTTGATTCTTGCTCAGTGATGTATATTGACTGAGCACACCTTACATATTTAATGTATATTGTGGAGGAAGAAAGCAACTGCAAATGTAACTGGTTGTGATTGACCAGACCAAAAAATATCAATGACTATGTAATATCACAACTTTATTCAATTTGTAAAGCGGCAAAAATGTGACCAACGATAACTGGAAGTTTCAGAAGATACTAAATTAATTTTAACTCATCCCCAAATTTAACCATGAAGAAACACTAAGATTAATCTAGATATATATTTTTTTTATTAAAACTATTTTTGGTTATTGATAAGCCTCTTTGCAAGTAGTTATTTCCTAGCCCATCTTTCACAACATTAGGTTGAGGTATGAAGAAATTAATTATGATTTAAACCACTTTACAAGTAATAAGTAACAGCAATGATCATAACTGACTGGAGAATGACAGTTGTACTTCTGGCATTTATTGTCAGAAATTTTTATTTGTGACGTTTCATTACACTTCCATATTTCCCAAAAGCAACTAAAGAGGGGTTCTAAAGACGGAGAAACCTGAGACCTCTAGAACGTCTATTTGGGTATGAATGCCTTCATCACACAGAAAAGAATCAACAATTGAGTCAGACAGTCAACAATTGAAGAATTATAGTAGTTAGTGTGGTAGAAGGAAGAAAGAATGACAAAAGTTTAAACATTTTGGCTAACTTGCATCATTCCTGTGGCTTCCTTCCAAAAAAAAAGTGAAGAGGGAAACCCAGGAAAGATTCCAGTGGAAAGACAGAGAAGGAGGAACAGACAAGGCAGAAAAGTAGAAGAATGCAGTTGTGGTTTTGCATCTGTTGGAAAGATGCTGAAGTGGCAAAAATGGATGACAATCCCTATGTCACCAGAAAGCAACAGTGGAAGGCTACTGTATAATTTGCTACAAGCATAATAAATCCCACCCAAGGAGTGGCTACAACTCACGGAGTACATCTATTTGCACATAAGAAGCTGTTCCTTGATCCACTGTCTTACAACAGAGTGAGGCAAAGCCTAACACCAGGGTGGGTTTTACCTACCTTTACTACCAGTTCGCAATGGTATGGTGCGTGCTTCTGCGCATGCGCAGATCAACCATAATCACGTCTGGGAAGGTGGGCGGAGCCTCCTGCCAGTTTTACTACCGGTTCGCAAGAACTGGACAGAACCGGGGGCAACCCACCACTGCCTAACACCCTGACTAGGTGGCTCAGCGGCTAAGACGCTGAGCTTGTCGATCAGAAAGATCGGCAGTTCGGCGGTTCGAATCCCTGGAACAGATCTCCTGCGTGAGCAGGGGGTTGGACTAGATGACCTCCAAGGTCCCTTCCATCTCTGTTACTGTTAAACTGTTAAATTGCAAGGCATCACTATCTGCAATAACGTTTCACAACCTTGGCAACTTTAAGATGTGTGGACTTCAAGTCCCAGCGTTCCCTAGGTCTAGAAGTTGAAGTCCACACCTTTTAAATTTGCTAAGGTTGAGAAACACTGATCTATAAGCTTCACTAGAAAGGCATTATTCTTTCAAAGGTTTTTTGGGGGAAAGGCAGACTGCTGACACATAAATAATATTAAATTCTCCTTCAACGTAGCACTCTAGGAAACAGAAACAAGGAAATGTTCATTCTCATTTATTCAGCAAGTGTGTGAGTGTGTGTCTCTGTGTGTGGGGTGGGTAGGTAGGAAGCAGGACTGTATCTTTTTCCAGTGTTGGCACATTCAAGTCCCTACCGTCTGTTGCAGAGGTGGGTTTCAGCAGGTTCTGACCAGTTCTGGAGAACCGGTAGTGGAAATTTTGAGTAGTTCGGAGAACTAGTAGTAAAAATTCTGACTGGCCCCGCCCCCATCTATTCTCTGCCTCCCAAGTTCCAGCTGATGAGGAGGAAATGGGGATTTTGCAGTAACCTTCCAGATTGGGGTGGGAATGGAGATTTTACAGTATCCTTCCCCTGCCACGCTCACCATGTCACGCCCACCAAGCCACACCCACAGAACCAGTAGTAAAAAAAATCCACCACGGGTCTGTTGGAAGGCTCACATGGAAGGGACCTATGAACAAGCCATTATACCAATATTATCTCCTTGATGTGAAGAAAGACCTTGGAGTGATCAGAGTTCCTGAAAGGATGAAGGAATTAAACATACACCACCAACTGCATGAATGTTATAGAACAAGGGTGTCAAACTGAAGGCCCGTGGGCTGGATCCAGACTGTGGGGTGCTTAGATCCAGCCCATAGGGCCGGCCTGGAAACAACAAAGGACCAGCCCGCGGTCCCTCTACCAGCGAAAACTGCCATTTTCGCTGGCAGAGGGCTATCAAAGCAAAACTAAAAACAAAACAAAAGGAGAAATGTTTCCCCTTTTGCATTTGAGCATGCAAGAAGGGACAGGAAAAGGGAAAACGGAAAGAAGAAATAAAAGAAAAAGAAGGAAAGATGGGAAGAGACCAAGGAAGGAAAAATAGGGAAAGAGGAAGGAAGAAAAAAGGAGAATGGGAAAAAGAAGAAAAGGAATTAATGAATGAATGAATGATGAAAGAAGGAAGGAAGGAAGGAAGGAAGGAAGGAAGGAAGGAAGGAAGGAAGGAAGATTATAATGAGACTGAGTGAGGGTCTCAGAGAGTGGTGGGTTGCCCCCGGTTCAGACTGGTTCTTCCGAGCCGGTAGTAAAACAGGAGGGAGATTTCGCCCACCGACTCCAATGTCATCCAGGAACGTTCTGCAAGTGTGCGTGCGCGATCCCGCTGCGAACCGGTAGTAAAGGTAAGTAGAACCCACCCCTGGTCTCAGGGAAGTCCTGCATTAGCACTTGGCCACAACAGGTGCCCCTGAAATGAGTCATGTGTCACAGCCACCATGGCCATGCCCAGTGATGGGATTCAGCCAGTTCGCACCACTTCGGGAGAACCGGTTGTTAACTTTCTGAGCAGTTTGGCAAACTGGTTGTTGGAAGAAATCATTAGGGCAGAGAACCGGTTGTTAAATTACTTGAATCCCACCATTGGCCATGCTTACCCCAGCCACAGCCACCATGGCCACGCTTATCCCCCAGCTCTCCAAACTCAAACAACCTGATGCAGCCCTCAATGAACTCGAGTTTGACACCCCTGGTATAGAACATGGCCTTCCCTGGATACAGATTGTAGTACAATCCTGTTCCCTACTCTATCCCTACTTCCACAGACATGTGAAGGGAAAGTGAATAGAAGCCTGCACTATGTTCGAAGACAGTGAGCAGTATATTGCCAGTGAAAATATCTCATTTCATCATAAAAACCCCCAGATTAACAGAACTTTAATTTCAAGAAAATCTGATTTTCATTCCCAGGATGCAACTCATATGCATGTGGGAATCGGCCCAGCTGAATTGGGTAGATCTTGAATAAAGAAGACTAAAACTCTACATCGTAAGGTTCTTGATCTGAAGCAAATCTCAAGGAAACAATCTCTGCAACGTGGCTTCTGTTCAACAACTTATATAGAAGACCCAAGCTTCCTGACCAACCCAACTTGGAAAAGACTAGTTTTTAAAAAAAGGGATACAGGAAGCTGGTTTGCTGAAAAGCAAAGCAACAGCTCTAGCATCATACTAAGTTGCAGGAATGCCTTTAGCCTTAGCTTATCTTTGGCCATGGGGCAACAATGGCAATCCCTTGACTGTTTTTTTTCCTTAGCCCCCATCTGCCCATCCCCATCTGTTGGAGGGCAGAGCCGACTGGATCGTCTCAAAACGACAAGGGAAAAAAAAAATAAAAAGGCCAGTAAGCAGCTGTAAAAATAACAAGAAGTGGCAGCAAGAAAGTGGAATGTGTGCTTACAATCCATTTGGCCAGCGTAGGGATTCAGCAGCCTGCTGGTAGTGTGGTCTTCTTCAGCTCTTCCTAGCACTGAGCGGGCCTTTTCAGGAGGTCTCTTACCAGCGGGAAGCGGAAAGGTCGAGATCGAGTTGAGTAGCACCACGCAGACAGTCATCATATCCCATAAATTCATCTTAGATTCCCTTCCAGCACAAGACCCTGGCAAATGGGAGACATACATTAGTTTTCACCGCTTCTTCCCTTGGCGTGCCATCCGTGTTCAACTCCACCTCTCTTTCCTAACCTGGCCTTGCCTATCTATTGTAAATGCAACCGTTTTCAACATCAATATAATAGCAAGCACTATGTTTGGCATTTAAGTGTTTATTAATACTGAGTCATAACTTTTCTTGGTGTCTTTCATTCCAAGTCACCACAGCTCCCCAGAACAGCTGGAGTTCATGTATAAAATCTAGAGGAAACGATGATAAAAAAATATATATCTGGAATGGGAATGAGAATTTGATAATAGAATATTGGTCAAAATTCTGGAGCTCCATTTATTATCCCTTCTTTGGATCCCCCAAATTTTCTGCAACGTTGTTATGACCATAAGCCCTATTTCATTTTATTATCATTATTTTTTTTATCTATCTGTCATCTATCTACAGTATCTATCTATCTATCTATCTATCTATCTATCTATCTATCTATCTATCTATCTATCTATCTATCTATCTATCTTTCATCATCATTATCTATCCATCATCATTATCCATCCATCCATCTATAACGCATCCCTACATAATTAATTCTTACTTAAAAATGAAGACCAAAAGAATGACAAATTGAGCCTTAAAATTGTTCAGCAACCATTTCCATTTGGACAGCAGCGGGTTCCTGGTCACAATTTTGCCCAGTAAAGTGAAAAGTACTCTCTCTCTCTCTACCCTATAATTATGTCTAATATGTAATATCAACATACATAAATAGAAAGCATAAGTTTGCTCCTTTTCCTGGAGATGATCTCCTCCTAGCATCGTTTAGAAATATGAGAACATTCAGCTGCACGCACCCTATGTAGTGAATGGTTGTTCTTTGCTGTCTGGTAAACTCACCAGAATCCATCAGTGGAAGACTCAAAGGTCCAGCAAAATAATTGTATCCAGGGTTGTCTTGAACCTGATGAGATGCTTTCAAGGTCCTGTCTAGTTTGGCATGACCCACAATCCATATTTTGGATTGTGGATCACAACCGAGTGATCACTACCAGAGTGTTTTGTATCCAGGGTTTCTTTCCAGCAGTTCATTCATAGCCTAGTCATTAGCCCTGATGAAAAAAAGCTGTTTGTCTGAGCTATATCATTTCTGACAATTGTCTGAGCTGCACCATTTCATATCCTCTTAAACATTGCCACAACCTCACCCAGGAGTTGCCACTGAAAGGCCGCATTTTAATCCTTAAAACCCCAAACACATCAAAATATAAATTATACCTCTCGCACACTCAATGATATTAGAAGCACAATTTCATTTGAAGAAAAATCCATAAACACAACTTACATGCATCCCAATTCAGTAAACAGGTCAATCTTATATATGGCATGACAAAATTTGGCTACACTTAAGGAAATAGAATCATTTGAATTTAAAAGGAAAGGTTTTCAATAAAACTGATCCGAGAGACCTATTTAATTTAATTTTTATTTAATTAATTTATTATAAATATATAATATATATTAAATTTTATTTCATTTAATATTTAATTAGGTGTGAGGCTAACAATTCTCAGGAAAAAATCAGCATAAAATGGACCATACAATAATTTCACTGACTTTTTCATCATGTCACATTAAATCTACAGAGTCTGGATTTAAATGAGTTGCCTCTGTATCTCCTTCTAAAACCATCAATGGAAGACTATGCCAAGGTTAGGGCCTTCCTTAGGTTGGGAACCGTAATTTGTTTTGGGTAGTCTATAGGGAGTATAGGGGCTACTTAAAAATACTACTTTGAAGAACTAGTTTTTGAGCAGTCAGAAGCAGGGCAGCCATGAGTTCATGAGGGCTTCCTGCAATGGATGGGGGGGGGGGGCGGGAGTCACTCCCCATTTGACTGCCGACTGAAATGGTATAGGGCAGTGATGGCAATGCGCGCGTGACACCCCCACATACCCCGTCCCCCTGCGCATGTGCATGCAACTCCAACCTGTGCCTCGCCCCTGCACATGTGCGCAGGACACCCGGGCTTCCCCACCCCCGTGCATATGTGTGCACTCTCCCTGTGCTCCCCCTGCCCCTGTGCATGCGCGCGTGACCCCCGCACATGTGCCCCACCCAGTGGTGGGTTTCAAATTTTTTTACTACTGGTTCTGTGGGTGTGGCTTGGTGGGTGTGGCATGGCTTGGAGGGCGTGGCATGGGAAGGATACTGTAAAGTCTCCATTCCCACCCCACTCCAGGGGAAGGTTACTGCAAAATCCCCATTTCCTCCAAATCAGCTGGGACTCGGGAGGCAGAGAATAGATGGGGGCGGGGCCAGTCAGAATTTTTACTACTGGTTCTCCGAACTACTCAAAATTTCCACTACCGGTTCTCCAGGACTGGTCAGAACCTGCTGAAATCCACCTCTGGCACCACTCCCGTGCATGCACGCATGACCCCCATGTATGCATGTGCCCCATGCATGGACAGGCATCTCCCGCATAGGCCCCGTCCCCACGCGACAGAGACCCAAAAACCAGCTGGCCGGTGGGAGGCGGAGCACATGTGCAGTGGAGCTGAGCTGGGGCAATGGCTTCTGTGCCCACAGAGAGGGCTCTGTGTGCCACCTGTGGCACGTGTGCCTTAGGTTCGCCATCACGGGCATAGGGTTTCCTACTTGAGCACGGGGTTAGACTAGAAGACCTCCAAGGTCCCTCCTAACTCTGTTATTCTGTCAAGTTGTTACTCTGCCCTATGTTTAATTAACAATATTTCTGGGCTGGCACTGCCAGGAGCCTTTGCCTGTACCTCTTTGACCTTCTAACCTGCCACGTCTACAATAGCTGAGTAGTGATGCCTGAATCTAGAAGAGGATCGTTCCTATTTGTGAGAGATATCATAGACACTAGATTACTGCTCTCTTTTGCTTAAGATTTCCAAACAGAACAGAATAACAGAATTGGAAGGGACCTTGGAGGTCTTCTAGTCCAACTCCCTGCCTAGGCAGGAAACCCTACACCACTTCAGACAAATGGTTATCCAATCTCTTCTTAAAAACTTCCAGTGTTGGAGCATTCACAACTTCTGGAGGCAAGTTGTTCCACTGATTAATTGTTCTAACTGTCAGGAAATTTCTCCTTAGTTCTAAATTGCTTCTCTCCTTGATTAGTTTCCATCTATTGCTTCTTGTCCTGCCCTCAGGTGCGTTGGAGAATAGCGTGACTCTCTCTTCTTTGTGGCAACCCCTGAGATATTGGAACACTGCTTTCATGTCTCTCCTAGTCCTTCTTTTCATTAAAGTAGATATACCCAGTTCCTGCAACCATTCTTCATATGTTTACATATCGGAATACTGCTATCACCCCTAGTCAGAGGTGGGATTCACTTACCTTCCCTATCGGTTTGCAAATGTGAGCGCGCGCGCCACGTCTCCACATGTGCACAACCTTCTGTGCATGCGCAGTAGTTGCGCATTATGTCCGGGTGGGTGGGTCGAGCCTCCTAAGTTGCCGCTACTGATTTGCCTGATCCAAACAGAACTGGCTGAATCTCACCACTGCCCCTAGTCCTTCTTTTCATCAGACTAGTCATTCCCAATTCCAGCAATTTTAGTGACCATTTAGAAAAGGGCCTGACATCAGATTTGAGATTGCAATGCATTCCTAGTTCCAAAAAGTACAGTTTAAATCATCTAAATAAATCGCATTATGTCTTAAGAGCCTTTCCATGAACAAAAGAACGAGAAGGTAACAGAGATACCTGGGAATGAATTGTCATTTTTTTTTGCAAAGGCAGTTTGTATTAATTGTATTAACACAGAGCAACAGATCAGTTCCTTTCAATTAAAGTGTTTTGTCCCCAGTGAGGATAGTAAGTCACTAAGATTGAGCTGTATCGATTATTAGCTTGACTTGGAAGAAAGCAGGTTTTTTCCCCTCTGAACTTAAGCCATTCGTTTATGCTGCAGCCTCTCACATTCCGTTTTCCCTTCATGAACATAAACAGAAGCAGATGAGGCCCATTTAGTGAGCATCTGGATCTACCTTTGCATACAAAAGAAATACATAATGCAAAAAAATATATAAAAAAATACAAACTCACTTATGCAAGCAAGACCATGTGTTTGAAAACTCATAAAGAAAGAAGCACGAAAGAGAACAACAACAACAAAAGTTTCTATCTTGGACACAAATTATAACTTGATGCTCTCCTGCAGACTCAAGGTTAAATTAACCTGGTTCCAGGTCAGATCATACAAATCGGTTGCAATTTGTGTGATTTCAGGATTTTAACCAGGGGCGGGATTCACGTAATTTACCTCCCGGTTCGTCCAGCTCCAAAAATGCGAGCACACACGCTCGCTTGCTTTGATCACATGTGCTACCTCCATGCCATGTGCATGACTTTCTGTGCAACTACTGTTGTGTCTCGCTCGCTCCCCCTGCCGCAGCCGGGCCCCTCTTATCTCCTGCCGGACGTTGATAGTTCGGAAGAATGTCCTGGAATGCCTCCAGCCCCCAGCCCTGACACCATGCCCGGACAGGCCGAGCAAGACGAAGGGCCTGACGTGC
Source organism: Ahaetulla prasina (assembly GCF_028640845.1). Lineage (NCBI taxonomy): Eukaryota > Metazoa > Chordata > Lepidosauria > Squamata > Colubridae > Ahaetulla > Ahaetulla prasina. Next base: position 279,033,811 of record NC_080540.1, on the reverse strand, counting down.
CTTCAGCCCCCAGTCCTGGCACCATGCCCAGGCAAATGGAGCAACTAAACCCCTCCCCCACAGCATGTGAGCCTGAAGAATGTGAAGCCAGTCATGAGCTAAGATTACCAACAGCTGGAGGCTGGAGAGATCCTCGCTTCTGGAGAGAGGCGACATCAGCAAAAGGAAGGGAGGGGCAGGCCTGGATAAGTGCTGAGTCATGGAGCCACACCCCATGGCCTATATAAAGGATCTGCTTTCTGGCATTCTCTGAGTCAGGCAAAGTCTAACTTGGATTGCTGAAGTCACTTCCTGGTCTCCTGCCTGCCTTGAGAACTCTGATAGGACTTTGGCAGAGCTGCAGAGGCACGCTTGATACGGACTTCCTCGACCCGGCCGTCAGCGGAGGAGTGGGACACGACAACTACTTTGCTCGCACGCGCGGCTTCCACGCATGCGCACAGCTTGAAAACATGGCTAAAGAGGACGGCATAGTGCTGGAGCAGGTAGGCGGAGGTCGCCAATACCGGTTCTCCCAAACCGGTCCGAACCGGCTGAATCCAATCTCTGATTTTAATCCAAAAGCTTCCAGGAAAAGCACTTTTCAAAAAGCACTTCCAATAAAAAAAAACCCCAAAACTCCCAGATTTCCCACCTTGGTAATAAGGCATGTTATTACAAGTAAAAGGGAGCAGCAACTGGGCCCCCCGAATAAAATTCCGCAAAATGGATTGAATGATGGATGGAAAATAGATGGTCCATAAACCTTAATGCTCAAGGTAGCCTGAGTCATTGGCTTTGTTTCCTTCCAAGGAGAAGAAATTCTATTCTTAGCAGGACAACTCCTGTCAGGGAAAGCTATTACAAGCAGCAGAATGGGAGAGCCATTCTCTCATTTCCTTTAGAAGGTTCATCAAAGGTACAGCTGTACCTCTACTAAAGATGGAGAAACTGTACCTCCTTTGCAGATGTTCAACTAATAATATACAACTCTCAAGTGGAGGGAGAGAGAGGCTTTAGGATTTTAAATACATCTGTAAAAAAACTCATCTGGGCCCCAGATGTGTGGTTACCTGGTTTGGTGAAGGATAAAACCTTCTGGGCTTGCTCAGACAAAGATTATTATAAATGCTCCATGGAGCTGACGTTTTCTATGGTCTTCGAAAGGCACCCCTGGTTCTTTCTTTGCAGTTCAGAGTTTAAGGGCCTCTTGCTTGTTTACAGAAGAAGTTTCATCTGGCTTTCGCATCAAAAAAGCAACAGTTGGGCAATTTCCAATCATCAAATGTTGTATGGGTACCATGCCTGGTAAAACTGAGATCGGGGGGCGGGGGGAATGGTTGAGCAGAGAAACCAGAACAGAAAAGAAAAGAAAAAGAAAAAAGAGAGAGAGAGAAAGTAATCTGCAGAGTTGGAAGAAAACGTAGCTCTTTTGGCTGAATTTTCCTATCCCCACTGAAGCCATTATCCGCCTTGCAAAAACAGGCAATCTGGGACCAATCAAGGCATTTCCCATCCTTTCAGCTCGTTTCACCAGAACAGGCTGGTGTGCAGACTGCCTTAAATTCCACTGGAAATATTTCAAAACTGTCCTTTGATTGGAGATGAGTTTCTTTCATTTGACCCCGATTTTGGATACTGCAAGCAGCAGTTTGGAGGTCATGGGGCAAAGGAAGCAAAAGAGTTTGCAGGTGCTTAATTGGATCCAGCATGCAATACTCCTCATCCAGTTTTTTCCCCCCCATTGCCAAGTCTTCAGTCTTTAATGGCAAAAGGCCATGCAGGTAAATCTGCAGCGTGCTTACCTTTTAACACTGAATAATTGTAAATCATAATGACCTGAATTAAGGCTTCTAAAGCAAGGGAACAATAGATTCAAAACAAGCTGGTGAGTGAAGCTCTCTCCTAGTCAGTTTGGTTTCAATGGGGATAAAAGCCACATCCATCCACGATGCGCTGAGCATGAGGTTTTAGATTCAACCAGACGGGTAACACTTCCTGAACAAATTAGTAAAGGTAAAGGTTCCCCTTGTGATAAGTGTTAGTCGTTTGTGACTCTAGGGAGTGGTGCTCATCTCCGTTTCAAAGCCGAAGAGCCAGCGCTGTCCGAAGACGTCTCCGTGGTCTTGTGGCCGGTGTGACTAAATGCCAAAGGAGCATGGAACGCTGTTACCTTCCCACTAAAGGTGGTCCCTGTTTTTCTACTTGCATTTTTTACATGCTTTCAAACTACTAGGTTGGCAGAAGCTGGGACAAGTAACGGGAGCTCACCCCGTTACGTGGCACTAGGGATTCGAACCGCTGAACTGCCGACCTTTCGACTGACAAGCTCAGCGTCTTAGCCATTGAGCCACTGCATCCCTTCTCCTGAACAAATTACCTAAATTACATAACACTTAAAGGCAACCTTTTCCTGTGGAGGAAAATTGTTTAAAATTATTATGTATTCTTTCTAGGCTTATTAATTATTTAAAATTATTATGTATTCTTTCTAGGCTTATTAATTCTGGATGAATTTTACTTCCATGTTCTAGGTTGAGTCCTGTTATTTTTCCTGCAAGTATTTCAGCAAGTTAAGAGTTCTAACCATCTTTAAGGCTTGGGATGTTGGTCTGGGCTTAGACAGCACTCCAAAATTCAAAATGACGCCAGAGCTTCAATGACAACCACATTTTCAATCAACTTTATCTGATTGATACCACAAACCATAAACATTGCCCTTAGCTATACAGTTCTGTGCATCTTTCAGCACAAGTACGGTCCATGGTGTCTAAGCCTATATAGAAAGTTCCAAGGGTTTCCAAAGGCATTCAAAAGGGTAAAGCAAACGAAGTGTAGGAGAGTTATATATATATAAAAAAAGTACCAATTTCTAGTTCTCTAACAGCATTTTGCAAATGAATGTGCATGCGTGTGTCAGTCTCACTTAGTTGGACAAGATCGAGGGAGCAAGAACGGCACAGATTTCAGTAAGGCACCCTTAATGCCAGCCTCGTGTAAATATTATATCTTGGAAGCAAAGTGGAATTTCCACTGTTCATTTATAGTGTGTGATGAAATGATTTGAAAAGCTTCTTCCAGGATTTCTTGCCAGCTGGGCTGTGTTGCTGTTTATGAGATAAGCTGCCAACAAAATCATCCTCTGTGTCTGTTTGTATCTATTCTCCCTTCCATTCTTTTCTCAGCCTTCCCACTGTCTCTCCAAAATAATTGCATGCTAGAACAGGGGTCTCCAACTTTGGCAACTTTAAGACTTGTGGACTTCAACTCCCAGAATTCCTCAGCCAGCAAAGCTAGAAAACTCGTTCCAAGGCACCTTCACCACCAGGGATTGGAGGCTAAAACATATGAAGAACAGTTGCTGGAACTGGGTATGTCTAATTTAATGAAAAGAAGGACTAGAGGAGACATGATAGAAGTGTTCCAATATCTCAGGGGTTGCCACAAAGAAGAGAGAGTCAAATATTCTCCAAAGCACCTGAGGGCAGGACAAGAAACAATAGATGGAAACTAATCAAGGACAGAAGCAACTTAGAACTAAGGAGAAATTTCCTGACAGTTAGAACAATTAATCAGTGGAACAACTTGCCTGCAGAAGTTGTGAATGCTCCAACACTGGAAGATTTTTAAAAGATGTTGGATAACCATTGTCTGAAGTGGTGTAGGGTTTCCTGCCTAAGCAAGGGGTTGGACCGGAAGACCGCCAAGGTCCCTTCCAACTCTGTTATACTAAAATATATAGCACAATTCCTTTCTGTTGATCCCTCAGCCTTTATTCATTTACCATCCCGAACCATAGTTAGCCATGGTTTAGTCACCTGAACCATTTTTCTAGCTTCTCATGCTATCATAAGACAAAGAGGCCCTTAAGTGAAGTTTGAACTCTTGTGTATTTTTCATGGAAGTATTAATGAAACAGTTTTGCTATAGCCTTCTTCCAGAATATTTTTTTTATTCCAGATTTCTAGTCCAACGGTCACCAACTGGTGGTCTGTGAGAAAATTTTGGTGGTTCGCAGAAATATTTCCATTTTTTATATTGCACTAAATCAGGGGTCCTCAAACTATGACCCCTGGGCCAGATATGTGCAATGAATGCTTGTGCTGCTGCAGAGTCTTCCCCTTCGGGGTCTTTTTGTGCAGGGCGGGGGGGGGGAGACATTTTGACTTGGGGTCTGCTTCAGCCTCTTTGGCAAAGGCTGGAGGGAAGGACTGCTGGTGGCAAAGAGCCAGAGGACCTTGTTCCAGTGGGACTGCATCATGGTCTGGAACTGGCTGACCATCTCAGCCTGCTGAGCCTCTACCTGGCTTTGCACTCCCGCAGGTAGGTCTTTCCTCTGCTTGGAAAGCCTATGCTCGTAGTCTTCAGTGAGGTACTTCTGCTGGGCCTCCTTCTCAGTCACATACAATTTGATCTGAGCCAGCTGTTTGGCCAACTCTTTCTCATGGCAGCTGCTTAACTCCAACTGTTTCCTGTTGGGGAAGTCCTAAGGAACCCAGGTGGGCAGGGAGGAGTGGCTGGGAAGGGAGGAGTGAGTAGAGGCTGGCGAGGCGCCTCTTGACATGAGTGACATCAAGTTGGCCACATCCACCCAGTCACATGATCACCTAGCCACGCCCACCGAACCGGTCATTAGGCAGATCATATTAATGGTCCATGGGATTTAGAATTATGAATTTAGTGGTCCCTAAGGTCCGAAAGGTTGGTGACCCCTGTTCTAGTCTATCTACCAGAGGTGCTATTCAGCAGGTTCTGACAGGTTCTGGAGAACAGGTAGCGGAAATTTTGAGTAGTTCAGAGAACTGGCAAATACTACCTCTGGCTGGCCCAGAGTGGAGTGGGAATGGAGATTTTGCAGTATCCTTCCCCTGCCACGCCTACCAAACCACGCCCACAGAACCGTTAGTAAAAAAAAAAATAATTCCACCACTGCTATCTACCCTATGGTCCTGGAATTCCATCTTTCAGGTGGTCTCCCATCCAAACATTTACGATCCTGACCCTGCTTAACTTCAAAGCTCAGATGAGGTTGATCAGATACTATCATAGCTGAGACTTATGTGATATAAAACATCATAAACTAATTGTATACGCTGTGTTTGTGAAATAGGAGTGTACAGTCTTTGTCTAGTAATCATATTCTCTCCTCTTGTCCCCTTCCACTTTTGAAAACTACTCAAAGAAGAGGCTTTTTAATCTTCTTCCTCTCTGATAGTTCTGTGCTTCCCAAATGCTTTGCCACAGAAGAAAGATGAGGCAACATCAGTTGTTCAGTATGTTAACTTTGGTACTAGCCAAAGGTACATAAGCCACCAGAATCCTATTTAGAGGCTCCTTCTTCAGTTGCTTCTCTTTACAAATGCAATCTACTTTTTGATGTATTTCTTGCTCCCTGGGCCTCACAAAGGTTATGATCTGAAGGAAGAGCACTAAGCTTTTTATGGTTGGTCTGCTCACTAGCTATTTTAGGCAAAGAAGGAGAGGGCAATGATGAGAAAGAAAGAGAAGCAACAACTAGAGCAGGGGTAGTCAAACTTTTTATACCTACCGCCCACTTTTGTATCTCTGTTAGTAGTAAAATTTTCTAACCGCCCACTGGTACCACAGTAATGGTGATTTATAAAGTAAAGAAGTAACTTTACTTTATAAAATTTATAATTTGACAATTTGACAAAACCCCTACCGCCCACCATGAAAGTTGGAATGCCCACTAGTGGGCAGTAGGGACCAGATTGACTACCACTGAACTAGAGTAAAGATTGATTCATGAGTGCATTTGCCAGAGGTAATAGCACTAGTAATGGCACTTAGACTTATATACTGCTTCACAGTGTTTTACAGCCCTCTCTAAGCAGTTTCAGAGTCAGCATATTGTCCCCAACAATCTGAGTCCTCATTTTACTGACTCAGATGGAAGGCTGAATCAATCTTGAGCCTGGTGAGATTCGAACTGCCAAATTGCAAGCAGTCAGCAGAAGTAGCCTCCAGTACTGCATTCTAACCACTGTGCCACTGCAGCTCTGAGTTCAAGGCACAGTGGCTATGTTCACAAGACACATAGGAACCAGCCACAATGAAGTGTAGCTGTCATGAGAACCTAGATAGTGGTTACTTTATGGCTGAATGTGTTGTGTAAGTCCTAAAAATTGAGTTATGTAAACCCTGGGTCATGGGTATCTCTATAGCCCAGTCACATTCAGATCAGAATTATAGCCAACTAATTTCAAAGTATCCAAGGGTAATTGTAAATAATGTTATCTTATCCTTGTGTTGTCTGAGATCAAAAGACGAAAATTAACTTGAGGTTATTTCTCCCTTTTGGCCTCCAGTTCCAAGGGACTGAGAAAGGAGAGGCCCTGCACAAAGTCGTTGCTGCAGACACAATTTCCCCATCACTTTTAATCTCTAGCGCTTTTTACTTATTTATGATTTAGCATAAATATATCAAAGGCGCCTATCAAGAGTCTTACCTACACCCCTTCCATAATATGGAGCAGACACTAAGGAAGAGCTGCATTGACACATTTCAGCAATCAAATAAATTTGGACTGAAAAGTACCTATTTCCTTCCCCACGCCACAGCCTGCCAGCCTATAGTGTAGACTTATTGCTTTAAACCAGGGGTCTCCAATCTTTCAGACCTCAGGGACCACTAAATTCATAATTTTAAATCCCGCGGACCACTAATATGGCCTGCCTAATGACTGGTTGGGTGGGCGTGGCTAAGTGGTCATGTGACTGGGTGGGCATGGCCAACTTGATGTCACTCACACCGAGGGGCCCTTTGCTGGCCTCTACTCACCCCTCCCCTCCCAGCCACTCCTCGCCTCCCTGCCTGGGCCGCTTAGGGCCCCATCAGAAAGCAGTTGTTGGAGCTAAGCAGCCACCATAAGAAAGAGTTGGCAAAATAGCTCAATTCAAATTGGATCTGACCAAGAAGGAGGCTCAGCAGAAGCACCTCACTGAGGACTATGAGCATAGGCTTTCCAAGCAGAGGAAAGACCTGCGGGAGTGCAAGGCCAGGAACCGGTGCCTGGAGGCTCAGCAAGATGAGATGGTCATCCAGTTCCAGGCCATGATGCAGTCCCACTGGAACAAAGCCCTCTGGCTCTTTGCCACCAGTGGTGCTTCCCTCCAGCCTTCATCCAAAGCCCCACACCAGAAGGCTGAAGCAAACCCCAAGTCGGAATTTCTGCCCCCCTCCAACCTACACAAAAAGACCTTGAAGGGGGAGACTCTCTGCAGCAACACAAACATTCATTGCATGTATCCGTTCCAGGGGCCATAGTTTGAGGACTGATTTAGTGCAATATAAAAAATGCAAATAATTTTTCTGTGGACCACCAAAATTTTCTCGTGGACCATTAGTGGTCCACGGACCACTAGTTAGTGACCGCTGCTTTAAACAATCTCTAAGGTCCATTTGTCAAACTAAAAAGTTTCAACTTCACATGCAAATGAGGCAGGGGTGGTATTCACTTATCTTCGCTACCGGTTCGCAAATGTGAGCGCGCATGCACATAGCATCAAAAACAGGAAGTGATGACATCGGGGCGGGTGAGCGGAGCCTCCTGCAGCCGCCACTACCGGTTCCCCCGAACCGGATAAAACCAGGTGAATACCACCACTGAAGTGAGGGGATGATGCAGTTAGCACAATCTGAACTTGGACCTTCAGAGATACTATGCCCAAGAAATTGGCATTCAACTCCTCAATAAAGTAGGAAGGAAGGAGGGCTGCTTTGTTCACCTGTTCATTCATACCTTCCCTACACATCACATAAATAAGATTCTTGATGACCTATGTTCTGGGGATGTGCCTGAAGAAGCATGTGCTAACACTAAAGTAGGAAGGAGATGCTGTAACATACCCATATTACGAACATAAAGTGCTCCTCTTCTGTTTTGCAGACAAAATTTCTTCCATCTTATTTCAACCCTGGCAATAAGGGTTGAAATAAGGAGTGTGCATAAGTGCACCAACGTGCCGACCGTCCCTGTCCTACTGTCCCCATTTATTTGTATCCATTTCATGTATTCATAATCATGTTTATACTTATATCTGTTACCTTATACTTGCTTGACAAATAAAATAAAAAATAAATAAATAGAATATCGGTTCAGACAAAAAAATAATATTGACCTTCTCAAGTGGGTCTTCTCCAGGCTGGCCTGATTGTGGGGCATAAACCTTGACCACCAAACTCACAAGGATATCAATATGTTCTTCTTCTTTACTTCCTCTTTTAAGGTTTTGGATGTTGAGGGAATCAATATGTTACAAGCAAAAAAGCTAGAGAAGGATGAAAAGCAATTGAGAAGAGGCAGACCTGTTTCCTGGACTTCAGAAGACCAGGTTTTAATGAACTCAACCAGAAGGTGGTTCAGGTGTAATGGTTTCAAATATTTATTTTTTTAATTTTTTTTATTTATTTAGTTTGTCACACAGTATATATAAGCGTAAGCATAAAATACACAGTATATAAAAGCGTAAGCATGAAATAACTATATAATATATAAGCATATATATAAGTATGAGTATGTAATAACTATATTAATTGGATATAACGAAAGAAAATAATAGGACAGGAATGGTAGGCACTCTTGTGCTCTTATGCACGCCCCTTACAGACCTCTTAGGAATGGGGTGAGGTCAATAGTAGACAGTTTTTGGTTGAAGCTTTGGGGATTTTGGGAAGAGACCACAGAGTCAGGTAGTGTATTCCAAGCATTAACAACTCTGTTACTGAAGTCATATTTTCTGCAATCAAGATTGGAGCGGTTAACATTAAGCTTAAATCTATTGTGTGCTCATGTATTGTTGCAATTGAAGCTGAAGTAGTCTTTGACAGGAAAGACATTGTAATAGATGATTCTATGAGTTAAGCTCAAGTCATGCTGAAGACGGTTTAGTTCTAAATTTTCTAAAGCCAGGATTTCAAGACTGGTAGCATAAGGTATTTTGTGGTATTCAGAGGAGTGGAGAACTCTTCTTGTTAAATATTTCTGGACACATTCAATTGTACTGATGTCAGAAACATGAGGGTTCCCAGGAAATGTCTAGGCAAATAGGGTACACTTGGAAACAAGCCCCATGAGAGGAAAGAGCTAGAGAAATTTGAAGATACATAAATAAGACCTCCAAGGTCCCTTTTCAATTCTGTTATTCTATTATTCTGTTATGTTTGAAGTGAATGGAGCTGGTCCAGTGGTGGGTTGCCCCTGGTTCAGACCGGTTCTTGCGAACCGGTAGTAAAACCAGGGGGAAGCTCTGCCCACCGAACCTGACGTCATCAGGAAGCTTCTGCACATGCACAGAAGCTTCTGCACATGAGCGAAGCAAGTGCACATGCGCAATCCCGCTGCAAACTGGTAGTAAAGGTTAAGTAGAACCCACTCCTGAGCTGGCCATTGTTATGTTTTTGAGTAAATAAGAGAATTGCAATTTAGAAGACAGCTAGGTTTTTTAAAATTTCCAAGGCCAGAATGACGAAGCAACTAAATGACCAGAGAACTCCACTTTCAAAAAAAGGGAAAAAGGAGGATCCCAAAAATTACAGTTGTCAGGTTGTATGGGCCATCAACTTTGAACATATTACCAAACTGTGCCATTTAACATTTCTATCAATGACTTGAATGAGGGAGTGGAGAGGATACCAAACTGGGAGGAGCAGCAAATATTTTGGAAGAAAGAGATAAGATTAAAACAGATCTGGGAAGGCTTGAACGGTGGGTTGAAATGAACAGGATAGAATGTAATAATGAGAAAGGTTAAGTTCTGCATCGGGCAGGAAAAATGTAGGACAAGAAGGTGGAGACTTGGCTTGGCAAACACATGGGTAAGAGAACTGGTGTCCTTGTTAACGAGGGTGTCCTTGTTAACGAGAAGTTGAACGTGGTCAAACACGATGCATTTGGCAATTCTAGTTTGAGGGACATGAACAGAATCGTAGAGTTCAGCTCATAGGAAACAAGGAATTGTTTTCACCCAGGTCAGACCTCATTTGGTGTAAAGTACCAATTCTGAGCACCACACTAAAACAATGACAAGACCTGGAGCAAGTTGAGAGGAAAGCTATTAAGATGATGAAAAACAACCCTTTATGAGGCATTATTGTGAGGCTATAGGACACAATCATATTTGGACTAAGCAACTCTATGACTCAGCAAAGGAGGTTGGTTGGAAGAACATATTGAAAATTATGACCTACTCAGAAATAGGGTAATATATGTTGCTTGAAACCTGTGCTACTGTGCTAATTCTATTGTGAGTGCTTCTAGCAACCAGAAATGGGACTGTCTGCTTGTTCCATAAAGCCATCGGGAGAGGACGGAAGACTTGAGTCTCCTATTGCACCTGAAGACAGCAATGGAATTACAAAGTATGCTTTAAAACAAATCTCTGCCACTCCATATCTTTCTACTTCTCAATACCCTCCAGCTTATTTGATCTAATAGCAGAGTTTGCCTTTCTTCTGTCAAAGGATGTAAAGGTACATTTCAGACTAGCAGCCCCGAGAGACCTTGCACTGGAATCAAACTGACAATGTCTAGGCAACATGGAGGCCCCTTGTCTATTTCTTTCCTGGCACCTAGCCTTAGACTTTGCCTTGAGTTTTTGTTTCACTGCCAGCCAAGTGAAACAGACATGGGATTTTTCAGTACAATAAATCATTTCCATGTTGATAGAAGGTTAGAAAAAACATTTGCTTCTCTCTTGTGCTATTTGTGATGACTGTCACTGTTAGAGAGGAATAGAAAACGGAAAGAATGCTGAATACATCCTAAGTAAATCAAAGATTGCATACAAATAATTTTAGAACTATTTAGTTCTACAAGTTGAGAAATCTCAAGCACGTCCTTGAGGAAAATTGGGTCTTGCTTCTGCTAGTTTAGCTTAAAACAAGGATGGGAAACAAATATTATTACAAATATTGATGACCAGAAGTCTGGAGAACCCCAATCTGCATGGTTAATAGTAAAGTTACTACTTTACTACTAAAGTCAGTAATAAATCATGTGAAGTGTTAATACCACTTTATAATGCCTTGGTAAGGCCACACTTGGAATATTGCATCCAGTTTTGGTCGCCACGATGTAAAAAAGATGCTGAGACTCTAGAAAGAGTGCAGAGAAGAGCAACAAAGATGATTAGGGGACTGGAGGCTAAAACATATGAAGAACGGTTGCAGGAACTGGGTATGTCTAGTTTAATGAAAAGAAGGATTAGGGGAGACATGATAGCAGTGTTCCAATATCTCAGGGTTGCCACAAAGAAGAGGGAGTCAAACTATTCTTCAAAGCAAGGTTGACTTAGCCTTCCATCCTTTATAAGGTAGGTAAAATGAGGACCCAGATTGTTGGGGGGGCAATAAGTTGACTTTGTAAATATACAAATAGAATGAGACTATTGCCTTACACACTGTAAGCCGCCCTGAGTCTTCGGAGAAGGGCGGGATATAAATGTAAATAAATAAATAAAAAAGCACCTGAGGGTAGAACAGAAGCGATGGGTGGAAACTAATCAAGGAGAGAAGCAACTTAGAACTAAGGAGAAATTTCCTGACAGTTAGAACAATTAATAAGTGGAAGGACTTGCATGCAGAAATTGTGAATGCTCCAACACTGGAAAAAATTAAGAAAATGTTGGATAATCATTTGTTTGAAATGGTGTAGGGTTTCCTGCCTGGGCAGGGGGTTGGACTAGAAGGCCTCCAAGGTCCCTTCCAACCCTGTTGTTGTTGTTGTTGTTGTTGTTGTTATTGTTGTTAAGTTACTGAATGGTTAGTAGTAAAAAATGCTGGGAGTTGTAGTTCATAAATATTTACAGGTTGCCCATCAAATTAATTTCCATTCTTGTTACAGATCTTTGTCATATCTTCAGAGGCAGAATCTCAGGAAGGCAATAGTATTTTGTCCTCAAAAAGACAGGAGATTTGGCCAGGCCATAATCTAGATATGTCCTGAAAGATCCCAGAATATCAAATTATTCATATTTTTGCAGAACTCAGTCAAGGATAAGGAACTACCTTAGAGTGTGATTTTGGTTTTCAGAGAGAGAGAGAGAGCCATATTTGTCTGCTGTAGGAAAAAAAATATGTGATTCTTTAAAGACTAACAAATTCATGATGACCTAAGCTTTAATATATTACAGACCACTTTATCAGACATTGACAAAAAATGGTAAAAATTATAACAAAATGTACCTTGTCTTTAAGATTAATAAGCCTCTTCACCATTTTTTTTTGCTTTTAGTATCATTTTATTAGATATAAATTTTAAAAGCAGATATAAATTGATCTATTTTTACTTCCACTTTTCAAAGTTGCTCTGTGCTAGGGAAGGCTTCTCTGTCCTACAAGTGCAGTTTATCTAGTTAATATATTTGTGTTCTAATTTCCCTCTGCAATCTCAAGTGAGCTTTTTCCAAGGAAACCAAATTCTGAGTCTGTGTCCAGAAACATTTCACTGTTCAGTCCTGGAATGCACACCATAACAACTTACTACAAACAGATAGCTTTCTGATAACTCATGCTTCTTCTGCTGCTTTCTCTGCCTTCCCTTCACAGAGCTGCATTTTCTAACCTTATTTCAGTGAATTAATCACGTTATTCTAATAAGATTCCTTCTCCAAAGATGGTGGTGGTGAGGGAACTGTAAACCAAAGTGTAGCTCCATTCATTAGAGGCTCTAATATAGGGGGTCTTCAACCTTGGTCACTTTAAGACTTGTGGACTTCAACTCCCAGAGTTCCTCAGCCAGCTTTGCTGGCTGAGGGACTCTGGGAGTTGAAGTCCACAAGTCTTAAAGTGACCAAGGTTGGAGACCCCTGCTCTAATAGACTAGAATTGATCTATAGAAGAATCAAAACAAGTCATTTAGACTTTGGGGCGTGTGTAATCTTCTTCCATGGGTCAGGTGAACCGAATGTGCAGTGATAAATAAAGTTCCTTTATTCTGAGTCACAATTTGGACCATTAAATCCAGTCCATTCTACTTGGGTTGGCCAAGAATTTACCAGGGCTGCTAGTAAAGGTTGTTCTTGTACTTTAACAGATTAACAGAGTTGGAAGGGACCTTATAGGCCATCTAGTCCAACCCCCCACCGCTGCCCAAGCAGGAGACCCTACACCATTTCTGACAAATGGCAGTCCAATCTTTTCTTGAAAGTCTCAAATGATGAAGCTCCCACAACTTGTGAAGGCAAGCTGTTCCATTGGTTGATTGTTCTCACTGTCAGAAAGGTCCTCCTCATTTCTAGGTTGAATCTCTCCTTGGTCAGTTTCCATCCATTATTCCTTGTCTGGCCTTCAGGTGCTTTGGAAAATAGCTTGCCCCCCCCATCTCTATGGCAGCCCTCCAAATATTGGAACACTACTATCATGTCTCCCCTGGTCCTTCTCTTCACTAGACTAGCCATGCCCAGTTCATGTAACCGTTCTTCATATGTTTTAGTCTCCAGCCCCCTAATCATCCTGGTTGCTCTCCTCTGCACTTCTTCTAGAGTCTCAACATCTTTTTTATAGTGTGGTGACCAAAACTGGATGCAGTACTCTAGGTGTGGTCTTACTAAGGCTTTATAAAGTGGTATTAGTATATAGTGACCAGACGTCCAGCTTTTGGTGGGACAGTCCCACTTTTTAATAATTTGTCCCGCGTCCCGCGGCAATTCCAGAAAGTCCCGATTTTTTTTTGTTTCACTCCCATTCTGAAAATGGGAGGCGACAACGCAAGAGGAGGAGGCGGAGAAGGGGGAGTGGCGGAAAAGGGAGCGCGAGAGGGAGGAGAGACGCCACTTGACTTCACCCGAGAGGAAGAGCCGAGCCGAGAGGAGAGCTGAGGAGAGCCGAGCCTGCCTGGAAGAGCTGAGAGGAGAGCCGAGCCTGCCTGGAAGAGCGAAGAAGCAGCAGCCGCTCCTCCTCCTTCAGGCAGGTGGCAAGACTCAGCGCATATGCGCAGCGGGCCACCCCCCGGTCAATGGTGTCTCGCTTTGCCATCGCTGAAATCTGGTCACTTTATATTAGTACCTCACTTGATCTTGATTGTATCCCTCTGTTAATGCAATTTAGAATTGCATTGGCTTTTTTGGCTTTTTAAAAAAAAGCTAAAAATCCAAAGTACGTTTATGAACATCTTGTTTCCCACCAAACAACCCCTATCATGCAGTGTCTAAACTTCTACTTGGACTGAGGTGTCAGTTGTTTTGATCCACTATCCTATTTTCCCTGTACTGTGTTCAGGATCCAGAGAAGGGGAAGACCAAATTTCAGTCGTTCTCAAATAATTCACATGGGAACTTTTCACTGAAAACAAAATTATTTGAGAATAAATAGTTTGGATGCAGTGAAATGGGCCTTCCAGTGCCAGTAGACATTCAGCAGGAGTTCCAAGTTTTCTTCCTTTGTAGGAAAAAAATGGAACAAGTGGTGGGGAAGGATGGGATCAGTAACAAACAAAACATCTTTCTTAGAACCCCATACTAAATGCCATGAATAAAGCAGTGTTAATATACGGCACCTACAAGTTTGCCAATAAATTCTCCCAGCACTATTAAACCATCAATTTGGACTTCATTTATCTTGATTTCTATTGTGCCCCTACTTGGATCCTGAAAACCAGATCCGGAGAGCAATTAAATTATGCCACGTCTCTTATTTGGCTGATGGATCAACATCTTTGATTAATTGTGTCCATTTTTTTTAGGAATTTGAACTAGTTCAGTCTTCCCCAACCCATTTGAGGACACCAGGCTGGGAAAGGCTGAGATACTGATATGTGTAAAAAAATGCTGTTTGAAACTACCACTAGAGGGTAGTAGAAACCAATTGCTTCTTCCAGTCACTGCACTCAGCTCCTCCCCTTTGTAAATACACAGAACCCGTTAGTTTGGGATGGATCATGGGTATGTTAACCTATATAGAACTTTAGAAAAGACAACTTCATATTGCTATGGATACTATCTTTCAAAGCCTAACCCAAGTATCGCAAAATGGTTTAGCAGGGAGAGGGAAGTGTTTCCCTCGGTACCCGTTTCTGAATGTGTAAAATTCAAGCTGTCCAGATGTTCTTCCCAATGGAGGAATCCCGCTTATGTTGCAATATCCACCAGATACTTTAGAAGCACCTTAAATATATTTAAGGTGGCGCAGTGGTTAGAACGTAGTACTGCAGGCTAATTCTGCCGACTGTCAGCAGTTCGATTTTCACTGGCTCAGTGAGGTTGGCTCGGCCTTCCATCCTTCTGAGTTTGGTAAAATGAGGACCCAGATTGTTGGGGGCAACATGCTCACTCTGAAACCACTTAGAGAGGACTGTAAAGCACTGTGAAGTAGTATATAAGTCTATAGCTATTGCTGCTCAAGCATTTTAACTCATCTGACAAGAAAGGTTCAGATTTAATTTACTACGGTATTAATCTTTGCTGCTGAAATTAATGGGAAAGTTGAGTGCCTGATAAAATGATAGATCTGTGGATCTCTTCTTTCCTGAATCTTAAAATACCCCAAGATATGGTAATAGTTTTCACATGACATACTGAGTCACAGATTAAATCATCCCACCACAGCCTTGAATCATGGGGCAAACCCAGCCCAGGTACTCTTAGGTCCTAAGGCTCATGAGAACCCAGAAAATCATGTTTATTCTCTAAATCACAGCTTAGTTAACCATGGTTTAACTTGTCATGGGAACCCAACATCGAAGTATCTCTTTTTTTAAGTCAGTGCAAAGTCCCTTAAAGGGTATATATTTTGGAAAAGGACTGGCTCAACTTATCATCCAATACTGGAGACTGCTACCCTGCCCGATGATTTACACAAAGCTGCTCTGAGATATGCTAACTTCCTATGAAACTTTTTATTATAGACATAGACATAACATAACAGGGTTGGAAGGGACTAATGGTGATCCACTAGGTGGATCCTTCTCACAGTCACAGTTGAACCAGGTACTACCTGTTCTATATGTCTATGGAGATTCTCAGCCATCCAGGTCATGGTTGTCCCAAAGGTGCTTTTTCAAGAGGCAACTGGACTTTCTGGTTTCTCTTTGAAGACGTTTAGCTTCTCATCCAAGAAGCTTCTTCAGATGGATGAGAAGCTAAACGTTTTCAAAGAAAAACCAGAGAGTCCAGTTGCCTCTTGAAAAAGCACCTTTGGGACTACCTGTTCTATATCTTTGCATTGGGTTCTTCGTGATAATGCCATGCAGAGGCCAGGCTTTCAAGTATGCACACATACTTATTACATACATACATACATACATACATACATACACATACACCATATTCCTCCCTTTGACTAGTCTCTGGGAGGCCCAGCCAAAGTATCTCTCTGCGTACTTGGATCTGATTACCTTTTCTATGCAACAGAGCATATTTGGGCTGGGATTTCCAAGAGACTGAATAAAGGCAGTGATGGCATACAGGAATGTCTTACTGTTTTCTGCAAATGGAGGGGAAAGGAGATCAAGGCATTTTGGGGGAATCGGTGTACTCAGAGAAAGGAGATATTTAGATTCTTCTCCTGAATGGTTTTGGCTTTTGCTTGGCACAGAGGATTACCATTAATGTCTATCTGCTTGGCCATGCCTCAATCTTGGCAACTTTAAGATGTGTAGAACTTCAATTACCAGAATTCCCCAGCCAACCTTGGCTTCTGGGAGTTGAAGTCCACACATCTTAAAGTTTCCAAGGTTGAAAAATACTTTTAGGCATTCTTCTTTCTCCTCCCTAGCTCTGTTGGGCTCTCTGAAAAAGAGGGAAGGAAAGAGAAGATCAAGAGGAAAAGTCAGGCGGGCTAGAAACTGTTGATGCTACTTCAGTGAAAGCTTTCAATACTAAGCCTTTTTGACAGCAGTATCAAAAAGACTGTATATTGTCTCTTCACCCCTTACCTGATCAGGATCTTGAAACCCACAAGCAAGTTTATTGCTGACCCTTAACGCACATTTTTTTTCCAAAGCTTAATTTTGCAGGGGAAAAAAAAACAGGCAAACTGGGCTCAGTCATGGCCCAATATTTCTTCTCCCCAAATCAGAAACTAAGGCTAAGAAACAAACTACACACATGTTCCAGATCACAGCCTTCATGAAAGAATTTGGCAGAACAAAAAAAAGGGAAGCTTTGATGCTCCACTTATTTGGGAGAAAAAACTCTGAACGAACCAGTGTTGGTTCTGAGTAGACAGGCACGAATGTAATTAATGCATCAATCCATAAACTGATAGCTCTCCACGCAAACTCTCCAAAACATGGAGCTGAAACACCACATTGGGGGAGACAACGGTTCAAAGTCCCAAGAAATTCATTGGGTGGTTTAGAACCAGTAACCCATTACCCTCAGTTTTATCTACTTTGCAGGACTGACCCGAAAATAAAAGCAGAAGAGGGACAATCTCAAATAAGAGGGACAGAAATGTGACACGTATGTACCCACCCTTACAGGAATTGATTCTTGGGATTTAAGGCAGAGAGCCAGCCAGTAAACCATTCCAGGCATTGGAGAAAAAAGAAAAAAAGAAAGAAAGCAAAAGGGAGGTAAAGTAATCTAGCTACGGTAATCTGGATCAGCGAAGTGATTCTGTTGTATTAAGAAGTTTACACTCCGAATTTAAAGTAAGGGTTGTGCTTGGCCATGCTGCCCATGCTGGAGAGGAACAAACAGAAGGAGGGGCAGACCCCACCGCTGGGGAGAGTCCATTGGAGGATAGCAACCCCCTGTATTTCTCAATCCCTTGATCCTAGATTAACCATCTTTCTAAATTGCACCCCCCCCCTCCCAAGTCTTTGGGATTCCTGGGGCTCCCAAGCATTCCTTCCAGGAGAGAAGTTAATAAAACAAAACAAAAACTTTGGGTTGTAATATTCCTGCGCTTCTTACTCTGGTTTGTGTGTATGTGTGTGTGTTTTACGTTCCTCCCTGACTATCCAAGGCAGAAACCTCCAGGGATCTCCTCCCACCGCAAAGCCAGGCGGGCGAAGCGTTGCTTTCTTTAATAAAGTAATGGTGGATCCCAAAACGGAATAGTTGCGGGAAGAAAAGAAAATCAGCCAAGATCGAATAGATAAGATGCACGCTCAGCTCTGCAAATAATACTTTTGTACGTGGATAGAAGAGGATAGAAAAGATAATTCGGGGGACCCAGAGAGAGAAAGAGAGGGAGGGAGGGAGGGAGAGAGATCCTTCGCACTTAGTTCCCAAATTCTGCCCTAGGAGCAAATCCCAAACGCCACCCCCTCCCCAACTCGCAGCGCAACCTGTCCAAAACCTTCCCGGGGCTCGAGCCTGGGTGGGGGGCTGCTTGGCCAGCCGGCCGGCCGACTTCTCTTCCTCCTTACCTTTGAGCTGGTCGTCTTCCCAGGCCCCGGGGTGACATGAACGCCAGAATTGCCCGCTCTCCAGCTCCGAGAGATGCGAAAGGAGCCCCCGGGCGCCGCGATATCCTCCAAGTGGGTGGGCGCGCGGGGGTTGGGGGGGCTGGTTGGGTGGGTGGGAGGGCGAGGTTGCCTTCGGCTGACTCGGCGCTGGCGATCCAGGCGGGGGAGGGAGCTTCTGCTGCGGCTCCGCGCCCTCCCCCCGCAGGTGCAGCCGGGGACTCCCTCCTTCCCCGGGGGGTGCTCCGAGCGAGCGAGCGAGCAAGCCGGGGTTTCGCGCACTTTCCAAGCTCAGGACAGACGGTGCGAGGAGCCTGCCTGGCCGCGCCGGGCGCCGCCTGACAGGAAGGGCTGGCTCGGGATCCTACCGTTGCCAAGGCGCTGGTTGGAAAGCGGAGAGAGACACCCCATCAACAGCGGCGGGGAGTCCCGTGAAGACATCAGGGGGGGCTTGCGACGCCAGCTGGTCCAGGGAGAAGCAGGCGGCGGCGGCGGCGGAGGAGGAGGAAGCTACGGGGAGCCCCGGAGAAAGCGAGGCGGGCCGGCGGGAAGGGGATCCAGCCAAGGCGGGGGTCTTCGGTGGTGGTGGTGGAGAAGGAGCGGGGCTGCGACGGCCAGCGGACGCCCGAGATAGATCCACGTGGGACGCCGTGTCCTTTCCAAGGGCCGATCAACGGCGGCTCTTGCAAATCCACCGCGGTGGCGAAAGCGCTTCTGGCTGTTTCTTCCTCGCCCAGGTAACTCGGTAAAATCCGCAGGAAATCAAAGAGGACGGGGTGAGAAAGCGAGGGAGAGAAAGAAAGAAAAGGAGAAAGGAAAGAAGGAAGGAAGAAAGGAAGGAAAGCGATCGATCTCCTGCCTCGGGAGGTGTAGCTCAGCGTTTACACCAGGGGGCAGAGGTGGGCGCTCCAGCCGTCGGAAAACACACGCCTGGCCGGTCTCTTTGCCAGGGAAAAGTGAGACTGGAGATGCCTTTATAGGGGCTCGAGGTCGGTGACGTTCTCGCAACGGCGCCTCTGATTCGCCTAAAAACACACACACACACACACACACACACACACACAGTGAGACAGACAGACAGACAGACTGACACACACACACAGATAGACAGACAGACAGACGCACAGAGGAGTGCGTACAGACATACTAGCTGGACTTGTCTTTCCTCCTCCTCCCCCTCCTTCTCTCTCTCTCTCTCTGTGTTTTTCTCCCTCTCTTTCTCCCTCTCTCCCTCCCTCCCTCCCCCCCTCCCACACACAACCATCAAACAACGCTAGAAGCTCCAGCAAATATCTCTCGGCTGAAGTCAGCGGCTCGACATATCGGGTATTATTATTACACGGCAAAGCAACGGAGAAGCCTTCTGAAGTTGGCCCGGCATCTTAACCTTACATTTTCTTGCCGAGGTAACCTAAAACCAGGCTTTGGTGGAAGCCGCCCGCTGCCCCCCAATTCCAAAGCGCTGGCATCACTAAGCGCTAAAAGGACCGGCCGACGGGAGGCTGGAGCCCAGCTGCGCTCGCTCTCGGCCGCCTTTCCCACCGACAGGCAGGTGAAACGTCCAAGCGCAGGTAAAGCGGGGAGGCTGTGGAGGGAGGCGCTCCTTTCTTCGAAGCCCCGCCCACAGAGCCCCGCCTCCCAGTCTCAGGTGTAGAAACCTCTGGACCTGCTGAAGCAGCCAAAGGAGGAAGGTGAGGAGAGGAACTCCAGCCAGCCAGGAGTTTTAGAAGCATCTTCAGATGTCTTTGGCACAACTGAGTTTGAGAAAGGCAGCAACATTGAAATGATATCAACGGACTTTAACTGACGTTCATCTCTGGCAACAGAAGCAACAAACTTGCTGGACACGGTTGAGCCTGATGTGGTGGCCAAGCTGGTGGGGCTATTTCATGGTTCGGCGCATTGGGGAAACTCAGCCACAGATTTGTAAAGTCCAGCCGAAAATAGGTTTTGTGAAAACTTTAAGCAATTCCTGCTTTTAACTGAAAGATGACCAAGAAGGACAAGAGATACAATTCAGAAGCCTGCAGTCATTTCTAACATTCACCTTTAAAACTGCATTGCTGGACTTTCATAAATGTTATGAACTGTGAAGACTGTATAAATTAAGTTCTGTAGCACAAACATTAGTTCAGAATAATTAGGTTGATCTGGATAGGTTTGCTCTCACCATTTGTACTTATTTTCCTTGTTGTTCAACATACTATCATACTAGTACTGCTGTGACACCACAAAGACAACCTTCCTATATGATAAGAAATGGAAAACTGGAAACTAATGTAAGTTGACTTATTTATGAATACATACAGTATGTATCCTGCTGTCCTAACAGTTTTGGGTAGCTTATATATTCTTTGTAAGCTATCCAAAGCTGTTAGGATAGCTTTGAATAGCTTACAGAGAATATATCTATATCTATATATGTCTCCATGGGTGCATGTAGTATGTAAAATACATTTTAAAAACCATTTAAATTTTGGAAATATTAAAATTAAGCATGAAACCATCTAAAACATTTAAGCTCCTTTCTAAAATGTAGTGAGGAAGAAGCCAGTCTCAACTGCAGTGGCAAATACTTGAGTATGGTCTCTCCATAGATAGAATAGAATTTCCTGCTGATATTTAAAGTACTAGAGGTAGCTGTCCCATTAAGGACCTAAAAGGACAGGCAGATAATACAGGAGTAAGTTGGTAACTTTGGCAATAGATCTTTTGACTAAGCTCAGATTTTATAAGAGACAGCAAGCTAATGGAAGGCAGTGTAAATACAATTTATAATGTAAAGTATATATTATATAACACATGTATAATTTATAGGGTTCTTTCCCCTAATTAGCATAGCTGGATTTTAGACCTGCATGTTTGCAATCTCTCCTACCTTCTATGTATTCTAATAATAGAAGGGAACGTAAAACATAATTCAACATGAACAATGCCGCTTAATGATATGGCAATATTTTAAGTGTTTAAAATCTTTCATTTTTTTTCAATAAGTCTTAGAACAATTTATTTAGGAAGCAATGTAAGGATTTCTATGTGAGTGTGGATAAAATTGGGTGGATGAAAATTCCAGTGGGATTGCATGGGTTTTGGAATTGGGACAAATATTGATGGCCTGGAAACTGGAGACAGTAGTAGAGGCCGAATCAGAATGATATCTGACTAGATAAACCTGTCATCAGTCTAAAACTAGATGGATCAGAGGTAGGTTTAGGATATAATGTTGAACCCTGGCAAATCATGGGCTAATAATACAATATTTTCACATAAGAAAGGCATGGGAATGTGAGATTTTCCAGGTATTTCCAAACTACAGCCCTCAACATTCCTTTCAATTGGCTATTCTGACTGAAAACTCAAGGAATTTTAATTCAGGGACATTTGTAAAGCCATACACATCCTACCAGTATTTCTAGACAGTAGTTGTAGTCTAGAGCTCATAATGCGTACTATGACCAAAAAAACAAAAAACAAAATCAGTTTTGTGCGTCTCCTATTTGAACATTAGGGATTTTAAAACAAATGTCTGCCCTATTCACTTTTGTGGGAAGAGAACAATTTTGGGGGGATTGGCCCCAAATAAAAATAGCAAAATAGGTTCACAGATGGGGAAACCAGGAATTTTTGTCTACACTTTTCTGCTTAAGTTCAGATTCTTCTTTCATTTAGGTGACTATATTAATTAAGGGATTTGATGTATTCCTCAAGCTTACCAGAGGTAGCTCAACAAAATGTGTAAATCTTTAAATGTTTCCTATTCATTGCTACGAGTTCCAAATATATTTTCCGAAAGAAGCAGAACAACTTAAAACCTTCTCACTCACATGTTGCAAAACTCCCAGTGACCTCAAGATGGCAGCAAAGAATTTACTTTTAAACAAGTTGCTATCTAAAGTCACTGGGATTCTTCCAGGCCAGATATGCTAGCCCTATTAAATTGCTTTAATAGCATAGAACTATGTCAGAATAGGACAGAAGTCAAAGGTGCTTTTTTTCTTCAAAAGACAACTGGATTGTTTTTCTTTTTTCCTTGAGGAGAAGAAGAAAATGTTTCGCTTCTCATCCAAGAAGCTTCATTAGTTCTGATGGTGGGGAGATGGAAGGATAAGTTCTGATAGGATGGGGTGGGGTTGGGGGAGAATGGAAGGATTGTATTTCTTTGCCGTCATCTGGTCATTAGCACTCTCAGAACTGTTGAAGCCATTTTGGGGGTTTATCTGTGCCCTCAGGGCAATGGTGGGTTTCAATTTTTTTTACTATGGGTTCTGTGGGCGTGGCTTGGTGGGCGTGGCATGGCATGGCTTGGTGGGCGTGACTTGGTGGGCATGGCAGGGGAAGGTTACTGCAAAATCCCCATCTCCTCCTGATCAGCTGGGACTTGGGAGGCAGAGAATAGATGGGGATTGGGCCAGTCAGCATTTTTACTACCGGTTCTCCGAACTACTCAAAATTTCCGCTACTGGTTCTCCAGAAATGGTCAGAACCTGCTGAAAGCCACCTCTGCCTCAGGGTCACCTGAATCAGGGTGTAATTGTGGAATCTTATTGGATCGGCTGCAAGGGCTACTTTGTAAACTGGAGATAAGTGACGTCTTATTCCGCCCCCTCCGTTGAGGGAGGGGTGTTCAGTTTTAACACAGATAGAATTTTTTTATCCCTCTTTCAAACCAATGGTTCTCTCTATCCCAGGGGTCTTCAACCTTGGTCCCTTTAAGACTTGTGGACTTCAACTCCCAGAGTCCCTCAGCCAGCAAAGCTGGCTGAGGAACTCTGGGAGTTGAAGTCTACAAGTCTTAAAGGGACCAAGGTTGGAGACCCCTGCTCTATCCAAAACATGAATTAGTAAAGGACAGAAATATATACTTACTTAATGAACTATGGTTACACAAACAATTTATGTGAAGTGTTGTGCTGTGTTGTACTTGTATACTTCAAGCTCAGTCCTCCCACAACTGTTTAAACTTAGTGCACTGAATTATTTTCACTCATTTACAGTATCAGAATGCCTGTTCTAGCCAAATACTTCAAGAATGTCTTATTAAAGAAATGTTTTCAAGGGCTAATTGGATGTAATTGTGCATGGTTGCCACATGTTGCTACTGGGTTCATTTACAAGTGGCTTGGCAACATCAATGCCTTTTTCATCAATACAAATCTCCCTGGGAGTTCAGCATAAATGTTCGTGGTAATCTCCAAATATCTCGCCATCTTCCCACAGGATAGCTGTTAAGGTTGCGCTGGTTTACAGACATTTGGATAATATATTCTTTACTTGACAGCGATCACAAAGAGAGTACAATTTCAAGGGAGGGCAATAGAGAGGGGCATCTGCAGAATGGGTCAAAAAAACCCAACATAACATAACATAACATAACATAACATAACATAACATAACATAACATAACATAACATAACATAACATAACATAACATAATATAACAACAGAGTTGGAAGGGACCTTGGAGGTCTTCTAGTTCAACCCCCTGCCGAGATAGGAAACCCTACACCATTTCAGACAAATGGCTATCCAACATTTTCTTAAAAATTTCCAGTGTTGGAGCATTCACAACTTCTGCAGGCAAGTCGTTCCACTTATTAATTGTTCTAACTGTCAGGAAATTTATCCTTAGTTCTAAGTTGCTTCTTTCCTTGATCAGTTTCCACCCATTGCTTCTTGTTCTGCCCTCAGGTACTTTGGAGAACAGCCCGACTCCCTCTTCTTTGTGGTAACCCCTGAGATATTGGAACACTGCTATCATGTCTCCCCTAGTCCTTCTTTTCATTCTTTCCAACAAGATGGCATCTTCCCCTGCATGATCAAATCTCTGGCTATTTTTATGTACATGAAAGCAACGTAAACCTGCCAAATTATGGTTTGCTTAACCACTGTTCATTGAGCTGAAGAAGCTTCTTGGATGAGAAGTGAAAAGTCTTCAGAGAAAAACCAGAAAGTCCAGTTGCCTCTTGAAAAAACAACTTTGGGACAACCATGATCTGGATGACTGAGAATCTCCATGGACATGCTCCATAGACATAATTGACTGTTTTTGACACACACAATTGACATTGACTGTTTTTGATACACACACACCCTTTGCAGATGTCCCTGACCATTATGGATAGTTCTTATGCTATTTCATCGGAATGTGACTTGGGTAAGTAAAATGTCACTTATAGGAGGCTGATCAAAAGTGTGTATCAATCAAGTCAGTCTGAACAGAGTAGTTGTGTTTGTCCAAGTCACTTCCTTGAATACAACTAGTTCTTGACTTATGACCACACTTGGGACCAGAATTTCCTACACTATGTCCACCTTTCTGTCAGAACTTTTAGTGGTTAGTACAGCACTTTCTCTGCTGGCTTCAACGTCCCTGTGAAATGGAGGACAGGTGATAGTTTCAAAACCATTCACAAGCAATCGTTGACTGAAATGGACCTGATTCGGGTTTTCCTAATCCTGGACCAGGGACATCATCTACAGCAGTGGTAGTCAACCTGGTACCTACTGCCCACTAGTGGGCGTTCCAGCTTTCATGGTGGGTGGTAGGAGTTTTATCCGATACTGAAGCACTTTCCTTTTTTTTTTATTTAATTGACTTTTAAAAAAAAATTCATAGCATTATTTAAAAACATTTTCATTAGGTTTTCATAAAATTCCCCATGACAATTTAAATTTCTGAAAATATACTATTTGAATCCCCGGTGTATAAGTTTAGTTCACGTTACGTAAGTGAAACTAAATGGTGCTATAGTGCAACCGCAAACAAACGAGCCTCATCCCAGAGTAGCTTGTGCATCTCCCCCCACACCACCCAGCTGTAACAGACAAGCAGAGCTGGTAGCCGGTGCCCCCCCCCAACCCAATCCACAATGCGCGAGGCATGCGCAGATGACGATACATGGCACATTACTGTGGAACCGGAGGGCGGTTAGAAAATTTTACTACTAACAGAGATACAAAAATGGATGGTAGGTATAAAAAGGTTGACTATCCTTGATCTACAGGAACACCTAATCGCTCGCTCTGCTGAACATCTAATTCCCACAGTACTGTCTTATGTCTAAGAATAGTTACCTATACAGTAGGGCTGTATTAATATTATCCTCCTCTTCTTTTCTACAACTTTCTCTTCCTGGTATCATTGTTATGATATTACTCAGTTGTTTTGCATGTACACTGAGAGCTTATGCGCTGGAGACAAATTCCTTGTGTATCTAATCATATTTAGCCAAATAAAGCCTATTCTGTTCTGTTCTGTTCCATTCCGTTCTGTTCCGTTCCATTCCGTTCTATTCCGTCCCATCCCATCCCATCCCATCCCATCCCATCCCATCCCATCCCATCCCATCCCATCCCATCCCATCCCATCCCATCTGCAGGAGAATATTTGATGCCCCTTCTTGGTGTGGCAATAACAATTTGGTAATAATGAGGCTTTTAAGTTTTAATGTTTTTCAGGGTACATTATCCCAAAGAGAGCCAGATAACAGAGCAGACATTGGTTTCTCTCTTTTTCTTTGGTGGGATTCCTACTTCTTGCCAGGAGTTTAAATGTTTGCACTTTGTGGCAAAATGCCTTATATGAATGCGGGGAAGATGCAAATGATGTCATGGTCATTGCGATATTATCCTGTAAGTGAGGCACATTACATATGTGCAATATTTGCAGCATATGAGTATGACCTACCTGCTGCAAACTCTATATAATTTGTGTCATTAGTGTGATGATTTTTGACGGCCACATTATCACTCATGAAAGGCATCTTGCAACAACATGGGATATGATGTCTTTTGTGACTTCTTTTTGGATGCCTATGATTGCCTGTATTTTCAGTTTTAAGTTAACAGTTGCACTTCAGTTACCTTATGTAAGGTTCCTGGGGTGAATTTATAGTCAGAAATGAGTTCAGCGAAGCTTACACTCAGTCAACTGTGCATAGGATTACAAATCGTGCTCAGTGATCTTAAACATGAGCTTTTCTTAGCAGTTTGTTTGTTTTGGATTTCTCTGTATTATAATGGATCCTTAAAGCAAAGGATAAGCCTCATAGAAAAATATTTACATATTTCATAAGGATGCATACAATCTCTCCAGGTAAAACTTTTTTCTTTCAAATCTCTTTTGACTGTGTGAGGGTTTGCGTGCCTGGGCTATTGCAAAGTATCTATATCTGAGCCCAGAAATGCCTGTCAGCCTTCCTGTGGGGGAATGATACAATTAGTGCTTGCATTTCAAAGTTTATTGCTTCACTGTTACTCAATGTATAACCAACAAAGAGTTGCAATAAAAATATGTAATAAAATGGACCAACCAACTAGTCATAGGATGTTTAGCTGGTGTGAAAATAACTTACGTGTTCATCACAAGAATGCTTTATATTGTTAGAGGTTTAGTATTAAAACAGCTTGGTTGCATGTCTAAAAATGATACTGGCGATAAAACATCTGGGAATGTGATTTTGAATTCTGGCATTTTATTTGACCAGAGACAAAGAGACTGGGGCAAAAGAAAAAAATATACAGACTATGAGCAATCACCGGCTATCATGCCACTTTCAACGCACTGAGAAAAATCATTATTTTTCACCAGACAAATTATGAATGCAACAGATTTTTGAGGGACATCAAATAACAATAGAGGTTGAGAAGGGCAGTATGAAGGGTAGAGGTTGAGAACCAGGGGGTTATACCATAGTAAGCTAATTGTCTGTAATTTGTAACCATGTTGTCTGGGAATTCTGCAAATTGTTCCAAGAGATCTGGACAATACCAGGTTAGGGAAATTATTTATTTATTTATTTATTTATTTGTCATAACAGCATACATAAGCATAAGCATGAAGCAACTATATAACATATAAGCATATATATGAATATAAGCATGTAATAACTATATAAATTGGATATAATGAAAGGAAACAGTAGGACAGGAACGGTAGGCACGTTTGTGCTCTTATGCACGCCCCTTATAGACCTCTTAGGAATGGGGTGAGATCAATAGTAAAGATTTTGGTTAAAGATCTAGCAAGGTTCAAACAGAGGGATAGAAACAAGATCACGTGAAGTGTTAGTGCCACTTTATAATGCCTTGGTAAGGCCACACCTGGAATACTGCATTCAGTTTTGGTCGCCACAATGTAAAAAAGATGCTGAGACTCTAGAAAGAGTGCAGAGAAGAGCAACAAAGATGATTAGGGGACTGGAGACTAAAACATATGAAGAACGGTTGCAGGAACTCAGTATGTCTAGTTTAACAAAAAGAAGGACTAGGGGAGACATGACAACAGTGTTCCAATATCTCAGGGGTTACCACAAAGAAGAGGGAGTCGGGCTGTTCTCCAAAGCACCTGAGGGTAGAACAAGAAGCAATGGGTGGAAACTGATCAAGGAAAGAAGCAACTTAGAACTAAGGAGAAATTTCCTGACAGTTAGAACAATCAATAAATGGAACAACTTGCCTGCAGAAGTTGTGAATGCTCCAACACTGGAAATTTTTAAGACAATGTTGGATAACCATCTGACTGAGATGGTGTAGGGTTTCCTGCCTGGGCAGGGGGTTGGACTAGAAGGCCTCCAAGGTCCCTTCCAACTCTGTTGTTATTATTACTATATTATAAACATTGCAGTATACCCTCATTTATTAAGCAAGCATGGAGTATCACATATAACAATGAGCTGCAAACTATAGTTTACAATCCACAGTGGATAAGTTCAGACATTGTACTATGTGGAAACCAACTTGTCACTTTGCTACAAAGTATGAACCCATTTCTATTAATTCTGTGTGCTATACTTTCCTCTATTATATCCATTCCTATATGTGCCTACTCTCTCTCTCTTTCTCTCTCTCTGTTTCTTTCTTTCTCTCGCTCTCTTTCTCTCTCTCTCTCTCTTGCTCTTTCTTTCTCGCTTTCTTTCTCCCTCTCTCCCTCTCTCTCTCTCCCTCTCTCTCTCTCTTTTCTTTCTCTCTCTTTCTTTCCTTTCTCCTTCTTTCTTTCCTTTCTCTCTTTCTTTCCTTTCTCTTGTTCTTTCTTTTCTCTCTGTCTCATTCTCTCTCTCTCTCTCTTTCTTTCTCCCTCCCTCCCTCCCTCCCTCCCTTTCTTCCTCTTTCATGAATGCAGATAGACCTTGACTTTTGATCACAATTGGTACCAGAATTTCTATTCCTTTCTCTCTCAGTTAACAGTGCCTAATTTTATGACCATTTGCCATTATTGTTAAGAGAATCACTGCAGCTATTAAGAGAATCACATAGTCATTAAGTGAAACTGGCTTTCCCCCATTGACTTTGCTTGTCAAAAGCTGCTTGGGAAGGTTGCCAGTAATGATCACAGGGCCCTGGGGTGCTGCAACCATCATAAATAAATTCTAGTTACCAATCACCTGAATTTTAATCACATGACTGTGGTAATGCTGAAACAGTTGTAAGTACATGGACCAGTCATAAGTCACCTTTTTCAATGCCATTGTGACTTCGAATGGTCATCCTGCTAAGTTTTCCTTAACCTTTCCCAGAAAAAATAAAGAAAATAAATAAAACACCCCCCCTCCTTCTGACATTCTGACTGGATCCTAAATATCTGCTGATAAATAGAAGATAACCAACTAAGACTTAATTTAGGAAATCTATGGGTAGGAAGTTTGTTGATCTTGAATCATGATATCATAGCTTTGTAATTTAGGAATGATCGTGGGCTCACTGCTACCTGATGTGGCAGAAATATTAGAACTTATTAGAATAGAATAGAATAGAATAGAATAGAATAGAATAGAATAGAATAGAATAGAATAGCAGAACAGAGTTGGAAGGGACCTTGGAGGTCTTCTAGCTGAACCCCCTGCTTAGGCAGGAAACTATGCTACTTCAGACAACACTTATTCAACATCTTTTTAAAAACTTCCAGTGTTGGAGCATTCTTCTTGATTAGAACGTTCTTAAACTCCGATAGGTCTAACACTCACGACTAGAGTCACTTACCTGGGCTGCAAAGCAATGGTGGGTTTCAAAATTTTTTACTATCGGTTCGGTGGGTGTGGCATGGCGGGCATGGCATGGTGGGCGTGGCATGGCTTGGTGGGCATGGAAGGGGAAGGATACTGTAAAATCTCCATTCCCACCCCACTCCAGGGGAAGGATACTGCAAAATCCCAATTTCCCCCCAATCAGCTGGGACTTGGGAAGCAGAGAATAGATGGGGGTGGGCCCAGTCAGAATTTTTACTACCGGTTCTCCGAACTACTCAAAATTTCCATTACCGGTTCTCCAGAACTGGTCAGAACCTGCTGAAACCCACCTCTGCTGCAAAACTCCAAACAACCACACGATGGCAGCAAGGAAATACAGAACATTCGAGCTCTTTCTAATTATCAAGATTTCTTCAGTCCTTTGAAAGATTTTACATACATAACAAATAGAAAGGAAATGTAGTAAAGTAAATTGAAAAAAAGGAAAGGAAAAGAAAAGACACAAAAAAGGGGACAGATTCTATCTTCCTTCTTCGGATTTGTGCAGTCAGATAGGTTTATGATTTTGTAGTGGAATAGCTAGAAAAGACTTTGATGTCAGATGCAATCAGTGTTATAGCAATAACACTTAGACTTATATACCACTTTACAGTGTTTTACAGCCCTCTCTAAGCAGTTTTGCAGAGTCAGCATATTGCCCACAACAATCTGGGTCCTCATTTTACCAACCTTGGAAGGATGGCTCCACTATGGCCCTCTCTTTGAAGGCAACTTAGATGTCATATATCTAGTAAAAAACAACACACCAATTTACTGCTCCATTATCAAATAACAAAGCAACCTCCCATAAGAGCAGTTGTGCGAGAACACTGTTCAGACAAATACATTACATTTCAGCAACTCACAACACCAGAAAAAGGAAATGGACCACCTATACATGTTCCAACAAAATATATATCCCCACAACTTTATCAAAAAATTTACTTCAATCCAGTCATCCCACTACAGCACAACCAACACAAGCTATGAAAAGGATAACACTGACATAAATCAAAAACAACTCAGAAACAACCAGCAGATTATTAGAACCACATGTTATCACTGTAGCACACAGACCAACTACAGCTCTCCCGAACATTTTAAATAAATCAAAAGACCAGTAACCCAAGAAGAAAAAACAGAAATCGTCTATAATGCATGGTATAAGGACTGTAACAGCTACTATATAGGACAGATAGGCAGAAGACTAGCAGAGCTCATCCATAAACATCAACTAGCAGTCAAAAGACAAGATGAAAACTTTCAGCCTGACAATACATGGAGAGAGTCAACCACCATTTTAAATGGGAAATTGTGAGAATCCCTAACCAAGCTATATCCAAAAAAAATGCTAGGGAATTCTTGGAAACTTGGCATTCAGACAAATCAGCCATCAATAGACACCTAGAGACATCCACATTTACACACCGTTCACAAGAAGAAATAATAATAATAAAAAAATCTAAGAAGAAAACAAAAAAGATCAGCAGCTAACACCCAGATAAGAAAGGATTAAAACCAGACAAACAAGCAAAGAACAATACCCCAACCAAGGAACTACCAACGAGATAGCCACACACACACAAACACTGGCGGTGCGTGAAAGAAAATCCTATGCTCACTTGCATTGATGAGTTTACCTAATTGGATAATGAAACAAGCAAACAACCAAGCTCAGAGAACACCAGAGACTCCACAATACAATTCTGAGCTACATATATGCTCTTCTGTTATATATGGCTGCCTAATTGCTGCTGTGAGTCAGAAGATCTAAAGACATTGTCCTCTATATCAGGGGTCTCCAACCTTGGTCCCTTTAAGACTTGTGGACTTCAACTCCCAGAGTTCCTCAGCCAGCAAAGCTGGGACTCTGGGAGTTGAAGTCCACAAGTCTTAAAGGGACCAAGGTTGGAGACGCCTGATATATATCAAGGTATTTCCAAGTTAGTTCAAAGCCCGGGTTTTAATAGCTTGGAAACAGGTTATCTGAAAGACCAATTTTACCCAACATATCCTGGCTATACTCTAAAGGTATGTCACTCTCTACTACTAAGATGACCTCATAAGAGATATTGTGTTTTTGATGGTGATCCCAAATATATCCCAAAATATGGAATTTATGCCTCTCTCTTCAGCCCCATTTCCCAGTCTTATCATTGCTGTTTTTAATTAAAACCACAAATAACAGATATACGCAGGCCAGTTTTTCCAGTTAAAATATGCACATTTTCTTCTGATATAATTCACTGTAGGTTTAATGTTATTTTTCTTATTTTTGGTACGTTAATCTGATGGCACAGCTTTTTTGTTTACTTAGGTCTATATGCTGCTTTAATAATAGTTTCTAATACTAATAAAATGCGTCTGCTACCACTTATATTATTACAATTGCTAAGAATACGAATCTTGATCTCTTGCACTACCATAAAACTTTAACTCATTTTTCTTTTTTTCACAGACGACACACAGTAAAAAGCATTCATGTATCTGAACACTGAAGATTTTAAGCAGTCAACAGAGTTATGCAAGTTCTAACCACAGTAATGTAAAAAACTGGCATTTGGGCTCTTAGAAAAGCCTCATACAGATCTCGAGTATCTTTGCAGACAACGAAAAAAAATGACATCAGCTCCCTGTTTTGATCTTGCATTATTCTATAACTTTCTAAAGCCATAATTCTGGCATTAATCACAGAAGTGCACAGTGGGCTTATTAGCTTCTTTCCCCTCTCTGTTATAGCACAAATACTTTCCTTCTTTTAGTGTTACAATGCATAACCGTCACTTCAAAAGCTGGTTTCTAATCTTAGTTAAAATGGCGGCATTGAAGTACATGGACTGGTGAATTTTGGTTGGAACTTAATGAGAGATGGGACGAGGTCTGTAGCTGCTACCTGATCTTGAAATGATGAAATTAGCAGCATGTCACTTGTACTATGCCTGCAATATAAATCTTTACCATTCACCCTATCTCAGTCCAAACTATTTCACCTACTGTATTTATTGTGCTGGTGATAAAATGAAGGAGACTGCCATATAAGTAGCTTAGAGCAGTGGTCACCAACTGGTGGTCCGTGGACCACTGGTGGTCCGTGACAAAATTTGGGTGGTCCATGAGAAAATTTTGATGGTCCGCAGAAAAATTATTTGCATTTTTTATATTGCACTAAATTAGGGGTCCTCAAACTACAGCCCCTGGAACAGATACGTGCAATGAATGTTTGGGTTGCTGCAGAGTCTCCCCCTTTGGGGTCTTTTTGTGTGGGTCAGAGGGGGGCAGAAATTCCAACTTGGAGTCTGCTTCAGCCTCCTGATGCTGGGCTTTGGGCAAAGGCTGGAGGGAAGTGCCACTGGTGGCGAAGAGCCGGAGGATCTTGTTCCAGTGGGACTGCATCATGGCGTGGAACTGGCTGACCATCTCAGCCCACTGAACCTCCAGGCACCAGTACCTGGCCTTTCACTCCCACAGGTCTTCTTTTGCTTGGAAAGCCTATGCTCATAGTCCTCAGTGAGGTGTTTCTACTGAGCCTCCTTCTCGGTCAGAGGAGTGGCTGGGAGGGGTGAGTAGAGGCTGACGAGGCGCCTCTTGACATGAGTGATATCGAGTTGGCCACACCCACCCAGTCACATGACCACCTAGCCATGCCCACACACCCAGTCATTAGGCAGATCATATTAGTGGTCCGTGGGATTTAAAATTATGAATTTAGTGGTCCCTGAGGTCCGAAAGGTTGGTGATCCCTGGCGTAGAGTGTCTGGAGAGCAACTAAGATATAAATCTAACAAATACTGGTAATAACTACATATTTTTAAAATAAAGTCAGTTATTGTTTTTGTAAACCGTGATTTATGTGAATATTACTGATTTGACATAATCAATAAAGCATGATTCAAATAATGACTTAGTGGCAATTTATTGCTGAATTCACACATTATATAAAGCTAATCATAGTAATTTGTAAAAGTGATTTATTTAGTATTTTTTTTGTCAATACAACATATTTACTTAATATAGTTAGCAAGCAATGGCTTAGTAAGGGATACAATGCCAATTGCTATCTTTCAACTTCAGTACTCTTCCTTGTATTGCGAACTCTCGTATTACTGTATTAGAGAAAGAACGAAATCTTGGTTTGACAAAAAGAAAAAAAAAGGAAAGACTTTGTAACTGTCTTTAGGACTGTGCTCCGGAATGGCCTTTCTAGTTTCCAAAACTGCTATTTGGACAAAAGTCCATTCTGTTTAGTCTTGGGAATGTTTGGTCCTGGGGAAAGGTAAATAGCATCGATTCAAGTATGCTGAAGCAGAATTTAAGCTATTTAGAGAGCACTGTGAATATACACAAAATAAATCAAACAGAAGGCCCTAGCCTAATAAGAGATGAAGCTGTTATTCATGGCATTGCTTTCACATTGCTCTCATCAGAAAAAATAGTCAGTAACATGCAGATTGGCAATACAGCGATAATCAACAAATATATCTGAAGTATAGGGTATATTTCTAAGTAACTCAGAATTAGGAATTGCTGTAAATAGTCCACATTTTCTGTCCTCTTCTAGATCTTCTCTAGACATTGTCTTATTGTTTGATTATTTATACTTTGACTATTTTCCAAAATTGGGAGAAACGGATAGTTCAGTGCTGGGATTCAAATAATTTAACAACCTTTGCCCTAATGACTGGCTCGGTGGGCGCGGTTATGGTGATCATGGCCAGGGGGTGGACCAGGCAGCACTCTGCCTCCTGCACACCCCCAGGAGCAAAAACCGGCCGCAGGGGCACACCGTACTCCCACACGCCCCTTTTGGGCCTAGTAGGCCTCCCTGCAGCCCCTTGGGAGCAAAAACAGGCTGCAGAGAGGCCACGCCACACCCCCCACACCCTGTTTGGGGCCTAATAGACCTCCCTGCACTTACCTGGAAGCCAAAACGGGGCACATGGGGACTTCTGGAAGGGGCGGGGAGGGGAGGGGCCAGCCAGCAATTTAACAACTGGTTCAGCGGAAGTGGTGCGAACTGGATGAATCCCACCACTGGGATAGTTACTCAAAGTGATGTTTAACCAAGAAGAATCCTTCTCTTCTTTTCTCAATTTCCATTTCAGCCCAAAGATCTGCTAGATTGCAAAGGAAATCAGCAAGTAGCCTTATATGTTAGTGATTCATGGAAGATGTTTCTCCATAAGGAAAACCCCAAGATATTTCTCTAGAAGGATTTTCTAACACTTTGACCCTAGCTGTGGTCTTCTGTAATCTCAGGACATTGGACCTGTTTCAAAGTTATGCCTGACTCAGTGGCTCAGTTGTAGTGCATCTGAAAGACAAATAAAGTTATCCTTTGAAATTGAGTGGTTCTGTGGAGTTGTGGAAGAAGTTCTTGCTTCATTCTGCTTTCTAACTCCTGGATTTTAGCTTTTTTTCAATGAAAAAGCTGGTTTGAAGCTATTCCTCATGGGACTCTCGGCAAAATTCCTCCCAGACCTAAACTACCCATATGTGGGATGAGGTTCCACCAATTTTGCAAACGTTCATGTCCCCCAAATGTTTATTTGGGCCAAAAAGTCCTGCCAAAAAGCCCATAAAAGACATAAATTGTGTATTTCATGTCTGAAACAGTCAGTACATTTAAAATATTAAATATCTTACAGCTCATTTTGTTTTGCATGTCTATGGAAGCCTGCACATTTGTCACTGTGCTGTCACACTGAAGTTATGCACTTACATCATTATTATTTCAATAACCAAAATAAAGGTTGCATATAAACATTTGCAAACATTGCTGGGTTTGGTGACTTGCTACTTTATTTCATTAATTTATTGCCCACCCAAGTGTATGTCAAAAAAAATCAAGGTGGTAGCTACAATGGCATAAGCAAAGTTCCCACAACTTTTTAGTGTGCATTGATGTTTATAAAAGAGGGGGGGCTAACTGCATAGTCACCCCTGTTTCCAAGCAACTGCAATTTTAAAATCATAAGATTTTCTAATATTTTCCAGTTTATGGCATACAGAGTAGTGTCTTCTAATTCCAGGTTTAAAAAATTCTCCCTCCCTCTCCTGTCTTAGAAATTCCTTGAAATGCTGTTTCTCTTTATGGGTGTACATATTTAAAATGTCATTATTTTCACTGAGGGCTAGATATTATTATTCCATTGAAGATTCTTGCAAAACCTACATTTCCTTTTGCCATCAAGGATGTGACCCTTGGCTTTGAGTAGATCGGAGAACCAGCAAATACCACCTCTGGCTGGCCCTGAGTGGGGTGAGAATGGAGATTTTGCAGTATCCTTCCCCTGCCACACCCCACCAAGCCTCACCACGCCCACCAAGCCACGCCTACAGAACAGGTAGTAAAGAAATTTGAATTCCACCACTGTTATATGTACATGTATATGTATGTGTATGTGTATATGTATAGGTATACGTATAAGTATAGGTAAAGGTAAAGGTTCCCCTTGCACATATGTGCTAGTCGTTGCCGACTCTAAGGGGCGGTGCTCATCTCCATTTCAAAGCCGAAGAGCCAGAGCTGTCCAGAGACGTCTCGGTGGTCATGTGGCCGGCATGACTAAATGCCAAAGGCGCACGGAATGCTGTTACTTTCCCACCAAAGTGGTCCCTAATTTTCTACTTGCATTTTTTGTGTGCTTTCGAACTGCTAGGTTGGCAGAAGCTGGGACAAGTAACGGGAGCTCACCCCGTTACATGGCACTAGGGATTCGAACCGCTGAACTGCTGACCTTTCAATCAACAAGCTCAGCATCTTAGCCATTGAGCCACTGTGTCCCTTGCAATATATATGTATATGTATATTTATTTATTTTATTTTGTCACAACAATATATGTAGGTATCATACAAAAAGATTATATAGTATATAAACACATATATGAGTAAATATAAGGAGGTATAAGTATATATATATATATAGGAAAAAGAAAAGAAAAACAATAGGACAGGAACAGTAGGCATGTTTGTGCGCTTATGCACACCCCTTATGATCCTCTTAGGAATGGGGTGAGGTCAATAGTAGAAAGTTTTTGGTTAAAGCTTTTAGGATTATGAGAAGAGACCACAGTATATGTATATGTATATGTATATGTATATGTATATGTATATGTATATGCATATGTATATGTATATGTATATGTATATGTATATGTATGTAGGTATATATCAGTGGTGGGTTGCTACTGGTTCAGCCCGGTTCGGGAGAACCCGTAGTAGCGACGGTGAGAGGCTCCGCTCACCCACCCGGCCGTAATCAAATATGCTGTGTGCATGTGCAGAAGTGGCGCGCGCACAAGCAAAGCGAGCAAACTGGTAGCAAAGGTAAGTGAAACCCACCACTGGTATATATGTATGTATAGATATATAAGCAGAAAGTAAAAGTCCTGCTTTCATTTTAGCAACTGTTATGATCAGATGTAAGAAGGGACAATAGAGACACTATGCAGAAAGCTTTTGCTTGGGATGTGCATTATATTACTTGCTGTATCACATTTCTTTTAGACGTTCCATTTTGATATCTCAGTTAAAAAAAAACAAGAAACTGATATGGGGAATAAACGTTATACAATGGAAATGTGATATAATCAGGTCAATCCAGATAGTACTGGATGAGGTGGGTTAAGCTATTTAACCCAAATTGGCTTCTTATACAAATTTTATTCATCTGGTCAGAACGAAAATAAAAAGAGACAAACTCATGAGTTACATCTGTGCATTTAAGATATTTGATTTTGGTTTGTTCAGTAGCAGCTGGGCATGTAAATAAAACTGGGACAACTGTGCTTGCTGAGGAACACTAAGATCTAGGGCAGGAGTGTCAAACTTGATTTCATCGAGGATTATGTTGACCTCTGGCGGATGGGGTGGTGTGGCCAGGGTGGCCATAGCCAGCTCTACATCACTCATGTCAGGGGTGCCTATATTGGCCTGACTGCTCTGCCAGAGAAAACGGGCTCCCAAGCTCCATTTTTGGTGGCAGAGGCACCGTGGGCCAGTCCTTCGCTGTTTCCAGGACAGCCCCGCAGGTCAGATCTGAGCACCCCGTGGGCTGGATCTGGTCCACAGGCCTTAAGTTTGACACCCCAGATCTAGAGCCTCAGCACATGTAAAGACTGGGTTAGGGAAGAATGCCCTATTCTCCATTCATTCATTCATTCATTCATTCTCATCCATTCAGCCTTTGTCTATCCACTGCAGGATAAAGACCTCTTCCTCATAGTTCCACCAATAAGATCTTGAGTTTTCTTTTGCTAGTTGAATCCACAGTAGTTACTGATGTCATCAATCCATCTTATCTTAGGTCTCTTTTGCAGATGCTTTTTATTGAGTGGAATCCATTCGATCAGTGTGTGCTACCTGTTGTAACATATGCCAGGGCAACATGGACACCAACCTCACAATTGATACAAAAGCTACAAGTGGTGCAAAGGGACATGGAAAGATACCTGCTCGGCATCACAAGACAAGATAGAAAGACCTGCACATAAAAATGTGTGTGTGTGTGTGTGTGTGTGTGTGTGTGTGTGTGTGTGTGTGTAGGTCTTTGGTTGTTCGGGTTTTCTCCCGTGTAAAATTGGAAGTGTCTTGCCGATGTTTCGACACACACGTTTCGACACACACACTGTAAGCCGCCCTGAGTCTTCCGAGAAGGGCGGGATATAAATGTAAATAAATAAATAAAAAAGTCTCATTCATCATCTTCAGGCTTCAGCTTCGTGCTTCTTGCCCCCAGAAGCACGACGCTGAAGCCTGAAGATGACAAATGAGACTTTGTCGAAACGTCGCCAAGACACTTCCAATTTTATGCGGGAGAAAACCCGAACAACCAAAGACCTACATACAAACACCTGCGAAAACCTCAGAATATATATGTTTTCTGAGGTTTTCGCGGGTGTTTGTATGTAGGTCTTTGGTTATTCGGGTTTTCTCCCGCGTAAAATTGGAAGTGTCTTGGTGATGTTTAGTCTGACATTTAGTCTGACATCCTCAGAGTAATCTGAGGATGTCCAATCTAAAATTGGAAGTGTCTTGGCGACATTTAGTCTGACATTTAGTCTGACATCCTCAGACATCCTCAGACTAATCTGAGCACAACCAAGCCCCCACCCAAATAGGGCACACCCCCATCCAATCAGAGCACAGCCAAGCTCCCACCCAATCAGTTCAACCCCCCACTAGCAGTTAAAAAGGAAGAAACAGCTGCAATCACACATTGCTCCCAGAAGCACGAAGCTGAAGCCTGAAGATGATGAATGAGACTTCGTCGAAACGTCGCCAAGACACTTCCAATTTTACGCGTGAGAAAACCCGAATAACCAAAGACCTACATATATATATATATCAGAAAAAATATATCATCAAGGGAATATAAGAATTGAAATGGAAATGGGCTGGTCACAGCAAGAAGAACTGATGGCAGGTGGACTAAGGCAGTCATAGAATGGATTCTACTCAATTCTATATTCATATATTTGCATAAATAAGATGATAAGAGTATCAGTAGATGGCAGTATCTGACAGACTTTGCTTGGCTGACAGACAGCATTCTCCCTGGTCAGAATATGGAAGGGATACCACCAGGGAATTCTAGGATTAGGCTAGACTGAGGTAAAAAAAAAGATTTCTGGGAGAAAATATTAGCCAACCAGCAAATCACATAGATATGTCCATACAGACCCTAGGCATTGAGGAGTCTTTATTTTTATGTTTGTATGCAATATATTAGTCTAGATTTTCGGTCTGTACCATCCCTGGAGAGCTACTCAAAAGGAGATACCTTTTAATTGAGTTGCAAAAGAAGTATGAGACACCACAATCATCGTCATTGAAAGCTTAGGTGGGTGGCCAATGGTTGCAATTAACATGGTCAATAAGTCCAAAATCTCAGATAAGGACAGGCTTAGACTTTTGGGGAGAGTTATTGCAGTTGTCTTTGTTTTTATATGGTATAATATGTCAGTTTTAAAGGTTCAGTATGTTTTCTGATTCACAGTAGCAGGAAATCCTACTTCTACTCTTTAGCATTCAGTCAATTGTCAATCGTGCAGCTACCACTGTTGTCACTTCAGATTTTGACTAAATCATTTTGTACATTCCCCCTTTCAGACAGACTTTCTATCACCTCATATATTTCAACATGACGGAAGCTAGTCCTACCACTTTGGGGATAGATCGCGTTATTGGGACCCTGGACTTCTGCCCTGAAGTCTTGCCCTGATGGCGCCACTATGTATAATGAGGCAAAAATAGGCTGTAATTCAAGCTGATCTCTAACCATTTGGAAAATCGTCCACCCACTAGGAGCGTTTGGCCGTGAAAGGGCCAGCAAAGTCAATGTGGATTCTTGACCAAGGCCCTTGGGGCTTTTCCCATTCTCTGACTGGGGCTGTTGGGTAGCGGTCTGGACTCTTGGCAAGCTTGGCATTTCCCTACCCTCTCAGCAATCTCTGCGTCCATGAGTGGCCTACATAGCTTCTAGCTAGCTTTCATCCTTACGATGCCTGGGTGACCCTCGTGGAGGTCCAATACCTTGTAACTTAACAGGAATTATTACACGATCACCCCATAACAGGCACCCCCTTGAGCCGAGAGCTCATCACGTTTCTTAACAAATTCTTTGAACCGTTAAGCCCGGCGCAGCGACACCCTCTCTGTACCCAACCGGTACAGTCCTTAACACAATGTCGGTATGATGCCGAGCCACTTCCTTTGATGTGACTGGGCCAGAGTCAACGAGTCAATAAGGAGGATGGGTGTCCCGGAGTGGGGTCTTGATCGCCCCTGGCAGTGGGCATCGGCTCAATCGTCTGCATGCCCCACTTCTTTCCGGTCGATGCTGCAGCTTGTATGAGTAAGCGGCTAAAATATAGTCCATCGAGTCAAGCGTGGCGAAAGTGCCACAGGCGTTGGCGATCAGCCAGTAATCCCAAGTAGGTCTGTGGTCAGTCACGATTTCAAAATTCCGCCCAAAGACATACTCATGGAATTTTTGACCCCTGATACAATGGCTAATGCTTCTTTGTCTAATTGGCTGTAGTTCCTCTCTGGGGAGGACATCGTTCTAGAGTACGCTATAGGGGCTTCTGTGCCGTTTGAAGTCTATGGCTGAGTACAGCCCCACCCCATAAGGGGCGCATCATAAACCAGCACTAGGGGTAGTGAGTCGTGATATTGGATGAGCAGGCTATCACTTGAGAGCAGGTTCTTTACTGCTTCAAAAGCCCTATTTTCTGACTTTCCCCAAGACCAAACAGTATTTTTCCCTAAGAGCCTATGCAGCGGTTCCATAGCAGTTGCTTTGTTCTTTAAAAGACCGCGTAAAATTAACCAATCCAGGAATGCCTGCAGCTCTGCTTTGTTTTTGGGCGCTGGAGCCTTCCTAATTGCCTTAACTTGCTCTCAGTAGGGTGAATTCCTTTCTTGTCTATCCGGTAGCCCAAGAAATCGACCGATTCATCTGACATTGTTGTCTTGACTTTTAATCCGGCTGTCCGGAAAATGCTCAAGACCTTTCTTAACGCTCCCCAATTCCTCCATGTTTTCCCTGAAATTAGGACATCATCAGTAGGAACTACCCTGGGAGCCCTTGCAGTAGTCGTTCCATCAGGTTTTGGAACAGCCCTGGTGCCACACTAACCCCAAATTGCAATCGGGTGCACTTGAATGCCCCCTGTGCAATCGTTTGGGCTTGTCTACTGGCAGTTGTTGGTAGGCTTGGGCCAAGTCTAACTTTGCAAAGACTTGCCCTTGCCCCAAGGTGCAATAAATGTTGCACTACGGGAACCGGTGCAGCTTTTCTGTAAGGCTTTGTTAAGCGTCGCCTTGTAGTCAGCGCAAATTCTAATTGACCCGTCCGATTTGATGGGGGTGACGATTGGCGTCTCCCACTTTGCGTGATCGACTGGCACCAAAACCCCCTGATTTATGAGCTTGTCCAGCTCCTTATCAATTTTGGTTTTAGGGCAAAGGACTCTCCTGCCTTAAGCCTAATGGGGGCTACCTGGGGTCTAAGTTGAAGGAAATAGGGTCTCCTTGTACTTGCCCAGGCAGTCCTTGAAGACATCTTGAACTCGTTAAAGAGAATGTCTTTCAAATTGCAGTCACTTCTGTAGATGCCAGTCACTCCCATGCCCAGGCGAAACCAGTCTAGTCCCAACAGACTGGGCAGAGTTCCTTCGGCGATCGTGATGGGCAGGGTCTTTTGTGAGGGCGTACTCGACTCGGACGGAGGTGGTCCCTCGAACAGGGATGCGATTCCCTGGTAGATCGTGCACTCGTAGCCGCTGTGCTTGCAGATGGCGCGACGGATGACAGCGACTTCGCCAGTGTCCCAGGACATGATGGTGATCGCTGATCCCGTGTCTACTTCAAGCCTGCACCGTACTCCCTCGATCTTGGGCTTTGTGAAAATCTTCTTTTCCACTTTGGTTGGTAGCGGCCTATAATGACAGTCGTTTGGTTGAACTTGCGCCTTTCTTGTTTGAACCAATCGCGGGCCGCCTTTCCGGTTCAGCGTTTTGATTCGATTTGAATTTTGGCGGAAGGTTGGGCGCTCTGCAAACCTGAGCTAAGTGTCCTTTCTTCCCGGCATGTTGCGTCTTTAAACCTGCAGCGTTGGCGCTGATGCTGCCCTCCAGCTTCCTTTCGTCACGGTCCTCAGTGTCGCGTTTCTCGGTCCGGCAGACCCTTCCTCATCCTCGCCCTCACCTTGATTCGGACTGAATCTCCTCCTGGTGTACTGGCGTTGGCTTTGCTTCGCCTTGGATTGAAGGCTTTGCAGAGTCTCTGCTGCTTTAGTAGACATTTCATGTGCTCTGGCCTCGTCCAGGCGGTGGCTAGTGTCAGGTTGCTCTTTGGCTAGCAGTCGTCGC
The DNA here is from genome assembly GCF_028640845.1 of Ahaetulla prasina. NCBI lineage: Eukaryota > Metazoa > Chordata > Lepidosauria > Squamata > Colubridae > Ahaetulla > Ahaetulla prasina. Next base: position 278,991,582 of record NC_080540.1, on the reverse strand, counting down.
CGTGGCGGATGTCCTTGACCCCTCGGATGAGTTGCTCGAGTAGCACTCGTCTAAGTCTCGGTATCCGCAGTCCTTGGGCGCTCTTCTTAGCGGCCATGTAGTCACCGATGGACTCGCCCTCCATCTGTCTCGTTCTCCAATTCAAACCGCTGCACGTATTTGGGCGGCGTCGGTGCGAAATGGTTCTTCAGCAAAGTCTGCAGAGTCGGCCACGATACCGATTATGTCGGCGTTGGCTCTGCCAGGGCTTCGCAATCTCGATTACCTCCGGCCCGCAATGGCTTAGAAGTAAGCCGCTTGCGGTTATCAGGAATCCTGCAGTTCGTTGGCTTCTAGAAAGCTTTTGAAACGGGTCATATATGTTCCCCATTTCTCCTTGCCGGGTTATGCAGTGCGGGTGGCGTGTTTGCCATTTCCGCGTTTCTGCCCTGAGTTTGCTGGGTTCGGGACTAGCGTGCTTCAGCTCGGTTCTGGTTCTCCTTAGCCTCGAGATCCCATCCTCGTCGCCAATGTTAAGTTCGGGAAGTAACGAGGCTGGAGACCAGGGTAGTGACAACAGCTCTTTAATATAGGGTGAACCCAGCAACAGGCTGGGGCAAAAACCTCTCCTTTTATACAGTTCTGCTGGAGGCTTCGTCCAATCAGCAACGTGCTGATTTCCCGCTCAAATATTTAAAGGCACAACTGTTAATACATAACACTTGGCATCACAAGACAAGATAGAAAGACCTGCACATAAAAATATGTGTGTGTGTGTGTGTGTGTGTGTGTGTGTGTGTGTGTGTGTGTGTGTGTAGGTCTTTTTGTTGGGTTTCTCCGTACAGGTGGAAGTGTCTATGCCGATGTTTGCTTCTACACGTTTCCACACACACTGTAAGCCCCCTGAGTCTTTATTTTTTTTCATAAATAAATAAATATAAACTATTCATCATCTTCTAGCTAAACATTGCTTCTGCTCCCAGAAGCCTGACAGTGAAATGAGATAAATGTCAGTTCCTAGAATGTTGGATCACGGAGAAAATGAAAAAGATACATACTGGAAGAAACCTCAGAATATATATGTTTTCTGAGGTTTTGGCATGTTGGTGCTTAGTTCATTTCTATGTAAATACTGGAAACTCTTATGATATTTAGTCTACTGTGTCATTAAACTGATTTCCCTAGAAGTGTTAATCCAGGGGTCACCAACCTTTCGGACCTCAGGGACCATTAAATTCATAATTTTAAATCCTGAGGACCACTAATATGAATTTTTTAAAAAGATAAATAGTATTTAGTGCAATATAAAAAATGCAAATAATTTTTCTGTGGACCACCAAAATTTTCTCATGGACCACCAGTGGTCCACGGACTACTGGTTGGTGACCACTGTGTTAATCTACTTATGAATTAAAGAGTTACTATTCCTTGCCTGTAGTGGTGAAAGATAGTTCTACAACAATTCCCCACTTATAATTAATGTTCTTCAGGATATCTCTACAATGTTCCTTTCTTCAATTTACCCTCCCACCTTTGAGGTGTAACAGGCTAAGGCAGGGGTGGGCAACTCTGGCAACTTTATGACTTATGGACTTCAACTCACAGAATTTCTGAGCTGGCTGGCTCAGGAATTCTGGAAGTTGAAGTCCACAGGTCATGAGTTTGCCATAGGTGCCTATCCCTGAGCCAAGGCATGAAAGGCGATTCATCCAGTGGTGAAATCCATTTTTTTTTACTACTGGTTCTGTGGGCATGGCTTGGTGGGTGTGATGTGGTTTGATGGGCATGGCAGGGGAAAGATACTGCAAAATCTCCATTCCCATCCCCTCCAGGGGAAGGATACTACAAAATCTCCATTCCCACCCCACTCTGGGGCCAGCCAGAAGTGATATTTGCCGGTTCTCCAAAGTACTCAAAATTTCCACTACTGGTTCTCTGAACTGCTCAAAATTTCCGCTACTGGTTCTCCAGAACCTGTCAGAACCTGCTGGATTTCACCCCTGGATTGATCCCAGTCATAGCAAATGGCAGCAGCAAACTGATTTTGGCTGATCTGGAAAAAGCTAAGCATGATCATAAATGATTGGATGAGAGACCAAGAAATTTAGGATTTAGGACTGCATGCTATACAGGGGAATAATAATAAAAAAATCCTGGACACCATCAATGGCATTTCCATTACTACCACTTCCATCGTTACCAACAACAATAATACCAGTTCCAAGAATACTATATGAAGTCACCAGGATTTGAATTTGACTTAAGAGATGTTTTATAACTTTATCATTGCTACCACTTGGTGGATCAGGAACTATGGAACTAAATTAGACACAAAGAAACATACAGATTGGGTTTGGCTTTCATCCTTTTCAGAGGAATATTCATTCAAATCCTCATCTCTTCTTATACTCTAGAACAATTAATGATGGATAAATAGTGTGATTAGTATTGCATGGAATCAGAACTCTAAAGAATATTTCTTCATTAAATAGGAGTAAAACCCTTATCAATAAGTTAGGAGATGCTATATATATATTATGAAATCCTAGTATGAGCCTAGTGAATGGAATAACACCTGCTTCCAAACTACAGGTTAAGCTAGAATGGCTCATAAAAAGATTGATAGGAGTTAATGTATATATGAATGTTTGAATGTGTTTGCTTGTACCTTGTTCTAGTAAAATATTTTTTAAAAATTTTTTTGCCTTATTCGCCTATTTTTTTTGCCCATTTTCTGAAAAGGTTTGTAGGTTTAACTGATTTCTGAAATAAAGAGCTGGATTCTGAAAGAAGGACCTGGATTTATATCGTGTACTAAGCTACAATTCCTTTTTAAAATTTGGTTGTTGGGTAAGCCACAAATGACTAGCTTCCCACAATACACAAAGCCATTAATTATGGTTTAGTATGCCAGACTCAAGTAGGATAGAAGATATGTTGCCCTTCTGCCCACAATTATTTATCCTGCGAAAATCACCAGTCCAGGGATGCAGCAACTTCCTAGATCCTGCTGATAAACCAGTTGAGATCTAGTATGGTACTGGGATAGAGGCTCAGCCTCTCATGAAGCGCCCAGCAGAGGTGGATTTCAGCAGGTTCTGACCAGTTCTGGAGAACCGGTAGCAGAAATTTTGAGTAGTTTGGAGAACTGGTAGTAAAAATTCTGACTGGCCCCGCCCCCATCTATTCTCTGCCTTCCGAGTCCCAGCTCATAGGGAGGAAATGGAGATTTTACAGTATCCTTCCCCTGGAGTAGGGTGAGAATGGAGATTTTACAGTATCTTTCCCCTGCCACGCCCACCAAGCCATGCCACCAAGTCACGCCCACCAAGCCATGCCACACCCACCAAGCCATGCCACACCCACAGAACCGGTAGTAAAAAAAATTGAAACCCACCACTGGCTCCCAGGCTATGTTGCTTCCCCTCGTGGTGTTATTCTATGGGAGAGAATGATCGGCACTATTTTGATGTCCTTGGAAGAAAGATGTGATAATAGTATTAAAAAGTCTCTCTCTCTCTCTGTCTTTCTCTCTCTCTCACACACACACAATATTATCAGCGCTGAGTCTTATCCCTGCTATTTCTTAGTCAAATTTGATTGTCCTCTGAAACCTTTATAGTCTACTAGCTGGATACCCGTGCTTTGTTACGAAACTATGTGATTGGGCATGATAAATTGAACTAACCAGTTCTGAAGTAATGCCAGGTCAATTCTACAACGGATGTCCCTCTCATTGTATACCAACAAAGTATATCTGGAGAAATGAAGGCTGCTGCTGAGGCCCCGCCATGATATTCCCTATCCTGTGGTAGACCTGCCCCTGCGCTTTGAATGTTGGCATATTTAGCTGTAGCTGCCTGATTAACGTAAGAGTCATTAGATGCATACTTTTTTACAGCCTCTCTATTGACTTTGGGATGACTTTGACAATATTTTTTTTGCAGCTTCCCTTACTTGTGTTTTCCTAATTGCATCTGTAAATCTTTTCCTGCGTTTTTTCCCTCTTTTCCCTTTAACTGGTGTTACAGTAGAAGGAACAGATGCCAGTTTGAACTGAGGTAACGGAATGCGAGGCAAGTGGCAGTTGGAACTTTTCAGGTGGGGAGGGGGAGTAGAACGTCTAACTCCTTAGCATCAGAGCATGTTAATATACTGTATATGAATATACTGTGTATGAAGTACTACTGATCTGATGGTCATTTCGAAAAATCCTTTCTTTTTTTTTTTTTTTTTATTCAAAAAGTTTTTATTGGTCAAAAAAGGTTTATACAAATACATATCAGGTATGGTAAATTTTCATTTTTCTTATCCAAAATAAGAATTTTACTCAAATTTTTTAACACATACAACAGCCATATGGCAAGCAGGTGACACGAAGTAGCTAAGTTTACAAATCTTAAATACGTAATAAAGAAGGGTCAAGAATAAACAGAATATCGTACAAAAGAGAATAAGGAAAACCAACACAATCCCAAATATCTTTATCACTTCCTAGTTTTGGAACTCAGAACTCTGGGTTCAGCCTGACCCAACTCCAGGGCTGCAACAGCGGCAGCCGCCTCCGCCCCATGGTCTATAACCTCCCTTCTTCAATTCCTGGGTCATCTGATTCCAGGAGGGCTTTGTGTTCCTCCACGTAGGCCGTAGCCTCCGCAATTGTACTAATTTTTTCGTAATGCCCTCCCGAAAATCATCAATCCTCTGGCATCAGCCATCTGAAGCCCACTCCCTTGAGGATGAGGAAGGAGTTTTCCACACCGAGAGAAGAGAAGACCGGGATGAATGCGGAAGTTGCGGAGGGCAACACCAGCGTCAACAATGCAAGTTCAAGGGCGCTACATGTCGGTGCGAGAAGAAGGGCACCTGGCTCAAGTCTGTCGAGCACCCCAACCTTCCGCCGAAAATTCAAACCAACCAATCAGGCGACCAGCGATTGGTCAAAACAAAAAGGCGCGAATTCAAATCGAGCGACCGTGATAGTGGGTCGTGCAGCAACCGCGTGAAGAAAATCTTCACAAAGAAAATCGAGAGTGCCGTGCCGACTGGAAGTGGACACAGGGTCAGCGATCACAATCATGTCCTGGGACACTTTGGGCTTTGCGAAAATCGCCAAACGCAAACTGCAAACACAGCGGCTAAAGTTCAAGACTACCAAGGGAATCGCATCCCTGTTCGAGGACCACCTCCGTCCGCGTCGAGTACGGACCACACAAGAAGACCCTGCCCATCACGATAGTCGAAGGGACCCTGCCAAGTTTGTTGGGACTAGACTGGTTCGTGCATTGGGCATGGGAGTGACTGGCATCTACAGAAATGACTTTAACCTAAAGGACACACTCATGAAGTTGAAGATGTGTTCAAGGACTGCCTGGGCAAGTACAAGGGACCCCTATTTCCTTCAATTTAGACCCCCAGGTTAAAAGCAAGGAGGGTCCTTTGCCCTTAAACCCAAGATTGACAGGAGATAGACAAGCTCATCAGTCAGGGATACTGGTGCCAGTCGATCATGCAAAGTGGGAGGCAATCGTCACCCCAGTGAAACCAGATGGGTCAGTTAGAATCTGCGCTGACTACAAGGCAACGTTAAACAAAGCCTTGCAAAAGCGCTTACCGGTCCCGTGGTGCAACACTTGCTGCACTCGCTGGGGCAAGGCGTTTTTAAATTAGATTTGGCCCAAGCCTATCAACAACTGCCGTGAAGCACAGCGAAGCCCAGACAATTGTGACTCACAGAGGTGCTTTCAAGTGTACCCGGTTACAGTTTGGGGTGAGTGTGGCACCTGGTCTATTTCAAAATTTAATGGGCGACTTCTGCAAGGGCTCCGGGGTAGTCCCTATTTTGATGATGTATTGGTATCAGCGAAAATTTAGAAGAATTGGGGGCGTTTGAGAAAAGTTTTGGGCATTTTCCGGTCAGCGGTCTAAAGGTTAAAGTGAACAAATGCCAAATAGGGGTAGAATCCGTAGAGTTCTTGGGCTACAGAATAGACAAGGAAGGAATTCACCCACTGAGAGCAAGGTCAAGGCAATAAGAAAGGCTCCAGCGCCCAAAAACAAAACAGAGCTACAGGCATTCCTGGGTCTAGTGAACTTTTACGGTCTTTTTGAAAAATAAGGCAACCGTTGCGAGCCGCTACATAAGTTACTGGGAAAGAATACTGTTTGGTCTTGGGGAAAGGCGGAAGCTAGGGCTTTCGAGCAGTAAAAACCTACTCTCGGCGATAGCTTACTGATCCAGTATCATAGCACAATGCCATTGGTATTAGTTTGCGATGCTTCCCCTTACGGGTGGGGCTGTGCTCAGCCACAGGCTTCCAAATGGCACAGAAGCCCCAATAGCCTTCTATTCCAGAACGATGTCCTCGTCAGAGAGGAACTACAGTCAGATGGATAAGGAAGCTCTAGCTATAGTGTCAGGGGTAAAAAAGTTTCACGAATCGTTTTGGTAGAGACTTTGAAATTGTTACAGACCATAGACCACTGTTAGGGTTACTGGCTGGCGATCGCCCAACGCCTGTGGCACTTTCGATTGACCCGATGGACTATCTTTTAGCCGCCTACTCCTACAAACTGCAGCATCGGCCAGGAAAGAGTTGGGGCATGCGGACGCGTAAGCAGATGCCCACTACCAGGGGCGATCGAGGACCCCACTCCGGGGACGCCCATACTGTTAATTGACTCTCTGGACTCTGGTCCAGTCACATCTAAGGAGGTGGCTCGGGCGTCATACCGGGACATTATTTTGAGAACTGTACTTGGTTGGGTACAAAGAGGGTGGCGCTGCGCCGGGTGAGCGTTTAAAGAGTTTGTAAAGCGTGGGGAACTTTCGGCTCAAGGGGTGCCTGCTATGGGGGATCAGTGGTGATCCCAGAGAAATTGAGGAAAAGGGTGTTGGATCTCCTCCACGAGGTCACCCAGGGATCGTGAGGATGAAGGGTCTAGCGAGAAGCTATGTGTGGTGGCCCTTAATGGACTCAGAAATTGCTGAAAGGGTAGGAAATGCCAGGCCTGCCAGGAGTCCAGACCGCTACCCCAACGGCCCCGGTTCGGAATGGGAGAGACCCCAAGGGCCCTGGTCTAGAATCCACATTGATTTTGCGGCCCTTCCACGGCCAAACCTTTCTGGTAGTAGTCGATGCCTACTCCAAATGGCTGGAAATCATTCTCATGAGATCCATGACAGCCGAGGCCGTGATCTCAGTCCTCGGCACCTATTTGTAACCCATGGGTTGCCCGACACGTTAGTATCCGATAACGCCCGCAATTCACGGCAACCCAGTTTGAGGAGTACTTGGCAGAAGAGGGCATCCGACATGCCCTCTCGGCGCCTTTCCACCCTGCGACGAATGGCCTTGCAGAGCGTTTCGTCCGGGCGCAAAGAGGCATTGTCCAGACTCAAGCCAGGCGACTGGCAAACAAAATCGATGTTTTCCTGGCCGTCCAACACAGAACCCCTGTGTCACAACCGGCAGAAGCCCAGCAGAATTATTAATGGGCGAAAGCTCAGGTGCCCACTAGACCGTTTAAATCCAAACTATACACGGAGGGTTACAAGGGGACTCGAAAAACAAGAGGATGGACATAGGCGACCGGTGTGGGCACACAACTATGGTGAAGGCCCGACCTGGGTAGCAGTAAAAACCTACTCTCGGCGATAGCTTACTGATTCAGTATCATAGCACAATGCCATTGGTATTAGTTTGCGATGCTTCCCTTACGGGTGGGGCTGTGCTCAGCCACAGGCTTCCAAATGGCACAGAAGCCCCAATAGCCTTCTACTCCAGAACGATGTCCTCGACAGAGAGGAACTATAGTCAGTTGGATAAGGAAGCTCTAGCTATAGTGTCAGGGTAAAAAGTTTCACGAATCGTTTTGGTAGAGACTTTGAAATTGTTACAGACCATAGACCACTGTTAGGGTTACTGGCTGGCGACCGCCCAGCACCCTGCCGATGGACTATCTTTTAGCCGCCTACTCCTATAAACTGCGGCATCGGCCAGGAAAAGAGTTGGGGCATGCGGACGCATTAAGCAGATGCCCACTACCAGGGCGATCGAGGACCCCACTCCGGGACGCCCATACTGTTAATTGACTCTCTGGACTCTGGCCCAGTCACATCTAAGGAGGTGGCTCGGGCGTCATACCGAGACATTATTTTGAGAACTGTACTTGGTTGGGTACAAGAGGGTGGCCCTCTGCGGGTGAGCGTTTTAAAGAGTTTGTAAAGCGTGGGAACTTTCGGCTCAAGGGGTGCCTGCTATGGGGGGATCGAGTGGTGATCCCAGAGAAATTGAGGAAAAGGGTGTTGGATCTCCTCCACGAGGGTCACCCAGGGATCGTGAGGATGAAGGGTCTAGCGAGAAGCTATGTGTGGTGGCCCTTAATGGACTCGGAAATTGCTGAAAGGGTAGGGAAATGCCAGGCCTGCCAGGAGTCCAGACCGCTACCCCAGCCCCAGTTCGGGAATGGGAGAGACCCCAAGGGCCCTGGTCTAGAATCCACATTGATTTTGCGGCCTTCACGGCCAAACCTTCCTGGTAGTAGTCGATGCCTACTCCAAATGGCTGGAAATCATTCTCATGAGATCCATGACAGCCGAGGCCGTGATCTCAGTCCTCGGCACCTATTTGTAACCCATGGGTTGCCCGACACGTTAGTATCCGATGCGGCCCGCAATTCACGGCAACCCAGTTTGAGGAGTACTTGGCAGAGAGGGCATCCGGGCATGCCCTCGGCGCCTTTCCACCCTGCGACGAATGGCCTTGCAGGCGTTTCGTCCGGGCGCAAAGAGGCATTGTCCAGACTCAAGCCAGGCGACTGGCAAACAAAATCGATGTTTTCCTGGCCGTCAACACAGAACCCCTGTGTCACAACCGGCAGAAGCCCAGCAGAATTATTAATGGGCCGAAGCTCAGGTGCCCACTAGACCGCTTAAATCCAAACTATACACGGAGGGTTACAAGGGGACTCGAAAAACAAGAGGATGGACATAGGCGACAGTGTGGGCACACAACTATGGTGAAGGCCCAACCTGGGTAGCAGGAAAATCCTAAACATAACAGGTCCAAAATCATACTTGGTGGAGATAAAGGGCGGCCGGGTATGGAGGCGCCACATAGACCAAATAAAAAAGCATAGCGAACAATCCGAATTAGGCGAAACAGGCCCTGACTATACAATGTTTGAATCCACAGCTGACTCAAACCCGGGAAAATCGCAGGACTTATCTGAGTTCCAGGAGGTCCAGCCCGCCAACAGGTTCCATTAGAAAACAGCAGGGACGACTCTGCAATAATCCAGGGCCGGATGGCCTAGAGGAGGAGCTGAGAGGAGCAAACAGCCCTCCGGTCAGCTCGACCCACTCCCAGGGAATGAATTGCGCAGGTCCGAAAGAGTCAGGAGACGCCCAGTCTATTTGCGTGATTACGTTGAAAAATAATATGTAAATATCATGTAAATATTGGTAAAGTGTTTTCTGGGAGGGAAGGAGTGTAATGTATCTTTAAATGTTTTGGCGGGAAACAAGCACGTTGCTGATTGGTTGAAGCCGCCGGCTAAACTGTATTTAAGGAGAGGTTTTTCCCCAGCTCGGTTGCTGGGTTCATCATATATTAAAGAGCTGTTGTCACTACCCTGGTCTCCTGCCTCGTTACTGCCCAGACTTAACAGGTAATAAAAATTCTGACTGGCCCCGCCCCCATCTATTCTCTGCCTTCCGAGTCCCAGCTGATAGGGAGGAAATGGAGATTTTACAGTATCCTTCCCCTGGGGTAGGGTGAGAATGAAGCTTTTACAGTATCTTTCCCCTGCCACGCCCACCAAGCCATGCCACCATGCCACGCCCACCAAGCCATGCCACGCCCACCAAGCCATGCCACGCCCACCAAGCCATGCCATGCCCACCAAGCCATGCCACACCCACAGAACCGGTAGTAAAAAAAATTGAAACCCACCACTGGCTCCCAGGCTATGTTGCTTCCCCTCGTGGTGTTATTCTATGGGAGAGAATGATCGGCACTATTTTGATGTCCTTGGAAGAAAGATGTGATAATAGTATTAAAAAGTCTCTCTCTCTCTCTCTCTCACACACACACACAATATTATCAGCGCTGAGTCTTATCCCTGCTATTTCTTAGTCAAATTTGATTGTCCTCTGAAACCTTTATAGTCTACTAGCTGGATACCCGTGCTTTGTTACGAAACTATGTGATTGGGCATGATAAATTGAACTAACCAGTTCTGAAGTAATGCCAGGTTGATTCCACAATGGATGTCCCTCTCATTGTATACCAACAAAGTATATCTGGAGAAATGAAGGCTGCTGCTGATACTTCTGCCATGATACTCCCTATCCTGTGGTAGACCTGCTCCTGCGCTTTGAATGTTGGCATATTTAGCTGTAGCTGCCTGATTAACGTAAGGGTCATTAGATGCATACTTTTTTACAGCCTCTCTATTGACTTTCGGATGACTTTGACAATATTTTTTTTGCAGCTTCCCTTACTTGTGTTTTCCTAATTGCATCTGTAAATCTTTTCCTGCGTTTTTTCCCTCTTTTCCCTTTAACTGGTGTTACAGTAGAAGGAACAGATGCCAGTTTGAACTGAGGTAACGGAATGCGAGGCAAGTGGCAGTTGGAACTTTTCAGGTGGGGAGGGGGAGTAGAACGTCTAACTCCTTAGCATCAGAGCATGTTAATATACTGTATATGAATATACTGTGTATGAAGTACTACTGATCTGATGGTCATTTCGAAAAATCCTTTCTTAGCGAGCACCTAGAAGTCAAGAGGAATGTATATGCCAAATTTCATGTTTGTAGGTTTTACTATTCTGGAGATTTCGTGATGAGTGAGTGGATTTCGTATCTATATCTATATCTATATCTATATCTATATCTATATCTATATCTATATCTATATCTATATCTATATCTATATCTATATCTATATCTATATCTATATCTATATCTGTCTGTCTGTATATATATATATATATATATATATATATTTGTTTTCTGAGGTTTTCAGGGGTGTTTGTAGTCTTTGTTATCTCCTGAAACATTGCCTGTTTAGCTTCGTGCTTCTGGGAGCAATCCCAGAAGCACGGTTGAAGCCCGAAGATGATTAATGAGACTTCGTCGAAACGTCGCCAAGACACTTCCAATTTTACACGGGAGAAAACCCGAACAACCAAAGACATATATATATATATGTATGTATGTATGTATGTATGTATGTATGTATGTATGTATGTATATAAAAGAGCTGGAAAGTTCAGAGAATTATTTCAATTTAATACCAAGAGCTATTGTGTTCCTTTTCTTCCTACATTAGAACCCAGAGCCCTCTAGTAAAGTTGATCGGTGGAAGAGATGAAAGGAAGAATTTTTTGGATTGGACTGTATGTACCATTCACAGAATGAGAATTAGCACCAGCCTGAATACTAGAAATTAGAAGGTCTTTAGACTGACCTAGCAAGGTTGTAGAGTTGTAATGATTTTTTCCTTTATAATGAAAAGAATTGTAATGAATTGTATTAAAAAAACAACCACCAATGCTAATCCTTTGTCAATAAAAGAGCCCCTATTTTCCCCCTCATCTCTACAGTCCTTAATCATCATTTTTTTTTCTATTTGCCATCACAAGATTCTTGTCACTGCCAATCACATTGGCGTTAATGCTTCTGTTGCATTCCTTAGTTGTTCACCCATTGCTCTTTAGAGATTCTTCCAATAATCCCTAGAAGTTAGTTTATCCTATTGTTCAGCAACCATTTGCACTTGAGGGCAAAGTTCCTGATCTTTTCCTATCCTTCACGCTTACTCTTCCTTTGTTGTTCTGTCTGCTGTTATGGCAGCCTCCGTTGGCAGACTTTTTGTCTCCTTTCCTGTCACGCCAAGATCCACCCGGTGTTTTTATATCTATGAGAAAAGGCTCGGCAATTCGCTGGGCTACTGGGTTCATCTAACTCAGCAGGCAGAGTGCAAACATTGGATGATCTTCTGGTATCTGTTTTTTTCTTTCTTGTTGTCTGTTTGAAACTGGAGTTGCTAGAGGCTTAGTGTCTCTCATTCGGAACTCAAAGTCAGCCAGCATAGTCAGTAATTCAATCGCCAGGCTGCCCTTGTATACTTTGGGTCAATCTTGCTAGGATTAGATGGTGTAAAGAAAGCTTTTAAGAATCCAAGGAAAGAGTAATAGGCATTTGCTAATTGCTAGTTGTCCCCTAAGTCTAGTAGGTAAACTTCACAGTCCTGGGTGAGACACTTCTATCTTCACAGGCAGTAACAATAGCAACAGACAATGTGGGCAGACAGCTTGCTCTAAGGCAGCAGCTTCCCTGCCTACTTCTGAAACGGAGCGACATTCATTTTTTGAATCTCCTCTGGCAATTTTGTATTCTGAATTTGTTGAGAAACACGAACAGTACATATTCAAGAGATGCAAACAGTGCCTGCTATTGTCTTTCTGAGCACATTTCAAGGTGCTTTTGGATACCACAAAACCCTAAATAGATTACAGCCTGTCAGTGGGAGCACTTAACCTAATATAAACCTACCGTATTTTTCTGAGTATAAGACGCACTGGAGTATAAGATGCAGCTTAGATTTTGGGGAGGAAAATGGAGGACAAAAATCTGCCTACCAGGTATTCATCTGGCTAGTGTCCTTAGTCTGGTCAGCTTCAGCACATTAGTTTGCTGGTTTTTTATCCCCTGCTTGGGGATAAAAAACAGCTTCTAAGGCACAGCTGAGAGGAAGCAGCAATGAGAAAAACAAGCAAAGCATGGGGAGATCGCTTCACTCAGCTAGTGCCTAGTTAGGGCTGAAAAAAAAGCTTCTAAAGAACAGTTGAGAGTTGGAGCAAATCATGGAGATCGCTTTACTCACTAGCACCTCGTTAAAGCACAGCAGAAAGCAGGCAAAGCTGGGAAGATTGCTTCACTCCACTAGTGCCTCGTTAGCGCCTCGTTTAGGCTGTAAAAAGCTTCAAAAAAGCTACATTCTGAGCAGTGGTGGGATTCAAATAATTTAACAACCAGTTCTCTGCCCTAATTATTTCTTCCAACAACAAGTTTGCCAAACTGCTCAGAAAGTTAACAACCGGTTCTCCCGAAGTGGGGCGAACTGGCTGAATCCCACCACTGATTCTGAGTATACGATGCACCAAAATTTTCAGCCTCTTTTAGGGGAGGAAAAAGGTGCATCTTATACTCCGAAAAATACGGTATCCAGGTTTATCCCAAGTCCCAACCACATGTGAAATGGTCCAATCAATTCGTATTTTCATAAGAAGCTTCTCCTTCTAATGTGTGTGTGGGTGTTAGGGAGGGGTTTTCTTGTTTTGCTTAGTACTTCTCTATATGAGGCTTTCCCAGATATATTAGACTATACTTCCCTTTTTCAAACTGGGTACCTTCCAGAAATAGAATACAGAATATCGGAAGAGACTTCAGCTCAGGAGTGGGGAACCATGGTCCTTTTATAATTCTGTGAACATGGCTGGCTCAGGAATTATGGGAGTTGAAGTCCACAAGTCATAAAAGGGCCATGGTTCCCCACCCATGCTTTAATTGGATGGGGGCTTTAATTCACAGAATTCCCTAGCCAGCACAAACATTGTTATAAAGTTTAACATTTGAAATCCTCACCCTTGACGGTACCATGAATGATGATGGTTGTCCTAAGATATAGACGTTTACTGGGAATGACAGGAACAAGAATCAATGTATCTGGAAGCCATCTGGTTGGATAAAGGTATCTTGTCTGTTGTGCAGCCTTTAATTTAATCTGAAAAACTCTTTCAAATACCATGGCTACTTTATTATATTATATTTTGAGTTGCTCAGATGGAAGAAATGCAGAGCTGTAGATGAAAGTAGTGACCATGTGCTAATTTACATGTGTAGGTACTGAGAAACAATGACTAAAGCTAGATAGATGTAATTTATTCTGTAATTTATTCATTTTTTAAAATAAAAAATATACATAAATCTAACAGTTCTTGGAGCCTCTAGTGTGGCCCATGTGGCACCACTATTGTATGAGCTGCATGGGTTGTCAGTTTGCTTCCAGATCCAATTCAAGGTATTGGTTCTTACCTTTAAATCCCTTCATGTCATGGGTCCAGGTTATCTGAGGAAACGCTTCCCCCCAAATGGGATTAGCTCACCCCACCATGCTGGCAGAAGGGGCATGCTGTGAACACCATCAGTCAAGGAGTTTGGCTCGTAGGGTCCAGGAGAAGAGCTTTTTCTGCCATGGCTCCTGCCTTTTGGAATATCGTGCCTCCTGAGATAAGATAGAATAGACTAGAATAACTGAAGAGACCTTGGACGTCTTCTAGTCCGACCCCCTGCTTAGGCAGGAAACCCTACACCACTTCAGACAAATGGTTATCCAACATCTTAAAAATTTCTAGTGTTGGAGCATTCACAACTGGTAGGGAAAATTTTGAGTAGTTGGGAGGACCGATAGTAAAAATTCTGACTGGCCCCATTCCCATCTATTCTCTGCCTCCCAAGTCCCAGCTGATTGGGAGGAAATGGGGATTTTGCAATAATCTTCCCCTGGATTGGGGAGGGAATGGAGATTTTACGGTATCCTTCCCCTGCCACACCCACCAAGCCATGCACACCAAGCCATGCCATGGTCAAGCCACACCCACAGAACCGGTAGTAAAAAAAATTGAAACCCACCACTGGTGCATACTACTTGGATTTTACACATCATGATTTCCTATAGATCAAAGCGTGCTTTGGTTTAGCATATATGTGAATTTAGCTTGAGCAGGATAATTTCTTATTTCTCGTTTCTTGGATTGTCAACTCTGTTGCACCGCTCTAGAATACGGTTCAATTTTTTCAGACCTACAGAACCTATGCAGGTTATCATGAATCTAAACTTTGGATTTCTTTACCACTGAATATGGAATACAAAGAGGCATGGCCAATGGAAGAGAATCCCAACTGGGTTGGGTCTGTTTTTCTACCTGCAATCCTTTGACAGAATGTGAAGGTTTCCTTTCATTTTAAAGCTATTCTTCTAGAATTATTAAGGGAAGAGAAGAATACCATAAAGGTGGCTATTTTTGCTCGGACAGCTGAGCTGTTTTGAATTTCCTTACAGATCAACCACATAACCTCAAACTGACCTTAATGTAGGCAAAAAGGAGTAGTTATATTCAAGGCTTAGAAAGCAGTAAACAAAGGACTTCGTTTCGAACAATGTGGGAGAGAAAATAGAAACAAAACTCTTTCTCCCAACTTCACAAACCCTGTATTTTACTGGTTATAGTAAAATACTGTAAAACAGAGAATGATCATGTGGAAACTGGATAGTGAGAAGTCTCTTGACATTGTCCTTAGCTTGCTGATCACTTGTGATGTAGGCTCTAGTTCACATGTAGTATAAAACGTGAGAAAGAAGGATTTCCAGCAAGTGTCAAGACATATCCTAGCGCTAAATTCAGCCCCATTCACCTTCCTGTCAGCACAATCTAGTACAGGTAAAGCCAGTGGTAGGATTCACGTAATTTAACAACCGGTTCTCTGCCCTAATGATTTCTTTCAACAACTAGTTTGCCAAACTGCTCAGAAAGTTAACAACCGGTTCTCCTGAAGTGGTGCGAACTGGCTGGATCCCACCACTGGGTAAAGCCAATAAAGTATCTATATTAGTAAAGCAGAGGAATAGAATAGAATAGAGTAGAATTTTATTGGCCAAGTGTGATTGGACACACAAGGAATTTGTCTTGGTGCATATGCTCTCAGTGTACATAAAAGAAAAGATACGTTCATCAAGGTACAACATTTACAACACAATTGATGGTCAATATATCAATATAAATCATAAGGATTGCCAGCAACAAGTTATAGTCATACAGTCATAAGTGGAAAGAGATTGGTGATGGGAACTATGAAACGATTAATAGTAGTGCAGATTCAGTAAATAGTCTGACAGTGTTGAGGGAATTATTTGTTTAGCAGAGTGATGGCCTTCGGGAAAAAATTGTTCTTGTGTCTAGCTGTTCTGGTGTGCAGTGCTCTATAGCTGCTTTGAGGGTAGGAGTTGAAACAGTTTATGTCCAGGATGCGAGGGATCTGCAAATATTTTCACGGCCCTCTTCTTGATTCGTGCAGTATACAGGTCCTCAATGGAAGGCAGGTTGGTAGCAATTATTTTTCTGCAGTTCTAATTATCCTCTGAAGTCTGTGTTTTCTTGTTGGGTTGCAGAACCGAACCAGACAGTTATAGAGGTGCAAATGACAGACTCAATAATTCCTCTGTAGAATTGGATCAGCAGCTCCTTGGGCAGTTTGAGCTTACTGAGTTGGCGCAGAAAGAACATTCTTTGTTGTCCTTTTTTAATGATGTTTTGATGTTAGCTGTCCATTTGAGATCTTGCGATATGATAGAACCCAGAAATTTGAAGGTTTCTACTGTTGATACTGTGTTGTCAAGTATTGTGAGAGGTGGAAGTATGGAAGGGTTTCTCCTAAAGTCTACCACCATTTCTACGGTTTTGAGTGTGTTCAGTTCCAGATTGTTTTGGTTGCACCACAAGGCTAGTCGTTCGACCTCTTGTCTATATGCGGATTCGTCATTGTCTCGAATGAGACCAATCACTGTTGTGTCATCTGCGAACTTCAGTAGCTTAACAGATGGATCATTGGAGATGCAGTCATTGGTATACAGAGAGAAGAGAAGTGGGGAGAGCACACAGCCTTGGGGCCCTGTGCTAATTGTACAGGTATTTGATGTGATCTTGCTTAGCTTCACCTGCTGCTTCCTGTTTGTTAGGAAGCTTGTGATCCACTTACAAGTCTGTTCCGTACGTGTAGCTGGTTTAGCTTAGTTAGAAGAATGTCTGGAATGATGGTATTGAATGCTGAACTAAAGTCTACAAAAAGGACCCTTGCATAGGTCTTTGGAGACTCAAGATGTTGTAGGATGTAGTGCAGAGCCATATTAACAGCATCATCTGTTGATCTATTTGCTCGGTATGCAAATTGCAAGGGGTCTAACAGCGGATCCGTGATGGTTTTCAGGTAGGAAAGCACTAGCCTTTCAAAGGTTTTCATGACTACAGATGTTAAAGCAACTGGTCTGTAGTCATTCAGTTCCTTGATGGTGGGCTTCTTCGGCACTGGGATGATGGTAGAGCGTTTGAAGCAAGAAGGAACATAACACATCTCTAGTGATTTATTGAAAATATGGGTGAAGATGGGGCCAATTGGTCAGCACAGACTTTTAAGCAAGAAGGAGTTATCTTGTCTGGGCCTGGAGCTTTTCCTGGCTTTTGTCTGTGAAATAGGTCCTGCACTTCCTTTTCTGTGATCACTAGGGTTGTGAACCCAATGAAATGGGGTCAGTTGTAGGAGGCTTGGCTGTTGTTGGTGTGTCTGAGATGGGGTTGTGGAGATAGGTGGCTGTAGTTTCCTTTCAAACCTGCAGTAAAACTCATTCAGGTCATCTGCCAGTTGTTGATTACCTTCAGACTGGGAAGGAGTTTTGCCATAGCCGGTGATATTTTTAAGAGTTTTCCACATGTTTGCTGGTTCATTTGCTGAAAACTGATTCTTTAGCTTTTCAGAGTAGCTTCTTTGCTGCTCTGATCTCCTTGTTAGTGCATTTCTGGCCTGATTGTACAGCATTTTATCACCTTTTCTGTAGGCTTCCTCTTTGGAATGTCGTAGCTGCTTAAGTTTAGGTGTAAACCAAGGTTTGTTGTTACTGTGTATTCGCAAGTTCCTTGTAGGTACATAGGTCTTCACAGAAGCTGACATATGATGTTACAGTATCTGTGAGTTCATCCAGGTCTGCAGAGGTATCTTTAAAAATATTCCAATCAGTGCAGTCAAAACATGCCTGTAGCTTTAATTCTGATTCCTCCGTCCAGGTTTTCACTGATTTAATTATTGGTTTTGTGGCTTTAAGTCTTTGCCTGTAAGCAGGTACAAGGTGAATCATGCAATGATCAGAGTGTCCTACAGCTGCACGTGGTAAAGACCGATAGGCATCTTTTAGTGTTGTGTAGCAATGGTCTAGAGTATTCTTGCCTCTGGTGGGACAATTGACATGCTGAAAGTATTTTGGTAGCTCTTTCCTTAAGTTTGCCTTGTTTAGATCTCCCAAAACAATGGCCAGTGAATCAGGGTGTTTGGCTTCAGCCTCCATGATTTGGTCAGCTAGAGTTCGTAATGCCTTATTTACACAGTCTTGTGGTGGGACATAAACAGGAACAACTGCAACTGGAGTTCAGAGACAATGTTCACGATCCCATGGCTAATAGTGGCCCCACAAGATAGAAGACTGTAGAAAAAAAGGACCAGAATTAATATTTGATATAGCAGAAGCTAATTTTTCTTCTGTGGCAACATTCTTTTAAAAATACATTAAAGTCGGAGTCAGTTGGTAAGGTTATGGTTACTAATTATGGTTACTGATTACTGGTTATGGTTACTGATACCCCTATTATTATTTTTCTTTTTAAAATACATAGCCCTTTGTTTGGTCTTTACTAAAGATGTTTAGCATCAGGAACATATTCATTTTTGTTCTTTAGTCCCGATGGTGGATAAGGGTGCTTAAAATGGAGAACTGCATGCATTTAGAGTTTTTCCATGTTAAATAACATCATGCTTAGCATTTTTTCTTTAAAAAACCAGGCTTGCTATTTCCCCCAACCTTACTTTGTTTATTTGGCTAACAAACCAAGGGATTAACTCTATTATAGAAGCCACCAAGAGTTTATTTTATTATTTATTTCCCAACTATATTGTTTTGATAAATAATTCAAGACAGCTAAACATATTTCTTTCTCCTCCCAGTTTCCTTACAACAATAACCACAAGTGAGTTGGGCTGAGAGACAATGACTGATCCAAAGTTGCCCAGCCAACTTTCATTACTAAAGTGGCACAAGAACACACAGTCTTCTGGTTTCTAGCCTGGTGCCTACACTACAGTAGTGGTATTCAGCAGGTTCTGACCAGTTCTGGAGAACTGGTAGCGAAAATTCTGAATAGTTCGGAGAACCGGTAAATACCACCTCTGACTGGTCCTGCCCAGTGGTGGGTTTCAATTTTTTTTTACTACCGGTTCTGTGGGTGTGGCTTGGTGGGCATGGCATGGCTTGGTGGGTGTGGCAGGGGAATTTTACATTTTACAATGTAAAATCTCTATTCCCACCCCACTCCAGAGGAAGCATATTGTAAAATCTCCATTCCCTCCCCAATCCAAGGGAAGATTACTGAAAAATCTCAATTTCTTCCCGATAAGCTGGGACTTGGCAGAGAATAGATGGGGGCGGGGCCAGTTAGAATTTTTACTACCAGTTCTCTGAACTACTCAGAATTTCTGCTACCGGTTCTTCAGAACTAGTCAGAACCTGCTGAAACCCACCTCTGGCTCTGACCCCATCTATTCTCTGTCTCCCGAGTCCCAGCTGATCAGGAGGAAATGGGGATTTTGCATTAACCTTCCCCTGCCATGCCCACCAAGCCACGCCCACCAAGCCATGCCACACCCACCAAGCCACGCCCACAGAACTGGTAGTAAAAAAAATTGAATCCCACCACTGCTACACCACTAGACCAAATTGGTTCTTATAGTTACTAGCTAATTGTGTAACTAATATACTCTAGTGATTTGTGATTGAGACAAGAAAGGAAGGAAGATAAATAGGTAGATATGGGGGAACCAAGGGAGAGAACAATGTGCCAAAGGGATGGTTTGCAAACTTTACTTTTCTTTCTAGTTGAGAGAAAATTGAAGACATTCTTTCTTTTTAGAAGCCTGTTAAGTTTATTATGTTTGCTATAGGTTGTAACTTTGAAAAAAACCAAGCAGAATCGGACCTGGTTAGTAATTGCATGACCACTGAAAAATCTCAGTTAAAGGGAATTTTTTTTTTTTGGAAGAATTTGATAGAAGAAACAAAGCCCGCCCAACCCCCCAGCCCCCAAATGATTGCGGCTCACTTGTGGCTCTAAAACTAAGTTGCCCACTTTTGCAATGGGACACAAAATTAGGAGCGTGGGAACTTTTGACAGATACACCTCAGTATTCTGGGAATATTAAGGGATGCTGTTGGTGCTGCAATGAAGCAGCAGCTGAGAAGTTTCCCAGTGTACAGAAGACACAAGGCTTCCATTGTGTTCTCAATTGGCCTCATTATGGGATGAAGCCTGTGCTTAATTTTTTGTCAACATGAGCATACCCAGATAATAATGCACTCTAAATGTCTGTAAGCAACTTCTTTTGTAATCTGTTGGCCTTTTCTGCCTGTGGTTTAAACTTTGACATATGTGGTAGCACAATATGCCATGCAACCAAATGTCATAGATGTTTCCTGAGGCCCAAACCGAAAAATTAAACTTGATACCCATCAACCATGTACAGATTGATCTGCCTGGCCATGAACACATCTGGAGACTAAATTATGCTATTTCTGACTCCAACTATCTGTTTCTTTCTCATGTTAAATGGCACTCATTTACTATTTCTCACCACTTAAAAAAACAAAAAATTTATGGGAGAGAGAATCTAATCAAGATTTATGAGATTTAGGAGCTGCTTATTTGATTAATTAATGAAGTAGAAAAAAATTAAGGCTCTGTTCAAATGAATTTCATACTGCAAGCTCTAATGTGTGTTTCTAAACATGTATTAGCATTAAGTGTGTTTTTAGATGAAGGTTTTATCTCTCTCCCTCCCCTCCAATTCAGCTGAGTTGTTGCAGAATAAAAATTCC
This sequence comes from Ahaetulla prasina, assembly GCF_028640845.1. Lineage (NCBI taxonomy): Eukaryota > Metazoa > Chordata > Lepidosauria > Squamata > Colubridae > Ahaetulla > Ahaetulla prasina. Next base: position 278,970,842 of record NC_080540.1, on the reverse strand, counting down.
AGCTGTTGCTGATAGCAAAGGTGTAGGTATAAGGGCACTTGGGGTTAAACACCTCTATATTTCTGTGGAACACATTGTAGGAAGTTAGCACCCACCCCTCCCCTAGAAGAATGAAACATTCTAGGAAATATTAAAAAGGCAGAATATTATACTTCCCTGGATGAGAAATGGAGAAACATGTTTTTTAGGCAGGAAGCAGACTCACTCTTAATAGCGTCCACACTCTCAATAGCCCACAGCAGATGTTAGCACTTAAGAGATAAAGAAATAGCTAGATCTATTCATAAGCAAATGCTTTCCCCCAAGATCCAACAAAGACAGGATTAGCCCTCTACCCATCTAGCAACAGAACTCACCACATGGCACCTATTGAGATTGCATCACCAAGCAAGGCTCAACCAAACTTGGGACTCAAAAAGTTACAAAGCTACAAAGTTACCCCTGCATGGCCCCATGGGAGTCTGAAAACCAATCAGAATACAAGCTCAAATTTAAAGCCTAACAGAGGGTATAAATCTCTCTCCCATGTGCTTTTTTGCCCAGGACCTCAAATTCATGTGGTCCTGTCCACCATTAAACCATCTTTTCAAGCAGTCTCCATGTTTCCAGTGTCTTTCTCCCCACTTGGAACTGAACCCAGATGGACATTTCTTCCAACAACCTAATTGTTGATGGTGGGGAAGTGAACGTGAGAGAGCAATTTGTAAAGTTAATTCACATTTTAACCTAGGTAGATTTCACATTGATATTCCCAAGCAAAGGCTGCATTTCTGTGGGGAAAGTAACCCAGAGTTCTCCTACTATGTTTCTAGAATATTATACTGTGGGAAGCCACCCTCTTCCTAGAAGAATGAAATATTTTAGGAAATATTAAAAAGGCAGAATATTATATTTCCCTAAAGGAGAAATGGAGAAACATGCTCTTAAAAGACAGAAAGCAGACTCAATCTCCCTGTCCCCAGCAGAAGCTGAGGAGGCAGCTTTTAGAAATGCAGATTTGGTAATCCATTCAAGACAGGATATTTTGAAACAGAATGGTAGGATTAGCCCTCACTCAAGTCCCAACACAGGAACTTAAGCCACAACAGAAATCGCCCAACACCCTTTCAGAACACAAACCTCTTCATTGCATCATCTCAGAGCAGTCCAAACTTCAACCAAACTTAGCTCAGACAAATACCTAGGACAGGGGTGTCAAACTCATGTCACCACCGCAGGGAGACGGAACCAATGCGCTGGTTCCGTCCCAGGCACCTGATGGACCCGGAGAGGTTCCTGACGGAGCTTGGGCCGTTTCCCGAGCACCTAGCCCACGACACGACTGAAGAACTAGTTGCGGCCTGGGAACAGGCCGTGGCTGGAGCTTTGGACCGTGTCGTGCCTTTGCGGCCTCTGACCCAGCGTCGGTCTCAACCAGCTCCTTAGTTCTCCGAGGAGCTGAGGGAAATGAAGCGCCGGAGAAGACGCCTAGAGAATGTCTGGAGATCCAGCCGTTCTGAGGCTGACCGGACACTAGTTAGGTCCTATAGTAGGACCTACCTAGTGGCACTGAGGGATGCGAAGCGTTCCTACATTTCCTCCCTCATTGCGTTGGCAGATAACCGCCCGGCCGCCCTGTTTCGGGTGACCCGTTCTCTCCTTCAACAGGAGGGGCGGGAGGACCCCCTACAAGGGCGTGCCGAGGAGTTTAACAGTTATCTATACGACAAAATCGTTCAGCTTCGGGACGAATTGGATCAAAATTGGGTAGATCCAGACGAGGGTTCTGAGACCCGTCTTGTTGAGGTGGTTTGGGATGACTTTGATCCTGTGACTCCCGAGGACATGGACAGGTTGCTGGGTAGGCTGAACGCCACCACATGTTTACTGGATCTGTGCCCCTCCTGGTTAGTACTGGCTACTCAGGAGGTGACACGAGGCTGGCTCCAGGGGATTACAAATGCTTCTTTGCAGGAGGGGATCTTTCCCGCTGCCTTGAAAGAGGCGGTGGTAAGACCCCTCCTCAAGAAGCCTTCCCTGGACCCAGCTGTTTTAGGGAATTACCGGCCAGTCTCCAATCTTCGCTTCACGGCGAAGGTTGTAGAGAGTGTGGTGGCATGTCAGCTACCCCAGTACCTGGATGAAGCTGTCTATCTAGACCCGTTCCAGTCCGGCTTCCGGCCCGGATACAGTACGGAGACAGCTTTGGTCGCACTGGTGGATGATCTCTGGAGGGCCAGGGATAAGGGTTACTCCTCTGCCCTGGTCCTATTAGACCTCTCAGCGGCTTTTGATACCATCGACCATGGTATCCTGCTGCGCCGGTTGGAGGGGTTGGGAGTGGGAGGCACCGTTTATCGGTGGTTCTCCTCCTACCTCTCTGACCGGACGCAGACGGTGTTGACAGGGGGGCAGAGATCGACTCCAAGGTGCCTCATGTGTGGGGTGCCGCAGGGGTCGATTCTCTCACCTCCCCTGTTCAACATCTATATGAAGCCGCTGGGTGAGATCATCAGTGGCTTTGGGGTGAGATACCAACTGTACGCTGATGACACTCAGCTGTACTTTTCCGCCCCGGGCCACCCCAGTGAAGCTGTCGAAGTGCTGTCCCGGTGTTTGGAAGCCGTATGGGTCTGGATGGGGAGGAACAGGCTCAAACTTAATCCCTCCAAGATGGAGTGGCTGTGGATGCCGGCACCTCGGTACAGTCAGCTGCAGATGCGGCTGTCTGTCGGGAGTGAGTCATTGACCCTGATGGAGAAGGTACGCAACTTGGGCGTGCTCCTGGATGGTCGGTTGTCCTTTGAAGATCATTTGACGACCGTCTCCAGGAGAGCTTTTTATCAGGTTCGCCTGATCCGCCAGTTGCGTCCCTTCCTGGACCGGATGCCTTATGCACGGTCACTCATGCTCTCGTTACCTCTCGCCTGGACTACTGCAATGCTCTCTACATGGGGCTCCCCTTGAAGAGCACCCGGAGACTTCAGCTAGTTCAGAACGCGGCTGCACGGGTTATTGAGGGAGCGGTTCGGAGCTCCCACATAACACCTATCCTGCGCAAACTGCACTGGCTACCTGTTGTTTTCCGGGTGCGCTTCAAGGTATTGGTTACCACCTTTAAAGCGCTCCATGGCTTAGGACCGGGCTATCTACGGGACCGTCTACTGCCGGCCGCTATCTCCCATCGTCCGGTGCGTTCCCACAGAGAGGGACTCCTCAGGGTGCCGTCAGCCAAACAGTGTCGACTGGCGGCCCCCAGGGGGAGGGCCTTCTCTGTGGGGGCTCCGACCCTGTGGAACGAACTTCCCCTCGGACTTCGACAACTACCTGACCTTAGGACCTTTCGCCGCGAACTTAAAACTTATTTATTTCGTATGGCTGGACTAGCTTGATTTTTATTTTTAAATTTTAATTGAATTTAATGGGTTTTTAAAGTTTTGTAATTTTATGGGGGTGTATGTTATTTTAATATTTGGGCAAATTTAAATCAGTTTTTTTAAGGGATGTTTTAACTATTGTGTATATCTGTATTTTATCTGCCTGTTCACCGCCCTGAGTCCTTCGGGAGAAGGGCGGTATACAAATTAAAATATTCATATTCATTCATCACAGCGTTGTCACATGACACATTGCAACTTCCCCACTCCCTTCGCTAAACTGGGTGTGGGCATGGCCAGCACGTGACACATCTAGCCTGTGGGCTGCAAGTTTGACAGCCCTGACCTAGGATTTGTATTTTGCCTAGAGCCAGCTATGACCCCTACATAACCCCTACATGGCCCCATGGAAGTCTGACAATAGCCAATAGAATATATGTTCTTGCACAGGAAAGGAAGCTCAAGTGCAAAGCCAAAGAGAAAGTATAATCCCCACCCCCTTTAACTCCATGTGGTCAGCTGCACTGGAACCATGTGCTTGGTGGTTCTGTTCATCATTAAACCATCTTTCCAATCAGCCTCCATGTTTCCAGTGTCTTTCTCCCAGCTTGGAACTGAACCAGATGGATATTTCTTCTTACAATGTGACAATACCTAAGAATAAAATGGGTACAAAATACAGGTAGTCATCAATTTATGCCCAAAATTTCCATTGCTAAGCAAGACAGTTAAGTGAGTTTTACCCTATTTTATGAACCTTTCTTCCCACAATTGTTAAGTGAATCTGGATCCTCAACTGACTTTGCTTGTTAGAAGGTCACAAAAAAGGTGATCACATAGCCCAGAGACACTGCAATCATAATAAATATATGCCAATTGCCAAACGTCTGAATTTTGATCATGTGATTATGGGAATGCTGCAATGGTCATAAGTATGAAAAATGGCTTTTTCCCTGGGCCATTATTAACTTTGTAAGTTGAGGACAACCTATAGTGAATGGCAAATAATATTATGGTACTGAATAATGGCTAGTAAAGTTTATTTGACGAAGGAGTTTCACAAAGAAGATATAATCAAAGGAAGGTCATGAAAGTTGATTCGGTGATTTTGGGCCAGTCATTTTCTGTCAGCCCTGCTCATCTCACAAGGTTGTTACTGTGGCTAAAATAGAAGAAGGAAGGAGTTTTAAGTATGTTCGCCACTTTGAATGATTTATAAAAATAATAAAGGTGGGATATAAATAAACAAATAATAGTCTTTCTGGTTCCATCTGTCTCATTTTAGATTACCCTTGATACAATATATGTCCAGGGTATCTGGAGATTATGGATGTTCTAGCACATCTGAAAGGTCTCCAAGATAAGAAGCCTATCTCCTAAGTTAGCTACAGTGGTCAGAGATGGGTAGATCTAATCACTTAAGTTATTTTATCTAGAGGATTGGAAGAACATCACGTAAAATGTAGGCCTAACCATCAGGAGTGGGTTCCACTTAACTTTACTACAGGTTCGCAACAGGAGTGCGCATGTGCACTTCGGCGCATGTACAGATCACCCATTATGACGTTGGGGCAGGTGGGCGGAGCCTCCTGCTGGTTTTACTACTGGTTCTATAGAACTGGACCGAACCAGGAGCAACCTACCACTGCTAACCATGTTTTCTGCAAAACATGGTTAGTAAAAAAACCTGAGTGTTGGGGTCGCTGTTGCTTTGAAAGAGCCATGAATTGCTGGGCTATGAGGATTCTAGACTGAAAACTGAGCAAAACAAATTCTGAGGCAATTTTGTGGCTTCCTTTAATTCAAGGATGTTTTGACATCATTAGAAGCTGTCCCAGTGTAATTGTCAGTCTGGATCATGTGAGGAATGTTTTGCTAAATATAAAGGATTTCATGTGCAGACAAAATTGTCCCTGATCCACTGGAAAATAGTAATCAAGGCAGTGAATAGAAGCCAGGTTCAAAGTTTTTTGTATCATTAATAAATAGAAGCTTCAGGTAGTCTATATATGTAACATATAGGCAGCATAATGGAAAAAAAATGGCTTAGAAAAATAGGGAAATTTCAGAGACAGTTAAATAATTGGTAGGCAAGCTATGTGGGAGGTAAAAAGTAAAGAGAAGTTCTCGGTTATTACTAGACTTTTTTTGTTATACCAATATAAATCTTGGAAAGTGGTAAAATCTACATCAACTTAATAGAGATCAGGATCTATTTCTCAGTCTCAAACTATCATTTCCACTAAGTGAATATTCTGGATAATTGTACAATTTCTCATAAGGCACCTTCTAACAGCAATTATACTTGACTGAACAAGAGTAAAAAGAGATGAGTTAAAAGAAAGAAATTCAAGGACACAAAAATACATTTGCATAAAGATAAGTTTCAAGCAGTAACTTTTAAAAATGGTAAAATATTTAAAGTAACTGATGCAACACCATTAAAATCTGCGGTGGTGTCTGGTCTATGACAGGTGCAGTTGGCTGGAGTCAAAAAGTGGAAGTTGTAGGACAAGCCAAAAGTCAAAGTTATTGGTGGTGGAGGAGAAAAAAAAACTTTGATACTACAATGTGAGATGCCCCAGGATTTAACCCTCTCTCCCATTCTATTCAACATCTTTATAAAACTAGAGGTAGATGTTCTCCATCCGTGTGTGTGTGTGTGTGTGTGTGTGTGTGTGTGTGTTTGTAGGAATTCTGCAGTGGATATCTTAATCTCTGGACACTTAATCTCTGAAGGCTGTAAGGAACCAGATGGAAACTGGTTTAGGATGAATTCCACTAAGACCAATGTGCTTTTGGTATGGAAGCTTTCTGATTAGTTACAGGATCATTGCACCTGAAGGAGCAGGTACACAATTTGCACATAAGAATTATTTTTTCCTTTATACACCAATCTGGGACTGGCGACTATTGCAGAATTAGCAAATGGCCAAACTGCTGCACCATCACAACTCTTTCTGGATCAGCAAGTACTGTTGGTAGTCCTTATAATCTCTCGTCTGATTTACTGCAATTTGCTTGATTGGGAGCTGATGTTGAAGATAAATCAGAAGCTGCAGCAGATTCTTAGTTCTGTGTTGTTTTTGTACTTTTTACAGAATTCCTTGTTTTAAATTGTTTTTGTAAACTATGGAGAGTCAGTGGGAATTAGGTACTATATAAATAACAGCAATAAACATCAACTCTATTAATAACAAGGATCAACGCTGTCCATATATATAGCCAAGATATTACAATGGAGTTTGGCTTGGAGAAATGTGCCACCCTTACCGTCAACAGGGGTAAAATATGAAAACTGAAGGAAACAAGATGCATCTGTCTTTACACAAAAGGAAAAAACAATCCAACCTATCAAAAACAGCACTACAAAAAACAGATTAGAAACACAAGTTAAAATAGGGAAGAAAATGGTAAGTGAACACCTGTCTACCCTAGACGAGTTCAAATCACCAGGACCGGATGGATTACACCCCAAGGTTCTGAAGGAACTGGCAGACGTGATCTCAGAACCACTGAACTATATCTTTCAAAGATCCTGGAGCACAGGGGAGCTGCCAGAGGACTGGAAAAGAGCTGATGTAGTTCCCATCTTCAAAAAAGGAAAAAAAACAGATCCAGGAAACTACAGACCTATCAGTCTGACCTCAATACCGGGGAAGATTCTGGAAAAGATAATCAAGCAACGAATCACCGAACACCTAGAAGCAAACAAAGTAATAACCAAAAGCCAACATGGGTTTGTCAGAAACAGATCATGCCAGACTAATCTTATCGCATTCTTTGACAAAATGACAAAATTAGTAGACCAGAGGAATGCTGTTGATATAATTTACTTGGACTTCAGTAAAGCATTTGATAAAGTAGACCATAACCTACTACTAGATAAAGTAGAAAATGTGGGTTAGACAGCACCACCACCAGATGGATTCGTAACTGGCTGACCAACCGCACTCAACGTGTAGTCCTCAACGGAACTACATCCACATGGAGGAAGTATGCAGTGGAGTACCCCAAGGCTCTGTTTTAGGCCCAGTACTCTTCAACATCTTCATCAATGACTTGGACGAGGGATAGATGGGGAACTCATCAAATTTGCAGATGACACCAAGCTGGCAGGAATAGCCAACACTCCAGAAGATAGGCTCAAGTTACAGAAAGATCTTGACAGACTTGAACATTGGGCGCTATCTAACAAAATGAAATTCAACAGTGAAAAAGTAAGGTTCTACATTTAGGCCAAAAACAAAATGCACCAGTACCGTATATGTGGTACCTTGCTCAATAGTAGTACCTGTGAGAGGGATCTTGGAGTCCTAGTGGATAACCATTTAGATATGAGCCAGCAGTGTGCAGCAGCTGTTAAAAAGCCAACACAGTTCTGGGCTGCATAAACAGAGGATAGAATCAAGATCACGTGAAGTGTTAGTACCACTTTATACTGCCTTGGTAAGGCCACACTTGGAATATTGCATCCTGTTTTGGTCGCCACGATGTAAAAAGATGTTGAGACTCTAGAAAGAGTGCAGAGAAGAGCAACAAAGATGATTAGGGGACTGGAGGATAAAACATATGAAGAACGGTTGCAGGAACTGGGTATGTCTAGTTTAACAAAAAGAAGGACTAGGGGAGACATGATAGCAGTGTTCCAATATCTCAGGGGCTGCCACAAAGAAGAGGGAGTCAGGCTGTTCACCAAAGCACCTGAGGGTAGAACAAGAAGCAATGGGTGGAAACTGGTCAAAGAAAGAAGCAACTTAGAACTAAGGAGAAATTTCCTGACAGTTAGAACAATTAATAAGTGGAACGACTTGCCTTCAGAAGTTGTGAATGCTCCAACACTGGAAATTTTTAAGAAAATGTTGGATAACCATCTGACTGAGATGGTGTAGGGTTTCCTGCCTGGGCAGGGGGTTGGACTAGAAGGCCTCCAAGGTCCCTTCCAACTCTGATGTTATGTTATGTTATGAAAGATTCCCCATGGAAATAATATCCAGCGTCTGGATGAAGACAATTATTACAAATACCTAGGCATCCTTCAAGTTGACAACATGAAAGGCAATATTAAAAGCAAGAAGGTTAGTGCCACTTCTGCAAGGAAGCTGAAAGAACAGTGAGCTACCTAGTTAGCTGCTGCAAGAGGAATCTACGGACTGACTACAAACAACAGCATGACAAAGTAGCAACAATGGTTCATTGGAATAGATATGCCATTTGCCTGCAAGCAAGAACTTGCCAAAGCAAAATGTAACAGAAAATGAAGAATCTGATGTGCTCTGGGACTTTAGAATTCAAACAGACAAGCATAAACATAACCCTCCTGTTGATAAGAAAGACATAAAAGTCTTTAGGGATGTTTTAATGCCTGGAGATAGCAGAATAGAAAAAAAAAAGAACTGGAGACTATCTCAAAATACAAAGACCTGCTACTAGAAGTAGAACATCTGCAGCAAAAGTAAGCAGATGGTACCGATAGTAATGGGTTCTTTGGGTGTAATCCCAAAACACCTGGAGCACAACTTGAACACCATCAATCGATTGCAAAAGACAGTTTTTCTTCAAAATGCATACATCCTGCCATGATACTTATGACATCATTCAACAACATCTGTCCATCCCAGATCCTTGGGAAGAACTCCATAGGTCAGGGGTGTCAACCTGGCGGCCCGCAAGCCAGACGCGTCATGCGCAGGCCACACCCACCCTGGCTCCACAAAGGCAAAAAACATCTCGCTACGTCTCAGTACATCACAAGACGTGATCGAGTTTGACATCCGTGCCGTAGCTGGATAAAAATGGCAAATTCAGTCTAAAGATCTGGCTGACTATGCAACCAACCATAACAAAGCATTAAACTTGTGTACACACACACACACACACACACACACACACACACACACACACACAGACTGCTTGCTGTTCATAACTTAAACCACATGCATGTATTTTCAACTTGGGGATCCAACATTACTGCAAACGAATGTCACCTTTGAGTTCAATACTGCCTTTTAAATTAAGAAAAGAAGAGCAGGGCATAATTATGCTGTACTGTATGTACTAACATATACCAAGTGAGTCCAAGTTCTAAAAATATATTGAATGCTGACCCATATTTTGAATAAGTACATAGTAATGTCTAAACTATCTCCGTAGTATTTTATTTCACTTTAGCCTAGAGGAAGTTAGTTTAAAAACAAAAACAAAAAATAAATGAACTTTGTTCTGGTTGGATACGTACAACATTCCTTTTCCTATGTATACATGTTTATTAATCCTCTTACCACAAATGGAAGAAGGGAGGGGATAGGTTTAGGATTTGGAAGGTGTGGCAGAGTAGCTTTCTAGAATATGTTAAGTTCTCTGCCAGCAGAGAAAGAATGAAAAAGATTCCCGAGAATCAAAAGTAGGCTTTCCGTTCCACATAAAGTGGTTATGAAGTTGTTCCTTTGCCCTGCTCATTACTCTGCCTACTTCTTAAATGATTTCTGCCTGCTCGCATTCTGTTCAAGGTGCTCTCAGATTTCCAAGAAGATAATATTATTGAGCAGACGCAGATGCTGCCATGGCATAATAAAATATAGGGCTCCATTTTTCTATGTGAAGGTCCAGATAATCCTCAACCTATGACCATGATGGAGGCTGGAATTTCCAGTCTAAGTCATGATGGTTGTATGTTGAGGTAGCCATGTGACCAGACCCAATTTTATGACTTTTTGTGGTGGTAATTAAGTAAAAGACTTGGCTGTTAAATGAATCATTGTATTTCAATGGGATTTTTTCGGCTGGAAACTGGCTGATGAGGCCAGAAACTAGCAAAAATCATTGAAATGATGGGCACATGGCACAACTGATGTAAAGGTGAGCAGGTTGCCAACCATCTGAAATATGATTATGTGAGGTCAGACATTGTAACTCTGGAATGGGATGGAAGTAGTTTTGGGGAGGTTCATTGTAAATTGAGGATTACATTTACCAGTTTTATTTATTTATTTAAATTTATTGGGCTCCCAACTTCTGGGGAAAGATGCTTCTGCTGTAGCATTTACTACGTACGTATGCAGTATCTATACCAATGGATGATATGATTGGCTCCTGGAGAGGCACAGAAAAGGTAGATTGGGATGCTTGCGTTGGTGATCTCTTCTGAAATTTATAAATATAGGATTATAATTATGGGACACTCAAAATAGATCTGACTTTACAATCATATGTTAATCCCAGTAGGAAATAAAAAGCTTGGGCAACCATGATGTGTTGGATAACAATCCATTTGAAAGGCATTTTCCAATGCAGCTTCTTTCCTAGTGGGCCATAAAAAAAACCAATAATGGAATCACTTACAGTTAGGAACGTAAGTAGACCATATGTGGATACTGTCATTATATGATTTAGTCACTAGATGGTGGTGGAAATCCACATCTGGATGAAGGTAGCAGTTCCTGTTTGGTTCTTAAAAGGGACAATTTTGTTGTGTAGGTTCATAATTGATGTGTCCTCTTAGCTGATCTCATGAGGGTCTCAAAAGTTTTGTAAGTTGAAGACAATTGGCTCTAAGCTTCTGAAGATTTTCTGAGATAATGCGAGTTGCAATGAAACCGCTGAGTGATAATAACTATGTATAACTTCTTCTGACCTGAGGGAATTGCTGACAGCTACAACTTATTGCCCAGATATTTCAATAAGTATCCAAAGAAAAGTGAAAGCATGCTTAACAAATGCAGTTTTGCTAGAGTGTTTTTGTGATTAAGCTCATTAAGCTCACAATAATTTGAGATTTGAGATCTCAATAGAATATCCATGGAGTGGAGCTTGAGTATTATTCTTCAGTGGGATTCTGAGAAAACCCACTACTAGATTTACCTATGAGTCAAATCTCATCAAATCATTGTTGTCCCCAACCGTAATTTAAATGCGTTATCTATAATATCTGAACAAGAAGCTTATTGGAAGTTTTATTTGACGTTTCTCCAACGGACGTACCATAAAAGCATGTCTGTCATTCAAGGATCCATTTCACATCTACAAGTACATCCCATTCCCAAATAAATACAGCTGAGCAGAATCCTGAAGGTGGAGGTGGGTGGAATCCATTCCTATCCCTTCAACTAATCCTACCGCATTTCACTGCTATCCTACTTTCATTATTGTGTGCGGCATTGGTCAACCTTGGCCACTTGAAGATGTGTGGACTTCAACTCCCAGGGTGGGAAATTCTGGGAAATGACGTGCACACATCTTCATGCAGTTAATGTTGAGACATGTTGATCCTGGGAAACTAATTATCATCTTCCTTAAGACTCCAAGGTCTTAAAAAGTATGCTGTGATGTTAAGGGTTAATCTGCATTAATTTGTTCTGGTTGTAGGGGAATTCAGGATTATAAAATCTATGTCATAGTTTTATGGAACTGCAAGATCTATCTTGCCATGGTGATGCAGTGGTTAAAATGCAGAATTGCATGCTAACTCTGCCCACAGCCAAGAGTTCAATCTTGACCAGTTCAAGGTTGATTCAGCCTTCTGCCTTTCTGAGGTAGATAAAATGAGGTTCCAGATTGATGGGTGCAATATGCTGACATTTGTAACTGCTCAGGGAGTGCTATATAAGTCTAAGTGCTATTGAGTGGGATTCAAATGAAATATATTAGCTTAGATGCCAGAAAGGTGAGTAGAATTAAGGATCAGGCTACCTTTAAACCAGGGGTAAAGACTGTGGTCCTTTTATGATATGTGGACTTCAAATCTCAGAATTCAGCATGGTTGGCTCAGGGAATTCTGGGAGTTGAAGTCCATAAATCATAAAGGGGCCATAGTTCCCCACCTCTGCTTTAAAGAGATGCTCAGCTCGGATATTATGTTGTTTTATGTTGAATCCAAAAGCTCTTTAGCGCTGTGTAACAGTTTCCAAAGTGTAACTCTTATTGCATCTAATCAAGCAAGGATAAGGGCAAGTGAAGGCTTTTTACTGCTAAGAATGTAACAATAAGAACTTGGTGTTTGTGTCTATGTGTATATTGTAAGGCATGTCAGAAGGGGATGTAACAACCTACACACATAGCAGGCTCAGAAAACATAGCACATACAATTAGGAATTTTGATAATGAGCCAGATATCACCAGAAGACAAATATAATTTATGGGTTGGAATAAACTTGAAATACAATATATTGGGATCAGTATATCACGAATTTAGAAGAGAAGACAAGTAAGATGGGAAACCAGTAATTGCTTAGCAAATAGAAGAAGCACCTCTTTAGTGTTAAGGGTGGCTCTGGATGTATGCCATGCATTAATTTTCATTTCTTCCTTGCATATAATTTGTCTACAGTGTACTTGAACAAAGAAGGGACTAAACAACAGATGAGGGGAAAGTCTTTAATCTTGGGTCAGGATGACCAAAATCATAGGGGAAATTTAGCCAAATCAGTGATTGCCATGGCATAGTTTTGCAAATGACTAACTATCTTTGAGCATCTTAAGAATGAAGACACCACACATGGTCCAGATTTGAAGTTGGTTTGCTCTATTTTCTATCCCAAATCTCCACAGGGTTATTTATCCTGCTATTGTCAGTGGTGGTAGATGTAGAATTGAACACAGATTTGAAGTGGAAAATGGGGGTAGGAAGGTTGGTTAATTTTAATTATAAACCTTGCATTCAATTAAGCATATTATTAAGCAGATTTTTCTCTGTTGAGTCATAGGAGATTTATGGGGACTAAAACTTTTTTATCAGTCCTTGGGAATTTTACAGACTGTTGTAACACAGTCCTTTCAGCAGTTCCAGGAAAGTTCCACACCCATTTGTGCCACTCAGGTGACCCTGGGGATACAGATAAATCTCCAAGTGGTCTCAATGTCTCTCTAAAACAATGCAAATGACCAGCTGTGTGCAAGGAATATAAATCCTACCATTCCCCACCACCAAGTCAGAACTGAAGAAGCTTCTCTGGAGCCCAGGGAGGGCAAAAATACCCACCACCCCCCCGCCATGGTGCACGAAGCTGACTAGGCCACGCCCACCATGGCCACACCCAGCCAGCAACCGGGCAGAGAATCCCTTGCTAAAATTTTTGAAGCCCACCCCTGCTCCTGTCCTCTTCTTAACCAGAGAGGTTCCATGGGGTTGATATACTTGCCAGTCCTTCAGTCTTAGCTGCGGTCATCATCTCCACTTGTTCAGAGACATTTTAACTCACTAATCTTCACCCAGAAGCCGGGAATGTTGTAGATCTTACGCATAGTGCTTTACATGTAATTTATTTTAACATAGCTTTTCTGTTACTGTATTTAGTTTGGCCCTGTGTTCCTTCACTTTTGAGATGGGGAAAATACTTTCTGGCTTTATAAAGCTGGTATAATGAATATACTAAAATAGTTAATATCAACTTCATGAAATAAGTATTAGTAATACTATTTCTTAGTCTATCCAAAAATGTATTAGAAAAAAATATGGATTTTCCAATGATCAAGGACTGATTTGAGACTGGTGGACCACAAATATTGGGATGGTTATTTTGAGGAGAGGGAATTCCTCAGCATCATTCTCCAAAGCAAACTGCCAAGAAATCTCACTGCCAGTGTTAAACAAATCTTTCTGTCTTCCAGATTGGCAGTTGGAATCCATCCATGCTTTTAAATGGAACAGACCTTACTACTACAATATTTATAAACTGATCCAAACAACATGCACTTCTTTTCTTTTCATTCATAATTTGGATGGCATGCTTATTTTTGCAGCATAGTCTACACTAAGTATAGTTTATTTTCATTCGGCTCCACTTCTGTTGACTACATATGGACATATCCATTTGCTTTCTTGGCACCTACAAGGAGAAAACTTAACAGGATTCAATGACATGAACTTTTGGGAAATTGCTTAGAAAGGGATATTAGCGGAAGAATTTTTTTCAAAAAGATGAGAAGAAAATTAATTGTAAAGGAAGTCATTTCCTGGTTCAAACTGAGAAGACATTTCAACATACAGATTTCTAATACATTTTATGGTTTTTAAAAAAATCTATTGTATTTGAGTCCCATATTTTATCATGCTTTTCTATACCAAATCTACATCTATAGGCAAGGCACTCATAAGTTGCAAGTACAATCAGGTCTTCAACATCTCCAACAAAATGCTGTTTTTGGCAGTAATTTTCTGCACAAATGTAATGGAGTCCAGTAAATTCTAAATTTTTTGTTGTACAAGTTGTGATTTGGGGTCCATTAATAATCTTGCTATAGAAGTTAAGACACTGTCCCATTATCTAGGCCAGTGGCCCCCATAGACTGGTTCCGGGGGGGGGGCACAGACGATTGTATTTTTGTCTACTGCCTGGATCACACACATGCACAGATAGGATTTTGCTTGCTTGCATGGCCATTTCCTGGTGGTCCATGGCTTAGTGCCAATTCACTGCCCAGGGGTCAGGACCAGAGATGGGTTTCAGCAAGTTCTGACCAGTTCTGGAGAACCGGTAGCGGAAATTTTGAGTAGTTCAGAGAACCGGTAGTAAAAATTCTAACTGGCCTCACCCCCATCTATTCTCTGCTTCCTGAGTCCCAGCTGATCAGGAGGGAATGGAGATTTTACAGTATCCTTTCCCTGCCACCCCCACGAAGCCATGCCACACCACCAAGTAACACCCACAGAACTGGTAGTAAAAAAATTTGAATCCGACCACTGGTAGGGACCCCTTATTTAATTCTTTATTCATTTCTTAATATCTGCATATCAAATTGATTTTAATATGTAGGTTAGGAAATATTAATAGTTTGGGAGAAAGTTTGGTGTTTGTTTGGCCTAATTATCCTGCTGGTGATTTAAAATGATACAATTGGATGCCAAGGGTTTTCACCAGAAAGAGCGGCCTAATCTCTTACTCTATCAAAACTTCATTATGACTATACTAGCTACTGTTCTGGATGAAATGATAGAAAGGAATCAGATTTAGGCTCACAAATGGAAATCCTCTGAATGGATAAGAGTCTCTTGTGATACAGGGCAGGTTGATGGCCCATGCCACAGATAACTGCATTAAGCATTTCCAGAGCTCTTGGATTCCAGTCAGACTACCTCATTCAGCCCTTCTGAATGCCAACTGAAGCAAAATCTGCTGGAGGAACTTATGAGGATCAGTTTTATCATAGTCTTTGGGAAGATTTTCCATGTTTTGGTTGCTTTGTTCTGGAAAGCATCTCTCTGGACTTTTGGTTCATTTTTCATACCTGGAAAATAAATTACCAAGAATGTACCACCCTGATTACAGATATGCATCACCCAGAAAGGTGTTTGTTTTTTTTAAAAAATGGTTATTGTGGCTAGGTGAGCTGCCATGCTTGAGAATTGGATTTTCTTTTTTGGATGGGCGGGTAGAATCCTTTCTCACTGATAAAGGATATAGTTAGGAGGCCGAAACCTGTAAAATCTATAAAAACACCTGCAAACTGTCCTATAAGCATGTTGGAGATAAAGTGTGTAAGGCAAAGAGGATGAAAACAGAAAAGGGAAAGGGGAACTTTTAGATCCTTCAGGAGATGCTGACATTAGGACCATCTAAGAAGAGAAGCAAGTGATGATACAAAGAGCTCAAGTGACACACAGTTGAGAGGCTATAAGGCAGTGGTGGTTGCCCCTGATTTGGACCGGTTCTATAGAACCAGTAGTAAACCAGCAGGAGGCTCCGTCCACTGATCCGGATGTCGTCATAGGCAATCTGCGCATGCGCAGAAGCTCGGCGCGCATGATCCCGTTGCGAACTGGTAGTAAAGATAAGTAGAATCCACCCCTGCTATAAGAGCAAAGATAGCAATAGCACTTAGACTTATATACCGTTTCACAGTGCTTTATAGCCCTCTCTAAATGGTTTGCAGAGTCCGCATATTGCTCCCAACAATCTGGGTCCTCATTTTACCAACCTCGGAAGGATGGAGGGCTGAGTCAACCTTGAGCCGATGAGAATCGAACTGCAGAACTGCTGGCAGCTAGCAGTCAGTAGAATTTGCCTGCAATACTACATTCTAACTGTGGCCACTGTGCCACCATGGCTCAAGATGCTTGTCAACCATTAATAGTTTTTCTATAGAGAGAGCAGACTGATAAATCAGAGGTCTCATTTTTCCCCAATATAGTTCTGTACATAATATAATCGTTTCTGAATATACATTTGGCATCCTTGGCTGTTTTTTTTTCTTTTATGACACATTTCCTCTGTTTTGGTGGTATCTACTTGCCCAGGAGAATTCAAGCCCATAGGACTTTTTAAAGAGAATGGTTGGTATAGTGGTTAAGGTACCAGGCTAGAAAGCAGGAGATTTGAGTTCAAGTTCTGCCTTGGCCAGGAAAGGCATCTGGGTGATCTTGGGTCAGTTACCCTCTCTCAGCACAATTCACCCCACAGGGTTGTTGAGAAGGAAGGAGCGATGGATATGTTCACCGCCGAGTTATTTGTAAAAATAATAAAGAAATGATAAAAAACAAACAAACAAACAAACAAACAAACAAACATAAATAAATAAATAAATAAATAAATAAATAAATAAATAAATAATGGTTGCATAGTTGTTAAAAGACCGGTAGGTCTTTACTCTTTACTCCCATTATGTAGTCTTCAAGAGTTTTGAAGTTCTGATATGGTAGGCCAATATTTCTTTTGCTTAAACAGAGGATTGTGGTACAATTTTAACTCCCTATTGTCTTACATGACAAATATATTGTCCTTTTCCATACCACCCTCAACCTGGGTCAGATTTTATAAATGTTATTAATTAACAGGTTACAAACTTTTTTTGTGTTCCAGGTCTCCATTCCAGTCCTTCTCCAGACTCCAGATGGCTTACAAAATTTTAATAATCTGCCATATGATCACCATTTTGTTTCTGAATAACTGAACAAAGGCTAGGAATCTTTTACGAGGCTGTAACTTCCACCTAACACCTATTTAGGACTGACACTGGAGCTGCCTTTCATTCTTATTAAGTTTAGCATCTCTCCCAGGAATGGCTGTCAGGCCATCGTCCTCATGCTCAGCCAGTTTCCTCACAGGCATTAAAATTAAAAATAGAGGAGAGATAGACAAAACAGGAGACTGGCAAGTCTTTTTCCCTACTTCCAGAATTTGGTGACTCCCTCCCATTGTTTTCGTGCACTTAGTGAAGGTCTATCATGTGCTTTAACAGCTTCAAAATCTGTAAAAGTGGCCAAGGGAATGTCCCTGTGTATAGAGACATGGAGAGACATTAACTTTAAGCAGGGCAAAGGCTCCAGGGGAACTAGGAGACTGGACTCGCAGAAGATAGCTCACCATTCAAGGTCACCAATTCCAGAAAATGCTCCTCCTGTTGGGAGGATAATTAGATTCCTTAGCACGTCCAAGTGTGGAAGAAGTGAGTCTTCTTCCTTATACAAAGCTCTAGAGACAAACCTGCCAAGGAATTTTTTTATCAGAAAGTTGTGAATTAGGGAACTAAAGAAAATAAACCCATCCCTGCTCCTTCACAGTCAGCAAACGGATATCTATGAACAAATAAAAAGTAAAAAGGTATTATCTTGGTTAGGGTTTCCTAATGCTCTTTGGGAATCTCTGCAACACTGCACTTCAGGAAGCAAACAAAAAAATTATGACCTAAATAGGAGGGAAAAAATATATCTGTTTTTCTTCCTAGGGCAGGAGTGTCAAACTCAAGGCTGGATCCAGCCTGCAGGGTGCTTAAATCTGGCCTGCGGGGCCAGCCTGGAAATAGTAAAGGACTGGCCTGCAGTGTCTCTGGCAGCCAAAATGGAGTGCAGGGGGCCTGTGCGCACCTCCCGCATCCTGTTTTCAGCCTAGATAGCCTACTGCAGAACTCTGACGGTCAAAATGGGCCATGGGGGGCTGTGTGTTTTGGGCAGCAGGGTACTGCTGCAGGAGGCATCCATCCTGTCTACCCCCACCCCATAGCGGCCCATGGGGGAGAAGTACAATGCTGATCTGGCCGTTGAAGAAATCTAGTTTGACACCCCTGTCCTAGGGACTTTGGTCTAAAAAATTGGACTCTTTTCAAGCAGTCTGAGAAAATTACATGGTAGATATGACAGCGTCTGAAGGAAAAATTACTCACAAACTCACAAACGTATGTAACAGAGAGAATAAACCTAGTAGATATTTTCATACTAAGAAGCATCTCTTTGCAATTTTTCTTTAAAAAATCTGTCAGTAGATTTTTCTCTCTCTCAAGTAACAGAATTTATTTATTTTTCTTTCAAATAACAGAATAACAGAGTTGGAAATGACCTTGGAAGTCTTCTAGTCCAACCCTCTGTTCAAGCAGGAGACCTATACCATTTCAGACAAGTAGCTGTCCAGTATCTTCTTAAAAGCCTCCACTGATGAAGCACCCACAACTTCTGAAGGCAAGCTGTTCCACTGGTTAATTGTTCTCACTGTTAGGAAATTTCTCCTTAGTTCTAGGTTGCTTCTCTCCTTGATTAGTTTCCATCGATTGTTTCTTGTCTCTTTGGAGTATTATGATGTTCTCTACAGTGTTCTCCACAGTGATTCCAATAGTGTGATGGCTATCAGGACAATTTCTTAATGATAAGAGCTGTTCAACAATGGAACAGATGGTCCAAAAAGTGGTGAACTTTAGAGGTGCTGTGGCTCAGTGGCTTAATGATGCTAGAAATGGTCTCAGTTCTGGTGGTTTGAGCACAAGCACTGCCTGACAGAATGAGCTCCTGTCACTCACCTCATCTTCTGTCTACCTAACAGTTTGAAAGCATGTTTTATGCAAGTAGATAGATAGGTACCACTTCAGTATGGAGACCAGCTGGTGCTCTGTGTAGGCAGTCAGATTCCTAATGGCTCTGAACCTTCCCAGTTGTGTCACCCATTTGTGAGGCAGCTGTGGGGGAGGGAGGGGGCCTTGGGTGATGCTGCAGGAAAAGCCACACGTCTTTCTCTCTGGTGTGAAGCCAGTTTGCCCTCCAAAGTGGCACACTTTGGAAAGTGCACGTCCTATAATAGGACTTTGGCTTGTCAAGCCAAAGTTCTACTCTGCAATAGCATTGTGGTCTCCTGGCTACTGTAACATCACTATATGATGATGATGATGATGATGATGATCATCATCATCATGGCAGGAGTTGTTCACATAGAGGCTGGATGGCCATCAGTTGGAGGTGCTTTAGTAGTGGATTCCTGCATGGAATAGAGGTTGACAAGATGATCTCCAAGATCTTCCAACCAATTCTAATGCTGGTCTGAATCTTGGTCCCTATATTTGTGAATTGCTTTGCTTTGTGTGAAAAGGTCATGTTGCATGATCATCAGATAATTGGAAAATAGAAGGAGAAAAACCTAAAACTGTGTTATTATCTGGTGGTCATCCAGATTTTTGCACCCCAGATATAGTACTCCAATGAACTTGACGACTTCTTAGCAATTGTCCCCCTTCCCTTATCACAAACAGGATAAAATAAAGCAGAAGAAAACAGTTTGGCACAGCAGTACTCACTAACTGTCATCATAAAAATATCACCACTTAGCCTAGGATTATTAAAAATTTTGGGCACAGGAAAAGGCTGTCTCTATCATGAAAATGTTCAAGGATACTGTTACCATTTTTGTACCTTACAAAATAAAGTAATCTGCTGAAATGTATTTGCAGCCAATTTTGGTTTAAAATCAGTAAGTTATCTCAGACAGTTGAGAATAAATTTTAACTCATCTCAGTTTTCTTCTTTCCTCCAGTTCCCTTATGCTATGAGTTATCTTGCTGCACTAATGCTAAAGTGATGAAGCACAAGACAGAGTGTAAAAACACAAATATAGTGTAGAGTCTGTGTTTCTTATTATTGTACAAATAGAGTCATTTGACAGGACTACTCTTAGCCAGGATATATCCTTCGTCTTCTGTTTTATGACCGCACCATCCTTGGAATAGTTTCTACTCAATGTTGACAGTGTTTTTTGGCAACATGTTGGATGAATCTTAGCGGCTTTTAAGGGCATGCAGATCACAATGACTCTCAGTCCGGAGTACACGTGTGCAAGAGAAGATGCCATTTGTAACTAGGTTCAGGCTATCAGGGGAAGGCTGCCTTGTATGCCAGGCGCCTCACAGCTGACAAGAATGATGCCCTTCAGACCATCAATAACTGTGTTTTGCAAGGCGATAATTCTGTTGGACTTTGGAGTGGCCTTTAATGTATCCTTATAATGTTTCAGTTGCTCACCTCTCTTTTGCTCTTCAAATTGTAGTTAAGATTAGGCATGTGAGCTAGCTGTTTAGTTTTGTATCACCTTACATCATGTTTCCAATTCCAGGACATTACCATTATCCTTCTGCATTGGCTCAGATCACACATGATTTATACAACATAGTTGCCGCTGGAAAACCAGTGCTTCTGTTTCTGTAAGGGGCAGTTCTCTATTCCGAGCATAATATGTCAAAGAACAAAGGCTGTGCATTCACTTACATGGGTATTCTTGTTTCATCTCCATTGTTCCTAATTGCGACTATGATAATACTGTAGATTTGGTGAACAGATTCAATAGATGTCCTCCTGTTACTATTGGTGTTACAATTTAATATATTATATATCAATTAATATAACCATCCTTCCTTCCTTCCTTCCTTCCTTCCTTCCTTCCTTCCTTCCTTCCTTCCTTCCTTCCTTCCTTCCTTCCTTCCTTCCTTCCTTCCTTCCTTCCTTCCTTCTTCTATTTGGGGCATTATCTTACACTGCTACTCCTTAAGAAATGATGTGGCATCATGTTGTGGCCTGTCGGCCGCTGACCCCTCCAGCAGCCAAATCAGAGGAGGAGGAGGTGTGGGAATCAGGGTCAACATCAAGGCAACCTGAGAGTTCCGAGGGGGAAGAAGGAATGGAGCTGTCAGAGATAGAGACAGAGGCAAAACCTGGGTCATCCATCAGCCCTCAGATGGTGAGTCAACATCCCCCAGGTCTGGAGGTGGCTGATGAGGAAGAGGAGGAACAGCTGGGTCCGGTGCCTGACGCGCAGATGCACAGAAGGCAGAATAGAGGAGAGTAGTGAAAATATGTGGGCCAATCCTTGGGAATTACTAACTAACCAGAGCATATAAAACATTTGCTAGACCAATTCTTGAATACAGCTCTCCTGTCTGGAACCCATACCTTATTTCAGACATTAATACAACGTGTCCAGAAATATTTTACAAGAAGAGTTCTCTACTCCTCTGATTACAACAAAATACCTTATGCCACCAGACTTGATATCCTGGGTTTAGAAAACTTAGAACTCCGCCGCCTTCGACATGACCTGAGTTTAACTCATAGAATCATCTATTACGATGTCCTTCCTGTTGAAGACTACTTCAGCTTCAATTGCAACAATACACAAGCACACAACAGATTTAAGCTTAATGTTAACCGCTCCAATCTTGATTGCAGAAAATATGACTTCAGTAACAGAGTTGTTAATACTTGGAATACACTACCAGACTCTGTGGTCTCTTCCCAAAATCCCCAAAGCTTTAACCAAAAACTGTCTACTATTGACCTCACCCCATTCCTAAGAGATCTGTAAGGGGCGTGCATAAGAGCACAAGCATGCCTACCGTTCCTATCCTAATGTTCCCTTTCATTCTCTCCAATTAATATAGTTATTACATACTTATACTTATATATATGCTTATATATCGTATAGCTATTTCATACTTATGCTTATATATACTGTTGTGACAAATAAATAAATAAATAAATAAGTAAAATTTTTAAAAAATTATAATTCTGTGAAACGTTTTCCCTCAAAGTCTTTATTGCATCTCCTTGGTGCATCTGCAAAATAGATCATATGGTTCAGAAAGAAAATTATGGAGAATTAAACCACAGCCTATTTTGTCTGTTACAGGGTCTTTTGTTGTTACAAGGTCTTTTGCTGCTGTTGGTAGCTGCCCCTCACTGGTGATCTGTAGAATCCTGCTGTCATGTTATTATTATTAATAATGCATTTGGTATCCTGTTTTTCATCCTGGAGGGCATAATTTTGTTACTATGCCAAATAACATTCAACATTAAACAGCATTTCTTAGAGCATCATGGGTCTTGCTTTCTTTAGATGATGGTTGTAAGGACTTGCATCACTCAGCTGGCTCTCTGTGTACTAGTTTCCAGCTTTAACTTGGAAGTTATTTCTGCTAAAACCTAGGACCTTGAGTGATTTACTGCTCATATGTCTTTGTTTTAGTTCCTGACTTCCAAACAGCCAGCTGAGACTAGAACTCCAAGCATTAACAATTCAGAACACTCATCTGACAATGTCAAGGACACTGTTAATCATATAACATTCTACTCAAGACTGCTAAGATAGCAAAATGTTGCCTACAACCTTGAGGAGTAAATTATTGATAAGACAATTGGGCTAAAACACGATTGAAACATATTCAGTATTTCCTGAAACTGTTTATGATAAACTATTATGGATGCCCAAGCAGACTGTGGTGTGGAAGAGTTAGATTACAGCAAATTTATATTTATTTATTTATTTATTTATTTATTTATTTATTTATTTATTTATTTATTTATTTTTATTTTGTCACAACAGTATATGTAAGTATCATACAAAAAGATATAGTATATAAACATATATATGAGTAAATATTAGGAGGTATAAGCATATATATATATAGGAAGAAGAAAAGAAAAACAATAGGACAGGATCGGTAGGCACGTTTGTGCGCTTATGCACGCCCCTTATGGTCCTCTTAGGAATGGGGTGAGGTCAATAGTAGAAAGTTTTTGGATAAAGCTTTTAGGATTATGGGAAGAGACCACAGAGTCAGGTAAAGTATTCCAAGCACTGATGATTCTGTTACAGAAGTCATATTTTCTGCAATCTAGATTAAAGCGGTTGACATTAAGTTTAAATCTATTGGTTGCTCTTGTATTATTGCAATTAAAGCTGAAGTAGTCTTTAACAGGAAGGACATTACAATAGATGATTCTATGAGTTAAACTCAGGTCTTGTCGAAGGCGGCGTAGTTCCAAGTTTTCTAAGCCTAGGATTTCAAGTCTAGTGGGATAAGGTATTTTGTTGTTTTCAGAGGAATGGAGAACTCTTCTTGTAAAATATTTCTGGAAACATTCAATTGTATTGATGTCAGAGATATGGTGAGGGTTCCAAACAGGCGAGCTGTATTCTAGAATTGGTCTAGCAAATGTTTTATATGCTCTGGTTAGTAGTGTAGTGTTTTTGGAAAAGAAGCTACGCAAGATTAGGTTTACAACTCTTAGAGCTTTTTTTGCTATGTAGTTGCAGTGGGCTTTGGCACTTAGATCATTTGACATGAAAACTCCAAGGTCTTTAACGGGATGGGGGTCATCTGTAAGGTAATGACCATCAAGTATGTACTTAGTGTTTGGGTTCTTTTTTCCTATATGTAAGACTGAGCATTTGCTGGTTGAGATTTGGAGTTGCCAAGTTTTAGACCAAGTGGTTAGATGATCAAGGTCTTTTTGAATGATAGATGTATTGTCTGTGGTGTTAAATAGTTTGACATCGTCAGCAAAGAGAACACAATTACTTGAGATATGGTCACAAAGATCATTAATGTATAGTATGAAGAGTGTTGGTCCAAGGACGCTGCCTTGAGGAACGCCACTCTTGACAGGAACAGGATTTGATAGAGCATTGCCAATTTTGACCACTTGTTGTCTGTTAGACAGAAAAGCAGACATCCATTTGTGAAGGGGTCCTGAAATGCCATAGGATTTTAGTTTTAGGAGAAGTTTATCGTGTAGTACTGAGTCAAAAGCTTTGCAGAAGTCTGTGTAAATGTCTATCTAGTCTAGAATTTTATTTCATGGTCAATGAAAGCTCATAAGCATGACTCTAGGGCCTTTATGGCATCTAATCTATTATTTCAGATGCTTTTCTCCTGATCAGCCTTCCTTTTTTCTTTACTGAAATGCTCCAAACAAATCTTTTCTGTGGCATCCTTGGTGCTCTCTGATCTTGATGGTTTACTTGCGGATGTTTCATTACCTGACTAGGTAATATCATCAATTTCCATAGAAACTGATGATGTTACCTAATTGAGTAATGAAATATCTGTAAGGAAACAACCAAACTCAGAGAGCATCAAGGACTTCACACTTCAGTCCCAATATACCTATTTCTCTTCTATTAATAGCCTTTTCTCATAAAGGAATAACCAACTCCTGTGTATTTTCTTATTCTTCAATATATGAGTTATATGACTAGATCCATTCGGTATCTTTAGTACTGCAAATGACACCACATAAAAGAAACATTTCTTTCCTAACTAACACAAATATAAAATTAGCTTTTACACAGAAGCTTATGCAGGTTAATCTTTTACAGTAACCTAAACCACATATTCAATATATATCGAAGGACAATAAAACAACACTTATACATAGGATAGAATATACCCTCATTATCATATTACCAGCTCTTTGAATAATGCCTAAATCATTATAATAAACAAATGAACTGTTTAGATCAGGGCTACTGATTTGCAAATGTGTGTATGCGCATGCGCAGAGCGTCAAAAATAGGACGTGATGATGTCCAGATGGGTGGGCAGGGCCTCCTGCGGCCGGTGCTACCAGTTTGCCTGAACCAGATAGAGCCAGCTGAATACCGCCACTGGATCAGGGATGTCAAACTCGCATTGCCATGTCGTCACGTGACGTATCATGACTTTCCCCCCTTCACTAAAATGGGGTGGGAGTGGCCTGTGCATGATGCCTCCAGCCTGTGGGCCATGAGTTTGACACCCCTGGCTTAGATGAATACAAATATGATGAAAAAATTTCTACAAGCAATAATTGAACACAATTGATACAATTGATACAATTGGTATAAATGACATTAACAATTATACAGGATACATCGTAGATCATAGGAGTTTTGCATATAGTAATTAATTATATTTGACAGTGGTACATGTTCATTTTGAAGGAACATGTTTTGCACAGTTTGAGGCTTTAGTAGCAATTCATTCGGAAATAGTAGAAACATATGTAGATAGACTGAGGGTTCCTAATTATGTGAGGAGAGCCCTCTGCACAATTATCTATACAATGTAGAGTCTTTCTACAGATGTTTTATATAATGGAAATCAAAAGTGATGAGAAGCACTATTGTTATAGATTCCTGAATAACATCCTCGCCTTTCTGAAGATTGCTTAAGTATTGTAATGTTTCTTTTTTGTTCCTTTGTAATACTTTTTTGATTCTAATCTTGTCATCGGTTAGCTATCTTGAATGAGCTTTCAGAAGTCTTCTAATAAAACATCTTTGTTTTCAGTACAAGCCAGTGGTGAAATCCAAATTTTTTTACTACCGGTTCTGTGGGCGTGGCTTGGTGGACGTGGTATGGCTTGGTGGGCATGGTTTTGTGGGCTTGGCAGGGGAAGGATACTGCAAAATCTCCATTCCTTCCCCACACCAGCAAAATCCCCATTCCCACTCTGGGGCCAGCCAGAGGTGATATTTGCCAGTTCTCCGAACTACTCAAAATTTCTGCTGCCAGTTCTCTGAACTGCTCAAAATTTCCACTACCGGTTCTCCAGAACCTGTCAGAACTTGCTGGATTTCACCCCTGGTACAAGCCTACCTATACTTTGATAAAAAAATATTCCCATTTTAGGAGAGGAATCTGCTTGAGGGGAAAATATCAAGACCAGACCATCTGGCTGTGACCAGACCATCAAGGCCCTGCTGTGATGGATGTCAAAAAGAGGTGCGACAATGAAGGCCCAGTCACAGCCACAGCCCGACAAGTTGTGGTCAGCTGTTACCTTGCTTAAACTTCACCATTAGATACTAGGAGAAAAATCCAACCATTTCAGGCTGTACGTAATATGAGGTGGACATGTAAATGTTTCCCTTCTCTGACATTATAGGAAGAAATGAGAAGACTCAGCCTACAATTTCCTTTTCCTGGTCTATTAGTTCCTTGCAGCATGACCTTCAATATAGAAAAAAAAAACCCACCCTTTTCTTCTAGAAATAAAACCAGCTGTTCCTAGACTGTAATTTGACTGTCTTGGTTACTCTAGGAATCCTCTGTGCATTCAGACAGTGATCTCATACAAAGCTTCCATTCAGATGAACAGGACATCAGAAGAAGCTGAGGTGTATCTAGTTGCACTAAATAAGTGCATTTCTTTGGATCTCCAGAGCATGACACTTCAATAGGCAACACTGTTCACATTGTTGCCACAGCTGCAAGAAGAGTTTGGGTTCTCAAGTTCCATTAAAAAGCAATATCAGGACATTGGTGTGTTCACCCCCTGCCATTGTCATTCATACTTACCCATGTGCATAGAAGAATATCAAAGGTGGAATGACACATGATGGATTTTTTTAAATTAACCAACTACCTGAGTAACAATTGAAGGTCATAGCCTGGCTTGTTCTTCTATTTCATATCCTCTTCAGATTTTTTGCAGGTTTTATTGCAGAATTCTCACAGTTTTTCCCCCGTACAAGGCCAGAGAGAATACTGTTCTAAGCCAAAGTCTTTTTAATCAGGTGTTGCAAACAACCAAATTAAAAATTAAAAAAGAAGAAGCAAACCCTGAATATTTTATTATTTTTACATTACTATGAATATGAATTCCTGAATGCTAATGATTTCTATGAATTAAAAAAAAAGCTTAGAAAATTTAATAAGGTTTGATTACATATGAAAACTTCCTATATACATACTCTTTGTTTATATTACTATTAATACAAAGAGTCTAATAACTTTTTTCAAAAATAAAATCTTGCTTCCAATCCTTGCAATTTTCCCCAACACAGACTTTTAAAATACTAACCAATAGGTTTTCAGGAGCGATCTAAAGTGTTGTTTTTGACTGATAAAGTCTTTTGTGGCTACGTGCCAAGATACCCTCAAGGCTGCCTTTTTCAGCTTAAATTCACCCGTCTAATGCACACATGCTGGGGAAAATTACTTGTGTTCTGTCACTTCCATTAAATTAGAGGATGTCTTTTGAATTTTCTTATCATGCGTTCTGTTCTTATATCAGACACTGATTTTTTTTAAAAAAAATTAAATTATTTTCTGCTTAATGGAAATTTTATTTTGTAACATTTACTCTGTCTTTGTGCAGTGTGAGGGTCTTCTGAGTGCAACTCCATAGAAATGGAATACATGCATAAATGTTTCCAATACTGCAGAAAAAACAATAACTACCAACCTGCCTTCCATTGAGGACCTGTATATTGCATGAGTCAAAAAGAGGGCTGTGAAAATATCTACAGACCCCTCACATCCTCGACATAAATTGTTTCAACTCCTACCCTCAAAACAATGCTATAGAGCACTGCACACCAGAACAACTAGACACAAGGACAGTTTTTCCCTGAATGCCATCACTCTGCTAAACAAATAATTCCCGCAAGACTGTCAAACTATTCATTAAGGCTGCATTACTATTACTATTTAATCTTCTCATTGTTCCTATTACCCATCTCCTTCCACTTATGACTGTATGACTGTAACTTGTTGCTGTATCCTTACAGTTTATATTGATCGTTTCCTAGTATGCTTTGATTGCTTATTTGTACCCTATGACTATCATTAAGTGTTGTACCTTATGATTCTTGACACATGTATCTTGTCTTTTTATGTATACTGACAACATATGCACCAAAGACAAATTCCTTATGTGTCCAGTCACATTTGGTCAATAAAGAATTCTATTCTATTCTACACATTCAAGTTTAAATTGTAATTGCAATATTTGTACATAACATCCAATTTTGCCAACTTTTGTTTGGAAAAAGATAGATACCATTTGATTTAATGTAAGTCTGGTGGAAGTGGAATGCTCAACTTTGCTTTTAGCATATATATATATATATTCGTATCTCTAGGCTAAGATGTATTCAACTGCAACCCTCATGATTCCAAGAGAATGGTGATGCTAAGCATTGACTTGGAGGGGTCGAGGACAATGTGCCACAACCATCTCGCCACAGCCACCTCACCATGGCCAACTTGCCACAACCAGTTCACTGTGACAACTTTCTACTAGACAATCCACGGAGGATAATTCAATGCAATAAATACAATAAATAAAATTTTGTTCATGGTAATAATGTCGAAGAAACAGTGGCAGATAATATTTATCGCATTGAGTTATCTCACATGGAATTGTCCTGCAACAAATTGCCCCATGGCAAGTTGGCTGCAGTGAGTTGTCCCACAGTGAGTTAGCCAGAGTGAGATGGCCATGGCAAGTTGGCCACCGTGACGTGTCCCATTCTGGACGTGGACAGTTTCTGCATGTAAAGCTTATGCTAATGACTTTCCCCACTAAAACAGAACCCTTTCCATTTTACCCTTTTCTGTTCTTTCACAACTGACTTTTACAGTTCTCCAAAACATTGCAAGATTTGCTACTACTACATACTAAATGGTCTGCAAAGAAAATCTATGTGCTTAGAAAAGTCAATCATTCTATTCCTATACTGCTATATTTCAGAATTTTCTGTGAAAGTCTGCAGCAGGAAAGGCTGTGGATCGGTAGCTGAATTCCGCTTGGGATAATGCCACCTATTCCAAGTAACCCTGGTTCAAAAAAGACATTGCTTATGAATACATACCTGTTTAAATGTAGTTCATGAAATGTGCATCAGGTGTGGGATTGCACTCCCACCATATCTCCAAATGATAACTGCTGTGCATGTGATAGTGCTCATTTATAAACCAAGGTGAGTATATAAGCGTAAAAAAAAATAACGTGAACTGATTCTTTGGCTGTTTTTTTTAAAAAGCCTGAAACCTTTCATTAAGAGTTCCCCAACAGTGGGGTTGGAATGGGACAACTTGTTGCGGCCAATTCATCACAGCAACTTGCACGGTCAACTCACTACAGGACAACTTGCTGTGGGACAATTTAACAATTCAATTTAAGTATTTAAAATAATTTAAAAAATATTTTAATGTTTGTCATTCACATTTCATTTTGTCCCTCCTTTTACATCTTTTCTTTAATAATTCTCTTCCACCATTTCTTTGATATTAGTGTAACTCTTGTCCTGCAGAGAGTTGTCCCATGGTGAGTTGGCCATGATAAGTTGTCCCACAGCAGTGTTTCTCAATTTTGACAACTTGAAGAGGTATGGACTTCAATTCCCAGAATTCCCCAGCCAGCTGTGCTGGCTGGGGAATTCTGGGAGCTGAAGTCCACACCTCTTCAAGTTGTCAAAATTGAGAAACTCTGTCCCACAGTAAGTTGGCTGCCCAAGTCGGCCACACTAAAGTTAGCCCAAGTTCTGAGAATGAACTGCTTCTTTATCCTTTAGAATAAATTAATTAACATGACTCACTCCAAACTTAAATAAAATTGTAATGAAGCAGTTAATGTATTGATACGTTTCATTTATAGTATTTATTCATTTAGGATTTTACTAATGTACCTTTTTGGAAGTTCTTGATTTTTCTCAAAAAGAATAATAAAGATGGAAGAAGAATCCTACCCTAATCCTGGTATACTTTATTATTTATTAATTAAACAAAGAATACATTTTTAAAAATTATTTTCTTCTATTATTTTTATATGATGTTTTTATATTTGTGTAAGCCGCCTTGAGTCGCTATGGGCGAGTAGTTACTTTCTAAAATAAATAAATAAAATTAAATACTTAAGTTACAGAGGTAGAGAAGAAGAAAAAAGGAGAAAGAGAGAGAGGCGACGATTTCCTAGAAACAAAACAGGTCCAAACATGCTAAGAATGGAACGGAGAAGGAGGCTTAAGCCATAATGCCTTTCCAACCACCATCCTTCTTCTGTTCACTCAAAAAAAAAAATAGAAATATTTAGACAGGAAATATTTAGCTTCCCAAAGGGAGGGCTGCTTCCATTCCCAGCCAACAAGGTATTAGAGTCATGTCAAGTGAGGTCGAACAAGTGCTCCTCAGCTTCAGTGTTGTGTTGATTTATCCTGTCAGCTGCTAGTTGACAGGCAGCTCCAAAGGCTCCCAGAGCAG
Source organism: Ahaetulla prasina (assembly GCF_028640845.1). Lineage (NCBI taxonomy): Eukaryota > Metazoa > Chordata > Lepidosauria > Squamata > Colubridae > Ahaetulla > Ahaetulla prasina. The sequence goes on along the minus strand of NC_080540.1, from coordinate 278,940,495 downwards.
GCATGGAAAGTTATAGGAAAGTGTTGGTTTAAATAAAAGGAGAACTTGTTCAAATGAAAGGCACCCTCTGCATCCTGCTGGGTGTTTATGGACGTCGAGGAGTTTGATGGATGAACCGTATTTTAGCTGTCAGTTCAGGTAGTCCATTGTCTCTTCTATTGAGGACTCTCATTGAGCGGACCTCTTTCATCCTGGAGAGGATAAAAGAAGTATCAATAGTAGCTGGTAAAAACAGAAAGACAGTTGTCAACTATGAGCCCGAATGAGTTTGACTTGTTGCCATCACGCCTGGCTTTTATGAAACACAGTCCCATTGCTCCTTTCATTTCAGTTCAGATGATGTGGAAGCCACCTGTCCTTTCCAGCAGCAGTCAGCAATACCTACGGTATGAATTCTCTTTTGAGAAATGGCTGTAATACCTGTCCCACCTACTTTTAAGTTCCTCTGTGGATTGATTATAAACATGTGAGAATCACCTTATAGGGGAGATGGGTGGCATAATAAGTAATAATAATAATATTATAATAAGTAATAAGCTTCAATTACAATAATACAAGAGCAACCAATAGATTCAAACATAATGTTAACTGCTTTAAACTAGATTGCAGAAAATATAACTTCTGTAACAGAGTTATCAGAGCTTGGAACACATTACCTGACTCTGTGGTCTCTTCCCATAATCCCAAAAGCTTTAACCAAAAACTTTCTACTATTGACCTCACCCCATTCCTAAAAGGACTATAAGGGGCGTGCATAAGAGCACAAATGTGCCTACCGTTTCTGTCCTATTGTTTGCTTGTTTCTTTCTTTACTTTTTTTCTTCTTATATATATATATGCTTATACTTCCTTATATTACCTCATATATATGTTTATATACTATATAATCTTTTTATATGATGCTTATATATATTGTTGTGACAAAATAAAATAAATAAATAAATAAAATAAGTTAAGTAAGTAAGTAAGTAAGTAAATAATAAAATGCTTTATATGCCTGAAAAGATTACATTTTAAATTTCATTGTCAAATAAAAAGAGGCAAAAAAGAGAAGTAAACAACAGCAGCAAGATTCATTTGTTGAAATAAAGTCAGTTTAGGGGTTTACGCTGAGTTCAGAAAGTCAGAGGGACACAGTGGAGGCTAGGCAGAAGGTTAATAGAAACTGAGCCTCCACAATCTTCCTTCCTTCCTTCCTTCCTTCCTTCCTTCCTTCCTTCCTTCCTTCCTTCCTTCCTTCCTTCCTTCCTTCCTTCCTCCCTCCCTCCCTCCCTCCCTCCCTTATTATTTATATAAATAATATAAGGCAACAAACATATCCAATACTCCTTTCTCCCCCTGTTTAATAAGAAGAAATATGATTATATTTCCTTCAACTTCAGTTTAGTTCCTCATGATTTCATAGACTGAGCCATGTTTTCTGGGCAAATATGAATGAGGTATGATGTTGCCTTTTCTGGGATTTTGTTTTAAATCTCTTTTAAATCAAGTTGATAGTTATCTCAGGACCAACCCCATTCAACCTTTGTTAGCTTTTTAAGATCAGCCAGGAGCTGCTGTTTAATTGGGCCAAACCAGGAGATGCCATCAATGAGAAGTTTTTATCTTGAATAATTACACTTCTACAGGCCCTCAGATGGGGACTGCAGCCAAGAAATTAAAAGACGCTTGCTCCTGGGGAGGAAAGCTATGGCAAATCTAGACAGCGTACTAAAAAGCAGAGACATCACCCTGCCAACAAAAGTGTGTGTAGTCAAGGCTATGGTTTTCCCAGTTGCAATGTATGGCTGTGAAAGCTGGACCATAAGAAAGGCTGAGCACCAAAGAATTGAGGCCTTTGAACTCTGGTGCTGGAGAAGACTCCTGTGAGTCCCTTGGACTGCAAGGAGAACAAACAAGTCAGTCCTAGAGGAGATCAACCCTGACTGCTCTTTAGAAGGCCAGCTCCTGAAGATGAAACTGAAATATTTTGGCCACCTAATGAGAAGGAAGGACTCAATGGAGAAGAGCCTAATGCTGGGAAAGATTGAGGGGAAAAGAAGAAGGGGACGACAGAGAATGAGGTGGCTGGATGGAGTCACCAAAGCAGTAAGCGTGAGCTTAAACAGACTCCAGAGGATGGTAGAGGACAGGAAGGCCTGGAGGAACATTGTCCATGGGATCACGATGGGTTGGACATGACTTTGCAACTAACAACAACAGGCCCTCATCTAACACAAACAGTAACAACAATATGACTTGTGTGTAAAGTAACTGAAAAAAATTGTATGCTCCAGCAGAGTCTATTTCCTCATAATTATAAGTAGAATTGGCATCTAAGGAAAAAATGGAATCAACGTTTCTAGAAGTTTCTCCATGCTATCATAGGATACGGTTATGAACTAGGAGGAACAAAACTAAACTTTAATTCTAAAGAAAGAAAGAAAAAACTCCTCAAAGAATCAAAACATATCACAGCAAGAAAAAGGTTAAAAGAGATGCTAGTAAGTCAATCTGGCAGTTATCCTTTTCAGGTCCTAGTTGATGTTCCATCAAAGTCAAAACAATAATGTTCAAGCCAATATATGAAGAAGCTTTGAACCGTATGCTATGAACCTTGAGTCATGCTCAAAGAGAAGACCTTTGATTAGAGTGGGTAGATATCACATCTTTATTCTAGTGACACCTGATCTGGTTATAGGGTCATCAAGATATTTGGGACTACTTTTAGTAGACATTCAATAAATACAAATATACTGCCATCTAGTGGCCATCTGGATTTTTGCAGCCCCCATCTACTTTAAAAGGAAATCCTTCTGAATCGTTCATGTGGGCTTGCTGGCTGTAGTGCAAATAAATTCTTTGTCCTCCTAGCTGATTTCATAGCAAAAGTATTTCATCCTCCTTGCCTACAGAAAAGAGGCAGCACGATTTAAGCTAAAAAACAAACTCCTTTTCTAATTTGCCAGCAAAAAAAATCCAGCAAAGCATCCTGAAAAAGCATTTTTAATGAACTCCAGACCAATGATGTGATAAAAGGTTTGGCTGACATTTGACTTGAAAGTGACACAAAGACATAATTTCATGAATAATTCTCTGGCATAAAATATAATCCGGTTTTATCAAAGTCAGTGTGCATACTATTGGAACATATAAACTGAACAAATAGTACTATTAATGTTTGACTTCCTTTCTTTGCCACGAAAAACTGGATGGATTGGTTTATTTGGATACATACTACTGGGTCGTGTTTATCAGAAACATATATATGAATGAGCTTTTCTGGTCACCTATGAGATGCTTAGCTTGATAATATCTCTGAGATTAATATGATTTATATAATATGAAGTCAGCCTAAATACTGCGTTAATGAGAAGATATCAAATATATATATCACTGAACTCTATATTCAGCTCTAATTAAAATGAAACCTAAATAAAATAAAATAAAGAAATGTTTAAATTAGTTTTTTTAAGCAATTGGCCTAAGCGTATTGGTAGGCTAAAACAGCTCTTTGAACAATAATTTCACAAGATTGGAGTCATTTTTCAAACAAGTATGTGAAGCAGTTGATGGAAAAGCAATGCATTTTAAAAGAATGGTAATATTACCTTTATTAAATCTGGCAATGCTGATTTACAGAAACTTCTCAGTATGGTTAAAACAAGCAAGGTATCGCTTGCAATTAGAGGGAGAAAACATGTTCAAAAAATGTCTTGAATTGCAGAGACTTGTGAGACTGGTACTGAATTGCCATTGCCTAAATTTCACAAAATCATAAAACATAACTGGTAGGGAACTTGGATCACAGATATCTCTAAAATTATTCATAGAGCTGATAATTAAACGATTTGGTACAATCTGCTACCGTAGAACAGAGGTAGACATAGAAAAAGGTTTACAAGAACAATTTTCTGGGTCATTTCCAAATCACCAGAATTTCCTGCTGCAGAAGCTCCAAAACCTCACAATTTCATCATCTAGGCCAGAGGTCTCCAACCTTGGCAACTTTATGACTTGTGGACTTCAACTCCAGCAAAGCTGGCTGAGGAATTCTGGGAGTTGAAGTCCACAAGTCGTAAAGTTGCCAAGGTTGGAGACCCCTGATCTAGGCAGCTTCTAGTTAAGGATATGGTAATTTTTAAGAAATTAACTTTTTGCTATTAACTTTTGCTATTCTATTCTATTCTATTCTATTCTATTCTATTCTATTCTATTCTATTCTATTCTATTCTATTCTATTCTATTCTATTCTATTCCAATTCCAGTTCCAGTTCCAGTTCCAGTTCCAGTTCCATTCATTTTCTTTTACTCCACTCCAGTCAATTGCCCTTAAACTGATATAAACTTGTATATTTTTGTATACTTTTATAAGGTACATTGTGTACCTTGTATATTTTTGGGTACGCTTTAGTGTTTATTCTTCAGAATTTTTATTCACTTCCAGCAATTTTTAGCATATACCAACTGGTAATGGTTATTTTTTAACCTTGGGAAAACTTTCAATTCTCCATCTAACAAACCCTCAGGTATTTGGCATTGAAGAAGAGCAAAGAATGTTTGGGAAAATGTGAAACTTTGTTTTCAAAGAACGAGAGAGTTTGGTGTTCATGTGCTGGAAACCTTCACTACTCTCCTGTGTCTTTTTCCCCCTCTTTCAGTGGGGAGGAGAGTTCTTGTTTTTGATTTTGTTCTTCTGTCGATTCTAGCAATTTCGTTCTAGGGTTTCAATGCGCTTTACCATGTTGGCTCGCCATAGGCTAATCTCTGAATTTAGCTCTTTAGCTCTGAATAAGATGGTATCTGGTATTTCATGTACATTCTTGGGCATGTGATTCTGTACGAAAAGTCAATAATATCGAGATTGCATTTAGAGACAGTATAAAAATGCCTCAGCCTATAGGACCTTTAAAAATGTTCAACTAGCCATAACGACTGTTTATTTTGCACTTGAAAAGATGTGAAGGCATCAAATTGCCAATCAGAGGAAAAGCAGATTGAATGTTAAACAGGGGTTAAGAGATAAAAGGTAATGAGAACAGATTAGGAATCAATCTTAGAACAGAAAAACGGAATAGTGTTGAGTTCGCATAGAACGAATAGGATTATCGCTGTGCGATAGGATTTTAATCATTGGCATGCGTTCATTGTTATATTAAAACAGTTCTATGGTAGTATTCACCAATGGGATTTTATTTTCTGTTTCAGTTTGGATTTCATTTTAGCACACTTACATGCTGCAAATCAAGTGGATCTCTAGGACGTTTGCCTTCTGGTGGATTCACTCCTCTACTGGTGGATCTTCTTGACTGCAATAGCAGGCATTAGCAATAGCACTTAGAGTTATATACCACTTTATAGTCCTCTTTAAGAGGTTTACAGAGTCAGCCTATTGCCCCCAACAATCTGGGTCCTCATTTTACCGACCTCGGAAGGATGGAATGCTGAGTCAACTTTGAGCCTAGTGAGATTCGAACTGCCAAACTGCAGGCAGCCGACAGTCAGCAGAAGTAGCTTGCCATACTGCATTCTAACCACTGTGCCGCCATGGTTCATTAGATGCAGCATGAGCACCAGGTAGCATGAAGTGGTTGGCTAGCTGAGGACAATGGGAGTTATATAGTTCAAAGGAGCTAGAGGATACCAGGTTGTCAAAATAATCCACTGAAATCAGGAAAATTACCAACGACTCAACAAGGAATCATTTGTCTATTCTCTAATTTCTGCCTTTCTCATATCTTCCTCTGGTTCTTGTCAGAGATCCATGCTAGGTTGCATAAGATGTCATTCTCGGTCCAATGGGTTAGCAGCTGAAGAAGACTGTGGCTGTTTGTGACTCAGGATCCTTGCCAATGAATAATAACTTATTGGCATGACTGTAAAGAGAATTCTGCAGGAATCTTGCAATTTGTATTTTGTGGTTGATTTTCTAGAGTTTCCCAATTGTAGAAAATATTTTATTTTAACCACTTCCAGAATATATTTTGGATTTCGAATAATTGTTGCCAGATTTTTTTCAAAGCTGCACTTTTATTAATGGCATTTATTTTTAGGACCTACGGGTATATTTTTTCATTGTTCATAAAGCAACCCCCATCTTGTAACCTTATTCTAGACTGGACCATTAAAAGGAGAAAATTATGGAGGAAAACTATTTGAAAAGTGCCAGTTGGTGAATCTCCAGATTAGGTATACGTTAAGAATAGAAAATTGCTTGCTTGGCAATCTTGCATGATTTTGGCAGTTTAAGAAATAATTTATATTCATTTAATACTGAGGATATGGGAATGTTTTCTAGGGCTGTTTTGGGCATTCTGGCACTCACAGATGTTATATTCCTAAGAGATTATTGTGTGGATTGGTTTCTGTGTGTGTACACTAATGTTCATGGCCTCGTCATGCATGCTGAAAATATGAGCAGTTTACACCGTAAACATTTAATAGTCTTTGAAGCTGTCTGCGGACATTCTCAGTCATCCAGGTCATAGTTGCCTCAAAGATGCTTTTTCAAAAGGCAACTGGAATGTGTTTTCCAAGAAGAAGAAGAAGAAGAAGAAGAAGAAGAAGAAGAAGAAGAAGAAGAAGAAGAAGAAGAAGAAGAAGAAGAGGAGGAGGAGGAGGAGGAGGAGGAGGAGGAGGAGGAAGAAGAGGAAGAAGAAGAGGAAGAAGAAGAGGAAGAGGAGGAGGAGGAGGAGAAAAAAGAAGCAGAAGAAGCAGAAGCAGAAGCAGAAGAAGAAGAAGAAGAAGAAGAAATTTTGCTTCTCATCCAAGAAGCTTTATCGGCAGGATGGTAGGAGTGATGGAAGGATAAGTTGTGACAGGATGGGGGCAGGATGTTGGAAGGATCGTATTTCTCCTCAGTCATTTGATCTTTAGCACTCTCCCTGAGATCTCTTGAGGCCACTTGGCGATTTATCTGTGCCCTCAGGGTAACCTGTATCAGGGTGCAAATGGGGGTGGAGCCTTCTTGGAATTGCTCCAAGGCCTGTATTGTAGATAGGAAATGCAGTAGGTGGGGTCTTATCCAGGGGTGAAATTCTCCCAGTTCGGACCGGCTCCTGCAATCCAGTAGTGATGGCGGCTGCTGGTTCGGAGGACCGGTAGCAAAAATCCCTGGCTCCGCCCCCTGCCTCTGCTGAGCCGCACCATCAGCAGAAGTTTTTTTTTTTTTTTTACTTTTAAAAGTTTTTTTTCAGCCGAAAACATGACTTTAAAAGTCCCCTCTGATGGTCGCGGGGCTGAGCAGAGATCATCAAAACCCTTTAAAAGTTTTTTTAAAAAACCCTCTTCAGCCGAAGGGAAAAAAAGAAAAAGAAAAAACCCCGAGGTGTTAAAAGCCTCCTCTGGCAATCCCAGAGGTGTTTCCTGATCCTCACAGGCTTTTAAACTCACTTTTTAACAGCCCCCATTTACAAGAGCCTCCACCCATGCCCAGCCAATTCCCCCTCCTCACTTACCTATAATTACTGCTCCTTTCGCTGGCAACAGCATGCTTTTCTTCAGCTACTGATTACAGTTTGCTTTGACTTCCTCCTTTGCTGAATGAGGAACTCTGGGAGTTGAAGTCCACAAACTAAGTTACTAAGGTTGGAGACCCCCTGATCTAAAAAAATAAATAAAAATAATAAAATAAAATATTTGTGCAGCTTTCTGAGATTTGGTGTGTTTCTGTAGTGTTTCACTCTAACTACATAAACACACAAAATCTCACAAAGCTGTATGTGGCATTTTGTGTGTGTGTGAGTCAGTTGTGGTGTGTGTGTGTAAAGTGTGAAAGTGTGAGGTTCCTGCTTGTTGCAGGGGCCATTTTGGGTGAAGTGCAGCTGCTTTTACATTGTGTGTGAGTCAGTTGTGTTGTATTGTGTGTGTGTAAAGTGTGAAAGTTGGTTTTTGGTACCTCTTATTGTTTTGTAAATCTTATTTATTATTTTTATTATTTATTGTTATTGGCCACACCCACCAATTAAACCACGCCCACAGAATCAGTAGGGAAAATTTTTAGATTTCATCCCTGGTCTTATCCCTCCTCCTCTGTTGAGAGAGGGCTGTTCAATGTTAACATAAATGGTCTCTTTTACCCCTCTTTCAAAACCAGTGGTCCTCTCTGTCCTCTTCGAAGTCTTTAAAGTGTTAGGTAAAACTTTGTCCCTTTTCTTAGGATAAGCAATTCCTCTCTGCTGGCCCTCTGTACCCTTTCTTTAAATGTAGTCCTAGAGTGCTGATATCAAGGGATGTGAGTTAAAATTGAATTTGCAGAAGAAGAAAAAAATAGAATTTGCAGAGTATGCAAGGAGAAACAGCAGAATTAACAAATAATGTGACAGTTGGGTGAAGGCCAGGGTATCAAGGATAACTCAGTTTTCTCAAAGTCACTGAAAGATCACTCAATAGTTTCCTTTCTATGCAGAATGGCATTGATTGAAATAGAAAACTAATTTAATAATCAATGAAGGCATGTTGACTAGAGAGTGGTGACCCTCCAGCGAGGTTGAGTTTTGAACACCCATGACAAATGTACAACATTTCAATATGCTAGGGTCTTTTGCCACTTCAGTGACAAATGAGTTTGTCCACTTTATATTTTCTTTAGTTGGCCATGTTTGATTTGGCCCATCATTCAAGGGGAAAGTGGCTTATCTGAAATTCTCTAGCTAGTACATTCAATGAATGTAGCATGACAGCCATCTCCTTGTTTTGATGGTGGGAGAAAATTTTCACCTAAGTAAATTGTGTGCAAATTCTTATCTGGTACGTCAATCTGAATCACATGACAGGAGAAAAAGACCAACCATGTACGCTATCCAAGACCTTAGAAGATTCAGTTCAGTTTTAAAGGCCAACTGTATGATTAGATAGTGAATCAGATACAGGAAGTCCTTGTTTACTGATATTAAGGGGGACTCCATCACTAAGGAAAGGTTGAAAGGTGCAACATGATGTGACTGTGCCAGCTTACAACAGCAGTTCCGGCACTTCCAGTTGCTTTCATTAGGTGTATATCACATACTTACAGTATCCTACAGTCATGAGATCACCATTTGTTACCTCTTGCTGGCTTCCCCATTGACTTTACTTGTGAGTGTTGCAAATGGCAAATGCATGACCTCTTTGAATTTTTAATTGTGAGGTAGTTGCCAAGCATGCAAAGGCAACCATGCTTAAGTCCCCCTCTTGTTTAACACTGTTTTAACTTTGAAATACCCTTGAACAAATGGTCATTAGATGAGAACTGCCCGTTCTTGGCATGCTAAATTTTTGATTTGAGAAAAGTGCAGCACAACTTTACTCATTAAATTTATAATTCTGTTCTCTTTTAATACTCAGAGTTGGGAGGAGGCCCTTGTGGGAGTTTCTGTCTCATGTACCAGAATAATTTATCTTCGGCTATTATGCCATTTAAGCCAGTGGGAAAGTGGGACATCTTTTGCTCTTCATCTTAAGAAGTAAAATGCCTTGGGCTGTCCCTGCTTTGACTTGCTTTTTTCATGATGCAGCTCTGTGAATGTTTTGCTAAAGGATTAGCTCCTTCCATAGATAGCATCAACGGAGGGGGGAAAAACTGCTGAAAATAAATTGGCAATGTTGCCCTAAACATAAGTGGCGTGAAGGTCTGAGAAAAGAATTGCACACCATTCTTGTGATAAGTCCAGTACAACACAATCGACAGCGATGTACACCCATCATTCTATAATTAATTTAGTGGCAGCTCTTCTGCTATTTCAAAATGAAGCAAAGGCAGTTCTCATTGTGAAAGTTTTCTCTTGTCAAATTTAAGTGCTATCATTATCCATTATTTTTCTAGTAAGACAAAGTGCTCCTGATACAATTCCCGATCTAATTTTTTAAACCCAGAATAACACTGCCAGAAAGCATTCAAGAAAGTAATAAGGCAGAGAATACAATTCAGTTAATTAAGACAACTTAACAGGGCAGGATTCCCCCCCCCCCTACAAAACTTTATTGAATTAAAAAAAAGGAAAGAAAAAGGAAAGAAATACAAAAGACCAAACTTTCTCAAAACCTTAAAGGAATATGAAACGTTGCACATTCTGACACAGCTTTGAACTACTCTAAACTATTCATAATTTCTAACAATGCTCAGCATATCAAAGGTGATGGCTTAAGTACTTAAAACCATTTGTTTAGTAAGTGATTAAAATTACCGTATATACTCGAATATAAGCCGATCCGAGTATAAGCCGAGGTCCCCAATTTTACCCCAAAAACTGGGGTAAACTGGGGACTCGAGTATAAGCCGAGGGTGGGAAATGAGGCACCTACCGGTTGGGGAAACCCTCCCTCCCTCAGCTGAGAAGGCTGGCGGCTCCCCCGCCCCGCCCTCTCACTGCACCGGCAGGGCTTCCGTCCGGTAAAATGTGAAAAAAAGAAGAAAAAAAACTCGAGTATAAGCCGTATATACTCGAGTATAAGCCGAGGGGCTTAAAAAAAAACAAAACTCGAGTATAAGCCGTATAGACCCGAGTATAAGCCGAGGGGACGTTTTTCAGCACAAAAAATGTGCTGAAAAACTCGGCTTATACTCGAGTATATACGGTATAACAGAATTGAAAAGGTGACTTACTACTGATCTCCCACTTACAACTATCCTAGCAGTTGCAAAGTTCATGTGATCAAAATTTAGATGCTTGACAACCAGCATGTACTCTATTTAAAATGGTGCCAGCATCTTGGGGTCATGTGACTTGCTTTTGCAATCTTCCCCAGCTGCCTTCCAACAAGCAAAGTCAATGGGGAAAGCTGGATTGGCTTAATGACCATGTGATTCATTAAACAACTGCAGGATTCACTTAACAACCATGATAACCTAGGACCGAGATTTTGGGGGCAATATGCGGACTCTGTATACATCTTAGAGGGGGCTATAAAGCACTGTGAAGTGCTAAGTCTAAAATTGAAACTAGCACCATGAGAGACAAAATAGGAATATAAGTCAAAATAGGCAAGAAAATGTTAAGACAACACTTATCCACTCTAGATGAGTTCAAATTTCCAGCACCAAGGTCCTGAAGAAGCTGGCAGACCATTGAACAAAATCGCAAATCTCTTAGAACACCAGGGAAATATCAGAGGACTGGAAAAGAGTTGATGTGGTTCCAGTCTACAAAAAGGGTGTGTATGTGTGTGGAAAAATAGATCCAGGGAACTACAGACAAATCAGCCTGACATCAATACCTGAGAAAATCCTGGAAAAGATTATTTGCACGTTTGTGAGCACCTAGAAATGAACAAGAAGATTACTAGAAGAAGTAACAGGTGGCAGATCATTAAAGAGAGTTCCAACCTAGAACTAAGGGGAAATTTCCTGACAGTGAGAACAATTAATCAGTGGAACAGCTTGCCTCAGAAGTGGGTTTCAGCAGGTTCTGACCAGTTCTGGAGAACCGGTAGCGGAAATTTTGAGTAGTTCAGAGAACCGGTAAATACCACCTCTGACTGGCCCCACCCCATTTATTCTCTGCCTCCCGAGACCCAGCTGATTGGGAGGGAATGGGGATTTTGCAGTAATCCACGCCCACCAAGCCATGCCACACCACACCCATCAAGCCACGCCCACAGAACCAGTAACCTTCCCCTGGAGTGGGGAGGGAATGGGGATTTTGCAATAACCTTCCCCTGGAGTGGGGAGGGAATGGAGATTTTACAGTATCCTTCCCCTGACATACCCAAGCCATGCCCACCAAGCCAAACCACACCCACCAAGCCATGCCCAGAGAATCGGTAGTAAAAATTTTTGAATCCTGCCACTGGCTTGCCTCCAGTAGTAGTGGGTGCTCAATCACTGGAGGTTTTAAAGAAGAAATTGAGGGTCTCCTGCTTGAGCAGGAAGGTTGGACTAGAAGACCTACAAGGTCCCTTCCAACCCTATTATTCTATGTTCTGTGTTCTAATGTAATGTAAGCTGCCCCGAGTCTTCGGAGAAGGGCGGGATATAAATTCAAATAAAAAAACCCCAGACATAAGGTTGTAACTTCCATGCGCTCTCTTTGGAATAAATAGGAATAATATATCTTATGCAGAAACAACAGCTACATCAGCTTGAACTGAGCTCAGTAAAATCTTATCAAAGTATTTGGCTTCAGCAGTCAGCCATTAGTTTAGATCTTGGCAATCAAAGGTCTAACGTATCAGCTCTATCACGGAATGAAAAATATGGTGATAAAGCTTACTAGATTTCCAACTGCGGTAGTTAAGTCTGATAGACAAGAAAATGTATAACTTGATATTATTTTGTTGATATCTTTGACCCAGATCCAGCTTCTAATATAATAAAAATAAAAGAATTTGTTCCTGGCAGTTTCTTCCATCATTTTGTTGATGTTCTGGGAATTAAAATGACACTTTATAAAGGAATATGATAAATCTTAGGAGTTAAAGCCCAAGACGACTTGATTACCACCAGAGTTAGCTCTGCTTTCATGCCTTAATTTCTAGTAAAACTGGCAGGCAAAGAAACAAAACCCAGGGTTTTTAATATCCATCTTTCCTGCTCTCTACAAAATCTTTGTTCAGTTTTTTTTTTAATATGGATATATTGCACAGATTTTCTCCTTGCAATTACATGCAAGTTTTTCTTTATTTTCTTATCTTTTAGTAGGAGTCACTATTTTCAAGAAATTCAAATGGGGAACTGTAAATGTGTTCTTCAACCTTTATTTTGAAATCCAGCAATTTGAACTACCATTATTCTATCTTGATAAGTATCTGAAGAGAGTTTCAGCAGCTTAGAATGCAGGGAAGTTACTGCTGCCAATAAGCGTATGTATTCAGAATAAGCCATTTCTTAAGCAAGATTATGTATTATATCAAAAATATATGCCTAGCACACAGCACCATATACGGAGGTTCAAAATTATGGTTATGAAAATTATGTGACCTATCCTTTCCAAAAAAAACAAACAACACAGAAGCTTTGAGACAGAAACTTTATCAGAATCTCAAATTTTCAATTGCTTGGAATTGGCGAGTCTTTACAAACTGAATGATACTTCTGTCTGGGTTCCATCTAGATCAGGGGTCTCCAACCTTGGTCCCTTTAAGACTTGTGGACTTCAACCCCCAGAGTTCCTCAGCCAGCTTTGCTTAAAGGGACCAAGGTTGAAGACCCCTAATCTAGACTGCAAAATAAACCCCACTGAGAAACAAATAAAAAAAAACACCAAAGAAATAATTGGTCAGTATGGTAAAGTATCTGGATTTAAGGTGAATCAGCAAAAGACAAAGATGATAACTAAAAATATGAATATACAACAAAAAAGAAGAGTTAGAAAGAACTACGGGTTAAAAAGGTTAAATATTTAGGAATCTATATTACAGCTTCAAATGTCAAATTATACAAAAATAATTATGAGGTATTGTGGCAGAAGGTATGGAAAGAAATGGAGAATTGGAAGAAGTTACAACTATCCTTGCTGGGAAGAATAGCAGCTATAAAAATAAATGTTTTGCCCAGGTTTCTATTTTTGTTTCAAATGATACCGGTACTTAAGAACGATATCAAATTACAGGAATGGCAAAAGGGGGTTAATAATTTTGTATGGATGGGCAAAAAACCAAGAATAAAATTAAAAATAATGCAGGACACAAGGGAAAGTGGGGGTCTTAAAATGCCTAATTTAAAATTGTATTATGAAGCAGTTGTCTTATCATTAATTACTGATTGGATTAATTTAACTGAGGAAAGAGTTTTGAATATAGAAGGTTATGGTTTGTTATATGGGTGGCATGCCTATTTATTATATGATAAGAAAGTTGATAAAATATTTAAAAATAATATAATTAGAAATGCATTATTGAGGGTCTGGAGGAAATATCAATATAAATTAGATGGAAAGATTCCAATATGGGCAATCCCGAGACACATGATAGAAAATATAAATATATATCAAAAGATGGAGGTAGTTACCTATAAAGAACTCCTTTGTATGGAAAAGGGGGAATTACAATTAAAATCCAGAGAAAAGATGGGGGAAGAAGGGAAAAATTATACATGGTTTCAATATGGACAATTACAAGCTAGATGGAAATTAGATCAAAAAATAGGTATTAAGCAAACTGAGGATAATTTGTTAAAACAAATGAGAGATCAAGGTCAACAGCATATTAAGAGGTTGTATAATGTATTAGTAGAAATAGACTCAGAGACTGAATTGGTTAAGGATTGTATGATTAAGTGGGCACAAAATTTTCAGCAACCAATAATGTTGGAAACTTGGGAAAGAATTTGGGTGAGGAATGTTAAATTTACACAAGCGCAAAATATGAGAGAAAATTTTTATAAGATGTTTTATAGATGGCATTTAGACCCCAAAAAGTTGTCATGTATGTATCCTAATGTACAGGCTAAATGTTGGAGATGTGATTGTGAAGATGCCACTTATTACCATATATGGTCGACTTGTAAAAAAGTTAAAGCATTTTGGATTAAAGTATGGTGGATCATGCAGAACATTCTGAAAAAGAAGATTAAGTTTACTCCACAGTTCTTTTTACTAGGAATAATTATGGATTGTACAGCTATAGAGACTAAATTGATTTTGAACTTAATAGCAGCTGCAAGACTTTTGATTGCTCAATATTGGAAGAAAGAGAATTACTTACAATTGAAGAATGGACACTCAAAGTATCAAATCTGGCAGAAATGGCAAAAATTTCTGCTTATTTGAAAGACTATACACAAGAAAAATATATTTTAGAATGGAAAATGTGGATTGATTATATTCAAAATAAGTATCAGATAAAAAAATATCGAATAGCATATGAGTAAATTTAGGAAATATTTTGTATTAGATATATTTCTGAAGGAGAGGGGAATTGAGAATGTGATTATATGTGGAGTGACTAGAGATTATAATTTAAGATTTATTTTGGATTATGATTGTTAGTTTTGATACCCTGCATTTTGTTCTGGGAAGTCGGGGTGGGTGGGTAAGGGGAGGGGAACTAGCGGCGGGGTTGAGGGTAGAGGATGGAGTAATGGTTAATGTACAGGGATTATTGAAGATGTATAAATATAATCAATGTAGGGTCGGGTCTGCCCAGCTACCATTTTAGAATGGTGGGGAGGGAGAAAAGAGGAGAGAGTAGGAGGTAGGAAAGAGGAGAAAAGGGGTAGAAGAGGGAGAAGAGGAAGGAAGAGGGGTAGAAAAGGGAGAAGAGGAAGGAAGAGGGGTAGAAAAGGGAGAAGGAAGGTATAGGGTGGAGGGAGGAGAGGATGTAGATAAGAGAAGGGGAGGTAGGTCTGGAAAGTAGAAGGAGGTAGAAGAGGGAAGAGAGTTAAAAGGAGGGGGTGGTGACTGGGCAAGCCCGAGTAATTGTATATGACTGTACATTGGATGAGTTGTTGGATATGAATGTAAAAATAAAACTTTTTTACATATAAAAAAAGACATTTCTCCAAAACCATTTCTCAAAATGATTGCCACATACAAGACATTTATTTTAGAAAAAGAAAGCCACAATGTCCCATAGTACTTGATCTTATGTCATCCATGACACATGTGCCGTAGGTTTGTCAGCACCACTTAGACATCTATGTTATGTTTTTTTTATAAAGTTGTATTGATTTTCTGTTATTACATTTAATTAGTGCTTAATAAACATCGTGTTGTCTGGGTTGTTTTGTTTGCTCAACAATACAAATTTTTGGACAATTTGTATAATTTATCCATAATGTTTTGAGTTGGGTTCCATTACTGAGCAGAAGGTTGAACTAATGACATGCTGGGCCTTCAGACTCTCTGGAAGTCATGTGAGAGAGACTTCCTCTTGCATGGTGTCTGGAACTGTCAGAATATTCATGAACTGGAATAGAGCATAGCAACAAGGTCAGCCAATGAATAGGGATAGCAACTAAATCAGCCAATGGGGACTGTTTGGAAAATGAAACAGTATTTGCTAGAGACAGCTAGGAGCCTGGGCGTGTCTTAGTTTAACTTCTGTGCAAGAAGCTGCAAACTAATCTGCTGAATTGAAACTGAAACTCTCCTCTCCTCTGCCTGTGTTTACTCTCTACCATGTTGGAAAAACCTTTTTGGATATTGTATACTTATTTCATGTGTTATATTATATATAAAAAGAAGTAAATGAATTTTGCTGAATCAGTTACCTGTGTGTGCTTTCTGGATGTGATTTCTGCAACAAACTCTGACAGGAACCTCCCAAAAATGTGCAAGAATGGGGTGTGCTTTCCTGTTTTTTCTGGAGGCTGCAAGGCCACACAGGAGCACACTCCAAGCTTCTAGATCTCATGCAATATAGAGCTGCCTTGGATAGGCATTTCAAAAAATATTTACAATTATGTCAAGATTTATTTATTTATTAAATAAATTTAATGTGATGTATTACTCCTTGTTATAAATTGTTTCTCTTTTCTCTCCCTCTCTCCCTCAGTGAGAGAGACATACCAATAGAGTCAAGCAGTTTCTGAATTTTTGATATGCCCAGTCGAAAAGGTTCGCCACCATTGCTCTAATCCCTGTTTGGAAGTAGCCATTGATGACTTTCACTACCTCTCTAAATAAATGGTTCCACTTATTGCTTTTGAATAATTTTTTTCCTGTGGAGAAAATAGTCCTTTTATTAAATTGGAAGCTGTGTTCTTCCTCCATAAACCCATTATTTGAGCCGCTGTAGTGCAGTGGTTAGAGTGCAGTAGTGCAGGCTACTTCTGCTGCTTGCCTGCTGCCTGCAATTTGGTGGTTCAACTCTCACCAGGCTCAAGGTTGACTCAGCCTTCCATCCTTCCGAGGTTGGTAAAATGGGGACCTAGATTGTTGGGGGCAATATGTATGTTGACTCTTAAATTGCTTAGATAGGGTGTAAGGCTATAAAGCACTGTGAAGTGGTATATAAGTCTAACTGCTATTCCTATTGTTATTGCTATTCTGTTACCTGAATGCTAGAAGGACACAGAACTGGTCTTGATCTTCTTGTCTGTGATACCCATTCAGACATTTGAAGAGGCCTATAATTTTGCCCGATCATTCTCAAGGCTAAGTATTGCTAATTACTTCAGTCTCTCTTTGTAGCTTTTATCCTCTTGAACATCTTCTGGAAACTAAATGGGAAGTGGCAGGTTGCCACAATAAAGCACCAACCTTTTCTACCATCTTTACTTACAAGTTGCCTCCCTGTTTAAGAAAAAACAAACAAACTCAAAGGTAAGATGAAACTGAGGGTGAAATCCAGCAGGTTCTGACAGGAAATTTTGAGCAGTTCAGAGAACCTGTAGCGAAAACTTTGAGTAGTTTGGAGAAACGGCAAATATCCCTCTGGCTGGCCCCAGAGTGGGGTGGGAATGAAGATTTTGCAATATCCTTCTGCCAGGAGGGGGGAGGGAATGGGGATTTTGCAGTCTCCTTCCCCTGAAGCGGGGTGGGAATGGAGACTTTGCAGTATCCTTCCCCTGCCATGCCCACAAAGCCACGCCCACAAAGCCACAACATGTCCACCAAGCCACGCCCACAGAACCGGTAGTAAAAAAAATTGGATTTCACCACTGGATGAAACTGAAGAAATTCTGGAGTGATCTTTGTGGTATTAGAGAGAAATCTTCCTATTTGCTTCTGATAAATAAATATTTGATGACTAATTCTCCTCAGCATGGCAGGCATTTGGGGATCAAGATCATTCTCCATGGTATTCAATGGTTTACCAGAGCACAAACTTGCTCTGAAAAATTGCCAAATGTCCCTTCCAGTCTCCCAAATTTGCCTACCCTGATTCACATGTTTGATGGTTATTTCCATGGGGGTTGGGTAGAAAGCCGTGTGTGTGTGTGTGTGTGTGTGTGTGTGTGTGTGTGTGTGTGTAGAATCCCTTTGTTCTTTTCTGCTTCTCTGCAGTTGCACAACAATATGACATTTCACTGCCTTAAGCAATGAGGGTTTTTAAAACAGAACATAAACTTAGTTTTTCAAAATGTCATTATTATTCCTCCAGCGGCAACATATGCTTGTTTTTAATGTTATATAAATCAATATACCATTGGTATTTACAAAGTCCTCCTACAAGACTGATGGCTACCATGTTGGGTGTAGAAGAAACCTAACAAAATGTTTTTAATCAAAATGAGTCAGTTGGCCAAATTCAGGCCACGTTAGAGGAAATCCATTCATGAGACTAATTTTTTTAAAAAAAATAAAATAAAACGAAAACAGCCTTTTGTAGATGGAATCTGAATCACAGCAACATACACTTCAGGAGCCCACCAGGAAAAAAAATCCTCTTTGTTGGTTCCTTATGATGTCCTATTTACTAGATTCAGACCTTAATGGGTAGATGAAAGAGCACTGATGTCGCAGTATGGGATATAAATTGACTATTATATAAATGAGGAGTCACAACATGTGAATGTGGCATCACATCCCTTGACTAATAGAATGGGTTTCCTTGCATTTTTGTGGTAAATTTGTATACATATATTTGTAGGATAATGTTTAAAATAGTTTTTTTTCCCTAAAAAAAGAGAAGAGGACCTGGAAAATAAACGAAAATGGACATAAAGGGAATAAAAAGAAGGTGGGGACCACAGTTTGACTTATTGACCTCACTCATTATGTCATTGCTTCCATCATGAAGACTTTCTACCCTCCCCAAAACATTAAATGGCTGTCCATTCTACCAATAGTTTGTCTCGCCCTGATTTAGTTTTCCAGGTTGTCCAATCATCATAGGAAGATTTAAAATGTAATTGAATTGAGCAACAGGAAAGAAAAGCAAGAACAAATGTTTGCGCTGATTGAAGTCTGATGTTGACAGCAGCTTGTTGTTGAGCATTGGGAGACGATTTTACCAATTTTTCCACATTTTGTTCAAGACTGAATTTCCTTCTCACCCACACTCTGAAGCTAATGTGTGCCTGGCAAAACATAAAAGCCTCTGCATTTTATTTGTACGTGATTTTTATCCCATTGTGTCAAAATCTGATCTGTAATTTCTCAAATGTCTTCTTTCCTCATGGCAAAATGTCTGCTTTTCTAGTGTAATGTTTGAAATGAAGTTTGAAACTGCATTTATTTTTTCTTTCAATTTCTCCTGGTACGTTTTTGAGCCTATTTATTGTGGGACATGATGGAGAACTTACTGGTGTTTTCCAGAACACGGCTTTCCATTATTTTGAAGCCATCCTGAATGCTAAGACTTCCCCATTTGGAAAAGCCCTATGAGGAAGAGTTTCCCCTTGATTTATCATATGCCTAGGGTACCTAATTCTGGTGACTTTTCAAAGCTATTCACTCCTTCTCTTGACTTAAAGGGACCCAAGAGCACACTAACTCCAAGTCTGGGAAAAGAGAAAGGTTTTTAAGGATTATTTAAAGGTGGGGAGGGGACTATATTAATTCCTAGCAGAATACTGTTCCAGAGGGAAACTGCAATGACAGAGTAGGCTCACTTTTAGGGTCCTGCTCATTGCTTAATCAATGGGACACAAGGCAAGCTGATCTGTTGAATCATCATACCTTTGCAATTTAACTGAAGAGTTTGAGGTCAGGGAGGCTGTTGACTTCTGGAGACTTGGTTAAAAGTGAAAGATAAGATTTTCTTGTCTATGGAAATTCTCAGTCATCCAGGTGATGGTTGTCCCAAAGGCGATTTTTCAAGAAGCAATTGGATTATTTAGTTTTTCCTTGAAGACGTTTTGCTTCTCATCCAAGAAGCTTCTTCAGTTCTGAAGAAACTTCTTGGATGAGAAGCGAAACATCTTCAAGGAAAAACAAATAAAGTCCAGTTGCTTCTTGAAAAAGCACCTTTGGGACACAAGATTTTCTTATACTCATTCACACACACACACACACACACACACACACACACACACACACACGGGATGGTGGTGAGTAGAAATAAAATCAAAGGACACCAAACTCGATCCACAAAATTTTTTTAAAATGCAGTTTTTTTAGGGAAACATAAAAAAATGACCTGTTTCTTTAAATAGAATTAAAATGCATTAGGGAAAAATAAGAATGTTTCTGAATTGGTGATATTATTCATATTCAGAAACAGGAATTCGAATTAGCACAGTTTCTACGGACTGTTGAAATCACATTCCTATCCTTCTCCAGATGGGAAACTCCAATCGTCCAGGCTCATCCAGTTATGATGGTTGCAGCATCTTGTGTAAAGTTGCCATTTGCTACTTTACTAGCTAGCTTCCAACAAGCAAAATCAATTGGGGAAAGTAGATTTGATTAATAACCATGTGATTCATTTAACAACTGCAATCATTTGCTTAATAGCTATGGCAAAAAGATAGTAAAATTGGGTGTGACTCACTTAACAAACGCCTTGCTTATCAATGGAAATTCCAGTCCCAGTTGTGGTTGTAAACAGAGGACTACCTGTAATATCCTTTCTTAATCTGCTGTGGCCAGAACTGTCCCAATATTCAAGAGTCTTGCTGTACATTTTAATAAAACTAATGGATCACCTATTAAGAAGCAATATATCCCCATCCTAAGAAAGAGTAAAAACTTTGAGGGAAGTAACGTGTCAGTTTGAAATAAAGGAAATGTAAGAACACACGGTCAAAATTAGGTAGGAAGCTACAAGATGTGGCAACAAGAAGATAAGCAGCAGAAAACAAAATTAGAGACAAAAAGGACATGTAGGATTTAATGTCCATGGGGTCACGATGGGTCGGACACGACTTTGCAACTAACAACAACAACAAAGGGTTTAAGAAGGCGTAACTCTATAGGGGCAAAATGACATGTGTGCTCAAGCAAGGCACAACTCCATAGGCAAATAGACATGTAGCCTAAAAGCAAGGTAGAACTCCCAAAAAGGTAACAGCTTTATGAAAATTTACTTCCCTATTTCTGAAAATTAATCGTATAAAAGATCGTGTTCTGCTGTTGTTCAGGGTCTCAGCTCCCTTAGCTGCTAGGACCCTTTTGTTGAAGCACTTCAATAAAAGTTCCTGATAAACTGCACCACATGTTTTGATGTCTCTATTGTCTTTTGCACCAGGCAGAACCTGATCTGAGGGACAATAAGACAGTTATTGGTTTTATTTGCAGCTCCATTCCCAATTATTCCACACATGGAATTTGGTTGCATGCACTTACTCCTTTCTCTTTCTATTTCTCTTTCTCTTGCTTTGTTGCACATTTGGTTGATATTTTCATCAAACTGTCCACCAAGATCTTTTTGCTAATCAGCCAGATTTAAAGAACAGAATACAGTACATTTTCTTCAAGGGAATGCTTAAGGAAACATTTTTTTCCCTATTGTCCTTTCCTGAGACATATTGAAAAATTATACCACCAAAATCCACTGTTTTTGCCACAAGAGATGTGTGTGGCGTGATAAGAAAGAAGTCTGAGGGGTATAACAGGAAGCTTCTGTGAAGCCACTGGTTGACCAGTTATTCCCTGTACTGAGCTATCTAAAACACCACAGCTAAGGTAAACAGTAAAGGTTCCCCTCGTACATATGTGCTAGTCGTTCCTGCCTCTAGGGGGTGGTGCTCATCTCCGTTTCAAAGCTGAAGAGCCAGCACTGTCCGAAGACGTCTCCATGGTCATGTGGCTGGCATGACTAAATGCCAAAGGCATACGGAACGCTATTACCTTCCCACCAAAGGTGGTCCCTATTTTTGTACTTGCATTTTTTTGTGTTTTTGAACTGCTAGGTTGGCAGAAGCTGGGACAAGTAATGGGAGCTCACCCCATTACACGGCACCAGGGATTCGAACCGCTGAAACTGCCGATCTTTTGATTGACAAGCTCAACATCTTAGCCATTGAGCCACCACATCCCTCTTACATCTAAGAGTATGTGGAGATTATACATGGGATAGAAACGTGTAGAACAGTCTTTTCTGAGGTCAGAATGTACCACAATAATATGTTTCTCACATTCCCATTTTTGAGGCCTTTCCAGTTTTGGAAAACTGAACCTCTGTCAGTGACAGTGTCAATGCCAGGAATTTAAAAATCTGGTGCAGTATAAGGCAGCTTCATCTCCAGATGATGTATGGATTATGTTCCCAGTTCCACATGTGAAATAGAAAACAAAACTGAAGACATGTTTTGAAAGTTCTGCTCTTCTTTTTGAAGGTACAACTTCTTAAGGTGAAGTGTGGATACTGCTGGTCTTAGATCATATCTTATTCTTCTTTTAGAAAAAATACATTTTGATATTTGGAGTTGCAGGGAACCTGATATTCTGTAATAAAGAGCAGTAAATTTGGCTCATTTGCTTTTGGAACTGATCTTGTTACGGAACAACAACAACAACAACAACAACAACAACAACAATAATAATAATAATATTTTAATCTTTATACCGCCCTTCTCCCGAAGGACTCAGGGCGGTGAACAGCCAACAAGCTATTTTGATTAAGACTTTAGTTTCTAATGGATGTTCCTATATATGTTTTCAATTGCAGGAATAAAGTAGACTACAATGCTCTTGAAAGAATGGCTTCAATCATTCCTGTCAACATGTATTCTGAATTCTTGTTTTCTCGATAATCTCTGAAAATAATAAAAGATAGTTTCAGATTTATCATTTTTATACTGTCTAAATTATTTTCTCCTGGCAATAAGTTGTGATATCTACAGTATCTTCAAATGTTGCATAATGGTTCTGAAATCTAGAATGTGCACTTAAGTTAATTCAGAGTATCATGTATAGAAAAGATTATAATCAGAAAATGCCATGTAAAAGGTAGTAGTTAGGCCTCTAACCAATTTGCCTTGGTCTCTTCTATGATTCATTTCTTTCTATTTTTCTACTCTTCTTCCTCCCCATCATATTTTTGACACTTTGTATTCTTTGATCAGAGATTCCATTGTGTATACTACACAGAGAGGCCCTATGCAACTCAACTCAACTCAACTCAACTCAACTCAACTCAACTCAACTCAATTCAACTCAACCCAACCCAACCCAACTCTATTTTGGGCCAGAAAGCACAACAATAAAATACATAGACCTGTAATTATTAATAAAACTTTAACAAATGCAATAAAATTACATAAAATACATCCTTATACTAACTGTAGAATTAGATCTTCCACATGTAAATGTTCCAAATGTGGTCTATAGATTAGGCTTATTGCTATAAATAAATCTTGAGAAAAATATTTCCTCTTTTAGAACAAGGAGTTTTTAAAAAAAATTATGTTGCATAGCCATATAGGAATTAAATTCTTTTTATAGTTATTTTAATATTCAATATTTTATGGAAAATATAAATACATTAGTTAAATATAAACTAAACCCAGAGAAACAAAGAGAAAGAGGAAGAAAGAAGGAGGAAGAATACTAGTGCAAAGAAAGAAAAGAAAGAAAGGCAAATAAAGAAAAATAATTTCTATTGAAATCATGGCTCCTGTTTGAGGATCATGATCAGTGGTGGGATTCATCCGGTTCTCTCCAGATGGTGCAAACCGGCAGCGGTGACTGCAGGAAGCTCTGCCCACCCACCTGGACGTAATGCACTACTACTGCGCATGCACAGAAGGCCATGCGCATACACAGAGGTGGCGCGTGTGAGTGAAGCGCGTGGTCACATTTGGGAACCGGTAGGGAAGGCAAGTGAGATTATAGCTAGGAGCACCTTTGTCTACCTTAGACTGGTACACCAGCTGCAGTTCCCTTTAGGTCCAGGAAGCACTTATGACAGTGAATTGTGCCTTATCATTATGAGATTAAATTATTGTAGTGTGTTCTATTTTGAGCTGCCTTTGAAGATAACTGTGAAATGTAGTTTGTTCAGAATCTATGGTGAGATGATTGCTTGGAGCCAGATTTTTTTTAAAATATTCATTCATTCATTCATTCATTCTATATGCTGCCCATCTTACTGTCAAAATTCTTCTCAATGGTAGTCTTAACTTCTTGTTTAAAGGTTTATGGTTTATGGTTTTGGTGTTTTTTTTTTAAGATCTTAGGATTTTTCTTTTTATACTATAGGAGTATAGTATAGGATGGTATGAGTTTTAATCAAAGATTTGTTCTACGATAAAATGGTTTTTAAGACATTTATTTCCAGCATCTCCTTGTGGTAAACCACTTGGAATCCTGTAGCTCACAAATCCTTGTTATAGATAAATATGTTCACTATCTCTCCAAATGCTAGAATTCAGGCTAATTTAGAATACAGGTAGTCCTCGACTTACAACAGTTCATTTAGTGACCATTCAAAGTTACAATGGCACAAGAGTGATTTACAACTGCTTTTCACACTTACGACCATTGCAGGATCCCTGTAGTCATGTGATCAAAATTAAAATGCTTGGCAATTGACTCATATTCATTGCATGTTCCGCAGTCATGTGAATGATCAGCGGGGAAGCCAGATTCATTTATCAACCATGTTAATAACAATTAACAATTGTGGTGATCCACTTAACAACTGTGACTGGAAAGGTCGTAAAATAGGATAAAATTCACTTAACAACTGTCTCACTTTAGCAACAGAAATTCTGGGCTCAGTTATGGTCATAACTTGAGGCCTACCTGTAGAACTCTGCCTCAGATGCATGGGCATTGAAATGGGGTGGAAACAGTGGTAGGATTCAAATTTTTTTACTACCAGTTCTGTGGGTGTGGCTTGGTGGGTGTGGCAGAGGAAGGATACTGTAAAATCTCCATTCCCTCCCCACTCCAGGGGAAGATTACTGCAAAATCCCCATTTCCTCCCAATCAACTGAGACTCGGGAGGTAGAGAATAGATGGGGGCGGGCAGTGGTGGGATTCATGTAATTTAACAACTGGTTCTCTGCCCTAATGATTTCTTCCAACAACCAGTTTTCCAAACTGCTCAGAAAGTTAACAACCGGTTTTCCGGAAGTGAACTGGCTGAATCCCACCACTGTGGACAGGGCCAGTTAGAGGTGGTATTCACCAGTTCTCCGAACTACTCAAAATTTCTGCTACCGGTTCTCCAGAACTGGTCAGAACCTGCTGTATACCACCTCTGGTGGAAAGGTTCTGTGAATTTCTGTAAGTAAAAGAAAAGTCCATAACGTAATAATGCCATTACTGGAAAAGCCCAATGGGAAAATATTCTCTTAATGCCTTCCCTTGATATTTAATTAGTATATGGAAGCCAGTAAGAATACAGACCACATCCCTTGGTTATTTCACAATTCAATAAGTGCAAGAACATTATATCTGACTCATAAGAATTTCCCTGGTTTCTTTAACCCTGTGTACATTCAGCAAATGGGAATGTCTGGGGGAAAAAAGGACCAATTTTCTGTTTGGTATTAATGTAAAACAATTGTTTGATGGTATAGTTTGGGGTGGGGGGGCGGAAATGACATGAGAAACTAGCTTGTATCACAGTACCTTGTTTTAGTAGTTACGTAACACTACAATTGCCAGGAATAAGGTCATGTTTTGAAAGTATACATAAATTCATGCATGTCACATTCTTTAATTGTTTTATCCTGGCTAATGAGGAGGGAGAATCTGTTTAGTAACACATATGTTTCTCTGCTTAGCAGATGTTGCACTGGGAGACCAAATGGCTGGTGGTCTGGAAGTCAAAGCCTACGGCAAATGATTGAAAGCGCTAGGTATGTTTATCTTGGATTAAGTAAATACTAGAAAAGTGTGAATCAGCATAAATCCGCTCTGTGTCAACATTGCTTAAACTCCCCATGTCATTCAGTTCAGGTAAACACAGAAACTTTAACAAAATCTGCAATATTGCTTCAGATTTTAGTTACAGACGGTACTTCCTAAATGTTTTCAGTGCAACTTTCATAACATTCCATCGTTTATTATTTGCATATGAGTGTTCTAATATATTATTTTTGTCACAACTTTCCTTACTCTGGGTTAATTTAATCAAATATAGCCCATGTCTGTGTGTCTTCTGTGCATAGGATAATTTTTCCCCAAGAGTTTTGTTTATGACTCTCACAGACGCTTCATGGTTTTACGTAATGACAATGAAAAAAATGAACAACAGTTGTGAGGATATTGTACGCATGTCCCCATTTTCCCCATTTCAGAATCAGTTTTGTGCTTCTGCAAACTTACCTGGCTATCTGTTATTGGCAAATAATTGAGCTGAAATATTTCCAGTTCAGCTGTGATATCATTCAAATTTCAGAAAAAATTGTAATTTTGGGGAAACTTTAGGTGGTCCATTTCTCCATTTGCAAGAACGTTTATCTCACTTTTCTTCCTGGAACCTGTGATATAGCTTCACCACGAAGTATTTCAAAGATGAATGGAGTCTAGATAGCTCTAAATCCTCCTAGGAACTTTTGTTCTCTCTGATTGCTTTGATGGATTGGGAAGTGCAAACAGTAGCAGTCTGAATTAAATAATATGAAACATTAGAATTGGCTTAAATAAGTACAGGTAGTCCTCAACTTAAAATAGTTCGTTTAGTGACCGTTCAAAGTTAAAAAGGCACTGAAAAAAATGACTTATGGCTGTTTTTTACTCTTATGACCATTGCATCAGCCCCATGCTCAAGTGATCACAATTTGGATGCTTGGCAACTGGTTCATATTGATGACGGTTGCAGTGTCCTGGGGTCATTTGATCAGCTTTTGTGACTCTCTGACAAGCAAAGTCAATGGGGAAGCTAGATTCACTTAACATCTGTGTTACTAACTGCAGTGATTCACTTAACAGCTATGGCAAGAAGGGTCGTAAAATGGGGCAAAATTCACTTAACAAATGTTTCACTTAGCAACAGAAATTTTGAGCTCAATTTTGGTCTTAAGTTGAGGACTATCTGTACAGGTTTTTTTAGTTCAGAATTATATAGAGGCACCAGCAGCTATTTTGACAACAGACACAATGGGAGATAGCTTGTGGTACACTAATTTACCAGGATGAGATTATCAAATATTTAGTGAAAGGTTGAGAGAGAGATGTTTATAACAAAAACCTTTCTTGTGTTACAACTTCATATTTGCAAGAGTTGAAAGAAATAATAGCAATGTAATAAAAAAAAACCATAAAGACTAGCCAAATTTTCTTTGAATATCTTAGCGTACTTTATTTCACTACCGATATGCCAAAATTACTGCTGAGTGATTGCTTTCCTGCTCCAGCTACATATTTCAAAATTCATCGTTGATTTAATAAAAGGTGGCTCAACTTCCAGTAGCATTGGCAGGTCTGAAATTACATAGGGAAAAGATTTGTGATGCAACCACTGAAATGGATGCATGGATCAGACACCTGTTTTCAATATATCCCATAGCTGGTGTTGATTTCTATAGCTGACAAAACTTGAACGGGAGAACCAGGGGAAAGGTCCGTGGAGGGCAATTTTCAATTTAATGGTTGGAGGCTATATACACACACAAAGGGAGGGAATGCTTATTCCCGTTGGAAGGTAAAATATAGAAATCATGACAGCTATCGGCGGGTTAAGCCTGCTTGGATTTGATGGCAAACAAATCTAATTAGTACATTCAGTAAGTAAATGGCATAGGCTGGAAATTGGCTTGAATGGTCAAGTGAGGAGGAACAGAAGACATAGTTGCTGAGAACGAAGATGAACGAGGTCACTCTTTTGAGTCATTAAACTAGACATACCCAGTTCCTGCAACCGTTCTTCAAAACATATGAAGAACGGTTGCAGGAACTGGGTGTCTAGTTTGATGTAAAGAAGGACTAAGGGAGACATGATAGCAGTGTTCCAATATCTCAGGGGCTGCCACAAAGAAGAGGGAGTCAAACTATTCTCCAAAGCACCTGACGGTAGGACAAGAAGCAATGGGTGGGAACTAATCAAAGAGAAAAGCAACTTAGAACTAAGGAGAAATTTCCTGACAGTTAGAACAATTAATCAGTGGAACAACTTGCCTGCAGAAGTTGTGAATGCTCCAACACTGAAAGTTTTTAAGAAGATGTTGGATAACCATTTGTCTGTTGTAGGGTTTCCTGTCTAAGCAGGAGGTTGGACTAGAAGGCCTCCAAAGTCCCTTCCAACTCTGTTATTCTATTCTATTTTTATTTTATAGCCCAATTCTTATGCCCAATGAATATGCTTATTGAAAGCAGGAAGTGGCACTTGCTTCAAAACAAATGTTAATTCTGTTCAGGTGTGTTTCTTGTATAGCACTTTTGGTGACCATGAACCCTATTTAAAATATTTTAGTACATAAAGAGCCACAGTCAGTGGGTTAATGATTTCAGGTGGATTGTGTCCAGGATTCATTCTCCCTCCCTCCCTCCCTCTCTTTCTCTTTCTCTCCTCCCCGTTATAAAGGGGAATTTAGCTACTTCTCTGGTTACGAAAGGCATGTTAAGTCTAATTTCTGTGTGTAGATTTTCTGCCTCCAGAGGGTGAAAAGCAGTGGTGAAATGCAAATTTTTTTACTACCGGTTCTGTAGGTGTGGCTTGGTGGGTATGGCAGGGGAAGGATACTGCAAAATCCCCATTCCCTCCCCACTCTGGGGCCAGGCAGAGGTGGTATTTGCCAGTTCTCTGAACTACTCAAAATTTCCGCTACTGGTTCTCCAGAACCTGTCAGAACCTGCTGGATTTCACCCCTGGTGAAAAGTGGAACACAATTTTCTATTATATGATCATTTTTGTTTCCAGTATCTTGAAACACAATGACATATTTTTCCAGTCCGTAACTTAATTATTAAAATAAATTCACATTCCTTCCTCTTTTTAAATGCAAAGCACTTTGCATATATCTTTTAATATATACTGTTATCTAGTGGAGATTTTGTAAATACTCCTCTTTTAAAACTATGCACTTTTTTTTTACATGCAGTGCTTGGTAGTGTATCTTTTTCCAGCCTGGTTTTGGTAGAACTTTTCTCTGACAAAAAAGAACACTTGTGGACTTTGAATGCTAGTATTTGGGAGGCATGGTTGTCTCTCTTTAATCAAGGAAAAATGAATGCTCCTGGAGTTTGTTTGATGCTAGCATTTATTCTGCTACGCAGTCTAATGGAAGCAGAATGTCCCAAGTTTATTCCAAAGGAATTTATGACGTGCTTCTTTTGCAAGCTTAATTGTCAGGCTTCCTCTTTCTGTAACTCTTAGTCACTATGAGAATTTATTATAATGTAATGTAATATAATGTATAATATACATGTATGTATATATGTATATAATTTTGTTTATTTATTCTGTAATCCATGTACAGGTCTTTCTGTCTTGTAATGCTGAGCATATATCTTTCCATGGCTCTTTGTGCCACTCGTAGCTTTTGTATCCATTGTGAGGTTAGTGTTCATGTTTCATGGCATTTGTTAGAACAGGTAGCACACACTGGTCGAAAACATTTCTCCTTAGGCATAGGGGGAGGTTGTTCTTGAAAATAATGCTTAGCTAGCTGAATGCCTGCCAATCACATTTAACACATTCAATTTCCTTTATTGTATCACCTTCCATTGAGATCCATTGGCCAAGATATATTTAGTGTACATTTGGAAACATGTAGAAGAGGCCTTCATCCTGCAGTGGATAGACAATGGGTAAAATGATGATGAAGCAGAAGAAGGAGAAGGAGAAGGAGAAGGAGAAGAAAAAGATAATAATAGTACATTTCCATTCATCTAAATATTTTTTTTATTTTGAGTCTAGCATTATAGTAAAGCAATTAATGTTGTCCATCAGACCCCGACAATACTAACAATGCAAACACAACAGCCATGACAATAAAATAATAATAATAATAATAATAATAATAATAATAATAATAATAATAATAATAATAGGCGCTGACAAGATCACCATTGGTCAGCTGCAGAAGGCCACCTTACTGGGATCTGCTCACATAATTCGCCGATACATCACACAGTCCTAAATGCTTGGGAAGTGTTTGACTAGTGATCTGTGATAAGAAATCCAGCATAATTATCTCATTTGCTGTGTATACTGTCATTTTGTGTAAATAAAATAATAATAATAATAGTAAAGATTCATTACCACCACTATTGTTTTTCATCACATTGATTCTTCTGTCATCAATCCTGAACAAGTCAGGCCATTACTATCAACCATCAAAATATTGTCAAGCTATCTCACCTACTTTATATAGGCAATCTGAAACCGTATGGAAAAATATCATCTGAAACAGAGCCATTGCTCAGCTTTGTCTGAAAATACAATTGCAAAGTACAGAAATGCAATGGAGTTTGGACTGTACCACCCATACAATCAACAGAGGAAGAATAAGGACAACTGAATGAATCTAGATGCTGTATGGAAATAACATCAAGAGTCTAAATGAAGATGATCACTTTAAATACCTGGACACCCTTCAAGCATATTGAAGTCAAAATGAAGGTGAGAAATTAATACATCAGAAGGGTGAGATTAAAGTTCAAACTCAGTGATGGAAATACCATTAAGGCAACCAAAACTGGGCAATTCCAGCCATTACATACACAGTTGGAATAGTGAACTGGACTTCAATTGAAGTAGAAGTCTTGGTTAGAAAGAGTAGAAAAATAATGACAACGAATCATACCTTTCCATCCCATATCAGCACTGATAGACCTTACTTATCAAGGAAAATAGATATGAATGGAATGTTGCAATTACATCAGAAAGTTGAAAACAAAAATAGGGAATGGAAAGGATATCTGAAGGACAATGATGATGCACTGAAGCTAGCAACACCATGAACTACTGCACTACTACTGCACTACTGCACTACTATTAATCGTTTCATAGTTCCCATTGCCAATCTCTTTCCACTTATGACTGTATGACTATAACTTGTTGCTGGCAATCCTTATGATTTATATTGATATATTGATCATCAATTGTGTTGTAAATGTTGTACCTTGATGAACGTATCTTTTCTTTTATGTACACTGAGAGCATATGCACCAAGACAAATTCCTTGTGTGTCCAATCACACTTGGCCAATAAAAAATTCTATTCTATTCTATTCTATTCTATTCTATTCTATTCTATTCTATTCTATTCTATTCTATTCTATTCTATTCTATGAAAGCTTCCTTGATATCAGCAGACTAAACTGTCCTATAAGAAAAACCAAGGAAGAACCAGTGGTTAGAATGCAGTAATGCAGGCTAACTCACTGCTCACCCCAGGGGTTCGATTCTGAGTGGCTCAAGGTTGACTCAACCTTTCACCCTTCCAAGGTCAGTAAAATGAGCACCAAGATTGTTGGGGTCAAGATGTTGACTATGTAAACCTCTTAGAGAGGGCTGTAAAGCATTATGAAGTGGTATATAAGTCTAACTGCTATTACTATTGCAAAATGAAGAGAAGAGACATGGCAAGGCAAAATATTACATGTCCAACACACACACACACACACACGGGGGGGGGGGAGAAGGGGAGAGAGAGAGAGGAAGAGAGAGACAGAGAGAGAGAGTCAAAACAGATAACAAGACCTTGCAATGGCCAAGAGCAGGAAAGTTGAAGGAAGAGATAGAAGGGCTAATTCTAGTTGTATAAGACAATGTTTTAGAAGCAAATAAGGTGAAGAAACAATGGACCATCTACTTAGCTGCTGCAAGAAAATTGCATAGACTGACTGCAAACAATGACATGATAAAGTAGCAATAATGGTACCCTGGAATATCTGCAAGAAATATCACATGTCTGAAAGCCAGACCTATTGGGTTGGGTTTTTGTCAAGACGACATTGACAAAATAATGGAAAATGAAGTAGTTAAAGTGCTCTGGGACGTTAGAATTGAAACAAAGAAGCACCTGCCACACAACGCCACAGACTTAACAATTATTGATAAGAAAGACAAAACAATCTGGATAGTGGACATTAAAATACTGGTAGAGAACAGAACTGAAGAGGAAGAGCTGGAGAAAAATCAGAAAATATAAAGACCTGAAAATGGAAGTAGAATGGTGGTGGTGAAAGAAAACAAAGATAGCACCATTAGTAATAGGTGCCTTGGGTGCAATCTCAAAACATCTGGAGCACCACTTGAACCCCACCGGCATTGACAAAATCACCATCAGTTAATTGCAAAAGGCAACTCTACTTGGATCAGCTTATATCCTGCAATGAAATCTTTATTAACAACATCTGCCTTTTCCAGGTCCTTGGGAAGGATTCGATAGGTGGATAAAACTGCCAAATTCAATCTAAACATCTTGTTGACTGAGTGATGAAGCACAATAATTTTATAGCAGTAAGGAAATGGGCCACTTTATGGTTTTGTTTTGTTTTTTGCTCACAGTTGAAGGTGTTTGGGGGGAGGGGGAAATATGCAAATATCCAAAAATATGTTTATTCTACTACATTTATATCTTGACCACGATTTCTTTGAAAAGGGTGAAATGTAGAAAAAATGAAAAAAAAACAAAAACCAAGGCAATCTAAACAATTGGAAGCATATTGCAAATGTTTTTTATTTCACTGCCAGAAATGCAAGTCACTGCAAGAATACACTGAAATGGTTCCGTATAATATTGCACAATGATTCTGTTCTATATTTCTGTTTTCAAGTCATCCTGAAAAAGCACATGAAGTATATTTTTGTTTATGTTGTTTTGCCCGGGAAATTTTCCTGACAGTTAGAACAATGAATCAGTGGAACAACTTGCCTCCAGAAGTTGTAAATGCTCCAATACTTTAAAGAAGAGATTGGACAACGATTTGTCTAAAATGGTGTAGGGTATCCTGCCTAAGCAGAAGGTTGAACTAGAAGACCTCCAAGGTCCCTTCCAAATCTCTTCTCTTCTCTTCTCTTCTCTTCTCTTCTCTTCTCTTCTCTTCTCTTCTCTTCTCTTCTCCCCTCCCCTCCCCTCCCCTCCCCTCCTCTCCTCTTCTCTTAGAAGAGACTAAATGTAAGTGTAAGCAAATGATACTAAATCTTAGAAGATGTCTTCGTCGTCATCATCATCATCATCATTTTAGCCATTGTCTATCCACTGCAGGATGAAGGCCACTTCTGCATGTTTCCCACCAATATGGTCCTGACCTTTCTTTTGCCAATTGGGCCCGCACTACTTGCTGATGTCATCAATCCATCTATATTTATTAGGTATGCAAAACCTTACGTTCAATTCCAAGAGGTGCTTCAGAGCATATAGTGGCACCACTGTAGCATCTATCCGCAGCTCTTTAAAGCAGCCATATCTTTTTCAGGGATCATTCAGCAACTGTGAGACCCCAGGAAAAAATTTAGCTATTTTAAAGGGATGTAGACAAATGCTCTGTTTATGTTCTATGCCTTTTCCAAATTATACAATCTATGTATCTATTTATCTACCAACCTACCATCTATTTATCAATCATCAGATTTATATGGTCACACACACACACACACACACACACACACACACACACACAGGTCTTGGCATAGTCGGGTCTTTTCCCGTGTAAGATTGGCAGTATATAGGCAACGTTTCGATGAGATCTCACTCATCATCTTCAGGCTTTATTGGAAGTATTTAGGCAACGTTTATATATATATATATATATATATATATATATATATATATATATATATATATATATATATATATATATATATATATATATATATATATATATATAAAAAATTAAAAAGGAAAAACACTATAAAAATTTAAAATACAGCACGGACCAAGTAAACCATCAACCACAAATTTAAATTAAAACATTAAATTAAATTTAACCTAGTCTCATCCTGCTGCCACCCATCTCATTTTTAACCTGGTTCCAAACACTCCTGCAAGCTCACAGCAGGCTGCTGAAAGATTAGATGAGCCTCTTGGCCCAAAACGGATTATATAAAACAAAATTATTATTTTTGTTTGCACTGTATTACCTTTAGGAGAACTGAATAATTGAATACTGGATAGATGTCATAGGAAATTCTATCAATAAAACTCGCTTTGGGCTCAATGTGTTCTGATTATCTCATTGCTTGTCTTGCCTGTATAAGCAATTTGATGGAATGTATTATTTCCATGGGATAGCAGGGGTTTTTTTTTGTCTGAAACAGTGCCCATTGGGGCATGTGTGCAAAGAACTGAATCCAGGTGCTGAAGTGTTGAAGAAAAAAATGGTAGCCCTGTCTTCTATCAATGAGCTCCAGTGTGAGTTCAGTGGTTTTGTGAGATCTCTGATGCAATTATGAGTTTCTGTCTGCATTATGTTGGTTAAAGAGATGTTAGACTTCTGGAAAAGAAAAATACTTATTCAGAATGGATGCACCTTTTCCTGTCCTCTCCCAAATGCTTGCTTTGGAGCTGTTTAACCATTCTCTGAACGTGCACTTTACTTTTATAAGACTTCTGCCCTCAAAATGATGCTTTAGGGCACTGCACATCAGAACAACTAGAACCAAGGACAGTTCCTCCCCCCCACATGCCATCACTCTGCTAAACAATTAATTCACAACACTGTCAAACTATCTAAAATGGCAATATTACCATCATTATTCTCATCTTCCCTATTACATATCTCTTTATCTTCTTATGACTATACCTTTGTTGCTTTGTTTCGGCCGAAGAGGTTGTAGAAAAAATGCTTTCAAAAGGCTCTGACGATCCCAGGTGAGCCGTGCAATCATCAGAGGCTGTTTAAAAAAACTTTTAAAAGCATTTTTTTGGCCAAAGAAAAATGCTTTTAAAAGTAAAAAAAACAACAACTCTGATGATCGCGTGGCTCAGCTGGGCATGGGGGGTGGGCAGGGATTTTTGCTACCGGTTCTCCGAACCACCCACTGCCATCGCTACCGGATCGGGTGATCCGTCCGGTCTGAACTGGAAGCATTTCACCCCTGCCTTCAACCATGAGTCTGTGACATAGATCAAGAAGCCTGGCAAGTGTTTCAGAAAGGGCTGGTCAGACACTACATGATCAGATGCCTCCACAAAGCAAAAGGCAGAACAACCCTTTCAGTGCAGAACAACCCAAAAGAAAGTGCATTGCTGAGCAAACAGGTTGAGGAAGACATGTCTTGGCTAGTAGTCAGCAGAGGTTGGCCAGATGCCATCCCCTAAATGCACCTTCACCAGCATTGTGGAGAAACATCCTAGTTGATGTGGCACAAGAAAACTGTCAGGAGAAGAGAAAAGACTACTTTAAAAGTGGAATAGCTGAATGTACACTCTATGTGGTGGGCTTGGAAGGAGAGGAAGGCATCTTCCTGAGGACATATTCTTTAAGAGCAATGAGTGAGAAATCTCTGTGTTGAAGTTAGACGAGGATGAAGCCTAGGTTAATCTACTGCAATAGATTGATGATTAATCAAATTTCATGTCTGCAGAGATCCACGGCTTCTTTTATTTAGATACCGGTTCAGATGAGTTGGTTGAGACTATGGTATGGGTGTGCTTGTTTTGAGGCCACTGAGTGTCAAATTCTCCTGTACTGTGCCATGTTGTTGTTGTTGTTGTTGTTTTTAAACAGATACTTTTTCATCCCAGGACACTTTGGCAAATTGCAACCACAACACAGAAAACAGGTGCAAAGAATCCCCTAGTGCTTTGCTTCTTTTCTTCATCAGTTGTGACCACAGAACTTTAGAGAGCGATGAAAACCATTCTCTGGGCGAATTCCTTTTCCTCTCCTTCCAACAAGATCCCATTTACTTTTTGCAGTTTAATTCCATGACTTATGCTTTGAAATTAATCTGCATGCAATCTGCTTTTGTAACGCCACACAACAAAGGGCAAAACTGTGAAACGTGGCTTTGCTGTGTAATAGCACAAGATGTTTCTTGCTTATAGCTGGCTTTTTTGGTTTGTTGCTGGAGAAACATTCCTCATAGGGAGACAGCTGTACATCTATAGAGCCATTAGTCAGGCATGTTCAAGATGGAACCAATGACAACAAGAAACAACAATGTCGGTTCGTAACATGGTTTAATCCGCTGGAAAAAGAACAAAGAAAAAGTGGCCCAGGATGAACCAAACTAAAAAACAGTGATAGCCAGATTTTCTTCAGTCTGATTCACAATTGTGCCATTAAATGCATGAAGATATCCAGTGGATATACAAAAATAATCCTTGCTAAACAGGTCAGTTATGAACTGAGTTGACCTCTAGATCCCAGGATTCATCCAGTGTGTCAACTGTCTGACTGGTGAACCCAAAATAAGGAAACCCTCTTGGGAGCTTTGATTTCCTAAAAGCAAAACTTTATTGGATACACCATTTTGGTACTGAAGAAACAAAACCAGATCTGGGTTTCCTGCACAATTGCTTGCTTAGTTAAACAGTAACTTCCCTTTCTCCCCACCCCTGGATGATCGCATTGTCCAATTATGAGCCATCCTTTTGTTATGGGAACAGTCCATCTCTTTCTCAAGCACCTGCAGTGGTGACCTTGATGGTTGCCAAGCTCTCACATTCCACACACACATTCTCAGCATTCTATTTCCCCCTTCCCTTTCCCCAGTTCATTGGCAAGTTGAAAAGCATTAAGGTTTGAAAGAAGCAAAGTGGTTCGATCTTGACACACTGGTGACATTACAATGGGCTTCCAGATCACCCTAAAATCTGTGCTCTCACGATTTGAATTATGGGACTTTTCATACCACTCTCCTTTAATCCATGAAATAGATGATCGAGAGGAGAGACATTTATGGCTTGCAGAAGTTCCTGTAGGGTTCTCCACATACCTGTTTATAGAATTCAGGTGAAATGGCACTGAAAGACTTGGGGATATGTCATGCTGTCATCCTGGCTATATGAGCAGTGGGATGTTGAAGGTTCCAAACTGTATCTAGATCAAGGGTTCATTGTGGGCATTGCTAATCTCACAGCATGAGTAGGACATAGGACAATCCCCACTACGTTTTAATTAAAGTAACATTTAACTAAACATTAAATGAACAAAGTGAAAGAATATTCCCATAAATTTAATCATTATCTCTTTCTTCTACATTAACAAATTGCCATCTGAAGTCTGAAAAGTATTGTGGGCCATACCAAGTATTCAGAGAGTACATGCTGAGCTAAGACCTCTTGTCAATTGTATACCCTTGATCTACAGAAAGCAAGGAAGACATTCAGCAATTCCTTTCAGTTACAGTTTTTCTATAACAGCTTCAAAAAAAAAATGGCTCAAATGAAAGAAGTTCTGAGCCTTCACAACATTTCCCAACACAACATTTTAAAACTTTTTCAGCTCTGCAGGATGTTTTCCGTACAAACAAATGGCAGTGTTTAACAGTGGTGGGATTCAAAATTGTATACTACTGGTTCTGTGGGCATGTTATGGCTTGATGGGTGTGGCACAGTGGGTGTGCCATGGTAGGCGTGGCAAGGGAAGGATACTGTAATATCTCCATTCCCACCCCACTCCAGGGGAAGGATACTTTGAAATCTCCATTTCCTCCTGATCAGCTGGCAGAGATTAGATGGGGGCAGGGCCAGTCAGAGGTGGTATTAACTGGTTCTCCAGAACTGGTCCTAACCTGCTGAATACTACCTCTGGTGTTTAATCTATTGAAAGCAAGCCTTTTATTTTTGAGAGTCCTTCTCTAATACTTCTTCCTTTCACGAATAAAGCCGAATATACGTGAGCCAGGATAATGTTGCAGGTTCCAATCCAGGTTGGTTATTGGGACCAAAGGTTTTGTATTCTGAGCTTTTGGAAACATGCTGGAGCCCATCTTCAGGGAACTCCTCTCTAGCCAAAACGTCTTCCTTTGTCTTTGCCTTTCTTTCTTTCTTTCTTTCTTTCTTTCTTTCTTTCTTTCTTTCTTTCTTTCTTTCTTTCTTTCTTTATATTTTCATACCGCCCTTCTCCGAAGATTCAGGGCGGTGTACAGCCAATAAAACAACAGAAATCCTAAACAAATTAAAATACTATAACCAGTTTAAAAATCTGATTCGACCGCTGTATACTTAAAATATTAGCTAAAATTTTATCAAAAACTAAAACCCTATTAAAACCCATTAAAACCCCCCATACTAAAATCAATCAGGCCAGCCCTGCTTGGTGAAAAAAGAAAGTCTTGAGCTCGTGTTTAAAGGTCTGGAGATCAGGGAGGAGATGGAGTCCCACCGGCAGCTCATTCCATAGAGCCGGGCCCCCGACAGAGAACGCTCTTCCCCTGGAGGCCGCCAGCCGACATTGCCTAGCCGACGGCACCCTAAGAAGGCCCTCCCTGTGAGCGCGCACTGGACGTACCGGACAATGGGAGGTAACTGTCGGCAGCAGGCGGTCCCGTAAATATCCCGTCCAATGCCATGAAGCGCTTTAAAGGTGATAACCAACACCTTGAAGCGCACCCGGAAGACCACCGGCAACCAATGCAGCCTGCGCAGGAGAGGTGTTACATGGGAGCTACTAGAGGCTCCCTCAATCCCCCGCATGGCTGCATTCTGCAGCAGTTGGAGCCTCCGGGTGCTCCTCAAGGGGAGCCCCATGTAAAGAGCATTGCAGTAATCCAGACGGGAAGTGACGAGGGCATGAGTGACCGTGCATAACGAGTCCCGGTCCAGGAAAGGGCGCAATTGGCGAATCAGGCGAACCTGATGAAAAGCTTCCCTGGCGACGGCTGTCAAATGGTCTTCTAAAGACAGCCGTGCATCCAGGAGAACGCCTAAATTGCGCACCGATTCCCTGGGGGCTAATGATTCACCCCCCACAGTCAGCAATGGAGTAAGCTGACTGTACCGGGACACCGGCATCCACAGCCACTCCGTCTTGGATGGGTTGAGTCGGAGCCTGTTCGTCCCCATCCAGACCCAAACGGCTTCAAGACACCGAGTCATCACATCGACAGCTTCGTTGGGGTGGTTCGGGGTGGAGAGCATTGTCAACATACAGCTGACAGCTCACCCTGAAACCACGGATGATCTCTCCCAGCGGCTTCATATAAATGTTGAACAGAAGGGGTGAGAGAATTGACCCCTGCGGCACCCCACAAGTGAGTTGCCTAGGGATCGATCTCTGCCCCCCTGTCAACACCATCTGCGAGCGGTCGGAGAGGTAGGAGGAGAACCACCGTAAAATGGTGCCTCCCACTCCCAAGCCCTCCAACCGCCGCAGCAAGATACCATGGTCAATGGTATCGAACGCCGCTGACAGATCTAACAGGACAAGAACAGAGGAACAACCTCTGTCCCGTGCCCTCCAGAGATCATCAACCAACGCGACCAAAGCCGTCTCTGTGCTGTACCCAGGCCTGAAGCCGGACTGGCACGGGTCTAGATAAACAATTTCCTCCAGGTACTGGGGGAGTTGCCAAGCCACCACACTCTCCACAACCTTCGCCAGAAAGCGAAGATTGGAGACCAGATGATAATTAGCCAAAATAGCTGGGTCCAGGGAAGGCTTCTTAAGGAGGGGCCTCACCACCGCCTCTTTCAAGGCGGCTGGGAAGACTCCCGCCCTCAGAGAAGCTCTGGTAATTCCCTGGAGCCAGCCTCGTGTAACCTCCTGAGTGGCCAGTACCAACCAGGAGGGACACGGGTCCAATAAACATGTGGTGGCATTCAACCTCCCCAGTATCCTGTCCATGTCATCGGGAGTCACAGGGTCAAACTCAGCCCAAACAATGTTCTCAAGACGTGCCCACGTCATCCTGTCTGGATCTACCCAATCTGTGTCCAGCCCATCCCGGATCTGAGCGATTTTATCGTGCAGATAACTTCCAAATTCCTCAGCTCGTCCCTGCAAGGGTCCTCCCGAGCTCCTTGAAATAGAAGGGAGCGGGTCGCCCTAAACAAGGTGGCTGGGCGATTATCTGCCGATGCTATAAAGGTGGCAAAGTATACTTGCTTCGCCGTCCTTATTGCCACTAGATAGGTCTGAATATGTGACCGTACTAGTGTTTGGTCAGATTCGGAGCGGCTGGCTCTCCAGGCGCTCTCTAGGCGTCTTCTCAGGCGCTTCATCTCTCTCAGCTCCTCAGTGAACCAAGGAGCCGGTTGAGAGCAGCGCCGGGTCAGAGGCCGTATCGGCACGACGCGGTCCAAAGCTCCCGCCACCACCCTTTCCCAGGCGGCAGCGAGTTCTTCGGCCGAGCCATGGGCCAGATCCTCAGGAAATGGCCCAAGCTCCATCAGGAACCTACTCGGGTCCATCAGGCGCCTGGGACAGAACCAACGAACTGGCTCTGTCTCTCTGCGGTGAGGGTCTGCGGTCCGAGAGTCCAGGTGAAGGAGAGAATGATCTGTCCACGGCAGGGGAGTAATGACTAAGTCCCCCACATCCAGATCATTCAGCCACTGTCCCAAGACAAAAAGTTCACATTCACTTATCATTCTCAGTTCAGCTGTGCTGGGTCTGCAGGTTCTCTAGATCTCCGACATAAGACATAGAACTCTGATTTGTGTCATCCTTGGGACTTCAGGGTCTGGCTTCTCTTCCTAGATGAGGAATGGAGGTCTACTTCAAATCTTTGCCAAAATAGTAAATGATTTCTATATTGCAACAAATGGTTCTAGTATTTGGCAAATCAAGTCCTGTCCACCAATGAGTGGGGATTAATTTACTTATTTAAAAGTTTTATAATGGCCCTTCATCATATCAGATTTCAGGGCAGCATGCAGTGTAAAGCAGGAAAGTCAATGATCAAACAGAGGTACAAGAAGAGGAGCCATCTTAACTGGGAGTACAGGTTTTTAGGCTGAATTTTTTTAAACCCCTAGGCATAATTATTCGACTTCCTGGCAGCAAAATCCAATAATAACATACTAAATAACCCTAAATATACTCTTCTTTTCATGACATCCAAACCCAGCTGTCTGAGATGGCCATCTGTCTGTGTTTAATGATAGCCTCCTCAATACATTATTTTTTAAGGCTTTTTTTTTTTAAAAAAAACCCAGTATTGGAGGTCCCACCACATTTGTATATTTCATATACGGTGTCAGGCCTGGAAGCCATCTTTTGCATTGGGCCTTCAGGCTTTGGTATTAGAGCAGTTTAAGTGTTTTTCAATTGAAAAGCTATGGAATAGGATAGGGGTATTGGGTAGGGGAAATGAGATAGCTCAGCACTTAAGATGCTAGAAAGTTGACAGCCCAGATTCAAGACCCAGGGGCCGCATGACATTGTCACTCTAGTTCCTGCCAACCTAGCAGTTCAAAAGCATGCAAATGCAAGTAGATAAATAAGTACCACTTCAGAAAGAAAGTAACCACTCTCCATCATGTCATGCTAGCCATATGACTACACAAACCCGATATATTATTTCTTTGATTTCTATAGTTGCCATCTCAAGAAGTGATTCTGGGCAGCATATATCATAAAACACAAAATCGATTAAAAAAAGACCATCTCATTTCATGAGATGTTTGAGAAAAGCTGCTGGAGTGACCAGAAGAGATAAAATCAGAAATGAGAAAGAATTGGCATAGAATAAATCTTAAACTGTATACCAAAACAAACAAACAAACAAACAAATAAAGTGGGTTGCTCATTTGGAGAAGATGTCTTGGGATTCCATACTGTACAAGGCATATACAAAAAAATAGGAGAAGGTCAAAGAACACGAGGCAGACTCAGAAGAAGATGGAGAGACAACATCAGAGACATATTACAACAACATCAATTAACAATGGTTAAGTCCACCAGAGGAGCAAGATCCAGAACTTTGTATCTCTTCAACACCCAAAGTGGTAAAAGAGGAAATGGAGGAGGAGGATTTTCTATAGGTGTCAGTGTAAAATAGATTATTTCATACGCATTTAATAGCAATAGCAATAGCACTTAGATTTATATACCGCTTTACAGTGCTTTTACAGCTCTGTTCAAGCGGTTTACAGAGCCAGCCTATTGCCCCCAACAATCTGGGTCCTCATTTTACCCACCTCGGAAGGATGGAAGCAATGGTGAAATCTGAACCGGCTGCATGCACAGTGCGTACCACACACCAAATGTGAGGTGCGTGCGTGTGCGCAAAGTGCACGCCATAAGGAGGCATCGGGTAAGTAGAACAGTGCACGGGAGGGATCAGCTGTGGTGTGCAATCTTTTTTTTTACTTTTAAAAGCATTTTTTACAACCTATTCAGCTGAATAGGTTGTAAAAAATGCTTTTAAAAGTAAAAAAAAAAAAAGGGCCCTGACGATCGCACGGCTCAGCTGTGATCGACAGAGCCTTTTTTTTACCTTTTAAAAACATTTTTAAAAAGAAGTGGCAAGTGGTCAAGCAGGCAACCGAGCAATTGGGTGGGGCGGGGGGGGGGCAGGGATTTTTGCTACTGGTTCTGTGAACCACCCACCGCCATTGCTACTGGATCAGCCGATCCGGTCCAAACCGGGAGCATTTCACCCCTGAATGGAAGGCTGAGTTAACCTTGAGCCTGATGAGATTTGAACTGCCAAACTGCAGTCAGCCAGCAGTCAGCA
The DNA here is from genome assembly GCF_028640845.1 of Ahaetulla prasina. NCBI lineage: Eukaryota > Metazoa > Chordata > Lepidosauria > Squamata > Colubridae > Ahaetulla > Ahaetulla prasina. Next base: position 278,898,298 of record NC_080540.1, on the reverse strand, counting down.
GAAGTAGCCCGCAATAGTGCACTCTAATCACTGCGCCACCATGGCTCATAATATTTTTGCCTTTTGTCTCACTTTGAAAATTACAATCAATGGCAAGCTTTGGAATGGCTGCATTCTACCTTGTAGTTCCAAGCTTTGGATTGCTGCTATGCATGAAGTGGCTTGTGGACAATAGAGGTAAATTAGTACTGATGGAAGAGACCATGTAAAGCCTAATGAAGAGCAAATGCTGTCTCTGCACAATAAAAGGAAAAAAATTCTTCTTCCTATGAGAAGAACAAATAATACACAACAGAACACATAATATGCAACGGAAGATTACAAGAAAAAGAAAAGACAATGTGAGAAAGCAAAATTCATTAAGTAGCCTTCTCAAAGTTTACTGCACAATGACATTTCATTTAATTCAACAAGTCATGGTCACTTTCAGGTCAAACTCAAGCGATATCACATTTAAAAAACATCCATCACTCAATCAATGATTCTGGGTGGCATACAAGTAAAACATAAATTGTAATTTTTGTTGTATATAAAAACATATTATGAGGCAATTAAAATAATAGAATAAAATTCAAAGTTAAAATAATCAAGTAATTTGCAAATTACTGGACATGAGCATGTAATATCCTGAGAAGTGACATAGAATGGTATCTGCTAATGCTAGTTTTGAGATTGATTGATTGATTGATTGATTTGATAACTAGCTTGCAACTCTTGTATTTTATAATGGTCTCCCATCCAAGTTCTAACCAAATCAAGCCCCACTTAGATTTTTGAAATTAGCCAAAAATGACTAGATGGGACTTTTTGTGTATATGTCAACTCATCACGAACTAAACTTCATCCGAAGAAGCCCCAAACTTTTCTTGTAGCTGGGCTTCTAAATTCAGGCTGATTGTCAGGGTTCCAAGTAACAACCCCAATGAAAGAAAACTCAGAGGCTTGAAATTCCTCAAAGCTACATTTTATTAGCGATGTCATATTGGCATGTAACCCGAATCTGAAAGTTTTCCCCACCCAAAGAAAAGTTCAAGTCCCTACCCAGCACCCACAGTCCATCACATGGTCCAATCAAATATCGTTCCAACTGGGGATGCCTCGCAGCAGGTCCAGCCTTCCAGGTGCAGGGCAAGTTGGCCTTGACTTAACATAACATAACATAACATAACATAACATAACATAACATAACATAACATAACATAACATAACATAACATAACATAACATAACATAACATAACATAACATAACATAACATAACATAACATAACATAACATAACATAACATAACAAACATCAGAGTTGGAAGGGACCTTGGAGGCCTTCTAGTCCAACCCCCTGCCCAGGCAGGAAACCCTACACCATCTCAGTCAGATGGTTATCCAACATTTTCTTAAAAATTTCCAGTGTTGGAGCATTCACAACTTCTGAAGGCAAGTCGTTCCACTTATTAATTGTTCTAACTGTCAGGAAATTTCTCCTTAGTTCTAAGTTGCTTCTTTCTTTGATCAGTTTCCACCCATTGCTTCTTGTTCTACCCTCAGGTGCTTTGGAGAACAGCCCGACTCCCTCTTCTTTGTGGCAGCCCCTGAGATATTGGAACACAGCTATCATGTCTCCCTAGTCCTTCTTTTGTTAAACTAGACATACCCAGTTCCTGCAACCGTTCTTCATATGTTTTATCCTCCAGTCCCCTAATCATCTTTGTTGCTCTTCTCTGCACTCTTTCTAGAGTCTCAACATCTTTTTTACATCGTGGTGACCAAAACTGGATGCAATATTCCAAGTGTGGCCTTACCAAGGCATTATAAAGTGGTACTAACACTTCACGTGATCTTGATTCTATCCCTCTGTTTATGCAGCCCAGAACTGTGTTGGCTTTTTTAACAGCTGCTGCACACTGCTGGCTCATATCTAAATGGTTATCCACTAGGACTCCAAGATCCCTCTCACAGGTACTACTATTGAGCAAGGTACCACATATACGGTACTGGTGCATTTTGTTTTTTGGCCTAAATGTAGAACCTTACTTTTTTCACTGTTGAATTTCATTTTGTTAGATAGCGCCCAATGTTCAAGTCTGTCAAGATCTTTCTGTAACTTGAGCCTATCTTCTGGAGTGTTGGCTATTCCTGCCAGCTTGGTGTCATCTGCAAATTTGATGAGTTCCTCATCTATCCCCTCGTCCAAGTCATTGATGAAGATATTGAAGAGTACTGGGCCTAAAACAGAGCCTTGGGGTACTCCACTGCATACTTCCCTCCATGTGGATGTAGTTCCGTTGAGGACTACACGTTGAGTGCGGTTGGTCAACCAGTTACGAATCCATCTGGTGGTGGTGCTGTCTAACCCACATTTTTCTACTTTATCTAGTAGTAGGTTATGGTCTACTTTATCAAATGCTTTACTGAAGTCCAAGTAAATTATATCGACAGCATTCCTCTGGTCTACTAATTTTGTCATTTTGTCAAAGAATGCGATAAGATTAGTCTGGCATGATCTGTTTTTGACAAACCCATGTTGGCTTTTGGTTATTACTTTGTTTGCTTCTAGGTGTTCGGTGATTCGTTGCTTGATTATCTTTTCCAGAATCTTCCCCGGTATTGAGGTCAGACTGATAGGTCTGTAGTTTCCTGGATCTGTTTTTTTCCTTTTTGAAGATGGGAACTACATCAGCTCTTTTCCAGTCCTCTGGCAGCTCCTGTGCCCTAGGATCTTTGAAAGATATAGTTTAGTGGTTCTGAGATCACGCCTGCCAGTTCCTTCAGAACCTTGGGGTGTAATCCATCCGGTCCTGGTGATTTGAACTCGTCTAGGATAGACAGGTGTTCACTTACCATTTTCTTCCCTATTTTAACTTGTGTTTCTAATCTGTTTTTTGTAGTGCTGTTTTGATAGGTTGGATTGTTTTTCCTTTTGTGTAAAGACAGATGCAAAATATGAGTTAAGTAGATCTGCTTTCTCCTGTTGCTTGTCATCTTCTTGCCACTTTCTCCCAGCAATGGGCCAATTGTTTCCTTGACTTTTTCTTGTTTTTAACATGTTGGAAGAAGCTTTTTGTTATTTTTACTTTTGTCGCTAGCCTTTGTTCATTGTGAGCCTTAGCTTTCCTCACTTCATCTTTACAGGCTCGGCTATTTGCTGATATTCTGCCTTAGTTATTTGCCCTCTTTCCACTTTTTATATTTGTCCTTTTTGTCTTTCAATTTGTCAGATAGTTCTTTATGCATCCATGCTGGTTTCTTTTGAGATCTACTATTTTTCTTCTTCATTGGTATTGTGTTAGACTGTGCTTTTATAATCTCACTTTTCAAAATTTCCCAAGCTTCTTGAGTTGTTTTCCCTGAGGATTCTCATCCATTGAATCCTTCTCAAGCTCTCTAAGTTTATTGAAATTAGCTCTCTTAAAGTCCAAGACTCTAGTTTGACTTTGTTCTACTACTTGTATTTGCTTAATGTCGAATTCCAATATTGCGTGGTCACTTGCCCCAAGGTTCCTGTAGCTTCAACACCTTCTATCATTTCATCTCTGTTAGTGAGAATTAAGTCCAATATGGCTGATCCTTGTTGCCTTCTTTATTTTTGGGAAACAAAGTTGTCTGCTATGTTTGTTAGGAACCTGTTGGATCTTCCACTTGGTGCAGAGTTTGTTTCCCAGTTGATGTCAGGGTAGTTAAAATCCCCCATTACTACTGTGATGTGCTTCCTACATACCTTAGTTAGCTGACTAGCAAAAAGTTCATCTACTTCCTCTGTTTGGTTGGGTGGCCTATAGTATAGACCTATGGCAATTTTCACCCCTTTTATATTGACCCAAATACATTCAAGATGATTTTCATCATTGTTGTGCTCTATTTCTGTAGAGATGTAGTTATTTCTTATATATAGTGCAACTCCACCTCCTCTTTTATTTGGTCTATTTCTTTTAAATAATTTATATCCCTCTAGCTGTATGTTCCATTTGTCAGTTTCATCCCACCAAGTTTCCGTAATGGCAACAATATCATATCTACCCTCATTTACTTGGATTTCTAATTCACCCTGTTTATTCCTCATACTCTGTGCATACTTCTTGAGAAAGGAATGCTATTATGACTACATATCACCCATACAATCCCCCCTCCCAGTTTCTCACAGTAGTAAATGTGGCAGGTCTGAAGGCCTAATACAAAAGATGGCTTCCAGGCTTGACACTGATGTTTAGAGTCAAGCAGCAAATGATGAGTAAAAAAAATTTGGCCAAAATTTAAATGAATTGGTGCTATTTGAAGAAACATTAAACTTTAAATCTCAATATAAATTAGGATCATCAATTAAACAATACAGTAGACAACAATGAAATAGAGTACACAAATATCAGAACATTTGGAATTTGAAAAATGATAAATGATCCGGTCATCAGGGCATTAATAGAGAATACATCATTACTATCACAATTAACACAATTTATAAATTTTAGAGTATATACATAAGGTTAGAGGGGCAACTTTACCGTGGGACTGATATTAAAGCAAAGGTCTACTTATGGCCATAGAAAATCTGGAAAAGCTTTTCCATCAGCTGCATTAACTGTTCCAGAGCAAGTAATTACCTCCTATTTTGAGAAAGGGTGCTTATCTTACACTTGCACCAGAAGTTTCAGCAAAGTTTTGAACAACATTTCAAATGCTTTGCACAAAGCTAGAATATATGGCTTCATGACTTGGAATCAGTTACCATAAGGACTTTCGTTTCCTAGTTGTTTCTACCTATCCAATTCAGGGAGGCAAGTTGTACATGTTGCAGGTTGTGTCAGCCAAGGAATGTCTGCTGGTTGGAACCAAGAGACGTGACTTCTCTGCCATAGACCAGGTGTAAGATTTCCTGCTTGAGCCGGGGCTTGGACTAGAAGACCTCCAGAGTCCCTTCCAACTCTGTTATTCTGTTGTTTTGTTATTCTGTTATTCTCTGCCATAGCCTGAGGTGGGTTTCACATACTTTTACCACTGGTTCACTGCGCACCGAAAATATGCCCACGTGCCTTCCGTGCATGGCCTTCCACGCATGCACCTTGTTCATGTGCGCGGCTTGCACGCATGAGCATGTCTTAGAAAAATGTGGCTAAATAGGATGGCATAGCGCCGGGGCAGGTGGGCAGGCCCACCCAAAAGTCTCTACTACCGATTCGCTGGAACCAGTCTTACCGGCTGAATACCACAACTGGCCATAGTCCTGGTATAGAGTCTCTTGCTTGTGATTAACTTTTATGTTTTATTGTAAGTGTCCATGTTTGGTAGTTAAGGTTACCCACAACCACCTAATTCAAGTTTATCAACGAAAGCATTTTCATTTATGGCATAAGACGAAAGAAAGCGTAGTATTAGAGTTATTGAGCCTTTTCCCACACTCTGCTCTTTAAATTGAATGCTCCTTGCCTGCACTTCCTGTTGAGAACAGCTGTTGCTGATAAAAACCATCTTTTTTCCCAACAAGAGCTTCTTATTCACTGTTAAGAGTTCTCAGAAGAATCATCAGGTGTTCTGGCACACACACACCGCCTTAATCTGTTCCACATTCTGGCGTGAACTACACAGTCAAAGGCTTTGCTGTTATCATTGAAGGCGCAAGAATTCTCGGGCAACCAGGACTGGAAATGAACAATCCAAGGCATGTTCATTCTCTGAGCTTAGATTAAGGAAGATTGATTAAGAAAGGGTTGGAGTGATAACACAAGAATCCTAGTGAGTACTTTTCCTTTCAACAGAGGAATATCCGTACATGCAATCTGAAGCATTTAGAACAGGGGTATCCAACCCTGGCAACTTTAAAACCTGTGGACTTCAACTCCCATGCTGGGAATTGAAGTCTACAAGACTTCAAGTTGCCAAGGTTAGACACCTTTGATTTAGAGTCTCCTTCCTTGGGCTTGGGAGAGGAAGCTTGTCTAAGAAGGAGGGGAAATCTACATCTGCAAATAGTTTTGAGAATGGCCACTGGACTCCTTATCAAGCTATATACCAGCTTTCATAGAAGGGAAAGAAAATCTTCTTGAATAGACATGTTTTTTTCACGTATTCATCTTATGTGACTTGCTTGATGTCACGTTCCTGTCTCTTTTCTGAACCTTTCCTCTCTCCGTGTTTGCCTCTGCTCTTCAGTGGAAGAGTTTAAGCAAAACTTTGCTTGCCTTGGTTCAGTGGTTGGGCATTTGGATCTCTGAAAAAAAGGGGGTGCATAGAACGAAACTCCTACAGTATTCTATGTTTTTTTGACACAGAGTTATTAGCATTTTAACTGCTGCTTCTTCTGCAGCTTTGAACACTTTAATTGTACCTTCTGCTTTCTTTTTGACAGCTGGTTTATGGCCTGTCATACTTCACCTTCAAGTGGTGTTGATTCTTGAATATATTGTCTTAATGATAATAAACCCATTTATTTCATTCTATAAACCCATTTATAAAGTATGTCAGTATGGTATTTCAATTTTCCTATAACACCATTTACTTTTATTAGACTTCAGTTTTCCTATCTTAGCTATACTTTTTTTTCCTGGTTTTCTGATTTTTTTAAAAACTCGTCTTCTGATATTAGCTAAAATATCAAGAAATAGAATATCTAAGGTAACTTTTCTTGCCTAATGTCTAATGGAAATCTGTGTTCAGTTGTGCACCCTTCCTACCACCAAATGGTTAGCTTTTGTTAGCTTCCAGAAAAAGCTTGTTCTGAACTTTTTTCAATCATTTCCTCTTTGAAATTTGGGGATTTTTTTTTTCTGCTTTAGTTTTCATACATAGGTTTACTGATTTTATATGCTTTCTGTGTATATGCCAAGTCATACCTTGCAGGCATACTAGGTTACAGTAAGCCTACATATTTGACAAATTCATGTTTCATAATCTGGAAGTGTCTTAATTGAATTGCATCTCTTTTTAAAAAGCTGTTATTAAAAGAGTTTACATATGTGATGTACTTAAGGAAAGCGTAAATAAAAGCATAGTAAATGAGCCACGGTGGCACAGTGGTTAGGGTGCAGTACTGCAGGCTACTTCTGCTGACTGCTGGCTGACTGCAATTTGGCAGATCAAATCTCACCAGGCTCAAGGTTGACTCAGCCTTCCATTCTTCCGAGGTGGGTAAAATGAGGATCCAGATTGTTGGGGGCAATAGGCTGACTCTGTAAACCGCTTAGAGAGGGCTGTAAAAGCACTGTAAATCAATATATAAGTCTAAGTGCTATTGCTATATGTGAAAGAAAAAAGAAAGGAAAAAAAGACCAAAAGGAGATGGAAAAAAAAGCCAGGAAACATGAAAAAATATATAAATAAATGGCTCCTGATCTTCCTCTTGGAAGTTATACATAAAGTTCTAATCAAATTTGTGTGTCTAACATTACATCATAATTCCCTTATTTCTATAACCTATTCTTTCTAATCAACAAAATCGTAAGTTGCAATGCAATTTTTTAATGCAAAAAAAAAAAAATCCATAAGGAGTTTCCAGTCATTGATGAATATCAGCAATGACCTTTTTCTAATCAAATAAGTCAGTTTGGCCATCTCAGCAAGTTCTGTCAATTTCACATACTACTCCATCTTCTATTTCCTATTATACAGTCAGTTTGATTCCAGAGTTGTTGAGTTTATATTTATGTTGCTTGGGCTAGTTAGCAATGAATAATTATTAATTATTTTTTAATAAATCAATTCATCTGCCTCCTTAATCAATACATTATCTAATCCAAATCTCCCTTTCAGTCCAAATTCCTTCATTTCTCTTTTTTATCTTAACCGTCCATTATTAGTACTATGCCAGTTTTACAATTTATTATAAAATTTTTCAGTATCTTTAGTATCTATGGATACAATTCAAGAAAATGCACAGGTTTGTATGACATTAATGTTCACTGGATATCTAGTAATTCTAATATATATACTCTTGTCTGTTGGGTAGTAGCAAAGCATTTATTTAGCAATTACAACTCTTGCAATCTTCTGTATAGTCTCACTCCCTAAATAATATTACTGTCTGAATCACCTATATTCACTGATATGTCTCTGGAATCTAGATCTAGCCTGCAAAATCCATTTGGCCACAAGATGGCAGCAAAGAGGTGCAGTACTGGCAGATTTTTATACTTTCTGCCATCTTCTGGACATCCATATTTTAGCAGTAAAATCTGATAGGGGCTTCAAGGCCCTCAGGCCATATCCAGCCTGCAGAGTGTTTAAATCTGGTCTGCGGGGCCAGCCTGGAAATAACAAAGGACTAGCCCATGGTGCCTCTCGCAACCAAAACTGGGCATGTACCCTGTTTTCGGCCTCCTGCACCACCATGCTGGCCAAAACAGCACCCTGTGCTGCAGAAGTTATCCGTCCTGTCTCTCCCCTGACCCCCACGCCCCTCGGCTGGCCCGCAGAGGAGGACTACAATGCTGATCTGACCCTTGAAAAAATCCAGTTTGACACCCCTGATCTATATATTGTAATATATGTTACGTTCAGTCTCTCTTTCATTTCTAGGTAAACATAAATCCACTATATTTTCCATGTCAGAATTTTCAGCTTATTAATGGAATCAATTATGACACCTGAGAATACCTTTTCAAACTGTTAAAATTCATTGACCTGCAAGTGAAGTGCTCTAAACTTTAGCATTCAGAGCTAGTTGCTTAGTTCCCTTGAGTTTACATAAAAGCTTTCAGGTAGAAATAATTGCTCGGTTCTTGCCTACTCTATTCCCCAAATCTCTTTTACATTTTTAAAAAGTTGCTATATAACAGGTTTTTTCCAAACTTGCACACTTAAAGATATGTGGACTTCAATGCCCAGAATTCCATAGCCGACATATTGGTTGGGGAATTCTGGGAGTTTATTTATTTATTTATTTATTTATTATTTAAATTTGTATACCGCCCTTCTCCCGAAGGACTCAGGGCGGTTCACAGCCAAGTAAAAAATACAATACTATAAATACAAATTAAGTCCACTCATCTTCAAATTGCCAAGTTTGAAAAACATTGAGAATAGTGAAAGACAGAAAAAAACTCTGTAAGAGGACAGAGTTTGGCATAGTATGAAACATGTCAGTCAATTTAAGGATAGTCCCAAACTGCAGATAGAAATCTTGATTCATTCTTCACGATATACAGGCAGTACTTGACTCATGACCATAATTGGGACCAATTGCCAAAATAAAGCGATTAAGTGAATCATGCCTGATTTTATGACCCTTTATGACATTTTTTTTGCCATGGCTGCCAATGAATCATTACAGTTGTTAAGTGAATCACATGACCATTAAACAAAGCCAACCTTCCCCATTGACGTGGCTTGTTGGTAGACACATGAGAAGTTCGTAAATAGCAATCGCATGATCCTGGGATGCTCCAACTTTTGTAAATATATACTGGTTGCCAAGCACCATGACTGTAGGAAAGCTTGACTGTTGTAAGTTTTAGGATGGGTCATAAGTCATTTTTTTCAGTACCATTGTAACTTCAAACAGTTACTAAATGAATGCTTGTAAGTCAAGGACTACCTATTAATTAATCACCTACATTTTAAAAAAGTTGCTATATAGCAGACTTTTTCAAACTTGGGCACTTAAAGATATGTGGACTTCAATGCCCAGAATTTCACAGCCGGCATATCCAGGATATGAAGACATAATCCGCATATAGACGAGAGGTCGAACGACTAGCCTTGTGGTGCAACCAAAACAATCTGGAACTGAACACACTCAAAACCATAGAAATGGTGGTAGGAGAAACCCTTCCATACTTCCACCTCTCACAATACTTGACAACACAGTATCAACAGTAGAAACCTTCAAATTTCTAGGTTCTATCATATCGCAAGATCTAAAATGGACAGCTAACATCAAAAACATCATTAAAAAAGGACAGCAAAGAATGTTCTTTCTGCGCCAACTCAGTAAGCTCAAACTGCCCAAGGAGCTGCTGATTCAGTTCTACAGAGGAATTATTGAGTCTGTCATTTGCACCTCTATATCTGTCTGGTTCAGTTCTGCAACCCAACAAAAAAATCACAGACGTCAGAGGATAATTAGAACTGCAGAAAAAATAATTGCTACCAACCTGCCTTCCATTGAGGACCTGTATACTGCACGAATCAAGAAGAGGGCCGTGAAAATATTTACAGACCCCTCGCATCCTGGACATAAACTGTTTCAACTCCTACCCTCAAAACGACGCTATAGAGCACTGCACACCAGAACAACTAGACACAAGAACAGTTTTTTCCCGAAGGCCATCACTCTGCTAAACAAATAATTCCATCAACACTGTCAAACTATTTACTGAATCTGCACTACTATTAATCTTCTCATAGTTCCCATCACCAATCTCTTTCCATTTATGACTGTATGACTATAACTTGTTGCTGGCAATCCTTATGATTTATATTGATATATTGACCATCAATTGTGTTGTAAATGTTGTACCTTGATGAACGTATCTTTTCTTTTATGTACACTGAGAGCATATGCACCAAGACAAATTCCTTGTATGTCCAATCACACTTGGCCAATAAAAATTCTATTCTATTCTATTCTATTCTAATCCCCAATGATATAATTGCCAATGACATTAATTCCCAATGTTTGGTACTGACCAACTCAAAGTTGACTCAGCCTTCCAGCCTTCCGAGGTCAGTAAAATGAAGAGTCAGATTGTTGGGGGCAATATGCTGACTTCTTAAACCACTTAGAGATTGCTGTAAAGTACTATGTAGCAGTATATAAGTCTTTGTGTTATTGCTATTAAACCCAGTTGAAAAGAAAAGTTACGAGTTGCTTTTTCCATTGACCTAGATTATTATTATCATCGTGCATTAAACTTCTTTGTCCACCTCTTTCCCACCATGAAGCTCATCTGTAGCTTCCAATGCTGGTCCATCTATGTCCCCCACTTACAGCATGCAAAATACAACACCCTCTCCTTTAACTTCTTATTTTTGTCCTCTTGTATGAAGAAGTCCAAAGGGAATCCCTTCGATGCCCAGGGACCCGTTTTCTGCCTCACTTATTTATTTAATTTAATTTTATTTATTTATTTCATCAAGTATGTGTTTTATGACAGATGCAAGTGTTAACATAATTATAAATACATATAAAGGATATGAATAAAAGAAAACATTAGGACAGGAACAGTAGGCACACTGGTGTGCTTATGCATGCCCCTTGCAGACCTCTTAGGAATGGGGTGAGATCTACAGTAGACAGTCTAAGGTTAAAGTTTTGGGGTTTGGGAAAGAAACCACAGAGACAGATAGTGCATTCCAGGCATTGACCACTCTGTTACTGAAGTCGTATTTTCTGCAGTTGGTTTACCATGAGTTTGTATCTATTGTGTGCTCTTGTATTGTTTTGGTTGAAGCTGAAGTATTCATTGGCTGATAGGACATTGTAGCAAATGATTTTATGTACTATGCTTAGGTCGGATCGAAGACGGCGAAGTTCTAAGTTGTCTAAGCCCAAATTTCGAGTCCGGTGGCATAAGGTATTTTGTTGTGAGCAGAAGAGTGGAGGACTCTTCTTGTGAAATTTCTCTGGACTTGTTCAATTGTATTAATGTCCGATATGCAGTGTAAGTTCCAGACAGATGAGCTGTATTCAAGAACTGGTCTGGCAAAAGTTTTGTATGCCCTAGTTTGCAGTTCAATATTACTGGAGAAGAAACTACGCAAGATTAGGTTAACAACTCTTAATGCTTTTTTAGCAATGCTGTTGGTGGTGTTGAATAGTTTGATATCATCCGCAAAGAGAACGCAGTTGCTTATCATATGATCACAAAGGTCATTTATATAAAGTATAAAGAATGTGGGTCCTAAAACGCTGCCTTGGGGGACACCCCTGTTAAGAGGTGCAGGGTTAGATAAGGCGTTCCCTATTTTGACTACTTGCTGCCTGTTTGATAGGAATGCAGCTATCCACTTATGCAGGAATCCTTCGATGCCCAGGGACCCGCTTTTCTGCCTCACTTATTTATTTAATTTAATTTTATTTATTTATTTCATCAAGTATGTGTTTTATGACAGATGCAAGTGTTAACATAATTATAAATACATATAAAGGATATGAATAAAAGAAAACATTAGGACAGGAACAGTAGGCACACTGGTGTGCTTATGCATGCCCCTTGCAGACCTCTTAGGAATGGGGTGAGATCTACAGTAGACAGTCTAAGGTTAAAGTTTTGGGGTTTGGGAAAGAAACCACAGAGACAGATAGTGCATTCCAGGCATTGACCACTCTGTTACTGAAGTCGTATTTTCTGCAGTTGGTTTACCATGAGTTTGTATCTATTGTGTGCTCTTGTATTGTTTTGGTTGAAGCTGAAGTATTCATTGGCTGATAGGACATTGTAGCGAATGATTTTATGTACTATGCTTAGGTCGGATCGAAGACGGCGAAGTTCTAAGTTATCTAAGCCCAAATTTCGAGTCCGGTGGCATAAGGTATTTTGTTGTGAGCAGAAGAGTGGAGGACTCTTCTTGTGAAATTTCTCTGGACTTGTTCAATTGTATTAATGTCCGATATGCAGTGTAAGTTCCAGACAGATGAGCTGTATTCAAGAATTGGTCTGGCAAAAGTTTTGTATGCCCTAGTTTGCAGTTCAATATTACTGGAGAAGAAACTACGCAAGATTAGGTTAACAACTCTTAATGCTTTTTTAGCAATGCTGTTGGTGGTGTTGAATAGTTTGACATCATCCGCAAAGAGAACGCAGTTGCTTATCATATGATCACAAAGGTCATTTATATAAAGTATAAAGAATGTGGGTCCTAAAACGCTGCCTTGGGGGACACCCCTGTTAAGAGGTGCAGGGTTAGATAAGGCGTTCCCTATTTTGACTACTTGCTGCCTGTTTGATAGGAATGCAGCTATCCACTTATGCAGGAATCCTTCTTATTCTTAATTCTTAATTATAATTTTTAATTATAAGAATATTCTGCTGAAGGATCATTTCAGGCACTCAGGAGAAGCTGGGCTAGTTGAGCTCCAAGAAAAGGGTTAATTCTAGAATCGGTTGCAACAGATGTGCAGGCTAGAAGTGAGGCATTTGCTGCTTGTCAGCTCGAAGGACAAGAAGGTGCCTTGGGGAAGGCATTGCTCCACACCTGGGCTGGAGAACTGGAATCAGTCCCAGACGAAGGTTTTCCCCTTTTAAATAGTCTTTCGTATAACAAGCATGATTATTTTCCCCCAAGGACAGAAAACGATTTAACTGCTTGTCTTTTAATGTTTTTTTTTTTTTGTTACATTTGGTTCTTGTGCTCGGTTTGAAAATCTGGCCGTTCCCATAAAGGTAACTTTCCTCCATCAGGCGGGAAAATGGAGAGTTTATGCAATGGCTTCAGAGGATTTCAGTTCCTGAATTCTGATGTCGGTCCTTCGGTTGGCATTCTGTTAATGCCTTAGTAGCATGGCAGCCCTGTCTTGTGGGATCATGAAAGGAATAAAAGCAACCAACAGGCGTTTTATTTATTTATGAAAATCATATGCCGCCCATTTCACTGTTGGAATGATTCTGGGTAGCTTGCAAATGATGAACAGATAAATATAAAAACAGCTCAAATTAATAAGAATGAAATTAGGACATTATTGGCTGAAATGAATAATGCTTCTGCTCTCCACTCCCCTCTCCTCTTTCCTTTCTCCCTTTCCCTCCCCTTCTCTCTCCTCTCTCTTCCTGTCCCTCCCCTCATCGTCTCCTCTTTCCTCTCCTTCTCTCTCTTCTCTCCTCTCTTCCCTCTTCTCCTCCTCCCCCTCCCGGATTCTGGTGTTTTGGTCTGACAGATCTTTAAAACAAACAAACAAACAAAAGGTTCTGCATTCATTTTTATTTACAAATTTTTCCAATGATGGAGCTTTTGTTATGCAATTTATACCCTTTTTAAGACAAATGTTCTCGGTGTCTTAGATCTTTTCATAATGCAGACCTTTATTAAAAAGCCTGGCCAAGATAAGTGAATGAGGCTTTAAAGAGACAGGTTAACGCCAGAAAGCTTTTGTTACACCGCAGTTACAACCAAAATTGAATTATGTTGTTGAGGCTTGGGGTAGAAGTCAAGGGTTCTGTAGAAGAACATGTAGACGTATACTATACCACCCAAGTCTGACATCTCCATCTCAAACAATTGGGAGGTCAAGGAAAGTGTTTTAGAGAACTGTTCCAAACAAAGTGAAATAGGTATGCAGTCTGATTCAGTTTATTTATTTATTTGATTTATTTATTAGTTTGTCAAACGTGTACACGATAGCAGGTATGAATATGAACATGGACATGAATGAGGGAAATGTTAAAGTTAAAGATTTTATTTCATGATTCAGAAATTGGAAAATAAAATGGCTGATTTTCACTGTAAAATGATAATTTGAAACCATTTCATATTGTGCGTGTGTGTGAGAGAGAGAGAGAGAGGGAGGGAGGGAGGGAGGGAGGGGGAGAGAGAGAGAGAGAGAGTGTGTTTTTTTAGCGGCTACAGGGAAAGAAATGAGTAAGCTACACCACAGTATCAGTGACAAGGAGCTGATGTGATAATGCTTAATTCTCTAAATTCTTGAGGGACCTTAAAAATACTTTGGCTGAGATCCAACAAAATATTTAGGAAACGTAACCCTTTCTAGCAATCCTGTAAGCCACCGATCTGAGTTGCTTGGTGAAAGAATAAGCAAGGAAAAAAAATCATGCAGCTCACTTATTTGGGTTGTTGATAAATCGATTAGATAATTTTGCTTAGCCATCACAACTGGGATCGGCAACTCCATCACTAAGCAAAGCATCCCAGGATTGAGACTTGCAATTTTATGGCTGGCTTCTCCATTTACTCTGCTAAACTGTCAGAAGTCAGTTGGGACCATCACAAATGGTTATCATGTGACCACAGGATGCTGTGAAGTCACAAATGCCCTCCAGTTGCGAAATTCAATTGCAACAAATTCAATTATGTTTGAAAAAGCTGCAGGTGGTTCCCCACTTTTGGGAGGTGAGTGGAGGAGAGGCTGCTTCTTGGAAGTAGCACTAGTTATTTTGGATGTGCTCTCAGTAGAAATTAAGCTAATTTTTAATAACAGCAGCAAGATTACTAATAGGACAATACTGGAAGAAAAAAGAAGTACCTACAATAGAAGAATGGATATTGAAAGTTGCCAATTTGGCTGAGATGGCGAAGATATCAGCCTTTTTGAAAGACAATACGCAAGAAAGATATTTAAAGGAATGGAAAAAATGGATTGACTATATTCAACGTAGATATCAGACTAAGAGTTATCAGACTGTTTTTGAATGATTATGATGTATTATTCTTGATTGTTTTTGGGGGAAGTTAGGAATTGATGATTGTAGGGGTATAATTAAGTTGGGATGAAAATTTTTTAGCATATGTTTGTTTTATTTTTAACTATACCTTGTGCCCGTTCCGGGAAGTCGGGGGGGGGGGGAGGGGGGTTGTGAAGGGAGGGGAGAGGAGGGGGGGAAAGGGGAAAAATTTTTTGTAAAACTTTTTGAATAAAAAAAAGAAAAGAAATTAAGCTAATTTCCATTCTAATTGCTTTCGGGAAGCAGATCTTGGACAAAGTTCATAAACAGTTAGGTTTGCTTATGTTCTGTATAGATTTGTATGTTCTAATTGTAATTCAACTGTTAATTATTTTAATTATTGTATATTTGTGAATCATCAAGAGTTCTTCAGCACTGTAGCAGGATGTCAGTCTGTTTTCCAGGCCTCGTGTATTTCAGTATGTTGGATCCTCTTTAATGTTCTGAATCTTTTCTTGGGCTTTTTTGCCACTAAACTAAACTGATCTATGTGAGATAAGCTCAGTGGTGAAATTCAATTTTTTTTTTACTACCGGTTCTGTGAGCGTGGCTTGGTGGGCATGACTTGGTGGGCGTGACGGGGAAGGATACTGCAAAATCCCTCATTCCCTCCCCATTCTTGTGGGAAGGATATTGCAAAATCTCCATTCCCACCCCACTTTGGGGCCAGCCAGAGGTGGTATTTGCCAGTTCTCCGAACTACGCAAAATTTCCGCTAGCGGTTCTCCAGAGCCTGTCAGAACCTGCTGAATTTCACCCCTGGATAAATTGGTAATTAACTCCTATCGGTTAATTATTTACCTCATATTTTTCCTATTTCTTTTCCAGCACCCCATAATCTCCCCTATCAAGGCTATCTTCCTTTGGCATCTGCCAGGCTTTCTCCTCCGCCATTGACCCTTTATGCAAAAGACTCTTTTAATTAAAAAAAAGGGGAAGAAACTGGCATACTGCCCAGCAATGTGCACCGCCTTTGTTTCCAAGAATGTCTTTCGTTTCAAATTAGTCTCCTAAAACGATAGGTGGCTACGAGCCAATTCCTTGTCTGCATCCACCAGCTCAGGAAAAGGACAAAAGTAATCAGGGTTAGTTGGGTGGGGAGAGCATAGGATTCTGATTGATTGGTATACTATAAATTGCTTATAGCTTCTGTTGGAAGAAATATCCATCTGGTTCAGTTCCAAGGCAGGAGAAAGACATTGGAAACATGGAGCTCCATTTGTGCAAGCAGCATGGCACACGAGTGGCCACTGCAAATGGAGCTCTGGGCGTGAGCATGAGTGGCTGCCACTCACGCAAGTGGAGCTGTGCGTATGCAAGTGCTCTCCCACTGCTTTCACAGCCTGGTTCTGAATGGACCACTGCCCAGTAGTGGCCCGTGGCACAGGGATTAGGGTTAGGGTTGGGGACCCCTGACTTATGGTCATGATGAGCAGGCTCCATTGTAGTCGTAAGTCAAATTGGTAAATTAGATTTGCTAATGGCAGGAAAAAGGTTGTACATGCCTGCTGCAAATGAACCTAGCTTCATTGATTTGCTGTATTTCTGTTTTGCTTCATTATTTTTCTTTTTCTATTGTTTTTTTCTCTGTTCTGCTTTAATTAAATAAATGAAGGTGAATGCTTATTACCTAAGGATTATATATTGCATATGCTAGATTCTGTCCCCTTTCTTCATAGTTTTGTATGTCTATAGATCTCATTGAAACCAACTGCTAATATTTGGCAACAAATTTCCAAAAATAAGTAGCATAATTTTCTGTCTTTTTAAAAATACCATTAAAGGAAGAAATAATAGAGAAGTTTAAAATTTCTTTTATGTGCTTTTTTAAGAATCCCACTAAACCCTAAAAATATTTTTAACACAGGCTTAAAAATTCCGGTTACCTTACCATGCCAGAACATACATTTCATACTTTCACAGGCTGAATAAAATATATAGAAAAAGAAAAGTGCCCTCTGTGGATAAATTTTACTACACCCTCTTTTTTTAAAAAAAATTAAACCTTGAATCATTTTCTGGCATTCTGCACAAATAGGGAAGAGAAGACGAAGAACTAACTTATTTTCCTTGCATTGTTCTGATTGTTTTGAAGGTCAGTGTAATATAAAGAGTTTTCCAGACGATCTATAATCCTGGAAAATCAGTAATCCTCCCTATATTACTAGAACCTTTTCTGTATATTCAGCTAACTACAATTTTCTGGATTTCTTGCGTCCCTTAAAACGTATTGTAGGAAGAAAATTTCAAAAAGATGTGAAGACATAGAGAAAATTCAAACTGAAAAGCCATGACATAGTTCAGAAAATGATCCCAGTCAGCAGGAAAAAAAACTGGAGGCAAGACATCAACAAAGATGGTAGTAAGCAGAAAACAGGTCTTCAGTGATGAGAAATTTGAAACCAATGAATAAGATGCTGATGAGAAATCTATATTGTTACATCCCTTTCTCGGATTAAGTGAACCATGTCTTCACTATGAATTGAATTAAAATTAAATTCCTTAATTTCAAAACTGGCTTAACTATAGTTTCAACTGAAAAACTCTGAGCATCCTAGATCAAACCAAGTCCAAAAATTCTAGAGAATTCCTGGAAGTCTCACACACTCAAACAAATCAGCAATCAACAGGCACATAGATGTAAACAACATTTACAATACCACTCAAATGAGACAATCAAAAAGTCAAAAAGGAAACAAAAAGATTGAACCTCTGGTGGTTCAGCAGACTAAGTCTGTCTGTTATTAACACAGCTGCTTGCAATTACTGCAAGTTCAAGTCCCACCAGGCCCAAGGTTGACTCAGCCTTCCATCCTTTATAAGGTTGGTAAAATGAGGACCCAGATTGTTGGGGGCAATAAAAGTTGACTTTGTATATAATATACAAATGGATGAAGACTTTGCTTAACACTCTGTAAGCCGCCCTGAGTCTTCGGAGAAGAGCGGGATATAAATTCAAATTAAAAAACAACAACACACCACCTTTTCACCAGCAATCAATACCCAGATGAGCAAAGATTAACACCAGAATTAACATTAGATTTACAATCAAGAAGTAAATAATACCCCAATCAAGCCAAACAAGCTAACACTAGACAATAGCCTAATCAAGGCTCTACTCTACCCATGCAGACAGGGCAAGCCACTAATACGGGTATATAAAATGAGAGACCAAACCTCATTCCCTGCTAGCAATGATGTTATTACCTAGTTTAGTAATTAAACATCTACAAGAAAACAACCAAGCTCAGAGAGCACCCAAGACCCCACAATTCAATCCTGAGCTACAAATATTCTTTTCTATGGGTAAAATGCTTCTTTATTTGCTCAGATTATGGCTCTTCTCCCCCAGAAGGGACACTTGGGGAATCTCTTACATTCATAGCTATTGTTAAATAGGCAGGTGGATCCTGTGGTTAGGATGGCCTTTGCCCACTTCTGACTGGTGCACTAGTTACAGCATGGGTCCTCAAACTCTGGTCCGCAGGCCACATGCGGCCCGTCAAAGCCATTAACCTGGCCCGCGCAGGACTACGAGGCTGCCCCGCCCACATAGCTCTGCCCACCCCTTGGCCAAGCGCAGGACTTACCTTCGCTAGCCCCACGGGCTGGATCTGAAAAGTAAAGCCAACAATTTTGGCCTGCAGAGATGTTCTGGAGGCGGGGGAGGTGAAAAATGGGATGCACAGACACTCCAGGAGGCAAAACAACAACAACAACAACAAGCCAACGGGTGAAAACAGCCCATTTTTGGCCAAAAGCAAGCCATTTTTTTCCTGTTTTTGAACTACAGAATGCTGCCGGAGGCAAGGGAGGTGAAAAATGGGGTGCACAGACAACCCAGGAGGCCAAAAAATGGGCCATGTTTGCCTGTTTTTGGTCTGCAGAATGCTGCTGGAGGTGTGGGAGGTGAAAGGCACCCCGGGAGGCCAAAAAAATGAGCAAAACCAGCTTGTTTTTACTTCCCCTGCCTCCAGAAGTTAGATAAAGAGAGAGAGATAGACAGAGAGAGAGATAGACAGAGAGAGAGAGAGAGAGACAGAAAGAGAGAGAAAGAGAGGGAGAGATAGAAAAAGAGAGAGAGAGAGACAGAGACAGAGACAGAGAAAAGAGACAGAGAGAGATTTCTCAAGCTCCTTGGGGCTGAGAAGAATTGCTGCAGAACTGAGTTTTCTGAAGTGGACCACTAGACTCCTAAACAACTGAAAAAAATGATCTAATAAAAGGAAAAGTCAACCAAAAGAGCAACATGCAAACAAAAGCAAATAAAACATCCCCAGAAGCAAAACAAATTAAAGTTTAATTTGTGTGTATTGTTTAATGGACTGTTAAACTGGCCACGCCCACCTAGACACATGACCTAGCCACGCCCACCCAGCCGGTTAGCCCCCCAACAGTCTGAGGGACCATGAATTGGTCCCTCTGTTTAAAAAGTTTGAGGACCCCTGAGTTAGAGTATAACAGAGTTGTAAGGGAACTTGGATCTTCTAATCCAGCCCTCTGCTCAAGCATTTCAGACATGTAGTAGTTGTCCTATCTCTTCTTAAACCCTCCTGTGTTGGAGTACCTGCAACTTCTGGAGGCAAATCATTCCACTGATTAATTGTTCTGTCAGGAAATTTATCCTTAGTTCTGGGTTGGTTCTCTCCTTTTTTGAAGGACTTCCTGGAATGTGTGAGGTCCTGGCAGTAGTCATCCATGCTCATAACACTTCCACAATGGATTATTGCCATGCGTTCTACATGGGGTTGTCTTTGAAGGTTCCTTGGAAATTAGCTGACAGCAGTCCACGAAATGGGGAGCAAGATTTGCTGAAAATATATATGACCAGAGTTGTGAGCATTGCATTGTTGGTTAGTAGACTTCCTAGCACAATTCAAAATGCTGGTTGTGTGCTGATGTGCTTTGACTTTCAGTACAAGATGCTTGGAGTAGATTTACATTCAGACTGGGATGTAAGAGAGAGAGAAGGAAGTTATAATTTCTCAGGTTTTATTTCATACCCATAGAATAGTTAACACTGATAATCTGGATGCTGCCCTTCCTAATGGCTCTTAGGGAGGCAATCAAAGCAGAACTGTTTCACAAAGCTTTTAATCTAGGATGTTTCTGATGTTGAGCACCAAGGGAGACTACGTTTATAGTTTTAATGGAATATTGTACAGTTTTTTATGATTTTATGGGTATAGGCATTCATGTGGAGTGAACCATGTATAAATATTGCAGTAAAGAAAATCTAAGCTACCAAAAGTTTGTTCTTTGCCGTTCAGATACTTTGGCCCACCAATTAGAATTCAAGACAGCCATTTCTAGCTTGTCTATTTTGTTCCAAAAAATGTTTCTGATGGCTAATTAGAGAGTTTACAAGAAGAGTTAAACACACCTGTATTCATGCACACACAGTGCAAACAAATAAGACCAATAAACCAGCAGCCAGATCCAAGCTAAAGAGCTGCAAGAACTTCAAAGGAATTGAACACTTTTAAAAAAGCTAACAGTGTTAAAGATGCACATCAAATGATTCCATGCATGATTCATGTCCTTTCTTGATGGGCAGTGTCTCTGGAGGAGACCATAAAGAGCCACTGGCTGATTTCATATGTTACCCTAAGACATGGAACTTCTCCAAAGTATAAATTTGGAGTTATCCCGGGTTATTTACGGGACCGCCTACTGCTACCGGATACCTCTCACCGACCCGTGCGCTCTCACAGAGAGGGACTCCTCAGGGTGCCGTCAGCTAGGTAGTGTCGTCTGGCGACGCCCAGGGGAAGGGCCTTCTCTGTGGAGGCTCCCACCCTCTGGAACGAACTCCCCCCAGGACTCCGTCAACTTCCGGACCTCCGAACCTTCCGTCGTGAGCTCAAGACACATTTATTCATCTGTGCAGGACTGGCTTAGGTTTTAAATTTATAGGGGTTTTAAATTGGTTTTAATATTTATATTTCTATTTTTAATAATTAGGCATTAGAATAAGTTTTTTAATGATCATTTTAATTTGTATATAAATGTTTTATATGCCTGTGAACCGCCCTGAGTCCTTCGGGAGATAGGGCGGTATACAAATATGAATAATAAATAAATAAATAAATAAAATCACAACTCATTGTAGGATTGAAAGCAACTTATTGGTGGGGGCATATCTTTTTATTTAATAGGTGATATTTTGCACTAGTTTTGTCTGGGCAAATGTAGAATTAGTTTTGATAGCACTCTGTCTTTGCTTGCTGAGACAAAATAAAAATGCTTCTAACAATGTGCTTCCACTTTGTCTGGGAGTTGCATAAATCCATTTATCATTCTAGCGTATCATAGTATGGCAGCATTTGAGAGTCCCTAATTGAACCAGTGGTGGGTTTCAAATTTTTTTACTACTGGTTCTGTGGGTGTGGCTTGGTGAGCGTGTCACGGGAAGGGTATTGTAAAATCTCCATTCCAACCCCACTCCAGGGGAAGGTTACTGCAAAATCCCCATTTCCTCCCGATCAGCTGGGACTTGGGAGGCAGAGAATAGCTGGGGGTGGGGCCAGTCAGAAATTTTACTGCCGGTTCTCTGAACTACTCAGAATTTCTGCTACCGGTTCTCCAGAACTAGTCAGAACCTACTGAAACCCACCTCTGAGTTGACCCCAAAATTGGGTTTGTTCAGAGAGAGAGTTAGAGAACACCCTATTGTTAAAAAGAGATTCTCAATCTCTACAGGCAACAGGGACACACACTTTGTAAGGTCTTGCCTTAGTCCTGGTTTGTTTCTATCCTTGTCCAAGCAGTGATTACATCAAAATAATATTTCTGATCATGCTTAGGACCTACTATAGCCATGATGGCGAACCAATGGCATGCGTACCAGAAGAGGCACGCAGGGCCATTTCTCTGGGCATGCTAGCCGTCGCCCATTACTCTTCTGGGTTCCGGCGCGCATGGTCTTCACACATGAGGGAGTGCTGAAAACTGGAAGAGCAGCTCCCTGGCGTGCATGCGCACCCTGGGAAGCTGAGCTTCCGGTTTCTGGCATGCGCATGTGTGCCAGCCAGCTGGTCTTCATGCAGGCATGTGCACCAGAAACCGGAAGTTCAGCTTCCCGGCGCACACATGCGCACTGGGGAACTGCTCTTCTGGCTTCCAGGACTCCCTTGTGCGCACGCCAGGGAGCCGCTCTTTTGATTTCTGGAGCTCCCCTGCACATGCATGCATGCTCCTGTTTTGGCACTCAGTGATGAAAAGGTTCGCAACACTGTACTGTACGTTCCTTTAATCCTTAACTAGAATGCCAGGCCAACAGTAGATTATGTAATTCTCAATTGACCATAATTTTTTTAAAAGACAGATTATTCACAGTCCTTTGATTAAACACAAAACAAAACAACTGAAATTGCAAAACTGTGCTGAAGTGCTGCACTTTCTAGCAATTTACAGTATCTGGAGCAAAAGCCATAATTTTTTAGGGTCTGAGCTTGCTCAGAATGGTGCTTTCTAGCCCAGATCAGGAAAATTATATAGAGCCAGTGCCTTGTTTCCAGTTGTTATGGAGAGGAGAAGGATTTGGGAAATAAAGCTGCGGTCTTTTTAGAAATAAATTTGGGAATTTGGGAAATAAAGCTGCAGGGTTGGAGACTCCTGTTCTAAATCATTGTCCACCTGCATTTCCCAGAGGGAAGCATTGTGGGGTGGGAGAGGATTTTCTGGACTATTCCCCTTGTTAATCCTCAGATGGATCTAGCCAATTTTGAACTCAACGTTTCTTTTGACATTTTATTTACCTTTTATTCATCAAATTTGAAAAGTTGTCCATCTCACGAAATGTGACTCTGGGCAGCGTGCCGCAATCAAATAAAAGCACATATAAAAGCAAGAAATAATTAAAAATACATAAAATCTAGATTTAAAAGATAAAAAATGATAAAAGCAAATATGCCAACTCCAGGCAAAGGGAGGATAAGAAGTGGCCCCCAACAAAGGAACCATGTGAGTGTCTCTCCAGTTCCCTGGGAGCCCCATTAGTGGTGGGATTCAGCCGGTTCTGTCCGGTTTGGGCAGACTGGTAGCGCCGACTGCAGTAGGCCCCGCCCACCCACCTGGACATAATGCCATCCTATTTAGCCACGTTTGGAGGCCGTGCACATATGCGGGAGGCATGTGCACAAGCAAAGAGCATGCACAGAAAGCCGAGCATGCGCGGAAGGTGGGGCGCGCACTCACATTTGCGAACTGGTAGGGAAGGTAAGTGAATCCTATCACTGAGCCCCATGCCTGATTACATAATTAGGTCTTGAGGGATCAAATGGGATGGAGCTAATCTAATATCAAGGGGGAAAATGTTCCATAAAATGGGTGCCATAGTAGAGAAGGCATATCTTCTAGAACCCCCCTCCCCATCTGATGGTATTCACAACATGCTCTCTCTGCCATATCTAATAAGGTGAGGTGATGTAATTAGGGACAGATGGTCTCTTAACTTGCTCAGTCCAGTGGTGGGGTTTCAAATATTTTTACTACCGGTTCTGTGGGTGTGGCTTGGTGGGCGTGGCATGGCTTAGTGGCTGTGGCTTGGTGGGCGTGGGATGGGACGGATACTGTAAAATCTCCATTCCCTCCCCACTCCAGGGGAAAGATATTGTAAACTCCCCGTTTCCTCCTGATCAGCTGGGACTTGGGAGACAGAGAATAGATGGGAGCGGGGCCAGTCAGAATTTTTACTACCGGTTCTCCAAACTACTCAAAATTTCCGCTACCGGTTCTCCAGAACTGGTCAGAACCTGCTGAAATCCACCTCTGGCTCAGTCCAATGCCATACCATCTTATTTCCCTGCACCACTTTTCGATAGTTATTTTTCTATTCACTTTTGGATAGTTATTTTTCTGATAGACATATAGAACCCTTAGCCCTTTCTAGAAGTTTTTTTCTTTCTTTCTTATTGGATAGGAAAGAATAAAAGAATAAATCTGAATCATGAGGAAAAATGGATGCTAAATGGACACTCGCTGTATCAAGTAATTGTTAACCTTTAAAAAAAGAATAGCCAAAATGCAACCAAGAAATGCAAGCTTTTAAAACAAGATCTACTTGATTTTAAATTAATTTCCCTTTTGCCAACTGTTTTTTTCATTTTAAAATAGTTATCTGGCCTAGGTCAAGTTGTTCTGAACATTTTGACTTATATACCATTTTTAATGAAGGGCAGTGGAAGAATCAGTTTGAAAAAGCGACAGAGAAAACAGTTGGCACACGCAAAGATATATCCAGGCAATTTGGGGGTAACATTTGAATTATTCTTTTTCCGCAACCTGTGACTCATGAGCCAAATGCAGCTCATGTGTTTTCTATACTTTAGTCTACTGCAGGGGTGAAATCTAAAAATTTTCCCTACCGGTTCTGGCTTAATTGGTGGGTATGGCTTGGTGGTCTGGTGACTGAATGGGCATGGTCAATAATAATAAATAATAAAAATAATAAAATATACAAAACTTGAGAGGCACCAGTCTACCTTCTTTAAAAATGGAGGCCCCAGTCTACCAATTGCGTTTTACAGAGAGGCACCGGTCTACCTTTTTTAAAAAATAGAGGGCCCGGTCTACCAATTGCCTTTTATTGAGAGGCACCGGTCTACCAAGTGCCTTTTTTGGCAGGCACCGGTCTACCTTCTTTAAAAATAGAGGCACCGGTCTACTTGTTGCCTACAGCACTGATTAGCTGTAGTGCGGCCCTTTGAAGTGCCGTGGAAGTCATTTAAAGCCATTTGCAGCTATATCACCACTGAGCGCTTCAGGCATAGAGAAGAGGAAAGGCGAGGTGTGGGCAGTGGTGGTGGGGCCAGGGATTTTTGCTACCGATTCTTCGAACTACCTGCCCCTCATCGCTACCGGATTGCGCGATCTGGTCCGAACCGGGAGCATTTCACCCCTGGTCTACTGGAACTTCATAGGCAGAAGGAAATTGAATAAAACTTCTGGAAGATCATTATTTGCAGCTAATTGTTCAGGTTGTGTTTGAAAATTCAATGCAGCATTTGAAAATTTTGTTTTTTTCATGTTGCCCTGCTTCAGGAATAACCTGAAGAAACTGGAATTCAGCCTTCGGTCTTCTATGTAATTTTATCTTTAAAAAATGATCAGTCTTGGAGGACCTCACAACATGGACTCAGTATTGTTGAAACTGTTCTGATGACACAATGCTGGCACTGGTTATGGGTAGGAAAGGAAACAAGGAGAATGGCTGGAACTGACATGAGGAATTCAGGAGACAGGGTTATGTGCTGGGTTATTACTTCCTCCTGTCATACCTATTTGTATTTTGGCCAAATGACAACTGTTAGCAAAGAACCATGAAGTTCCACTTCAGCCCAAAATACCTGTATGTCTCAAGGGGCCATAAAAGGGACAATGATTATCCTGTCTAACAAAACCTGGAGAAATGTAAGTCTGGCTTCTGTCGAAATCAGAGACCATTTCCCATGGAGAAGTAATATAAATAAATATGACAGGTTGACTTAAATCAATTTATTCAAATATATACAATAGGTTTAGAGCATCTGAACTACTACTATTGTCTCTCTGCTATGTGTTTCCGGCAGTCATGGAATGAGAAGAAACAGCAGGTTGAAGGATTGGGGGAAGGTGCAGATACTTACAGAAAAGATAAATACGGAAAGACTGTGGCCAATGTCTATTGAATCCCAGAACTGGAGCAGAGAAGAAAAAATAGATATAAAAGAGAATAGCAATAGCATTTAGACTTGTATACCGCTTCACAGTGCTTTACAGCCCTCTCTAAGTATAGAATAGAATAGAATTCTTTATTGGCCAAGTGTGATTGGACACACAAGGAATTTGTCTTGGTGCATACACTCTCGGAGTACATAAAAGAAAAGATACATTTGTCAAGAATCATAAGGTACAACACTTAATAATAGTCATAGGGAAACAGTCAATATAAATCTCAAGGATACCAGCAACAAGGTTAGAGTCATACCGTCATAAGTGGGAAGAGATGGGTGATGGGTAAGTAATTTGCAGAGTCAACATATTGCCCCTAATAATCTGAGTTGAGTTAAAGACTTTGGGGGGTCCAATGAAAAACCCTGGTTGGAAGCCCTTCCTGCTTTTAGCCCCTGATTGAGACAGCAGATGGGTTTCTGCAAAATGGGATGTAAACTCTTCTTGTCCAGAATAAAAGTCTGAACTAAATGTTATAGATCAGGGGTGTCAAACTTGCACTGTCACAGAGTCGTCACATTTTTGAATCACAATACTGCATTCTAACCACTGCCCCACCACGGCTCTTCAAAATCTCACATGTAATGCAACCATTCCATGGACTACTCATTGGAAGAGATGCCTTGGGATCCTCAAGTCTGCCGGGGATGGGGGAGAATCACATTTTAAGGGATTTCTGGAGGGTCAGAGCTAATCTCATCTCAGGGGGAATGTGTGCCAAAGAGTGGGCTCCATGGCAGAACAAGCTCATCTCCTGGATCCTGTCAAATGGAACTCATTAGGGATGGAATCCAGAACATGACCCTCATGTTAGTCCAAATCACAGCAATTGCAAGTTTGCAGGTTTGTTTTAGAAGTGATGAATGAAGATGACACAGGCACTTGAAGATATGTTGTTCACTCTGGAGGAAAAAAAGACTGAAGAGAGACAGGATAGCCACAATTAGATACGTAAAGAAAGCTACAGTTAGTCAACATTCAATAAAATGAACTTCCTCTTTGCAAGATAGTCTTTGCTTAATGGCGGCTCTGTTTAGCAACCATTCAAGATTAGATGGCACTAAGCTTGGTAATTTTACCAACAGTCCTTGCATCTGTGACAGCATCCCCATGGTCTTGTGACCCAAATTTGGGTGCTTTACTCTTTTTAACAGAGTAAAATCACAAGTTGTGTTCACATGATGAGTTGCTTAATGACTGCATTGCTTAGTGATGCAGCTGCTGGCCCCAATTGTGCTTTTTAAGTGAAGACTACTTGTTGTGTTTGAGAAATGAGGAGGCAGGAGACAGGTCATAGGTGACAACAGCTCTTTACGTTATTGTGTGAGCCCAGCAACTGAAACAGGGGAACAGTCTTCCTTATATACTATTCAGGCTGAGGCACCAGTCAATCACCAACGTGCATTTTCCCTCCAAAAGTTGTCTCCAAAATTCAAATACATGACACCACTCGTATATTGATGCTTTGTAAAATGAAGCTTTGATAGACCAGAACAAAAAAATGTTTTGACAAAAATGTAGATTCTTAATATTACTGCGCAGGACAGCAACTTCTGCTCCCTTAACTATCTCCTCTAAATCCTGGCTGCCAGCTCTAGTTCTTCATCTTTGTTGTCTATAGAAGCAACATCTTAAGGAATTCTGAGAAATATAAATGTGGAAGGGAAGGTTTAAGCCATTGCGTCTGATTCCCTATTCAGTGC
Source organism: Ahaetulla prasina (assembly GCF_028640845.1). Taxonomy (NCBI): domain Eukaryota; kingdom Metazoa; phylum Chordata; class Lepidosauria; order Squamata; family Colubridae; genus Ahaetulla; species Ahaetulla prasina. Next base: position 278,870,565 of record NC_080540.1, on the reverse strand, counting down.
AGAAATCCAAGAATCCTAGAAAAATGGGTGCTATGCTTCTGGTTGAATATAGCCAATAAGAATAGGAATAGCACTTAGACTTATATACTGCTTCACAGTGCTTTACAGCCCTCTCTAAGCACTTTACAGAGTCAGCCTATAGCCCCCAACAATCTGGGTCCTCTTTCACTGACCTCAGAAGGATGAAAGGCTGAATCAACCTTGAGCCAATGGGAATCCAATTGCGGAGCTGCAGGAAGCCGGCAGTCAGTAGAAGTAGCTTGCAGTGATATATTCTAATATTTTCTAGGGAAAAACACCAAGGAAGTCCAGTTGCTTTTAGAAAAAGCACCTGTGGGATAGCCGTTGGAAGCTATGAATCCACCGTTAAACTGCTCTTACTATAAGAATTTTCAGTTGGAATTTGCTTTCCTGGAACTAAAATCTAGTATTCTGTTTCATATTGTAAGGATGACAAATGATTATTTTATTTTGTGGGACTGGGGAAGAGGAATATGGCTTTTTCATGTATTTGTATAAAAGAAAGGAAGATAGTCTACCAGGGTAAATATACAAATGTACAGGTAAAATGTATGGACGCACACTTTGATATTGACATTTTAGATGTGTGAATGGGGGTTCTGGAGTTATCCCCTTGACTTTTTATTCATTAAATTTATTTGCTGCCCATCTTATTTCAAAGCAACTCTGGGTTGCTTACAGCATAGAAACATTAAAACAATCAAAGATACCATATTTTTTGGCGTATAAGATGCTCCAGAGTATAAGACGCACCTTAGTTTTTGGGGAGGAATGTAAGAAAAAAATGCTTCTGCCTACCAGCATCCATTGGTATTCATCTGGCTAGCGTCCTGTCAGTGTGTGAGAAAGTTGAGGGCTGTTTGGAAACTGAAACAGTATTTGCTGTATGAGCAACAAGAAAGGAGACAGCAAGGAGCCTGGGTGTGGTTTAGCTCAATTGTTCTAAAGCTGCATGCTGTACTGATCTCTGAAACTAAAAGTGAAACTGAAACTCCTCTCCTCTGCTTGTGTTTTGCTTGTATTTACTATCACGCTGTGAAATCTGTTTTTGGTATTGTATATTTACTTCATGTGTTAAATTATATATAAAGAGAAGTTATTGAATCCTGCTGAATCAGTTACTTGTGTGTGCTTTCTGGATATGATTGTTGCTGCAAACTCTAACAGTCCTTGTAGCAAATAGCAAACAGTCAGGTCAGCTTCAGCACATTATTGAGCCTGATTCAGCATGAGCAGCTGATTGGCGGGTGGATGGCTTCCCGGAATACCCCCAATCAGCTGTTCCAGGCTGCAGGGTTTGCCACAGACTATTGCCTCCTCCGTGCCTCACGTTTTTGGCTAAATTCAGTGTTTCACCCTCTTTTAGGGGGGAAAAAGTGCATCTTATATTCCGAAAAATACCATAAATATTCATGACACCACTCGTATATTGATGCTTTGTAAAATGAAGCTTTGATAGACCAGAACAAAAGAATGTTTTGACAAAAATGTAGATTCTTAATATTACTGTGCAGGACAGCAACTTCTGCTCCCTTAACTATCTCCTCTAAATCCTGGCTGCCAGCTCCAGTTCTTCATCTTTGTTGTCTATAGAAGCAACATCTTAAGGAATTCTGAGAAATATAAATGTGGAAGGGAAGGTTTAAGCCATTGCGTCTGATTCCCTATTCAGTGCAGAAATCCAAGAATCCTAGAAAAATGGGTGCTATGCTTCTGGTTGAATATAGCCAATAAGAATAGGAATAGCACTTAGACTTATATACTGCTTCACAGTGCTTTACAGCCCTCTCTAAGCACTTTACAGAGTCAGCCTATAGCCCCCAACAATCTGGGTCCTCTTTCACTGACCTCAGAAGGATGAAAGGCTGAATCAACCTTGTGCCAATGGGAATCCAATTGGAGCTGCAGGAAGCCGGCAGTCAGTAGAAGTAGCTTGCAGTGATATATTCTAATATTTTCTAGGGAAAAACACCAAGGAAGTCCAGTTGCTTTTAGAAAAAGCACCTGTGGGATAGCCGTTGGAAGCTATGAATCCACCGTTAAACTGCTCTTACTATAAGAATTTTCAGTTGGAATTTGCTTTCCTGGAACTAAAATCTAGTATTCTGTTTCATATTGTAAGGATGACAAATGATTATTTTATTTTGTGGGACTGGGGAAGAGGAATATGGCTTTTTCATGTATTTGTATAAAAGAAAGGAAGATAGTCTACCAGGGTAAATATACAAATGTACAGGTAAAATGTATGGACGCACACTTTGATATTGACATTTTAGATGTGTGAATGGGGGTTTTGGAGTTATCCCCTTGACTTTTTATTCATTAAATTTATTTGCTGCCCATCTTATTTCAAAGCAACTCTGGGTTGCTTACAGCATAGAAACATTAAAACAATCAAAGATACCATATTTTTTGGCGTATAAGATGCTCCAGAGTATAAGACGCACCTTAGTTTTTGGGGAGGAATGTAAGAAAAAAATGCTTCTGCCTACCAGCATCCATTGGTATTCATCTGGCTAGCGTCCTGGCAGTGTGTGAGAAAGTTGAGGCTGTTTGGAAACTGAAACAGTATTTGCTGTATGAGCAACAAGAAAGGAGACAGCAAGGAGCCTGGGTGTGGTTTAGCTCAATTGTTCTAAAGCTGCATGCTGTACTGATCTCTGAAACTAAAAGTGAAACTGAAACTCCTCTCCTCTGCTTGTGTTTTGCTTGTATTTACTATCACGCTGTGAAATCTGTTTTTGGTATTGTATATTTACTTCATGTGTTAAATTATATATAAAGAGAAGTTATTGAATCCTGCTGAATCAGTTACTTGTGTGTGCTTTCTGGATATGATTGTTGCTGCAAACTCTAACAGTCCTTGTAGCAAATAGCAAACAGTCAGGTCAGCTTCAGCACATTATTGAGCCTGATTCAGCATGAGCAGCTGATTGGCGGGTGGATGGCTTCCCGGAATACCCCCAATCAGCTGTTCCAGGCTGCAGGGTTTGCCACAGACCATTGCCTCCTCCGTGCCTCACGTTTTTGGCTAAATTCAGTGTTTCACCCTCTTTTAGGGGGGAAAAAGTGCATCTTATATTCCGAAAAATACCATAAATATTCCTGACACAACAAAATGAAAAGAAACCATCAAAGTAAAATCATAGTTACAAGACTAAGGATGGAGCTGGATTGGATATGGTGGTAATTAATCAACCAGTGTGATATTTCCTCATTGGGACTCCAAGACATCTGGCAGAGACAGGTCTTAAGTCTCTTGTGGAAGGTCAAAAGAGTAGGACCCAATCTCACCTCCAGTGGGTAAGATGTTCCAAAGGGCAGAAGCCAAGGCAGAGAAGGCTCTTCTGGACAATGCCAGCTGAAATGCTTTGACTGACAGAATCCTCAGTATATGCCCTCTGTCAGTGTGGGTACGACAGACTAGTCCTCTTGGGATGAAATGATTCATCAAAGTAACCTGGACCCATGCCAGCGGATTAAGATCCAATATTTGCGTACTTTATTACTTTCACAGATCCGATTAAGATAAACAGGCAAATGTTTGAATAACATCATTTTTACAATGATTGGAGTGGTAACCACAATATATCTAAACGTGGGGATGTGCCAAATGTAATTACAGAAGCAAGTGGCTTATATGGTTTTTAACCAATCTTACAATTTTTCAACTGCTGGTCATCAAGATTGCAGAGATAATGTTTAAATGGTGGGAGCTGATGAAGAGGACAATTAATCCTATATTTATCTTTGGCACACAACACAAAGCCAGATCACATCTTTGGCTCAAATCTCACATTTCCCTCCAATTCTTAAGAAAGTTAAGCCCACAGTCTCAGGCTGGAAATGCTATAAAACTATCTTTCCATTGTGTAGCATTTCTTGATTTATGATGAAACCCAGTGCAATCTAGCAGATTTAACACAGCTGTGTGATCTTGGAAAGTATCATATTTGACCATTATTGGGTTTTTTTTTTCGTTCACTGGGTTTTTATCCAATCCTATTTCCTACTATGGTAGGTAAACAGACTAGTTTGATTCCATTAATCTCTCCTCACAGTTTCTTTACGCGAAGGAATAAATGCTACACTGCAAGGGTTTGTGTAGCTATACGCTGCAATGAAATGAAATGTCATGCAGTCCAGTTGATGATGACAAACTCAGAAGAAATTAATTAGCATAACATACAAAACAAAAATACTTTAGAAGCCCAGGAAAGGAAATTCTGTTTGTTTTCATTTCAAGATGATTGTTACTAGCTTTTAATTTATCCCACACTTTAAATTCTAAGCCAAGACCACAAACACTTGGCATTTCAAGAAAGTTCTGCAAGAATAGTCCCAACATATGGAAATTTTAAAGAAAACGTTTTTTCTCATAACGAGCAAAGATGGAACACGATCAGGACTGAAAGTATCTTCCAAACCAAGAGAGCAATCTAATTGAATGGGTTCCATTCAATTGCATGCTTGGTTTGGCGTTATACTACCAGATACAACGGTAGTACATATTTGAGGGAAAATGTGATTCACAGCACTTCCCCATCATTTTCTTCTGTTTAGAAACAAATCAGAGGTTTACAGTTTTGATGTATCTTTTAGCTAAGTGAAGATGGCTTGGCCACCACAGATGAAACCAAAATGAAAAGCTAAATGGTTGTAAAAAGTGGTTTCCACATACCTGGAGGCCAGGAAGAAAGAGAAGATGGAAGCAGATAGCTGAAAAGTCCATCTCTCAACTTATCACTAAACAACTGAAAAATATTTGCTGGTAGAGCAAAGCAAAGAGATCAGTGCAGTGGAATGAGGTAGCAAAACAAAAACTAAACAAAAACAAACCAAGGTTCAAAAAATGCTGATTCTCAAATTAGCTGGTTGGGTCACCAGCCAAAGAGTTTCCACCATGACTAGTTCAATCCACAAGCCTTCCTAGAAAACCACCAAGGCAGAATTGGCTCCAACTGGAAGTCACTGCAGAAGCTGAAGTGTATCTTACAATGTTACTTGAGGAAGGATGTTCTACTTACTCAAATAATTTATTGTGGTGGTCAGTGAATGATGAAATAATTAGAAGGTTAGGGAGAAATGGCATAAATGCTTTAGAAAATATACATATATACATGAGAAAGCATCCTAGTGTTTCCTACCATTGTTTGCAAGAACATTTTCCACAGACTTAACATTGCAATCAATTTTTGCCTAACTTGGCAAGGATGGATGCTTTGAAATCTAGATATTTGAGATTGGTGTGTATGTGATTTCAGTTTCTGAAATGATTATGTAATAATGGGCCATCCTCTGATAGGCAACAACAGAGATACACTAGTTTGTGAAGATTGTCCTTTATAGAATAGAATAGAATTTTATTGGCCAAGTGTGATTGGACACACAAGGAATTTGTCTTGGTGCATATGCTCTCAGTGTACATAAAAGAAAAGATACGTTCATCAAGGTATGCCACAGTTCCATCTATATATGAACAGTTATTATATGAACTGGGTTTTAAAATTGAATGGCAGGTTCGGAATTCAATTGCAAACTGAAGCATGGAAGGATGGACCTTATTTAGTTTGCGCTTCATCCAAATTTGGCACCCTATTCACGCAGCTCACTTACATGGTTGGGTAAAGGGTAGCTTTTAGATTGGTCTGCAGTTCCCAGTGGAACTAGATTGGTCTGTAGTGGAAGTTGACCCCAGCTTCCACAATTACAATGCTGCAATTTACTCTTTGGGAGGTGGGGTGTCCCCAAATTTAGAAATATGGAAGTGAGAGGTCTCTGGAAAATAAACTATTCCCATTCCCAACTTTAAAGCTGCCCAAGTTCCTCAAATTACACAAAAGAAGCCAGAATATTTCAGCTTCAGCTTCAGTCTATCAGGTCTATGATTGGCTGCAGCTCTGAATCTGTAGAAGTTGTCCAATCTGTTGTATGCGATTAGAACGTATTTTGGAATAAAGATAAAGCATTCTTAGAAGAGTCTAGATGGCATTTCTCACAACCGACACATTTGTGCATAAGGACAAAGCTTTCTCTTTTTCTCTTTCTTCTTTGGAAATCCATTTTCCATTACTACCATTTGTAGGAGATGAGCAGGCTGATTCCGAGGGTGGGGTCAAATGTGTCATCAGTTTGGAGTTGCTGTGCTCCCCCGAGAGACTCAATCCCAGCCACCTCCCATGAATGCCGCTGACACTAGCACCAATTTAGTACCTGTTAGTAGATCAAATTCTTGTGTATAGGTTGCATATAATAAACGTTTAGTGCTTTGAACTCAATTCCTGTTCCTGGTTACTTGTGCCCAACACATTTTTTCCTAAGTTCCCATTCACCTTTACATATGTGGAAATTTCTGAATCAAGGGCCTTAGATGAAAATTATATATTTTTTTCTTTTTTCCTTGGGACAATTTAAAGCTGGATTAGCCATTACACATACTTTAGAAAAATAAAATGTTTGTTTCATATGTCAGATATCTACTTGAGAGTAGGACACACCTGAGGGTAGGACAAGAAGCAATGGGTAGAAACTAATCAAGGAGAGAAGCAATTTAGAACTAAGGAGAAATTTCCTGGCAGAACAATTAATCAGCGAAACAACTTGCTTCCAGAAATTGTGAATGCTCCAACACTGGAAATTTTTAAGAAGAAGTTGGATAACCATTTGTCTGAAGTGATGTAGGGTTTTCTGCCTAAGGAGGGGGTTGGACTAGAAGACCTCCAAGGTCCCTTCCAAATCTTCTATTCTATTCTATTCTATTCTATTCTATTCTATTCTATTCTATTCTATTCTATTCTATTCTATTCTATTCTATTCTATCTCTTAGGAGTAGATTCTGTTCTCTACAATTGCCTCTCCAGAATTGGGGTTATCCTGTTTTCTTTTTGGTTTCTTCAAAACTTTCCTACCTGCCAAAATGAAAAGCTAAATGGTTGTAAAAAGTGGTTTCCACATACCTGGAGGCCAGGAAGAAAGAGAAGATGGAAGCAGATAGCTGAAAAGTCCATCTCTCAACTTATCACTAAACAACTGAAAAATATTTGCTGGTAGAGCAAAGCAAAGAGATCAGTGCAGTGGAATGAGGTAGCAAAACAAAAACTAAACAAAAACAAACCAAGGTTCAAAAAATGCTGATTCTCAAATTAGCTGGTTGGGTCACCAGCCAAAGAGTTTCCACCATGACTAGTTCAATCCACAAGCCTTCCTAGAAAACCACCAAGGCAGAATTGACTCCAACTGGAAGTCACTGCAGAAGCTGAAGTGTATCTTACAATGTTACTTGAGGAAGGATGTTCTACTTACTCAAATAATTTATTGTGGTGGTCAGTGAATGATGAAATAATTAGAAGGTTAGGGAGAAATGGCATAAATGCTTTAGAAATATACATATATACATGAGAAAGCATCCTAGTGTTTCCTACCATTGTTTGCAAGAACATTTTCCACAGACTTAACATTGCAATCAATTTTTGCCTAACTTGGCAAGGATGGATGCTTTGAAATCTAGATATTTGAGATTGGTGTGTATGTGATTTCAGTTTCTGAAATGATTATGTAATAATGGGCCATCCTCTGATAGGCAACAACAGAGATACACTAGTTTGTGAAGATTGTCCTTTATAGAATAGAATAGAATTTTATTGGCCAAGTGTGATTGGACACACAAGGAATTTGTCTTGGTGCATATGTTCTCAGTGTACATAAAAGAAAAGATACGTTCATCAAGGTATGCCACAGTTCCATCTATATATGAACAGTTATTATATGAACTGGGTTTTAAAATTGAATGGCAGGTTCGGAATTCAATTGCAAACTGAAGCATGGAAGGATGGACCTTATTTAGTTTGCGCTTCATCCAAATTTGGCACCCTATTCATGCAGCTCACTTACGTGGTTGGGTAAAGGGTAGCTTTTAGATTGGTCTGCAGTTCCCAGTGGAACTAGATTGGTCTGTAGTGGAAGTTGACCCCAGCTTCCACAATTACAATGCTGCAATTTACTCTTTGGGAGGTGGGGTGTCCCCAAATTTAGAAATATGGAAGTGAGAGGTCTCTGGAAAATAAACTATTCCCATTCCCAACTTTAAAGCCGCCCAAGTTCCTCAAATTACACAAAAGAAGCCAGAATATTTCAGCTTCAGCTTCAGTCTATCAGGTCTATGATTGGCTGCAGCTCTGAATCTGTAGAAGTTGTCCAATCTGTTGTATGCGATTAGAACGTATTTTGGAATAAAGATAAAGCATTCTTAGAAGAGTCTAGATGGCATTTCTCACAACCGACACATTTGTGCATAAGGACAAAGCTTTCTCTTTTTCTCTTTCTTCTTTGGAAATCCATTTTCCATTACTACCATTTGTAGGAGATGAGCAGGCTGATTCCGAGGGTGGGGTCAAATGTGTCATCAGTTTGGAGTTGCTGTGCTCCCCCGAGAGACTCAATCCCAGCCACCTCCCATGAATGCCGCTGACACTAGCACCAATTTAGTACCTGTTAGTAGATCAAATTCTTGTGTATAGGTTGCATATAATAAACGTTTAGTGCTTTGAACTCAATTCCTGTTCCTGGTTACTTGTGCCCAACACATTTTTTCCTAAGTTCCCATTCACCTTTACATATGTGGAAATTTCTGAATCAAGGGCCTTAGATGAAAATTATATATTTTTTTCTTTTTCCCTTAGGACAATTTAAAGCTGGATTAGCCATTACACATACTTTAGAAAAATAAAATGTTTGTTTCATATGTCAGATATCTACCTGAGAGTAGGACACACCTGAGGGTAGGACAAGAAGCAATGGGTAGAAACTAATCAAGGAGAGAAGCAATTTAGAACTAAGGAGAAATTTCCTGGCAGAACAATTAATCAGTGGAACAACTTGCCTGCAGAAGTTGTAAATGCTCCAACACTGGAAATTTTTAAGAAGAAGTTGGATAACCATTTGTCTGAAGTGATGTAGGGTTTTCTGCCTAAGGAGGGGGTTGGACTAGAAGACCTCCAAGGTCCCTTCCAAATCTTCTATTCTATTCTATTCTATTCTATTCTATTCTATTCTATTCTATTCTATTCTATTCTATTCTATTCTATTCTATTCTATCTCTTAGGAGTAGATTCTGTTCTCTACAATTGCCTCTCCAGAATTGGGGTTATCCTGTTTTCTTTTTGGTTTCTTCAAAAACTTTCCTACCTGCCCATATGTTCTAAAAGCTGTGTTGAATCTGCACAGTGAATATCTCATTCTCTGGCTACCAGTTTTATTTTTTATCTTTGATGAAAGCCTTTGCTGGACAATTACTAATAAATGTTAAAATAAATATACAAGGGGCGTTTTGCTAGACCAGAAACAACAGTCAAGGCAATGAACATGCCTGTTGCTTTCTCAAATACCAAGTAACATGTGCTTTTCTGGAAATGCAGTTCAAACAACTTGGCATCCTCCTGTCAACATTTGTCAAATTCCACTTTCCCTACTGGCAACCCCTGACAATTCTTTAGATTGCTAAGTGATTTCTTGCCTCCAGCATCTGTGCCCTTCCCTTGGTGACTCACCAAAATTGGAAGATTAATGTTTGTATAAACAATCCAGAACATTTTAATTTGTTTGGCTTTTAACAGCTGGGGATAGGCAGACATGGTAGTATTTCTGATCGTTTCCCCTTTAATGGGGTAAGCATAACAGGAGCATAACATTCCAAAATTTGGTCTTCCTTTGAAGGATTGTAAATGGCATCTTCTCTGTTTAATTGATAAAAAGACAAGTGGAGCGTAAGAATACTTAAGTCACATATGCAGTCTGGTAGGCAACGTGTCAAGGACACTCATCCCATCATCCCGCTATGAAAAAACTCAGGCCTTTTTAAAAAAAATATATGAAATAACAAGGGGTCTTGGGCAGTGGTGGGATTCAAATAATTTAACAACTGGTTCTCTGCCCTAATGATTTCTTCCAACCACCAGTTCACCAAACTGCTCAGAAAGTTAACAACCAGTTCTCCCGAAGTGGTGCGAACTGGCTGAATCCCATCATTGGTCTTGGGATAATTTTTAATAAAGGAGGAAGCTTACCATATTTCTACCACAGTTCTAATAAGAATAGATCCACCGACCGATGCTGCAGTGATTGTAAGTGTGAAAAACTGTAAGAAGTCACTTTTACAGTGCCATTGTGACTTCTAACAGTCACTAAATGAACTGTTGTATGTCAACTACTACCTGTACAGTCTTTCCTACAATTATTTTTTTTTTTTTTTTTATTCAAAAAGTTTTTATTAGTCAAAAAAGGTTTATACAAATACATATCAGGTATGGTAAATTTTCATTTTTCTTATCTAAAATAAGAATTTTACTCAAATTTTTTAACACATACAACAGCCATAAGGCAAGCAGGTGACACGAAGTAGCTAAGTTTGCAAATTTTAAATACGTAATAAAGAAGAGTCAAGAATAATCAGAATATCGTACAAAAGAGAATAAGGAAAACCAACACAATCCCAAATATCTTTATCACTTCCTAGTTTTGGATCTCAGAACTCTGGGTTCAGCCTGACCCAACTCCAGGGCCGCAACAGCGGCAGCCGCTCAGCCCCATGATCTATAACCTCCCTTCTTCAATTCCTGGGTCATCTGATTCCAGGAAGGCTTTGTGTTCCTCCACATAGGCCGTAGCCTCCACAATTGTACTGATTTTTTCGTAATGCCCTCCCGGAAAATCATCAATCCTCTGGCATCAGCCATCTGAAGCCCACTCCTTCTGGTACAATTTGCTTGACAAAAATAATATTTCTTTCTTTTTCACGTACCTGTCTGGGAATCTGCCTCAGAATGGCTATCTCCTGCCCCTGTAAATCAGTGCCCCACTCCTATGTTTTCTAAGAATTTCATCTCGCCTCTTCTCACAAATTTGACATGAACCTCTCTGGGAACTGCATGCGTGCGTGCATATTGAATTAACTCTATAAACTCGATCCACATCCCAATTCATGAAATCAACACCTCTCCCAAGAAATTCTCCCAACAATTTAGTCACAACATCTCTCAAGTCTTCTTGGTCCCCTTCTTCCAAATTTTAAAACCTAAGGAAATAAGACATTTTATCCATCTGTAGTCCAAGCACAGCATTGCCTGTCGTCTCCTCTCTTTTCTGCACTGCCCGCATCTCACCCTCCAGACCTTCCACTTTCTGCTTGTTTTCTGCTGAGACTTGTTGAGTATCCTTTAAATCCTTTTGGATAGTCACAATTTCTGCTCTTATTTCCGTTTGGCCTCTTTGCAAATCATCCAATTTCTTGTCCATATTAGATAACTTTTCCAAAATTCTCCATCTCTCCAGCAGTTGGTCTCTGACCTTTGCCATTTGAAAAAAGTATTCAAAATCCTCAGGCAAGCACAGTATCCTTGTAATTTCCTCCGGATCCACCAGGGGCACTCACAGGAGCAACGAGTCCAGAGTACAGTTAGTCAACCAGGAAGTCAAGGGAAGTGATGTCATCAAAATTCTCATAGTGAAGGCGGAAGCTGGACGCCACCACTGTTCCCCAGAAGGAGGGGGCCTCAAACCTTCCCTCCTAAATTTCTCCATCACCTCTTCTCTCCAGAGCTCCACAAAACCGTAATCTTCTTATTTTAAGTTCTCCTCTCTCCAGAATAACTCGTGCTCCTTCCAACCGCAGGGGAGAGAAAACCCCCGCACCGGAGCACTCCACCACGCCACCGATATTCCCTTCCTTCTCCTCCTCAATTCTTCTCCGTGCCCTGTTCACCACCAGGCTGCTGCAGTTATAAATCCAATGCCCGGTATCACCGGGCACAGCGCCCAGGCGACGACCAAAATAATGGCTGCCTGTGGCCTCGAACCCCGCCAAGCCTAGACGCGCCAGCATCGGTCCCCACAGTCCTGTATATCGGCTGGGAGACCCCTGGCGAGCCGTCCGTACGGCAGGTGTCCTTTTCGGAACACCTGGCCCCTGAGGGCCTCGGCGGCGGCCGGATTCGGACGCTGGAGGCAGGAGAAACCTTCCAGACGTCCGTTGCCGCTGGATACCGGAAGTCGTCCTTTCCTACAATTATTTTAAACTAGGTGAGTTATTCATTTTTTTCTCTTTAAAAATGTATTCGAACACACCGTTCTCAAATATGATTATTAAAGAATTTAGAAAATGGAAACTACACAAAAGCAAGCAAGCAAAAAAAAAGAAAAATAGATCCACCCACCAAACACATGATAATAAAAATTAGAAATGTTTCTATAGTATAGGAATCAATGAATGGACAATTGACACAGACTTGGGATTTCAATTTTTTTCCTATGCAGGAAAAGTCAATTTCCCCTTCTTTCAGCATGATAATTCCTGTGAGAAAAACACATAAATGGTTGTTGTTCATTCTGTTGTCATTGTGTTAGAGCAGGGGTGTCAAACTCACGGCTCGCGGGCCAGATACGTCACGTGCTGGCCACTCCCACCCCCATTTTAGCGAAGGGGGAAAAAGTCATGATGCATCACATGACGACAACGTGAGGCTGTGAGTTTGACACCCTTGTGTTAGAGTAATCCCTGTTTGGTCCAGAAGTTGGACAGATACAGAGCTACTTTTTCACTTCTTTTAGCAAGAACATTCGTTTGACCCTTTCTTTTTTAAAAATTTTTTTTATTTTGAACACATTAAAACATAAGACAAACATACAACATTTATATACATATCACTGTTGCTTATCAGCTATTCAAAGCGGTCCTTTCTTACTATTTATACATATTTTAATTCTACTTTTATCTTATCTATCTTCCTTTATTTCATCTACATTTTACCCTGTCGTTCAATTTTCTTATCTTTCCTATTCCAACCATTCATACCGTCTACACCAGACCTTATAATATTCTGTATCCCCTTTTTCTTTGATTTCTTTTGTGAGTTTATCCATCTCTGCACATTCTAGGATTTTCTTAATTAAATCTTCTTCTGTTGGTGGGTTCTCCTTCCAATTTTGCACGTAAGCTATACATGCTGCTGTTAATATGTGGAATATTAAATATTGTGTATCATTTGTACAGTTTTCTGTTAGGATCCCTAATAAGAATTGTTCTGGCTCTCCCTTTATTGATTCCTGTATTATCTCCTCCAAACACTTTTTGATTTTAGCCCAGAATTGTTTTGCCACCGGACAGGTCCACCAGAGATGATAGTCTGTTCCATAGTTACTCTTACATTTCCAACAATTTGGTGAGTTACAAGGGAACATCTTCGCTATTCTAGCTGGTGAAAGATGCCATCTGTGAAACATTTTCATCTGGCTTTCCTTGTATGCTGTCGATATTGTCAATTTCATGTTTGACCCTTTCTTTAGTTTCAGAAGACTCAAAATTCTTCAATCTTTAGAAGACTTTCTGCTCCATTTTATTTTCTAGACATAACCCCTAGCACAGTGATGGCTAAACTTTTCTGGACCGAGTGCCCAAAGCGCATGCCCGAACCCTCCAAATGCAATGTGTGTGCACCCCTGCACATGTGCCCCACCCCCACGCCTGCGTGTGGCCCCTCCACACATGCCCTGACCCCCCACGCATGCGTGGCAGAGACCCGAAGATCAGCTGGATGGCGGGAGGCACGCACACATGCACAGTGGAGCTGAACTGAGGTGACGGCTTGTGTGCCCACAGAGAGGGCGCTGTGTGCCACCTGTGGCATGCATGCCATAGGTTCGCCATCACGGCCCTAGAATAACAATCTATTTTCTGTAGGACTCATTGAGGAACAGTGCCTGGCTATTCATTTGTCAAATCCCTGATTTTGGTTAGGCATAGATTTAAGACAAAACCAATCAGGCAACAATCCCACAGCAATGGCATCATCAATCATATGGACTGGATGCTTTATTGGAAAGACCATTCTATGGATGTGGTTGACCACAGTTCTACAGTGGCAGAATGATATGAAATGATCTTGGATATAGGAACATTGAATAATATATTAATTTCATATAAAGACAATGAATTAGTTGAATTTTAGATGATAAAAGTAAAGAATTTATGTATCTTCGGGGCAAAGAATGGGAAGGCTATGGAGTTTTATTTATTTACTTATTTATTACTTATATGGAGAAAACTATTTATTGATTGAGAAAAATTATTTGGCACTGATTAATCAGCATGGCAGCCAAGTGTGCATATCTTGAGACAGTTTTCATGGCACAGATTGTGCTACTGTTCTTGAACAATCCCTGGATTATTTTCAAATATTTATACTGAGAAAGCAAGTATGTGCCTGAAGACCAAATGGAGGTGTAACAAGAAGGTGAAGAGAAATTAAAATCAGAAAAATCAAAGATAGTTTCCAAGCTGCACATAAGTAACATTTTGCCAGAGTGTGGAGATGATGATGACGATGGAGAAAAATTCACTGAACCTATTTTACTGCCATCATGCATTTCTAAGCCTTGTAATTCTTCTTCTGGATCACTCAGGAAGCTCATTCAAACTGAGACAGTAACTTGAACTATCCCAGAATAACTCTTGGCAAGCATTTCTAATGCATTCATAGGGGCCTTCCAGTGTCCTTCTTCATCAGTAACCAAGGCATTTAATTCAGGGGACAGATGAGCTCTGTTGTTATTGGGGATAGGTCAATTGTTTCCTTGGCCACTAAGGGCAGCTTGATGGCAGAATGGGATAATTTACTGCAGCCAACTCCTAACAGCCAACTCATCATGGCCAGTTCACCACAATTAATTCACCATGGCCAACTTGCTGCAGGGCAATTCAATAATTCAATTTAATTATTTAAAATAATTTTAAAAAATATTTTAATTTTTGTCATTCACATTTCATTTTGTTCCTCCTTTTGATTCCTTTTATTCATGATTCTGTTCCACCATTTCTTTGATATTAGTGTAACTCTTGTCTCGTGGTGAGTTGTCCTGCGGTGAGTTGGCCACGGCTAGTTATCCATGGTTGGCCATTGTTTGTTTCAATCTTGTAAGCCCCCCAGAATTGCTTGTTTACGATGAGCTGCTGTATAAATTATATGAATTAATACTCCTTGGCTTATTTGTTATGTTGTTAAATGCATATTTCATTTGTAGATCAACATCATTATATCTAAGGACCCCTCAAATGAAGATCATTCCATGTGCTTCTTGCTTTGTAGATCTTCCAAGATCCACATCTACATCCACCTTAGTTTTAAAAAATCCTGTTAGGGAGGCACACATCTTGAGGCCCTAGGGATACAAATGCCACCTCCATCAATGTCTATGATAGAAAAACAAAATTATTAAATATATAGGAAGTAATCATGTGAATGTTGCATACTGTGTATGAACTTCCATCTTCCAACTGTTTTTTAAACATTTTTTCCCTTTATTTTTATTTTCTTCTAATTTTAAACAATCATGCTTGGTTAATTATTTTAAAGAAATTATTTTACCTTGCGTAAATCTCCAGGTCTAGATTATCCATTTTCTTTTATTGTATTAATAAGAAAATCAATACTTTTTAAAGCTGCTATGACCAATGTAGAAATTCAAGAGACGTAATTTTTCCTCTGAGCAAAAGAAAACATAATAAACTTTCTGTCATGTTAAGACAGCATGGTAATGGAATGAGTAACATGAGTGTTATATAAACTGTATAACCTATCTTTAAATATTTTGATTTACACTATATTTAGACAGGGCACATTGCCAATCAAGCTTACTGCTATTGTTATTCTAAAAAAAAATACAATAGAGATCAGATAACTCTTTGGATCTAAGTAAAGAAGCATAACTGAAAAACTCTTAACTGTTATATTGTTAACATAAACACCATATCACATCTTGTTTTATTAAGTTTTCTGGAAATCTGCAAAGAATTCATTTATCTCAGCTTTTTGGTTAAAATCAAGTGTATTATCCAAGTGAAGTAATCTGGAATGGAGTGGGTTTTTTGGCCACAGGAGGAATAAAACCCCTCTAAAATCGTACCGAAATCTGTAAATCATTTTTAGACTGTTCCTCTACTGCTCCTAATCGTACGGAATTTGATCTACTGATCTCTGAGGATAGTGAGAGCTTATGGAATTAAAATCTCTCCTTCCTCCTGCTAAATATATTGTTGTCAACAGGAAAAAGGAGAATGAATTGAATTTAATGAAGTGAACAAATCTAGAGTTGGGCCAGTTCATTCAAGGAAGTGGCTGAAATTCCACTGATTGCAGTAAGTCTTTTAAATGACAAAGTTTTTTTTTTTCTGGGTTGCAGCTTGAATGTTAACTAAAAACACATGCTTTGGGGCTAATTTTTTAAAATTGATCTGCCAATCACTAAACAGCACAGTCTCTTTATTCAGTTCTGTTAGTGACATGTACGTAAAATCAAATTATATACCGTGTTACTAATATTTCAGAAATCACTATATTCATGTACAAGCTACAGCAGCAATCTGTGAGAAATGAAGATACCAACATGATATTGTCCTTGTAATTAATTTGGACAGTTACACAATCTGCAACTGTATGATTATGATCATGATTGGTTTTTTTACGATGATGATCATGATTTATCACGTCTTGCTTGTATGTGCAGTGAGAGCTTATGCGCCGGAGACAAATTCCTTGTGTGTCCAATCACACATGGCCAATAAAGAATTCTATTCTACTCTGAAGCTATATGTGGCTAGCATATACTATTACTAAGCATGCAGGCATGTTTTTTGACTACAGAATATTTAAAGTTCTTCCTTGCAACCACCAAAGTTGAAGGACTCAAATACTTTCTGTCTTAAAACTTTTTGTTTGATGTTTGATGCCTCCTATTTCATCATCATCACAACTCCATCCCTACCCCACCCCATTGAACAGTACTACACTGGAAATTTGCAGAAATTTAGAAAGTTAGAAAAGAGAGAGAGAGAGAGGATGTTTCTACTCAGTGCACTTTCAAAGTTTCTCCATGTTGTTTGAATGTTTGGAATGTTTATATCTGCCTTCACGCATAGAAGTAAATAATGCTAGCAATTGGTTGATTGACTTGCATAAATAAAAACTAGCTTCTGTGAGAGCATTCCTTCTACTGAAGGGCAGAATCATGATGATTAATAAAAATGAATTCAAACAGGAGTAACAGACTCTGTTTTTGTAGTATGCATGTTTCTTTAACATATATATGTGAGAAATAATAGAATATATGTCAGT
The DNA here is from genome assembly GCF_028640845.1 of Ahaetulla prasina. NCBI lineage: Eukaryota > Metazoa > Chordata > Lepidosauria > Squamata > Colubridae > Ahaetulla > Ahaetulla prasina. Next base: position 278,853,385 of record NC_080540.1, on the reverse strand, counting down.
AATGGAATACAGAAAAAACACAGATTATAACCAGATATGTCAAAACAGTGTTTTTCATTGGTTGATTTTTAACTTGAAACTTTCCCAGGCTATCACCTTTTGCATTGTTTTTTCCCCCCTGAAATTTGATGACTGCCAAAATATGTTCTTCTTTAAAATTTGGCTGGCTGTGAAAATACTACCTCAACCATTTAACTTCATGTAAACACAATAAACTATTTTCTTCCCCCTAGTCATTCAACAGCCAACGTCCCACCAAACCACTACTATGGAATTTTGAGAAGATCTGAAAACTACCTTTTAAACTGAACATGCTATGTTTTATGTTTTCAATATGGGAATTAAAAACATTTTTTTTTAAAATAATGCTAAAAGTATGGAGATTCTGTGAGCCCTGCAGGAAATTCCAAAAAGTATCCAGTCTATATCATGGCAGCAGACAGCAATAATTGAACAAGTTCCAGTCTGAACATCTCCAGATGTTCCCTAGCATATCAAACATGAAAAAGATAGGATATTCTGTACAAAGTCACAGATTTAGCTTTTATTTGTGTCATAATAAATATTTTCTTGGATTTCTAGTTGTTACAAAAACCACAAGGAACTGCCTGGAATTTCTTAATTAAATTGGGGAGGTGACGGGATCCACATGCCTCATAAAAACCACTGTAATTAAGGGCAGATTGATACTTTCTCCTTAGACCATAATCAGTATGGGTTGCCCATCATTGAGTGCAGCAGTAAATGACATGATCTTCTCATTCTCAGCTCATCACAAATTTACTCTTGATTAGATTGATTTGTTGTTATAGAAATGGCTAGTTTATATTGTTTTGGAAAAGTAAAAAGTTGACGTTTGACGTAAAAAAGATGTTGAGACTCCAAACTATTCTTCCTTCAGCCACAAGTACAGCTTCTCAATCCACTCCAGAGAGCAAGGAAAGTTTCTAGAACAGGCTTGGCAGGCTAAGAGGGATTGGAGTTATAGACAACAAAGCAGAAGTCTCTTTCTCTGCTTTGATTCATGGAAACTAAATAAAAAAAGCCTTCTGTGAATAGAAGGATAAAGTTGGTTGTAACCCAATGATTATATCTGAAAACATGTTTGGACAAGAAGAAATGGTAAAAATAGACAGAATGGAGGGATGGGTTCCCTTTGGACTTTGGAATTTGAAAAGATCGATGACAATTAGTCATCCATCTTTTCAAATTTAGATATCTCTTCTGAGAAAGTTGTTGGATTCAGTGACTCAAATGAGCTCTTCCAACTCAATGGTTTTACTCTGAAAATGGTACTTCTGATCAGTGATCATTTTTTGTTTAAATTCTTGTTTAAATTAAATACCTTGATGAACGTATCTTTTCTTTTATGTACACTGAGAGCATATGCACCAAGACAAATTCCTTGTGTGTCCAATCACACTTGGCCAATAAAATTCTATTCTATTCTATTCTATTCTATTCTATTCTATTCTATTCTATTCTATTCTATTCTATTCTATTCTATTCTATTCTATTCTACATCAGGGGTGTCAAACTCAAGGCCTGGGGGCTGGATCCGGCCCACAGGACCACCCTGGAAACAGTGAAAAACTGACCCGAAGTGCCTCTGCCAGTGAAAACGGAGCTCAGGAGGGCCACAGGCAGCCCTCCCAAACTCCTTTCTCACTGGCAGCAGGTTTCAGGAGGCTGATGCACCCAAAAACGGAGTTCATGAGGGCCGCAGGTGGCCTCCTGAGCTCCGTTTTCACTGGCAGATGGTTGCAGGAGGCCATCGCAGCCGAAAACAGAGCTCACAAGGGCCCTCAGGCGGCCTTCCCAAACTCCATTCTCTCTGGCAGAGGGTTCCAAGAGGCTGTTGCGCCTGAAAATGGAGCTTGGGAGTTCATTTTCCCTGGCAGAGTTCTTGGACCACCACAGGCACCCCTGACACAAGTGACATCAAGCTGGCCATGCCCATCCCAGCCACCCCCCCTGTCTACACACCCCAAGGTCAAACACAGCCCTGATGCGGCCTTCAACGAAATCGAGTTTGACACCCCTGTTCTACATAGTTAAGTTGAAGAACCCAATGGAACTCAGCATAGACATTTACAAGGTTAATATCTGTGCTTTTGAATAGTGGCATACTGTATGTCTATAATTAGCTCCTATCTGAGCATCCTAAAGCATTTAAAGTCTTCCAGGTTGCTCTTTGAAATCCTTGGACTGACTCTCATTCCCTCAAGCCCAGGCTGCACATAAGTCTCCAATGGTTTTTTATAAGACACAGATTCCAAACAATCCAGCCAGAAGGAATGGCCACATTTGTTTCCAGAACTGTTCTCCAACCTCACTCCATGATAAACAGAGTTGACGTGATTCTGCAAACAGGGGATATCATGTAAACTGCAGCACTCATGAAAGCAGGGTGAGTATTAATATTTACATACCAACTGGACACTCAGCACAATTCCATGTACTGTACTTGTATGAGTTCTGTTTTTTCTAAAAAAAAATGTCAAAGGGAACAGGGAACAAATCCACCCTTCATTACTCCTGTCAAATATTGGTAGAGACAGAGGTGGGCTTCAAAAATTTTAGCAAGGGGCTCTCTGTCCAGTTGCTGGGTGAGTGTGGCCATTGTGGGCACGGCCTAGTTGGCCTCCTGCACCACGACTTCAGTCTGACCTAAGCATAGTACATAAAACTATCTGCCACTATGTCCTACCTGTCAATGACTACTTCAGCTTTAACCACAACAATACCCGAGCAAATAATAGATACAAACTCAAGGTAAACCGCTCCAAACTCGATTGCAGAAAATATGACTTCAGTAACAGAATGGTCAGTGCCTGGAATGCACTACCTGACTCTGTGGTTTCTTCCCCAAACCCCCAAAACTTTAACCTTAAACTATCTACTGTTGACCTCCCCCATTCCTAAGAGGTCTTTAAGGGGTGTGCATAAGTGCACCCGCGTGCCTACCGTCCCTGTCCTAATATTCCTCTTTACTTACCCTTTTCATGTATTCAAATTATGTTTATACTTTTATCTGTTATCTTATATATGCTTGACAAAATAAATAAATAATAAATAATATAAGTATATTTTGTATAGGAAGTAATGTCCTGCTTGTGTGAAGAATGTATATAATGTTAATGGTAAATCCTTAACTCATCTGTACAGAAAAACATCAGGATGTATTAATGAAATGCCCTTTCAGGTGTTCTATGGCAGGGGTCTCCAACCTTGGCAACTTTAAGCCTGGTGGACTTCAACTCCCAGAATCCCCCAGCCAGCAGAGCTGGCTGGGGAATTCTGGGAGTTAAAGTCCTCCAGGCTTAAGGTTGTCAAGGTTGGAGAGCCCTGTTCTATGGGATCGATGATACAGTGATCTCTGTTACTGTCTTAACAACAGACTCTCAAGAAAATGACATTACCCAATCAAGAAAAATTCTTCAATTTGGAAAAGATGTAGAATGGAAAGAACGGCAATAGCTGATAGCAATTTATCACTGCAATATATGAATGCCACTACAGTTTGTGTTGAGCCAGCCATGATTCTGAGAAGACTTAGTGTAGCTACTTTGAGCATCTGCTGAGATTGGCTACGCTTTGCTTGTCAGTGAAACGACACTGAAGAAAGTGACTTACGACTGTTTTTCACACTTATATCCGTAGCAGCATCCCCATGGTCATATTATCAAAATTCAGATACTTGGCAACTGGCATGTATTTATGATGATTGAAGTGTTCTGGGGTCATGCAATCACTTTTTGAGACCTTCTGACAGGCAAAGTCAATCGGAGAAGCCAGATTGAAGCTCACTTAACAATTATCTTGTTAAGCAATGGAATTTTTTTACCTCAATCATAGTCATAAGTCAAGAACTACCTGTACACACAACTCTAAACTCTCTTTTTTTTCTAAATTAAGGTATCCAGTGGCACAAATTATGTCTTTTTTCATTAAACTTTTACATGATTTTAACATTTCTGGGAACTGATTCTATATTTTCATGACCATCTGAAAACGTATTTGATTTCTTACTCATAAACTGTAGCAAAAAAAGAACAATAATTCTGGATGTTGCAATATAAAGAAAAAAAATCCATTAAATGCTGGAGAATTTTCTTCAGTTTCGGGGCTGTTTTCAACGTTCATCATGCAACTCAGAATTAGTAATTTCCTTTCAAAATAAAATGAGACACCCAGACTTCAGAATAAAAATAGAGCTCTCTCTCCTTATTTTGTCTGCTTTTTAGAAGAGTAAACAATATGTTGATAACGATCAAGCTTTGAAATGCACACCCTGTCTGGATAAATGGCCGAAGTTAACACCTCACTTGGCACTGAGGCTTCAGTCTGTCTGATTGTAAGTCCCCAAATATAGAAAATATTGCTTTAAAGGTTGAAGGTTATCCTCCTGTGAAGTGGAGCAAACCCCTTGCTTAATTTCACAATGGGTTTGATGTTTAAGTGGGATGTTTAGGTATGGAATTAGACTTTATTTTCTTAGCCACTAACAATGATTAGTACTACCTACAAAGAGTTGAAGTTTGGTAACCTGGTTTTTATTCTTTAGACAGCAAAGCGTATTTTCTTAAACTAAAATGTGCCAAACCAGTCCTGTTGTTTTTAGGAGTCTCCAAATGATTCATTTTGCATTTTAGAAAAAGAGTCGAAAGATTCTAAAGATTAAAAAGCAATGGATGGAAATTCGGCAGAGGGACACCCAACCTCTTAGAAATTTCTAAGGAGAAATTTCTTAACTGTAAGAGGAATTAGTCAGCAGAACAGCTTCCTCCTGGGGTTGCAGGTACTCCATCACCGGAGGTTTTTAAGAAAAGACTTGACAACCATTTGGCTGGGATAATATAAGTTCTCCTGCCTTGGGCAAGGGATGGGACTAGAAGACCTCCAAGGTGCCTTCCAGCCCAATGATTCTATCATTTCCTCTATAAAAGTCTACTATCTGATGCTTTGTTGGTCTATATATAGGTAGTCCTTGACTTACAACGGTTCATTGAGTGACCACTCAAAGTTACAACGGCACTGAATTTTTTTTTGTATTTATGACCATTGCAGTATCCTGGTGATCACTTTTTGCAACCTTCTGACAAGGAAAGTCAATGGGGAAGCCAGATTCATTTAACAACCATGTTACTAACTTAACAATTGGAATCATTCACAATCAACAATTGTGGCAAGAAAAGTTGCAAAATGGGGCAAAATTCACTTAACAACTGTCTTGATTAGCAGCATAAATTTTGGACTCAGTTGTGGTCATAATTTGAGAACTACCTGTATTATTTTTATACCTCGTTCTCTGAAAGCTCCACATAGCAGTTACGGGACTGTTCCTTAATTTTGTCTACTTTGTTATAGAAATATGTATGCTTCAGAAAGGATTTAGGAGAGGATTTTTGAAAAATGTGTGTGTGGGACTGATCATAATATCCCTTTAAAGCATTTACTAGGCCCGTTTTGGGCCTAGTAGGTCTCCCTGCATTTACCTGGAAGCCAAAATGGGGGTGTGGGGACTCTTGGAAGGGGCGGGGCAGGGAGGGTGGGGCCAGCCAGCAATTGAACTACCGATTCGCCCAAACTGGTTGAATCCCACCACCGACTTACAGTCTCCCAGTTTCTAAGCAACAGCTTCACTGCTAGACCTAACTGGCTCTTCAACATTTTTCTTTCTATCCATATAGAATCTGGAACCGAGAGCTTTTCAAATGAAATGTAAAGATCAAATACAATTAGATTGAGACACCAAGATTGTGACACCAAGGACACAATGTGGTCTGACAATGTAGACAGTTACTTCACAGATGCTTTGGATTTAAACTCACATCAGCCTTATATGGATTAACACAGTCCTGATATGGTTAGTAGCCTTACCATATCTGGGCTTCAGAAATTCACATGGCCACTGGATGGATGGATTGTTAAGAATCCCTTTGCTGTCATCTAATGGCCATCTCGATTTTTGTACACTTGTGAGATACCTATTCTCAGCATGATTAATGGGGAGTAAATTCAAAAGTTTATTAGCACTAGTTTACCTGGAATATGCAGTTGTAGATTTCCTGGTTTTTTGGGTTTTTTTAAGAAATTTTTCTCTCAGAAATATTCCTCTGGCTCTCGAGTTTTTCCTCCCTGCGAAATGCTAAGATTTTTTAAAATATATTTTTATGTTTTCTTCCTCTGCTTTTTGCACTTGTGTAATATGTAGAATTGCCCCCTTTTGGGTGGGTTAGTTTGCCTGCAGTTTTAATGGACTTGCTCCTTTCCCTTATAAATGTTAACCACCTGTCATGCACAAATTCAAATGGTGAAGATATCTCCAGAATGGAAGTAAAGCAATATCTAATTTCTACACGTCAGTGTGCTGTTAAAAGGCAGGTGCCAATAGAAATGTGCTAAACCTCACCCAATGCCAGCTTTCATTCAACTAGAAAATGAAATGATCTTGTGAATTTTTGCCTTTTGTGGCCCTGAGAAAAGTAAAAAGTCCATCTGAGGAAAAAAAAAGGTGGCTCAAATTCTAGTTCTAATTACAGCCTGTAATGTATCTTTAAAAGTTTTGGCGGGAAAATAGCACGTTGCTGATTGGTTGAAGCCCCCGGTTAAACTGTATATAAGGAGAGGTTTTTCCCAGCACAGGTTGCTGGGTTCACCATATAGTAAAGAGCTGTTGTCACTATCCTGGTCTCCTGCCTCGTTATTGCCCGAATCTAACACTGGCGACGAAGGTGGGATCTCGAGGCTAAGAGCGCCAGGAAAAGAGCTGAACTCACCAGGAAGACGCGAACCCAGCAAAACAAGGGCGGAAAGCAGCGATGTCCGGCTACACACCGCCAGCGCCATTCGACCCAGCTAAGGAGAAATGGGGGTCATACATGGCTCGCTTCGAGTGTTTCCTCGAAGCAAACGAACTTCAAGGAGTTTCCGACAACAGGAAACGAGCCTATTTCCTGAGCCACTGCGGTCCAGAAGTTTTCGACACCGCAGAATCCCTGGCTGAGCCAACGCCGGTACAGTCGGTACCGTGGCAAACTCTGCAGACTCTGCTAAAAGCACATTTTGCACCGATGCCATCCAAGTATGTGCAACGGTTCGAATTGGGAGCGAGACAGCAAGAGGCGAGTCCATCAGTGCATACATGGCCGCCCTGAGGAAAGCCTCAAAACATTGCGAGTACCGAGACTTGGATGAGGCATTGCTGGAGCAACTCATCCGTGGGGTCAGGGACATCCGTTTGCGGAGGCGGCTGCTGTCTAAAAGCAACCTAACGCTGGCAAACGCCTTGGACGGAGCCAGGGCTCACGAGATGTCTACCCAAGCGGCGGAAACCCTACAAAAGCAAGTCACACCAACGGCTGGTGCGAAATCAACCCCGGTCCACAATGAAAAGGTCCAGGCCGAATCGGAGGGTGAGGAAGAGGAAGGAGTCTTCCACACCGGGAGGCCGGAGAATGAAGACCGCGGGGACTGCGCGAGTTGCGGAGGGCAACACCAACGACAACAATGCAGATTTAAGGATGCAACTTGTCGGCGATGCGAAAGGAAGGGGCACCTAGCACAGGTCTGTCGAGCTCCCCAACCTTCCCGCCAAAAATTCAAACCGGCCAATCAGAGCGCGGGAACGGCGAAGCGGCCCGCGAGTGGTCAGTTTAAAAAAGGCGCGAAGTTGAATCAGACTGTCGTGAGAGTGGGTCACGCATCAACACGCCTAGAGAAAAAAATCTTTACAAAGGCAAAGATTGAGGGGGTGCCGTGCCGATTGGAGGTGGACACCGGCTCATCGATCACGATCATGTCCTGGGACACTCTCGTGAGAGCCTTACCCGCCATCGCAAAGCGCAAACTACAACCACAGAGATTAAAGGTACAAGACTACCAGGGGAACCGCATCCCCGTCCGAGGGGCAACGTCCGTCCACGTCGAGTATGGACAATACAAGAAAACTCTGCCCATCACCATCGTCGATGGGACCCTGCCAAGCTTGTTGGGACTGGACTGGTTCAGAGCATTGGGCATGGGAGTGACTGGAATCTTCAGGAACGAAGTCGACCTCAAGGACACACTCGTGAAAGAATTTGGGGACGTTTTCAGAGACTGCCTGAACTACAGGGGGACCCCTATCTCGTTTAACATAGACCCCCAAGTTGCCCCTATCCGCCTAAAGGCTAGGAGGGTCCCGTTCGCCCTAAAGCCCAGGATTGACCGGGAACTGGACAAGCTAGTAAACCAGGGAATTCTAGTGCCAGTTGACCATGCTAAGTGGGAGACCCCTATAGTCACCCCAGTCAAACCGGACGGATCGGTCCGGATTTGCGCTGACTACAAGGCAACGCTTAACAAAGCGTTGCAAAAGAGTGCTTACCCCGTCCCGGTGGTACAGCACTTACTGCACTCAATGGGGCAAGGGCAAGTTTTTGCCAAGCTAGACTTGGCCCAAGCCTATCAACAGCTGCCCGTAGATAGCAGCACAGCCGAAGCGCAGACAATTGTGACTCACAGAGGGGCTTTTAAGTGTACCCGATTACAGTTTGGGGTTAGTGTGGCTCCAGGGTTATTTCAGAACCTGATGGAGCGGCTATTGCAGGGCCTACCAGGGGTGGTACCATACTTTGACGATGTACTGGTATCCGCTGAGAATCTAGAGGAATTAGGGGTAAGGCTGCGAAAAGTTTTGGGCATTTTCCGGTCTGCCGGTCTCACGGTTAAACTGAACAAATGCCAGATCGGGGTTGAGTCTGTGGAATTCCTGGGCTACCGGATAGACAGGGAAGGGATTCACCCCACTGAGAGCAAGGTACGGGCCATCAGGAAGGCCCCGGTTCCAAAGAACAAAACGGAGTTACAGGCATTCTTAGGTCTGGTCAACTTCTACGCAGTATTCTTAAAGAATAAGGCAACAGTAGCCAAGCCGCTGCATAAATTACTAGCAAAGACAGCTGCATGGTCTTGGGGAAAGGCGAAGCTAGGCATTCAAGGGTAAAGAATCTCCTAACGAGTGATAGCCTCCTTATCCAATACAATGGCACGCTGCCATTAGTGTTAAGCTGCGATGCATCTCCCTATGGGTGGGGCTGTGCTCAGCCACAGATTACCAAATGGCACAGAAGCCCCTATTGCATACTACTCCCGAACCATGTCATCAACTGAAAGGAATTATAGCCAGCTTGATAAGGAAGCCTTGGCTATAGTTTCAGGAGTAAAGAAATTCCATGAATATGTATTTGGTTGTGATTTTGAAATCATCACGGACCATAGACCTTGCTAGGTCTGCTGGCAGGCGACCGCCCAACGCCTGTGGCACTTTCGCCAAGACTGACCCGATGGACTATCTTCCTGGCAGCGTATTCTTACAAATTACTACACCGGCCAGGAAAGGAATTAGGCATGCAGACGCCTGAGCAGATGCCCGTTACCAGAGACTATCAAGACCCCACTCCGGGATACCAGTTCTGCTAATTGACTCTTTGGACTCTGGCCCAGTCACATCCAAAGAGGTGGCTCGGCTCGTATAAGGACATTACAATAAGAACTGTAATTGGTTGGGTACAAGAGGTTGGCGCCGGGCGAGCGTTTTAAAGAGTTTGTAAAAAAACGTGGGGAACTCTCGGCTCAAGGGGGGTGCCTGCTATGGGGGGATCGAGTGGTGATCCCGGAGAAATTGAGGAAAAAGGTATTGGATCTCCTTCACGAAGGTCACCCAGGGATCGTGAGAATGAAGGGTCTAGCGAGAAGCTATGTGTGGTGGCCCTTAATGGACTCGGAAATTGCTGAAAGGGTAGGGAAATGCCAGGCCTGCCAGGAGTCCAGACCGCTACCCCCAACGGCCCCGATTCGGGAATGGGAGAGACCCCAGGGCCCCTGGTCTAGGATCCATATCGATTTTGCCGGCCCCTTCCACGGCCAAACCTTTCTGGTAGTAGTCGATGCCTACTCCAAATGGCTGGAAATCATTCTCATGAGATCCATGACAGCCGATGCCGTGATTTCAGTCCTACGGCACCTATTTGTAACCCACGGGTTGCCCGACACTTTAGTCTCCGATAACGGCCCGCAATTCACGGCAACCCAGTTTGAGGGGTACTTGGCAGAGGAGGGCATCCGGCATGTCCTCTCGGCGCCTTTCCACCCTGCGACGAACGGCCTTGCAGAACACTTCATTCGGAGCGCAAAGGAGGCATTGTCCAGAATCAAGCCAGGCGATTGGCAAACAAAAATTGATACATTCCTAGCAGTCCAACACAGAACCCCCTGTGTCACAACTGGCCGCAGCCCGGCCGAACTATTAATGGGTCGGAAGCTTAGGTGCCCACTAGACCGTTTAAACCCAAACTACACACCAGACGGTTACAAAGGGGCACACGGGAAAACAAGAGAGATGGCAACAGGTGACCTAGTGTGGGCACACAACTACAGCGAGGGCCCGACCTGGTTAGCAGGAACAATCCTAGAAATAACAGGACCCAAGTCATATCTAATAGAATTGGGGGACGGCCGGGTATGGAAGCGCCACATAGACCAGATAAGAAAACGAATAATAGGGAACACAGAATCAGACGATACATGCCCTGACTATTCAATGTTGGATTCCACAGCTGACTCAAACCCGGGGCAAACGAGGGACTTATCTGAGTTCCAGGCGGTCCAGCGACGCCAACCGGTTCCTCTGGGAAACAGCAGGGACGACTCTGCAAATAATCCAGGGCCGGATGGCCTAGAGGAGGAGCTGAGAGGAACAAACAGTCCCTCCGGCCAGCTCGACTCACTCCCAGAGAATGAATTGCGCAGGTCTGAAAGAGTCAGGAGACGCCCAGTCTACTTGCGTGATTACGTTGAAAAATAAGATGTAAATTTTATGTAAATAGTGGTAAAGTGTTTTCTGGGAGGGAAGGAGTGTAATGTATCTTTAAAAGTTTTGGCGGGAAAATAGCACGTTGCTGATTGGTTGAAGCCCCCGGTTAAACTGTATATAAGGAGAAGTTTTTCCCAGCACAGGTTGCTGGGTTCACCATATAGTAAAGAGCTGTTGTCACTATCCTGGTCTCCTGCCTCGTTATTGCCCGAATCTAACACAGCCCATACTTGAAATCATGACAGGAAACAAGTATTGATCATGTTTTACCTTGTTGTTAGTCGCAAAGTCGTGTCCGACCTACCGCAACCCCATGGACAACATTCATCCAGGCCTTCCTGTCCTCTACCTTTCCCAGGAGTCCATTTAAGCTCACACCTACTGCTTCAGTGACCCCATCCAGCCACCTCATTCTCTGTCGTCCCGTTCTTCTTTTACCCTCAGTCTTTCCCAGCATTAGGCTCTTCTCCAGTGAGTCCTTCCTTCTCATTAGGTGGCCAAAGTATTTGAGTTTCATCTTCAGGACCTGACCTTCTAAAGAGCAATCAGGGTTGATCTCCTCTAGGACTGACTGGTTTGATCGCCTTGCAGTCCAAGGGCCTCGCAGGAATCTTCTCCAGCACCATAGTTCAAAGGCCTCAATTCTTCGATGCTCAGCCTTCCTTATGGTCCAACTTTCACAGCAATACATTGCAACTGGGAAAACCATAGCCTTGACTATATGCACTTTTTTTGGCAGAGTGATGTCTCTGCTTTTTAGTATGCTGTCTAACTTTGCCATAGCTTTCTTCCCCAGGAGCAAGCGTGTTTTAATTTCTTGGCTGTAGTCCCCAACTAAGAAAATAAAATGTTCTACCTAAACGGTATAAAAGATTGGGGGTGAGATGTCATTATTTCACATTGTATGCAGGCAACCCATTCTGTTTATTACATTCTTCACAATTGTTCTGTTTAGATAAAATGTAAAAGGCTGAAAATACAGTTTCCTACTAGGGCATCATTTAAATCAGAGGTCTCCAACCTCGGCAACTTTAAGACTTGTGGACTTCAACTCCCAGAATCTCATCCTGAGAGCTGAAGTCGACAAGTCTTAAGGTTGCCAAGATTGGAGACCTCTGATTTAAATAATATCACCAAAAAGTAAACAAACAGATCAGATGCACTCAATTTCTTTCTTTTAGGAGACAGTGACATAGTTTATGTACATTATGGAGAACCTTTGGAGGTATCACCTGACATATTTAACCAGTTAGTCACTTTTTATTCTTCTTCTTCTTACATGCCACTGAGCTAAAAAATAGTGGACTAGCTTGAGGTTTGGTGTCTCATGCAAATCCTAATCCTGTATTTTGCTTTGTTTTCTTTCTGATCCCATTCAGGTTATTAATTGCGGTCTGGGTGACCCGTTAGGCCCTTTCACAACTGGTATGCCCTGTGTCAGGAACTTGCTGATTAGCAGGCTGATTATGTGTTGGGGTGTGTTAGGGAAGGGGAAGTTGTTTTTCTATTATTGCTGGCGAGAGATCAAGGGTTTTTAAAAATGTGGTGGAGTCTATTTAGGAAGTGTATTTGTTTACACAGCCCTTGACAGCTGTGGTGTTAATAGAAGGGCAGCTCTAATTTAAAGGTACAGGATGCTGCAAATGGCTGATTTGACCCTGCAGTCAAACTCATACATCTTCTAGACCTCTGTCAATCCGGGGGAATGAAAAAACCCATCGGACTCACTGCAAAGTGTCACAAGGCTTTGTACTTGTTGATGTTTTAGAAAAGCTAGCAATGCTGTACCAAATTTATCACGGTTGATTTGAGTTAAAGACTTTGGGGGCCCAATGCAATGCCCTTCCTGCTTTTAGCCCTCGATTTAAGGCAGCAGATGGGTTTTCTGCAAAATGGGATGCTAACTCTGCATGTTCAGAATCAAAGCCTGAACTAAATGTTATAGATGCATCTAAAATACAATAATCACCATGTAGTGAACATTTGTTTAGAATAACTCTATTGGCCCGATTCAACCTTGGGAAAACATAGAACCTGTCCTCCCTACACCCCAATCCATGCTGCCTAATCTATCTTTTGGGTAACACAGAGCTAAAGGATAGAGCAGCCTACTTGGAAATGCTATTAGCAAATCTACCGATCCATTAAAATCTGTTGAGCTGTGTTGGCTCAAAGATAGATCTGCCCAACCTATTGGTCTAGCTAACGGGAGATAGCAATTGCAATAATACTTAGACTTATATACCACTTCATAGTGCTTCACAGTCCTCTCTAAGCGGTTTGCAAAGTTAGCATATTGCTCCCAACAATCTGAGTCCTCATTTTACCCACCTCGGAAGGATGGAAGGCTGAATCAACCTTGAGCCAGTCAGAATCGAACTCTTGGCAGTGAGCAGTGAGTTAGCCTGCAATAAATGCATTCTAACCACTTTCACCACCACAGCTCTGCTGAACAAAGTGATGAAGACAAAAGAGTATTTTTGCTTTCTTGTCCTGAGATTATTTGCCCATTTCCTGCTTCCACCTGTTCTTTAGTAATCTCTTTGGATTTGAGGTGGTATGTTGTTTACTAATCTCCTAGGGGAAGGGTGTCACCTTTCTTGGGTCCAGTATACTGGCGAGTCTATTGGCGAAAACTATAATATATGTACTTTATGATCAGTTAAAGGCAAGAGTTCTGAGCTGAAGTGGCGCAGTGGTTAGAGTGCAGTACTGCAGGCTACTGCTGTTCATCACCGGCTGCCAGCAGTTTGGCAGATCAAATCTCACCAGGCTCAAGGTTGACTCAGCCTTCCATCCTTCTAGGGTTGGTAAAATGAGGACCCAGATTGTTGGGGGCAAGATGCTGACTCTTAGATGCTTAGAGAGGGCTGTAAAGCACTGTGAATATAAGTCTAAGTGCTATTGCTATTGCTATTGTTAACCATAATCTGCTTTTAACAGAAGTCTGATACACAAAAAGTTGGCAAATGAAGTTTCTATATATCATGAGGAAGAAAATTCCAGGTTGTGGCTTCTGTGTGCTGGGGTAATGTTAAATATACCACCTGCAGGTAGGTTGACCCTTTAAATTTCCATGTACTTTATCTTAATTTTCACAATTGGCTTATCAGTGGGTGGTTCATTTTTCATGGTATTATGGTTAAAAAGATTGAGGATTTGCTTATCTAGGATTAGCTTTTTTCATGACAGGATTTATAGATACTTAAAAAATAAACATGGGGGAAAAAAACTACCACATATACTTGCAGATAAGCCTATCCATGGATAAGCCCTTCCTCAGATAAGCTGAACCCAATTTTGGGGTATGTTTTGGCACCTAAAGTCTTATCTGTGAATATATACAATAGTCAAATTTAACTTGCCAGAAATTTTTTTTAGTTAATAAATGCATGTTGTAATCAAAAAGCCTTCATCACAGGATGTGAGATGGAAGTTCACCCTGGGGCTGAGACTGGATAGAATTATTATTTTCAAGTTCAACTTCCTGGAAAGGGTTTGCAAAATGTATTAGAAGGTATTACAAAAACCATGGAGTACGTGTAAAATAGGTGTAAAAGGCATCACATTTTGTTAATTTTCTAGATACGGGCAAAAGAATGACAGCTCGCTGCTTCAATAAGCTTTAATGGAATTCAGCAGGATTGTCTTTTATAAAGGAATGTACTGAAGAAAAAGCAAGGGGCATTAATACGGAATCATTGGAAGCTTAAGAAGCTTCTTGGATGGGAATCAAAACATCTTCAAGGAAAAACCAAGTCCAATTGCCTTTTGAAAAAGCACCTTTGGGACAACCATGACCTGGATGAATGAGAAGCTCCATCGACATTCCCCCTGCAGTTTTCTTGGTAGGTTTTCCTAAGTAGTTTGCCATGGATTCCTTCCCAGGGCTGACAAGGTCTGATTGGCTCAAGGTCATTAGCCTGGCTGTTTTGTGCCTAAAATGAGAATCATAATCTCCCAGTTTTTAACCTGGTGCTTTAACCATGACACCAGTATGGCTCTGTTACTTAAGGAATACTCAACTTATTAAATTCTATAGAAAACCAAGTATTTATTACAATACAACTGATTAGAGGCAATCTCTCTAGAGTTTTCCTGAGTCTTAAAATAACATTTTCAACTGCAAATTAACAGCTTCTTTTTTTCCCTATAAAGCAGTTTCAGACTGGAGCTCATGTTTGCACAACTGTGGACACAAGCCCTGCTAAAATGTATACATTAAAGAACGTAGGACAATTATTTATATCCAAAACACATTGTAGTGCAATCACAGTGTTGGTGGCATTGATGTGTTTTCTAAGACAGGGAACATATGGAACCATCAATCCAGTGATTTATGCTTAATGTACAAAAAGAAAATCCCAGAGCCTAACAATTCAGTTGATTTAATCAAGCAACACTGTCCATTTTTGTTGGTATGATGATGATGATGATGATGATGATGATGATGATGATGATGACGACAACGACGACAGTATACACAGCAAACGAGATAACTATGCTGGATTTCGTATCTCAGATCACTAGTCGAACACTTCCCAAGTGTTTAGGACTGTGTGATGTATTGGCGAATTATGCGAGCAGATCCCAGTAAGGTGGCCTTCTGCAGCTGACCAATGGTGATCTTGTCAGCGCCAATCATTTTTAAGTGCTTGCCTAGGTCTTTAGGCACAGCTCCCAGTGTGAGTACCACTAGAACCACCTGCACTGGTTTATGCCAGAGTCTCTGCAGTTCGATTCTCAAGTCCTGATATCTGGTGAGTTTTTCAAGTTGTTTCTCATCGATTCTGCTGTCACCAAGCATAGCAATGTCGACTCTCCACACTTTTTTCTTTTCCACAATCGTGATATCTGAGGTATTGTGTTCCAAAACTTTATCAGTCTGTATTCGGAAATCCCATATTAGTTTTGCATGCTCATTTTCAATCAATGTGCGATTGGTCAGCTATAACCAGGTCTTTTCCTTATCTACTTTTCCTTGGATCTTTTCAAGGAACTGTCCATGAAGTGCTTGAGCTTGCATCGCTGTTGTTGTTGTTGTTGTTGTTATTATTATTATTATTATTATTATTATTATTATTTACTTTATTCATTAAATATGAAACTCAGTCAACTGAACATTCAAAAATGCATCACAAATACCATTGACTGGTGCTAATGGTTGATACGTGTTGCTGCCAGTGTCCAAGGTATCAACCAAGTACCTTCTTAAGATGTACAATGTTCCAAGTAGCACAGTTTTTTACAGTTCCGCTGGTATTATTGCAGGAAGCTGCAATTTGCTGATGTATCTTATAAAATTCTTGGACATGGTACCAAGTGCCCTGATGACAATGGGTATCATTTTACATGTTTCATCCATAGCGTTGGAGTTTCGATTATGATTATGATTATGATTATTATTGTTGTTGTTGTTGTTGTTGTTCTTTTAAAAACAACATAATTAGTAGCTTTTATAAAAACAGTCTTTATAATTGTTTATTTGGCTGTTTCTTATTTTTAAAAAGCACACCAGTGCCTTATGTCTATGGAGATTCTCAGTCATCAAGTTCATGGTTGTCCCAAAGGTGTTTTTTCAAGAGACAACTAGAATTTCTGATTTTTTTCTTTGAAGACATTTCGCTTCTCATCCAAGAAGCTTCAAAGCTGAAGAAACATTTTTGGTAAGAAGCAAAGAAAAATTTTACATTTTTGGTAAGAAGCAAGAAAAAACCAGAAAGTCTAGAAAAAAACTCTTGAAAAAACACCTTTGGGACACCATTGCCTTAGTCAAGCATCTGGGACTTAGTCTGGATTTGTTTTATCCCATTCAGATACTGACCACATTGGGACATCAATTCAGGACATCCAAGGCAACTCCAATTTGGCCAAATGCAGTGATACATAATTGGGTATCATCGATATATAGATGACACCGTATCTAAGCAATGTGTGTCCTCTGTCACCAACTGTAGTATCACCAACTGTAGTAAATAACATAGGGAAGAGGACTGAATCCTGAGAAACTCTACAATTAATCTCCCAAGGACTTGATTGTTCACCCAAGGGACTGGCACACTTCTGAAGTAGGAGTGAAATCACGGAAGAATGTTGTTCTCAACTCCCAACTGCTGCAGATGGCCAAAGAAGATAAAGGTAAAGGTAAAGGTTCCCCTCGCACATACATGCTAGTCGTTGCCGACTCTAGGGGGCAGTGCTCATCTCCGTTTCAAAGTCGAAGAGCCAGCACTGTCCGAAAACGTCTCCGTGGTCATGTGGCCGGCATGACTAAACGCCAAAGGCGCATGGAACACTGTTACCTTCCCACCAAAGGTGGTCCCTATTTTTTCTACTTGCATTTTTACGTGCTTTCGAAACTGCTAGGTTGGCTGGGACAAGTAACGGGAGCTCACCCCATTACACGGCAGCACTAGGGATTCGAACTATTGAGCTGCCGACCTTTTGATCGACAAGCTCAATGTCCTAGCCCCTGAGCCAGTGCACTGTAGAAAATAATGTATAAAATACATTTTACTCTTGAAAACTGTAGAATAGCATATACGCTTTAGGAGAACTAAACACAGGCATGTGTATGTTAACTGAAGAGGACATGACAACGTGTATAAATATTTGTGCAAATCTTTTCTCGGTCAGAAGCTGCAGCAGTGGCTAAAATATTACTTTTGTTTAATGTAAGCTTGTCATTACTGCCTAACGCCAGAATGGATAGGCAGCTGCTTCTGGAAGGCAGAAGATATTGCCTGCTCACCTTCAAAGTGACCTCATGTTTCTTAGTTCTACTTCTAAAATACACTTATGTCAACTTGAGTCTGTTGTCTCTTGGGCTAAAGTGTTTGTTGTAGGCTAATAAAGGTAAAGGTAAAGGTTCCCCTCGCACATACGTGCTAGTCGTTGCCGACTCTAGGGGATGGTGCTCATCTCCGTTTCAAAGTTGAAGAGCCAGCGCTGTCCGAAGACGTCTCTTTGGTCATGTGGCCAGCATGACTCAACGCCAAAGGCGCATGGAATGCTGTTACCTTCCCACCTATTTTTTCTACTTGCATACTTGCATTTTTACGTGTTTTTGAAACTGCTAGGTTGGCAGAAGCACAAGTAACAGGAGCTCACCCCGTTACATGGCAGCACTAGGGATTCGAACCGCCGAGCTGCCGACCTTTCAATCAACAAGCTCAACGTCCTAGCCCCTGAGCCACCGCGTCATCAATTAAATGGCTATTTTGCAAAAGAAAGACTGACCCTTCAATTAAACCAATTCTTAAATCAGTTCTTGTACTTTTTAGACCTTTCCTTTGCCCTGAGTGTTAAAATATCACAGTAAGTATAACAAAGATTGCTGCTTTGAAACTAGCAAAAGCTTTATTTTAATTGTTTTCCTTTCTGAGTTCCTTCTGTGCTTTATTATTATTATTTAAATGAACACATTTTCACCATGTCACCAATTTAGTAATCGGTCACCTGCAATAGAAAGATTTTACGCTTAGCTCTCAAATAGCCAGATAACCTATGAACCATTGTCAAAAGCAAGCTGAACTCTCAGTGTGATGCCACTGGGTGTTTATGGAGCTATTGGAAGTAAACATTTCTCTTCCAAATGACACTGGAATACAACTCATAATTGACTTTTGAAAAAATGTACATTTCTACAAAAATCAGGCAATTACATAGGTCTTCTCGAAATACCAGAGCGAGAATGGAAGATCTCCTGCATACCCCCACCCCACCCCAAATGTGATAGTTTGTTTAACAACATCATTCTGTTGAATTCAGCTGGAGTAAAAGCATATGCTGCTTTGTACATCCAGAGAAAGTTATGGGTTATATTGAATGGTTTGGCTCATTATATAAGAAATCGTTGGTTAACATCTGGCTGGTTTCTAGAAAATGATTTAAACAAGGCAAACTTAGAGGGGACCTTTTTTTTTACAGCTTTATCTAAACCTTTTCAATCTTTGAAATGTTCTGTCTCCAACCAATCATCCAAGCAGCTGGATGATTATTTCTTGCATCATTTAAATATGTCTGCTTTCAGTTCTCTTCTGAACCAAGACCCAAGATGTTTTCAGCATCAGCCAGCTCAAATTCCCAATTGCTGTCGCAAGTTTACTTAATACTAATTGCAAATCAAGAAATGCATCCACTATCTCTTTGAGCAATTATTCTCTTTCAAGTAGCCTCCCCAATAATTAAATGTTCTTATTGATTAATTGATTGAGCAATTCAATTTATATAGCTTTTATATGAGTCTAGGTAGCTTAAAATAAAAAAAACATACATAAAATACAGACTAAGGTAAAGGTAAATTAAAATAAAACATAACAGGGCATAATCTAACCAATCAGCCACATAATCAAGAGATGAGCTCTATCCCATGCTCAGGGTCCCAGGCTCTGGCATAAAGCAATTTTTTAAAACTTCCGATAGAAGGCCAATGGGAATGGGACCAATCTCAGGAGGGTGATATCATGGCAGAAAAGATACCACCCTTTGGAAGATCGTTTTGAGTCCTGTCTGCCAACATTCTCTAGCTGATGGTATCTGGAACATGCTTTACCTGCAGAAACAATTTAGGAGATAAAGTCCTAAAAGTAATCCAATCCTAAACTATAAAGGTATGTAGGTATGTATGAATAATTGGAGCTTCCCAACTGTAGCAATGATAACATTTTGGGTTGGCACCCATTCAATCTTATTTTAATTTAACATTCCTTCAATTTCCTGTACAGTACTTTCCATTACATTTCCACATCTCTTTATGTTTGGATTTTTCCCCAACATTGATTTGCATTTCAATATATTTGCATTTTCTTTTGCATTTCTCTTCTTCTGTATGTGGTTTATCCTAATGTATACATTTGGATATTGTCTTTTTTTCAAATCTAAATCTAAATCTATCATATGTATATATTAAAACATTTTAAGAGTGTCTTCTCCCCTAATGCATACATTTGGGAATACACTGAAAGAGAAATACAATTAGAAAATGGAATAGGAGAAAGAAACAGGAAATGAAAGGTACCAAACTGGATGTTTTGGGAGAACAAGTATGGACCACAGTATCATATCCATTAGAATAAGATTTAATAAGTATCCAGGAAACATCTACTAATGGGTGATTGAAATGCAGAAGTTGATGAAATGGAAAAAGTAGAAAGATTCCAGTCTGGTAAACACAGTAGTGTAGGGAGTAGGTTACTAACGTTTTGTGAAAATAATGCTTGGTTAACTGCTAACATCTGCTTCAGGCAACATATACACACATGGTCATCACTGAGTGGTCAGCATCAGAATCAAATCAAATTGACCATGTGAGAGGGAACAGAACACAGTGAAATGCAGTCCAGTCAACCAGGACACTTCCAGGAAGACTATAAAAGAGATCATGGTGTCAAATTACAGAGGTTGTACTTAGAAAACCAAAGGATAATTTGCCAAAGATTGGATCACAAGGATTATCTAGTTTGGTGTTTCTCAGCCGCGGCAACTTTAATCTGCGTGGCCTTCAACTCTCAGAATTCTCCAGCCAGCAGGTGAAAATTATCCCTACTAGGATATGATTGTTCATCTTCTTCTTAAATACCTCCAGAGATGTATAACCCACAACTTCCAGAGTTACCGTATTTTTCGGTATATAAGACGCACTGGAGTATAAGACGCACCTTAATTTTGGAGGAGGAAAACAAGAAAAAAAGAATTCTGCCTCTGCCTACCAGCATCAGGATCAGTGGTGTCCTCACTTCCATTCTGATTTTGATAACGTGAGTGGCCTGGGGAAGCACGGAGGTCGGGACTTGCTTGGCAAAGCAAGTGGGGCAAAAGGCAAGGCGCTGCCACCCAAAAACACTGTTGCTGCGATCTCCGCCACCAAAAATGGGGTGTGCAGAGGCAAAGAAAGAGCATCACATTTTTGAGCGGTTCCAGGCAGCAGAGATCGCGGCAAGAGTTTTCGGGTGGGAGCCCCTTGCCTTACGCCTCCTGTGCAGCGCCCAGCAAGCCACCAGTTCTCCAGTGAGGCTGAGACATCAGTCAGACATGGGTTGCTACAGCCGGATCTGCCTAGAGACTGAGTCATAGTTTTTTGACCACGCCCCTTCCTCCTTCCTATTGGGCCCAGCTTCAACTCAGTCAGCCTGAGAGAAACAGCTCTAGCAGATCTGGCTTTCAGCCCATTTCTGTTCGATTCTTCCAGAGTCACTGTGAGTTTTTTGACCAAAAAAATTCTTTTTTCTAATCAGGAAACATACTGGTCTACCAGGCTTGCTTCAGTCTAGCAGAGCTATACCAATCTACTTGCCTTTTTAAGGAGCGCACCGGTCTACCTTCTTTAAAAATAGAGGCACCGGTCTACTAGTCACCTACAGCGCTGATCAGCTGTAGTGCGGCCCTTTGATGCACCACAGCAGATGCAAGACTGTTTTCATGAGGATGCGCGGCTGTGCAACGCACAGAGGCCAACAACCTCTGAAGGGTGGGGGGCAGCAGGTGGGTGGGGCTACATTCGGTGTATAAGACACACCCAGATTTTCACCCTCTTTTTGGAGGTAAAAAGGTGTGTCTTATACACCGAAAAATGCGGTAGGTTGTTCCATTGCTGTACAATTCTTATTGCCAAGAAATGTTCCCTTAAATTTAAACAAGATCTAGGCAAGCTGCAACCTATATTAATTTCTGTATTTCTGATTCTAGTTTCTGTAGCCAGGGAAAATAGATCCTTTCTTGAAACTTTATTTTAAGTAGCTGCACATGGTTATTGTGTCTTTGCTGAGTCTTTTTTCCGTTTCATCTTGAACGTTCCAAGCTCCTATAATCTGTCCTTGGACTTGACACAAAATGAAAGCTTAGGAGAGCTGACAAAAGAGATATGGTTAAAGCTAGATTAGAAAGAAAATTGCCTCCTTTTCAGAGGAGAATATCAAAAGTGGCCTTCAGAACGAGCTATCAGAAAACTTAGGAGAAGAAAGAAATGTGGTGATTGAAGGCTTCCAACATTAAGCAAGGAGTCTCGGAAAGCACGTCAACAAACTGAGGGAAAAATCACAAAAAAGGAAATGAGAGATATTTTTAATAAGATCATAGAAATCACGTCAACTAGTTTTAACTGTGTTTCCTTTTCTTTTTCTTATCTCAAGTCTTTAATTTCTTTGGCTTAGTCTATCCTGCTCCTTTTCTGCGGTCTGCTCAGTGTTGCTTACACCAAAAGGAAATACGTTGATGGCTGCGTCTGCAAGCGTGTCAGAGAAATCGTAGGATTATTATTACAGCTAAGAAGGTCAGACAATTCAAGAAAAATCACAGACGTGGTCTAATAGAGGCCACAGAAGTTAAAGGAAGAGGTACCATAAATGCCGTATAAAGCCCTTTGCAAATAGGATGATAGAATGACAGTAGGATAAGATCATTTGGAGAAATAACAACATATTCAGGAGTGGACTTTGCTAAAAAGTGCAATTGTTGTTGTTAGTTTTGAAGTCATGTCTGACACATCACAACCCCATGGACAATGTTCCTCCAGGCCTTCCTGTTCTCTACCATCCCCCGGAGTCCATTTAAGCTCAGGCAGACTGCTTCAGTGACTCCATCCAGCCACATAATTCTCTGTCGTCCCCTTCTTCTTTTGCCCTCAATCTTTCCCAGCATTAGGTTCTTCTCAAGTGAGTCCTTCCTTCTCATTAGGTGGCCAAAGTATTTCAGTTTCATCTTCAGGATCTGGCCTTCTAGAGAGCAGTCAGGGTTTATCTCCTCTAGGACTTACCGGTTTGATCGCCTTGCAGTCCAAGGGACTCGCAGGAGTCTTCTCCAGCACCATAGTTCAAAGGCCTCAATTCTTTGGTGCTCAGCCTTTCTTACGGTCCAACTTTTACAGCCATACATTGCAACTGGAAAACCATAGCCTTGACTATATGCACTTTCGTTGGCAGGGTGATGTCTCTGCTTTTTAGTATGCTCTCTAGCTTTGCCATAGCTTTCCTCCCCAGGAGCAAGCATCTTTTAATTTCTTGGCTGCAGTGCCCATCTGCGATGATCTTGGAGCCCAGGAAAATAAAATCTGTCACTACCTCCATTTCTTCCCCATCTATTTACCAGGCATTGAGAGGGCTGGATGTCATGATATTAGTTTTCTTAATGTTGAGTTTCAAGCCAACTTTTGCACTTTCCTCCTTCACCCAAAAAGTGCAATCCCCAAAGGCAAAAGCCAAGGACTGATAACATATCCTCTGAATTGTTCAAATCTGTAGGAAAAGAGGAGTCAGTGATAACCACAAACAATGAAACAAAATTGTCCTAGAATTGATGGGGGAAAAATCAGTACTTACAGTAATTAACCAGTGGAACAGCTCACCTTCAGAAGTTGTGGATGCTCTTTCACTGGAGGTTTTTAAGAAGAAACTGGACAGCCATTTGTCCAAAATGTTATAGGGTCTCTTGCTTGAGCTTTGGGGTTGACTAGAAGACCTCCAAGGCCCCTTCCAACTATGTCATTCTGTTATTCTGTTAATATTAAAGATGGGAGTCAGGAAAAAAAATGCTCATATTAACAAACCATTGCTTAATATCTTATATAAAAAAAAGAATAGAATCCATACACACAGAAGTACCAAAGGAACTAATGTAAGATAGATGAAATTAAGTTACTAGCATAAAATAAATGCAGGGAAATGCAAGTGAATACAAGAAACAAGTTTATCTTTGCTTCATTTTTTATGACAACAGAGCCCTCATTCACATCAGAATGAGACATGAATATAGGAAATAAGCTTTGCAACATAGAAGAAGCTCCTGTAAGACATAAATTTAGAGAAACAAACTGGTTTAGAACAGTGGTGAGTTTCACTTACCTTTGCTACTGGTTCGCTCGTATGTGCGCCCCTTCTGCGCATGCGCAGAGCGTATTTGATGATGTCTGGGCATGTGGGTGGAGCCTCCCATCGCTGCTGCTACTGGTTCGCCCAAATCGGGCAAACCGGTAGCAACCCACCACTGGTTTAGAATAAGAAAAGAAAAATATATTGTGTCTCCATATCCATTTAACGTAAACAAGAAAAATGGTTCAGTTGAATGGAGTCAAACATGGTAGTTGAACCATTGATACTGTGGGGAACACTGATGGCACAACTTTGTGAACTGAAAGTAAAGACAAACTCATAAGAGCTTTTTATGAAATAAAAAAAATGGAAAGTGAACAATCCAAGTTAATTTTCTATGGAGATTCTCAGTCATTCAGGTCATGGTTGCCCCAAAGATGCTTTTTAAAGAGGCAATTGGACCGTCTGGTTTTTCTTTGAAGATGTTTCACTTCTCATCCAAGAAGGACAACAATGACCTGGATGACTGAGAATCTCCATAGACATTTAGCTATGCATGTTACAGAGTTAAAGAAGCTTCTTGGATGAGAAGCATAACATCTTCAAAGAAAAGCCAGAAAGTCCAGTTGTCTCTTGAAAAAGCATATTTGGGGACAATCCAAGTTAATGTTAAATATTAAGAAGAAAATAGGATAGAGCTGTATTTGATTGGATTTTGTCAAAACTCCATTTTAGATGAGTTTTGGTGGTCTAATTGTTAGTTGACAATATTAATACTACACTGTTCTGCACATGAGGTAGATGGAGGTTACAATTCATAAATTAATTAAAGAAATATTCTGATCCTCACCACAATCCTATAAATTATGTTTTTGTCAACTTTATGCCTTTTTTTCCCCTTCAAAAATGTTCTGCTCCATTTAAATTAAGAAACTTGAGTGTATCCAGGAAAATTAGAATGGATATGTTATTAATGTCCACGTAGCTCATGCTTATGGGCTCTTTCATTGTTAGAGGGAACATTTGATCTTCTCCAGTAACTGTTGAAAAAAATCCCACCACTGTTTTTGTGATAAAACTGATTTGACCATGTTAAACTTAAAATGTTTGTGTGTCTCTATGTGAATGGGTTAATATTAAAGTCATGGTAATTTTATCTGGATAGAACGAGGAAACATCTATCAGTATTTTTTTTAACTCTCTCAGACAATTTTTTATTTTTTTAAGGGATTGCAAGTTATAATATATGAGAGGGTGTACAACTATCTGTTAGGATCGATTTTGTTTGCCTTATTCAATCTGAGCTATCCACATCCTTTAAATCAGGGATGTCCAACCTTAGCAACTTTAAGACCTGTGGACTTCAACTCCCAGAATTCCTCAGCCAGATTCTGGGAGTTGAGAAGTCCACAAGTCTTAAAGTTGCAAGGTTGGACACTCCTGTCTTAAATAGTTCCAGTAAACATTTTAATTTTTTAAAATAATTTAAATGTAAACAATTTAAACAAATTTTAAATTAATTGGTTTAAATAATGAGAAAAATCCAACATTATTTTTTTATTTTATTTAAAGCTAATGAAGTATTTTCATGCATGTTCCAAAGCCATGGAAATGTTGTGAAAGGATAGAATTTCTACATGTTTGAACCTGGAGATTTCAGCATCTGATTCATCCTGATAGTGATGAGTACATGACTCTATTTCTTCACCTTATCAGCTTCACATCTGTTTATATATTAGCTTGTGTGATCTCATTTCTGCATTTAGGTGCATTTTGAGAATGCCCATGTGAAAAATTTATTTCAAATATATCTATTTGTTGAAGGTATTTCTCTGTCAAATTATGTATTTGAGCACTTCCGGTGGCACCGTAGGTGTTGAAGACGGTCTTTTCAGACCGCCAGCCCCGCGATCACGTACAGCCATTCAGACAGCGAAAATCAGCTGTCTGGCGGCTCGGAAACCTTTCCCTTGGGAGAAGAGGGAAAGGTGAGCAATTGGGTAGAGGTAGAGCTCCCCAAAAAGCCCCAGGAACAATTCTGGGGCTAGAAGGGTGAGAGCTCCCTGGAAAGCCCAACAGTGCTCCGGATTCGGGACATTTTTGCTTTTAAGCAGAACAAAACACTACGAACACCTCTGCTTCAAGATGAAGATTTAACTTGATTAAAGCAGACAGAGCAATGACAGGAGTGCTGGCAATGGCAAGTACCAGAGCTTAACTCCGTTCCCGGATTGTATTCAAGAAGAAAAAAGGAAATGGCGCCTCACTTAAAAGGGTGTGAAAGTGAAACTTAAGGAAGTATTTGTTAACATTGTTGCACTCTCAGTCTTCTTTAAATTTGCTGGATTTTACATTTACATGAAGAGATTTTAAAGTGAAAAGTGGAAGGACTATAGAATTGATTTACCTAACCCAAATACAGAGTTTATGACAAGATTTGAAGATTTTTTGAACTTATTGAGACGGTTGTAAGGTATAAAATTAAAGTGAAAAATGGCTTCTAAGCAAACAAAGCTTGGTGTTATTAAGGATGTTGGGACTTTGTCAGTTTAAATGCAAAAACTACAAGAAGATTTGAAGGAATTTTTAAAAGGTCTTTTAGAAGAAGCTCTAGACTTTCAAACCTCTGTTATAGATCAAAAATTTACGGAGCTTGAAGAGGAAATATCTCAAATAAAAGACATTATTGAAACTAGGAATAAGGATGTAAGGGAAGATGTGGTGGCAATATTTCAAAGATTATTTGATTACACGGTTCAGTTGGATGGAAGAGTGGAAGAAATTAATCAAGCTAATGTGAATTTGGAAAATAAAATAGAGGAGGTTCAGACAAAGATGAACAGGGTAGACGAAGAGTTATTTTTGTTGCAATATAGATCGATGGAGTTTGCCCTGAGAATGAGAGGTCTCAAAGAAAATAAGCACGAGAAACTAAAAGATATTTTTGCAGATGCTTTTGCACATATATTTGGAGAACAACCAGCAGAATTTGTAACTCAAATCGAAAAAATTTATCGTGTTAATTCCTGGGTTGCCAGACAGAGACAGTTACCAAGAGATGTTGTTATCTATTTTACAACTAGGAAGATTCTGAATGAAATTTTACAAGTATCTTATAAAAATAAAATTCAAATATCAGGACAAGCGATGTTAGTGTTCAGAGAAATTCCTCCTAAAATGTTAAGATCTAGAAAGGAGTTTACTTTCTTGGTGGATGAACTTAGAAATCATCAGATGCAGTATAGATGGGATGTTCCAGCTAGATTAACAGTAAATTATAAAGGAGGAAAATATCATCTTAACACAGTTTTTAAAGCAAGAGATTTTTATACTAATGTATTAAAGGCTGGAAGTCCACCACAGCTAGAAGTTAAGATGGCAAGTGAAGTAGAGATTGGAAAAAAGTGGGAGAAGGAAGTAAAGCACACACAATTTAAAGTTGGGATGGTAATTGCTGAAGAAGAAACACTGGAAAAATTAGGGGATTTAAATGAGCAAAGATTGATTTGAACAGATATTAAACGAAAAGAACAAAGAATAAAGAAGCAGCAATATCAAGCGAAAAGAGTTTCTTTTTATGGGAAAGGGAAAATCATAACTGAAATTTTTGAATATATTTAAAAAGTATTGTGTATGTGTTTAAATTGTGAAGAAGTATTTGTAGTAATATTATTTGAATTGGGAATATAAGGTGTTGATAAAAATAGAATAAGGAATGGAATTAATTAAGTTTTATAAAATGTTTCGTAGATGATCTGGAATTTAAATGTAATGTTACTTGATTATATATGGTGGATTTGTTAAAAACTAAGTTATTCTGGATAAAAATTGATTACGGGCTATATAAGGTGTTGATAAAAATAGAATAAGAAATGGAATTAGTTAAGGACTGTATGATAAAAGGGGAAATTGGGCTAAATATTAAATGTATATAAGTTAAAAATTTAAGAGGAAAACTTCGTAAAATGTCTACGAGATGATATCTAGATTCTAAATACTGGCGTGTATGTATTTGAAACTATAACTTAAATGTTGAAGATCTGGTTGGGCTGATACTATGTATTATTATATATGATGGATATGTAAATTTGTTGGATTATACAAAATATTTTGAAGAAGAAGATAATGTTTAAGGGCGTAAATTGATTTTAGATTAAATATTAGTAGCTAGATTACCGGCAGTGCAATATTGGAAGATGGAACATTTGCCTATCATTGAAGACTGGACGCTAAAAGCAATGAATTTATTGGAGAAGGCAGGAATCTCAGCATACCAGAAAGACTATCCACAAGAAAGATGTATATTGGAAAGGAGAAGATGGATTGACTATTTTGAAAACAAATATTGTTTATAGATTAAGAACTATCAAATAGCCTATGAATGAATAGAATGTACTGTATATTTTCTTTTCTTTTTCTTTTTCTTTACTATGGAGAAGGGGAGTTAAGGTTCTAGGGTATGGATGGGAGTCAATGGATAGTTTGTGTATTCTAGCTTATGATTGTTAGATATTATACCCTGTATATTGCTCTGGGAAGTCTTGGGGGGAGGGATTGGGTGAAGGGGGGAGGGGGGAGGGAAAAGGGTGAGGGTTGGTGGGAAGAGAAGGGGATGTATGGGTAAAAAAATTTTGTAAAACTTTTTTAACAAAAAAAATATGTATTTGAGAGGGAAAATTCATTCATTTGTAGTGAATTTTATGAATGAATGAATAGAGGGACACGGTGGCTCAGTGGCTAAGATGCTGAGCTTGTCGATCGAAAAGTCGGCAGTTCAGAGGTTCAAATCCCCAATACCATGTAACAGAGTGAGCTCCCATTACTTGTCCCAGCTTCTGCCAACCTAGTCGTTTGAAAGTACGTAAAAAATGCAAGTAGAAAAATAGGGACCACCCTTGGTGGGAAGGTTACAGCATTCCGTGCGCCTTTGGTGTTTAGTCATGCCGGCCACATGACCACAGAGACGTCTTCAGAAAGTGCTGGCTCTTCAGGTTTGAAATGGAGATGAGCACTGCCTCCTAGAGTCGGGAATGACTAGCACATATGTGCAAGGGGAACCTTTACTTTTACCTAATGAATTTTATTTCTAAATATCCGCTCTAGAATATCTTTATCCTAAAGCATTCATAGCTGTATCATACAATTTTAAGAGGTGTGAAATTCAGTTAGTGTCTGCATCCATCCCTATATAAATCGAAAGGAAGTGGAGTGGGTGGGCTCAGAGTGCCCCCTTTCTGAAAGAGATATTGTGTTCACGTTCGAAATATTTGATTGAAATGTCAGGCTTGGCTTTTAAAAAGTAATCTTTCTCCAGTCCTACTCCGGAAAAGGGCAATCAATAGGTGAAAAGTTCATTCGAGCTCAAAGCAATCAAGCAATGTGCATTATTTATTTATTTATTTATTTAATTTAATTTTTATACCGCCCTTCTCCCGAAGGACTCAGGGCGGTGTACAGGCATAATAAAAACCAGCAATACAATATACAAATTTAAAATCCAATTTAAAAAACTTATTTAAATTAGCCCAATGATTAAAATTTACTCTACTAAAACCCCATTTAAAATTAATAAATTTAAAATTTAAAATCCCAATTTAAGCCAGCCCCGCGCGAATAAAAAGGTGAGTCTTGAGTTCGCGACGAAATGTCCGAAGGTCAGGAATTTGGCGTAAGCCCGGAAGCCTGCTCCAGAGTGTGGAGCCCCACAGAGAAGGCCCTTCCTGGGGCCGCCAGCCGACATTGTTTGGCGGACGGCACCCTGAGAAGTCCCTCTGTGGGAGCGACGGGTCGGTGGGAGGCGTATGGTAACAGCAGGCGGTCCCGTAAGTACCCAGGTCCTAAGCCATGGAGCGCTTTAAAGGTCATAACCAACACCTTAAAGTGCACCCGGGAGGCCACAGGCAGCCAGTGCAGTCTGCGCAGGAGCGGTGTTACATGGGAGCTACGTGTAGCTCCCTCTATCACCCGCGCAGCTGCATTCTGGACTAACTGAAGCCTCCGAGCGCACTTCAGGGGGAGCCCCATGTAGAGAGCATTACAGTAATCCAAGCGAGAGGTAACGAGCGCATGAGTGACCGTGCATAAGGCATCCCGATCAAGGAAGGGGCGCAACTGCCGGACCAGGCGAACCTGGTGGAACCCAGAGACGGCCGTCAAATGATCGTCAAACGACAGCCGATCATCCAGAAGGACACCCAAGTTGCGCACCCTATCCTTTGGGGCCAGTAACTCGCCCCCAACAGCCAGCCGCGGCTGCAGCTGACTGAATCGGGGTGCCGGCATCCACAGCCACTCCGTCTTGGAGGGATTAAGCTTGAGCCTGTTTCTCCCCATCCAGACCCGTACAGCCTCCAAACACCGGGACAGCACTTCAACAGCTTCATTGGGGTGGTCCGGGGTGGAAAAGTACAGCTGAGTGTCGTCAGCGTACTGCTGGTATCTCACCCCGAAACCACTGATGATCTCACCCAGCGGCTTCATGTAGATGTTGAACAGCAGGGGCGAGAGAATCGACCCCTGAGGGACCCCACAAGTGAGGCCCCTCGCGGTCGACCTCTGCCCCCCTGTCAACACCGTCTGCGACCGGTCGGAGAGATAGGAGGAGAACCACCGATATACGGTGCCTCCCACTCCCAATCCCTCCAACCGGCGCAGCAGGATACCATGATCGATGGTATCGAACGCCGCTGAGAGGTCTAATAGGACCAGGGCAGAGGAATATCCCTTGTCCCTGGCCCTCCAGAGATCATCCACCAATGCGACCAAAGCTGTCTCCGTGCTGTATCCGGGTCGGAAGCCGGACTGGAACGGGTCTAGATAGACATCTTCATCCAGGTGTTGGGGCAGCTGTCGCGCCACGGCACTCTCTACATTAAAGATTCTGTTAATTTTATTTCTAAAGAAATTCTAAAACATTATTTCTGGGAGGAAAGGAATGAGCCATAACTTGTATGGAATCTATCCCTATTGCTAGATACCATATAACTACAATATTTCTACTGTACTCAAAGCTTAAGGTTCGATCTACTTAAGGCAGAAAAAACTTTTCAATTAATTTTTGTTTTAATCTCCCTTGTCACAGTATTATTGTTTGGATGGGTTTAGCTTACTTTTGTTGCTAATTTTATAGCATTAGACCAGGGGTGTCAAGCTCACGTCATCACATGACGTATCGCGACTTTCCCCCCCCTTCGCTAAACTGGGCATAGGTGTGGCCAGCATGTGACACATCTGGCCCACAGGCCGCAATTTTGACACCTCTGGATTAGATTCTCAAGAACAGACAAATCCTATGAGATAAATTGGACTACTGTTTGTGGCTTGAACCTGTGTTCTTCAATTCTAATCCAACACTTACCTTATATATCAACTTAACTTATACTGGCTCTCAAATTTGCAAACATCAGACCTGCACCATTTATATTTCTTCTTCATTTAATATGCTGTTTACTCCTTAGTTTCTAATCTGAACTGAATGACTAATTTCTTTCAGATAACATTATTAGACTTCTGTTATTCTTTGGGTTTTTTTACTATTCCCCAAAGAAATGACTTCAAATGATTTCAATTCTATGTGCTTTATGCATGTTGATTTTTTTAAAAAAACTCTTTTAATTAACATAATTAAATGTGTAGTACTCAGATTAAATTTACTAAAATTAACTTTTAAAGATCTAATTTTTCATTTCCCGTAGTATTTAAACCATAGTCCTGAATCTATCTGGTAACAATTTTCTCAAATGTTCCTACTAGCTTGTGGGCTTGAGCTATAGAGGAGATGGAATAAAAGACCCAAAGTTTCACGTGATGGCAAGATGGAATTTGAAATTGAAAGCATTCTACCTGCCGTGTTGTCCACTGTAAGACTTCAACAAGACCAACATATTGTGTCTTTATGGATGGAACAAGGCTTGAGTTTACCTATTGGAAGTGGTGGGGTTCAAATAATTTAACAACCAGTTTTCTGCCCTAATGACTGACTGGGTGGGCTTGGCCATGGTGGGCATGGCCAGGGGGTGTGACAGGCAGCACTCGGCCTCCTGCACACACACCCTGGGAGCAAAAACAGGTTGTCGGGGACATGCCACACACACCCCGTGCCCACTTTGGCCCTAGTAGACCTCCCTGCACTTACCTAGGAGCCAAAACAGGGCATGTGGGGACTCCTGGAAAGAGTGGGGTGGGACAGAGCCAGCCAGCAATTTAACAATCGGTTTGCCCGAATCAGCTTGAACCAGCTGAATCCCACCACTGCCTATTGGTTTGACTGCTTGAATGTGCAAGGTTTTGTAAATTGAAAGTTTCTCTACCCCCCCTCCCACCATTTTGAGCAACTGCCTATCTCTTCCAAATACTAAGAGCTCAGATTGACTCACAGCAATAACAGGCAGTCTTCCATCCAAAAAGACTACAGGTGCAACGCTAGTAAATTTTAACAATTGCTTCGATACCCTGAGCCAATATGTTCTGTGCAGTTCTCTGTGGGTACAGAATACATATGAAATGGTATCAGGGGTGAAATTAGCCTTGGCAGTGGGTATAAATCAAGGCTTTTATAACTGGGATTCTTTTGCACTCACTCCACTCCGTAAATTCTTGCTTTTAAAGAGAGAGTCAAATTCCCAATGGAAGAAGAAAATCAATTACTTAATGCTTTCTAAAAGAAACTCACACAGAAGGTGGGAGGAAACTGTCATTTAAAGCTTTAATTTATAGATGTTCAATCCAAAATATTAGCTGGGTTTGCCTCTGAACATATGTAACCTATTAAGAGAGGAGCATTTCAGACTTTGGCTTGCAACATTCGTCTCTCCCGGACAGGAAACGGAAACCAAAATTTTTACTTTTGCAATTGGCTATAAGATTTTTTTTTATGAGCTATCTTGGTCTATTTAATAAATGGGTGATACGTTAACCCAAGGAAGAAGTTAATATTAAATGTTTCTTCTTATACAAGAATAGATTTGCAAAATAGATACGTTGCACCAAAACATTCACTTTGGTATCCTATGGCGAAAGAAAAGATAGCAGGTTTAAGTGATCAGAAGGCATATAGGAAGAAGCCTTGTTGACTCAATATTTTAACAACTATATACTGAATATTAACTTTTCACTCTTAGCATGTTGACCTCACACCATTTTATGAGGTATCATTTCAGGGCAATGATACATGAATACCCAATCTAATAGTTGGGTTTCCTATCAATTAACAGTAGATAACCCAACCCACTGATGACTATTCTAGGGTAGGAGTTGTACCTGAATTTAATACCTATTGATCCCCCCCTCTCTCAATCTCTCTCTTGCTCTCTCTCTCTCTGTCTCTCTCTCTCTTTTCACTCACCCATCCAACCATGCATCCATTCACCAACCCATAATTCTTATTTGTGTTATGTATGTATTTATGTATGTATGTATGTATGTATGTATTTCACCTTCTTTTTATTTTTTAATATATGCATCATCTGACTGGGCTATCAAGCTACAGTCAGGGGGAAAAAATAACCCGTATTTATTTCAATCAGCACTTTCCCCCAAAGTCTACATGGGGGATCATATGCATGAAGAAGAAAAGAACAGGTTCCTTCCAGTCCGGCCAGCCTTTCTAAGGCTTTGAAGACCTGGTTTTGTCATTGAGCCTGGGGCCCTAGAGGTATAGAGGGCGATATTAATTATGGCAGTTGGTTGATACCGCTCCCTTGCTATTGATATTATTTATAATTTTCTTAAATTGCTTTTATTCTATTCTTAAATACTGCATTGTTAGCTTCTCATAATCATGTCTTCAGAATGAGTGGCCATGTAAAATAGAACAGAACAGAATAGAATTTTTTATTGGCCAAGTGTGATTGGACACACAAGGAATTTGTCTTGGTGCATACACTCTCAGTGTACATAAAAGAAAAGATACCTTCATCAAGAATCATAAAGTACAACACTTAATGATAATCATAGGGTACAAATAAGCAATCAAGAAACAATCAATATCAATATAAATCAAGCAACAAAGTTACAGTCATACAGTCAATGAATAAATGAATGAATGAATGAATGAATGAATGAATAATAAGCTTAAATTTGAGAGTTCTCACTGGTATTGCAGTTCTGTCTCATTCTTTCTTATATCCCTCCCTGAAGTCTATTTTCCCTGCAAATCCTTTTTGTTAGGCAAAAATACTATTGTTTTGCCTTCTCTCATCCCACATGTGTGTGATATGCATTTTCCCTGCTTTACAGTCTCACTAGCACATGCACATCAATGTCTGTATGCATGTGTGCATACAATAGCCAGGATTCTTAGAAGTTTGATATTCTAGAGCAAAGAGAAAATAAACAGGTATCTCTAGTAGTTCTTTCATCCAAACAAGGCTCAGGAATTAGTGACTGGCTAAGAAGGGGCATTTCCATTGTAGCTATTCTGTATCAATTAAAGATGTAGGGAAGGAGTGGCAGAACTTGAGGTGGAGTTAAAAGAAGAACTTGCCTAGAATAGCCATTAGGAGACTACAGTAGTGGCCAAAATTGTGGAAACCTTTTGGGAAAAGTGTATTTTCTAAAACTAGCTAATAACACCACTTTTTTTTTAGTAGTAGCATAAAATTATATATCAATGGAAAGATAATTTAATCAAGAATGTAATGCAATAACTTTTATGAAGGATTTTTTATTAGAATAGCAGTTACAGTATAAAGAAGAAAAGTGAAACACGTAGAAAAAATGAGATATACAAAAATTATCACCATAGGAAAAAAACGAGATATACAAAAATAATCACATCAGTTAATACTTTTCGAGGTTTAATTAGCATGGCAGTCACAGAAGATTCAGCCGGTTTGGACCGGTTCAGACAAACCATTAGCTCCGACGATCAGCTAGGAGAGAACCAGTTCGCTCTGACGAGCAGGTGTCCCCGCCTACCCATCCCTGCGCTTTACTTACCTTTATCCTCTCAGCTGATTTGTGCAGCAAAGTGGATTGCCATGCCTCAGCTGTGGTACTCCCCAGAAGTAATGTGGAAGGTTAGTTTTGTTAAAACTGCATGCATGCGCAGTGAGAAGCACACAATCACTGAATTGGGATCAAGATAATGAGGTAGAAATGGGGACGTTGCAAGCACACGTCTTCATCTAGGTAGAAGGAGTGTTGTGCAAACATGTCAATGTTTCAATTGCTGATCCCAGAGAACAGATCCATATTCTGTTATGACTGCATTTCCACAGACAATTAAGTCTTACTGTTTTAATTTCAAGTACTTATCTCTGACTTTCTCTTGAAACTGATTGTGAGCAATCCAATAATTCAAATAAATTGGGTTGGAGCGCAAACTGGAGGTAGAACTGATTAGTGCCGTGTAAAGAAGAATAGAATAAAAGCAACGTTAGATGCTTCCTTGACACTGCTCAGACTTCTACCCTGTTTCCCCCAAAATAAGACATCCCCTGATAATAAGCCCAATCGGGCTTTCAAGCGCATGGCAATAAGGCCAAGCGCTTATTTCGAGGTTCAAAAAAATATAAAACAGGATCTTATTTTCGGGGAAACACGGTAGGTCCTAGTAAATTTATCTTTAAGGGACTGGAAACCAAAAAAAAAAAAAAATAGGACTGCAGGAAGAATTGACAAAACTGCTCCTTGCCTTCAGCTCCAGCATAATGTGAATTATTACGGGAAAAATTAAGTGTTCCATTAAAACTGATGTGACTTAAAAGCACATAATGTTAGGATATGCTTTCAACTTTATAAGCCTTGCTGCAGCCTTTGAAAAATAGCTTTTAAATTCTTCTTCTCTGCTTAAATGGCAAAACAAGGTCAACCCTAATTTCTTTTCTTTTAACCAAAGGAACCAAATCCAATGCATTTAGAATGACCATTTGGTAATTCAGTCCTAAAGTGGAACCAAATATTTGGCATTGTGTGGGCTTTTCCAGACTTCATACGTAACACTTAATATTTTTCACATCCATAACACATCTGATTTCATTGTTGAATAATTTAATAACTTCCAGTAATCCTTCTGTTACATTATTCTCTTGGAATGGTTATTAGTATTTTTCTATGTTGTAATGGTTAACTTCAGTTAGATGTGTTATATTATTTCAACATATCAATACCTATATATATATCTCATATAATTTCTTTCAAGATTCTATCTGTGGTTTATATGCTGTAAAGGTATAATTGAGAACCGTGGAGAAATTAATTTGGTTGGTATTTTAATGTGAATTTCCCCAATCTCCCTTTTTTTAATTTATGTATGAGCTGAAACAAAGTTACTTTTTGAAATACACTTTTGAATACATTTTAAACTTAAAAATTTAAATTTAAATAAAGGAAAGGTGAAGATTCCAAACAAGTTCAGAACTTCTTTTTAATAAAAAATAGTCTGTAATTTAATTAACCACTGCTATTCGACACAACCAAGAGCTTTGACCAATTCTAAGAAAAGTATTCCTACAGCACTGTCCCTGATCTTATTAAATTAAAATTTTAAAATATTTTTCATACAAGTTCTGGATTTATCTAATTCCATATCTTTTAATGCAGTGACAAAAGAGTGGTACATTTCTATTTTTCTGGTGGTTTTAGGGTAATCTCATCTCAAAAAGTATTCTGAACATTGAGCTTTCAAGTGATTTTTCTAAAAGCTTATTTACTAAAATATCAAGCACCTATAATTGGTGACATTATTTTCCCCTGATTGGTGACAAGGTTATCCAACAGTTGTTGTTTTCATTTCTGATGTGAAATGATTTAGGACATGCTTGATTTCCATTTTGGTAAAAAAACCTTCTGTTTTTCCCCCTTATCTTTTCCAATTTACTTCTGTCATAGCATACTTCTTCCCACTGTTACACTTATTCATTTTTCTGCCTATATTACTATTGTGAATGCCGTACTTGCTTTATCATTTGCATTTTTATTTCCATCCCCCTTTGCAACAATTTTTGACTTATTTCACAGAGCCAGTCCACTGTGATGTAAGCTCCTTTCCTTTTGAATGTGTGCACCTACAAATGGGATGGGATGTGTATCACAATGCTGCACTGCTCTTTTGTCATTTGATTAAAACCTGCATTCATAACCTATATGTTATGAATATATCAGATCATATATTTCAGCTGTATCACAACTGCTGTATATACAGTACATCAGTCTCCACATATCTTTCATTTATTGTGATGTTTTCCTTGCAGAATTCTTCCTTCAGATCAGAAGAAACAGAGCACTGAATCCAGAAGACAACCTGCAGTGAAGAAGGAAACTTCCCAATTTCTATCTCTGTATTCTTAACGAATTAAAGGCAATTCCTTCATTTCAAAGATCAATGGGGAAAAACTCTCTTTCCTTCTGTGAAAATAAGGTACTAGAAGTGGATTTTGTTGCTGCTTCTAAATAGTTGGGATGTTACAGTTGTCTCTGTTTTGTTCCTTCCTCAGAATATCATTTTTCCTTGAAAGAGGTCATAGAATTTTCTACCTTATTCATATTTTAATCATTCACATTACTTTTATGAGTATCCTTTCCCCCTTCCCCAATTTCTATAATAAGAGCGTTCGGATGGTGATAGTGCTTAGAAGTATTCACAGCTGAGTTTAGTGTTCCAAATACTTGATTCATGTTTTTCTTGCACCCATGTAACACAAAAGTAGTTGCGAAAAGTGTTTGGAAAGTTCACAATAATCCAGAATGTGGAAGCGAGGTCCTCAGCCAAGATCAGTTATCGGGAAGATGTGTTACAATAATCATTCATATTACTGATAGTTCATCACTGTTTCTTAGAGTTTTCAGTTGTTGATTTCTGACACTCTCTATGAAGTTTTTCAACTTCATACGTTTTCTTTTTGAACTATTTTTCTAGAGCACTGTGCATATCTAAGTTAAAAGCTACTCTATTCTGGAGGGAAGACATTTTTTCAGTGAATGATTTCACTGAAAATATACTTCAGGCAATCAAACCTAAAATGTTATTGAGATTTGCCTGATACAGTTTGCAG
The DNA here is from genome assembly GCF_028640845.1 of Ahaetulla prasina. Classification (NCBI taxonomy): domain Eukaryota; kingdom Metazoa; phylum Chordata; class Lepidosauria; order Squamata; family Colubridae; genus Ahaetulla; species Ahaetulla prasina. Next base: position 278,815,730 of record NC_080540.1, on the reverse strand, counting down.
TTGATTTTTAGAGGAACACGGCTGCCATCCTCTGGATAGGCAGAGAAGGAATTCTCAAGTCACTAAGTTTTCCCCACCTTCAACTCTTTCTACATTTTCTCCCCACTCTCTTCCTACAAGTGTCAAATGAATTTGCAGAATTTGCATTTAGAATGGCAATGAATGGGAAGGTCCCCAGAACATTTGATTTTCATTACACAACAAAATAAAACTTATAAAAAACCATTGCTGGAACTGGGTATGTCTAGTTTCATGAAAAAAAGAACTAGGGGTGACATGATAGCAGTGTTTCAATATCTCAGGGGCTGCCACAAAGAAGAGGGAGTCAAGCTATTCTCCAAAGCACCTGAGGGAAGGACAAGAAGCAATGGGTGGAAACTAATCAAGGAGAGAAGCAACTTAGAACTGAGGAGAAATTTCCTGACAGAACAATTAATCAGTGGAACAACTCGCCTCC